>NC_058370.1:40592500-41217500 GCF_018350175.1 Felis catus | reverse complement strand
CCTACTTGGATCACATAGAATGGCATCAATACAGTTATTGCAACAGCTTTGTTGCTTCACTGTATCTATTTGTTTATAAGTCTGCCATCTGCATTAGCCTGTAACTTTGTAAAGGCAAAGGTTTGCTGTCCCCAGCAATTCTGGTATAGTTGTGTGACGTTAGGTACGTTACTTAAGCTCTCTGTGTCTCCATATTCTTTACCTGTAAAGTAGGATCTCTCCCATAAAGTTTTGCTGTGAGAATTAAATTAGTTGGGCATATATTGTGTTTGGAAAGACTCAAAAATTTTTTAATTCATTATTTTTATTTGTGTTCAGTAGATATTTATTGAACATAAGAAACATGAAAAGATAATAGGAATTGGTGGAAAAAATGAGGGTGGAAGGATGAGGGAGAAGGAAAGGAATATATTCAAGGTATTCAAGGTATAACTAGCATCCTCCTCAGCGAATGGAGTCACATCTACCTAGGTATCCAGACCACAAACCTAGGAGCTCAGAGCAGAAATCCAGGAGGCATTCCTGAGATGTCCCTTACCTGGCATCCTTCATATTCAGTTCATAAGTATATATCCCTCATTTTTTCCTCCACAATGCATACTGAATCTGTCCACTTATCTCCATATCAGTGGACACCTCTCTAGTCAAAGGCATCTTTTGTTTTCTGTACATAACTACGACACACTCTCAAGGGGCTTCTGTTCCCCACCCCACCCCCAGCTTATGATTCAGAAATTCATTCACCAAGAGTATTTTAAAATGGCATTTAGGTATTTAAATCCCCCTGCTTCAACCCATTCAAACCACTGTATTCTCAAGGCCTATGCGATAGAGCCTCGCCTACCTACAAGATGAACTCTCCCTCTCTCCATTTTCATTACTTGCTGGTTACAGCGGGCTTCTTCCAGCATCCTGCTCAGCTTTTTCCAAGTATGAGGTCTCTGCACAATCTATGGTTTGCCTATTCTCTTCCCTTTGTTCTCCCAATGGTTTCACTTTCTCATCTTTCAGGACACAGCTAAACTACCTCGTCAGAGATGACCAATAAGCCTCATGTAAGCCACTCTTCTCTCTTATGGCAGCACTGTTCACTGTCCTGTTAGGATACTTACTGGAATCCTATGTAAATACTTATTTTTCTGTTTACTTTTTGAACATGTGTCTTCCCTCTAGGCTCTATGTTAGAAGGCAGAAATGGGCTAGGCCGTAGGATGTTGGTTAATCACAGTGGTACTTAATAGAATTTAAGTATTAATCCACTGAAAGATTTATATCGGGAGGCCAATTCCCTGGGAAGAGAGATACATTTTTTAAAAAATATACAATTTCACAAGAGGTGATTTCGTAATTGAGCAACTTCTCTGTGCTAAATGCTCTGTGTTCCCCTGTGTCAAAATGCATTATAATTTATCTTTTCCCTTTTGTCTTACAAGTCAGGTATCGCAGTACATAGCAATACTATCAATAAGGTTCCCACACAGACTGAGCGGAGATCCCTCCGTGCACAATGTGAAACAGTTGCAATGGCTTCTAGGCCATTTTCTGTGGGAAAATCTTGGCTGTATTTTCTACAATAGTGAGAGTCATACGGCTTTATTTCTTTATCTGGCGAAGAAGTTCTCGAGGGAAGAAGTAGCAGGAGATGTGATTTCTTTCTGTTTTTCTGAACTTTATCCTTAGACCCAGCAGCTGTGGAGGAAAAGTCAAATTCCTCAAGCTGGGGGGAGATTGTCATCGGTTTCTGGCTAGCTGCAGAAGACACTTTTGGCTGCAGAAGACACTTTTCCTGTTGCTACTTGATATTTGGATATACAGGAACCCTTTTGAACTGTTATTGGCTTGGGGTTCACAGAAGCCCACTAAATTAAACAAAAAAAATATATCTCAGTGGACAGCCCATGTCACTTTGTTAGCTAAATATCATAACTCCTGGGTTAACCAGTGGAGCCACCCTTAGGATTGAGGCACCAGGCACAAAATTCCTGTTTAATTCAATTAAAATTCAAGAGCACCTCTAATTTAGCTGTTTTGCAATTTAATACATACAAGGTATAATAGCTTTTTAGAGCATCAGTATCAAGGTGTATGCAAACAACTCCAGGGAGAATTTCAACAATAAGGATGGTGTTAACTCCAAATGTTCTCTGAATAATAATGTCAAGTCCCTAGGTAACTCCCAGGATCCCCTTGGGATAAGGCTATTAAAGGATCAGCTTAAATTAAATCATAACTGCTTGTCCCCTGTGTTATTTCTAGTTGCTTATTTCTTCCATTCCTCCCCAATCCTCTTTGCTCTTGTGTCTTTTTCTTTTACTCAGAGCTCCTTACTCCTTGTTTGATTAGGCTGTATAGAACTATCAGCACCTAGAACCTTTATACTATTCCAGAAAACTAAGGTCCTTTTATAAGACAGCACATGAGCCATAAATGGCTTTTCTTTCTATTCTCTCTCTAGTGGTCACTTCTAAATGATTGTACTAAATGCTTGTTGAAAATATCTAACAACATTTTCATCCAACAGAGAAGTAAACATATACATAGAGCAGGCATATGAGACTTTTACTTTATTTAACCCTGAATATAGATTTGCCACGGGTTCCCAGAATTATTAACACTTAAAGTACAGGTGAATGTTTAATATTAAAGTAGCTTAATTTCCTGTGTTTGGACTTCTGGTCTATCATCCCTCTCCTCAGTTTCATACTCGTAGACCGAAGTGGTAATGTCAGGGGTTACATGACAAAATGTATGTTTTTCTACTTCTTCAGACTCTCCAAACCTCTCAGCTATCATTAGGAGCTACCTAAAAAAAGTTTGAACAACAAATCATCTGACTTCTTAGATAAAACAACATGCTAAATGGCAATGAAATAACTTATCTAGTAATTCTGGTCTTCTTTATTAAAGGTGATATTAGTGATATTTCTGACAATTAATTTAATGAGTACTTAATATGTGCCAAGACTATTATGGAATGCTTTCAGATGTAATAACTCATCTGATCATCACACCCATGGGAGATAGATATTATTGTTATTTCATTTTACACATGTGGAAAATGGAGCACAAACAGGTGAAATAACTCCCCTAAGTTCATACAGGGCAAAAGTAAACTTAGTGAGAGATGACCAGACATACAGTAGCTGTATGCCTTTGGAAAGTTACGGAGCTTCTCCGAGTCTTTTGTCATCTGTAAAGTAGATTCATGATGTCACTCTCACACAGAGTCCAGAAAAATGCCATTGATCTCATCAAGTGAAAGTAGAAAATGTTCTCTGTGTTCTCTGCATAGCTCATTCATTTATTCACTCAACAAATATGTAAGCACATAACTATGTGAAAGGCATCATATCTACTGTTGGAGATAAAGAAAAGCATGAAAAGTAGTTCCAAGAAGCTCCCAGGCTAGTAGGCAAAATGAGTGCACAGATTGCCCTTGACTTCTAATGAGGTGCATCATGGCAAACCCATGGTGAGTTGAAAATCTCATAAGTTGGGGAGCCTGAGTGGCTCATTAGGTTAGGCGTCCAACTTTGGCCCAGGTCATGATCCCACACTTCGTGGGCTCGAGCCCCGCGTGGGGCTCTGTGCTGACAGCTCAGAGCCTGAAGCCTGCTCAGATTCTGTGTCTCCTTCTCTCTCTGCCCCTCCCTTGCTTGCACTTTGTCTCTCTGTCTCCCAAATATTAAAACTATTTAATATTTTTAATAATAATAATATTTTAATAAAAATAAATATAAAAATTTTTTAAAAAAGGAAAAGAAAATCTCATAAGTCAAAAATACATTTAGGGGCACTTGGATGGCTCAGTCGGTTGAGAGTCCAACTTCAGCTCAGGTCATGATCTCATGGTTGGTGAGTTCAAGCTCAGCATCGGGCTCTGTGCTGACAGCTCAGAGCCTGGGGCCTGCTTCCGATTCTGTGTCCCTCTCTCACTCTGCTCCTCCCCTGCTCGTGCTCTGTCTGTCTCTCTCTTTCTCTCAAGAATAAATAAAAAACATTAAAAAAATTAAAAATGATACATTTATCACATCCAACTTATCAAACATTATCGTTTAGCCTAGCTCACCTTAAATTCACTCAGAACACTCAAATTAGCCCACGGTTGTGCAAAATCATCTAACACAAGGTCTATCTTATAATAAAGTATTGGATATCTTGTGGTTTGTTGACTACTGGACTAAAAGTGAAAAGCAGGATGGTTGTACAGATACAGAATGGATGCCAGCAGATGGGTTTTTTATCTTCCTGCTGGTGTGGCTGACTGGGAGCTGCAGCTCACTGCTCCTGGCTCAACATCACAATGGAGTATTATATTGGGAAAAGATCAAAAGTCAAAATTTGAAGAATGGTTCTACTAAATGTACTGCTGGGTTTTTTTGTTTGTTTCTTTTTTGTTTCTTTTTTGCATCATAAAGCCAAAAAGATGTCAAACTGCTGTAAGCCAAGAACCATCTATACAGCAATGGAAGCTTCTAGAGGATACCAAGGTAAAAACATGGAAAGAGCTGATTAACTACATGGTCTATAGATGCCAGAAAAGTATCAGAAGTGGGTTTTCATGACCACAGTTTTAGGAATCAAGGCATATGCCATGGCCTCTGAGGACGCAAAGAAGCGCAGGGAAGCATGGTACACTTGGGAAGCACTAAGAAATTCAATATGGCTGGGTCATTAAGACCATAGAATGGATTGGTAACAGAGAAGACTGGAGAGGTAAAAATCATGAGAGTCTTTTAGGCCATGTTAAGAATTTTGGGCTTTTCCCTCTACCTGATGCAGAGTACCAGAAAAAGGACATGCTTGGGTTTGCATATTACATAGATCCCTTTGGCAGCATCTTGGAAGAACAGTGTGGGAGGTAGACAACAAATTTGGAGTCAGGGAGAACAGACAAAAGGCTATTTCACAACACAGGCATGCGATGGTGGAAGAGAAATGTCCCAAGTTGGCCTCTTCAAAATGATATACAAATGTCTAATAAGGAATGTAAATGAGAAAAACAATTTGAGTTTCTTTTTAATGTAGTGCCTTGATGGGATTTGGTCACTGATTAAGTATTCTTGGTGAGAGGGGAGGCACTGTCTAAGGTAAATCTTAAGGTTCTAACTTTAGCAATTGGGAAGATGCAGCATCACCAGCTCACAGAGGAAAAACCTAAGTATGCATTTTCGGTATAGTACATGAAGAATTAAGTTCCAGAAATGTCATCTTCAATGAATCATTGGGATATCCAGTGGAACCACGAAATCAATGGTTGGAGATCTTCAGGCCAGTAGACAGATTTGGGGTGAAGATACAAGTCTCGAGTTAAAAGCATATACATGATGTTCACAAGTATGAATGAAGATGAGCATGTGAAGAAGCAGAAGATGAGAGAAGAGACAAGATGAGCTAGGAAGCGGACCCAGGAGAGAAACCTGAAAAACACCAAGCTTCAAGGGGAGAACAGAAGACATGGATCCATATAGACCTTGTCACTGGTGGGAAGAACAACCAAAGAGAGGGATACAGCATAAAATTGGTCTCACAATGTGCTTGTGGAGAATAAACCCACTGGGATGAACAAAATCCCTTCTCATGTTGAACAGTCTAGGCTAACAATTCCCTCATTTCTATCATTCTGTATTTTATAATCACTGTAGCTTAAGTAAAGTAATTAAATGTTTGGGGTTAAAAGGTGTCCAGCTAAATTTCAGGCTATGTTGGGGAGTAAAATGCAACCAGGGATTAAAATAATCTCATAAAATCCTCCTCTGCTTCCTCAAAAACTTTGAAGCAAAAATTGCCCTGATGTCAACTTGGATTCAGCTGTAATTATGGGGCTGCTGATGTCTAGGGTATACGATGGGGTTTACTGTTGAATTATCTTAAGCTTGGGAACCAGTATGAAAAAAAAATAAGCTCATTCTTCCTGTAAAAGATAGTATATATGTAATCTCTGTTGCTCTGAAACTGTGCATGGAATCATGTGGAGACAGTAGAAATTAGATCAGATATAATAATCTTTAATACTTAAGTACTTTGAGAAAAATGCTATTTAAAGCAAAACAGTACTTCTAAAAGCACTTTAATCCTTCAATTCACAGAGGAGCACAACACATTAACTTTAAAAAACCTTTTTGAAATATCTAAAAGTCACTCACTATTTTTATGAGCTAAAAATTACAACGTATTTTCATCATTACGATTCAAGTGATTGTATTGATAAGGGTTATGAATTTTCCTTTCCACAGTTCCTTTCAGATGGGCCACAGGAACTCATCCACATAGAACGACGGCGGAGGTACCAATTAGTAACTAATTATTTTGGTGCACTAAATGTTACAGTGGTTACCTGAAAGACTTAATATTGCCTCCATAAGTCCCACCTCCATAGCTGATTTTGTTATTCTAACTGGCATGTTTGACGGCTCCTAACTCAGTGGTGGTCTTTGTACGTGGCATCCTGTAGGAACACTACTGACCCCAAACCTACATACACTACAGATTCTGAGCATCCCATTTATCTAAAGAACATTGTTTCCTGAAATGACCGGTCAATTGTTTCAGACCTATATTAGCTACTGAAACACTTCTCTTTGCCACATTATTTTCCTATGTGCAGACAAAGCCAAATTGAATGAGCACTTCAAGGGGTTGGGCAATAGTAGATTTCTGGAAATGAGTTGGTCCACATGTTTTTGGAATGGACTCTAGACGTTTTGAACAGGGGCTGACATAATCATCCTTCATTTAGCAATTCTGAGAGACTGAATTGTGTCTTTGTGCAAACAGGGAGATGGCATTGCCATGGTGCCCTCCAGCCTCATCTGTCCTTATCCAATGGGATTCTACTGAGGTAATTCAGTATCTCTCATAGTGTTTTCAGCAGAGTTTAACTAGGATTAAGTTCTTCTAAGCTGTTTAAAGGTTGGGTTGGTGAGCATAGTGCCATTCAGGCCCCTATCTGTGACTCTTCCAAACTCTGTTGTGTTGGATTTGTTTTCCAGTTGGTTTTTCATGGTTACTCTTCAAGTACCATTTTCCCATCTCTCCTGGCTTGGGCTCACTGTCAATACCCTGTGTTGATTGGTAACATGACACACCAAGATGTGCTTTATTATCTCCTCAGATCCATGGGAATCAGTCTCTATAATCATCTGCAGAATTCTCAGCTCTAACCTCACAGGTTCTGGATTCAGGGACCTGATAGTTTCAAGTCTGACAATTCTTCAAGAATGGAATTCGGAATAGTACGGAGTATTTGATTAAAATGTCATGATGAAATATGGTTTTTAATTCTATGCATGGGTGTAGAAACACACATAAGTTTGATTTTATGTTTTATCTTACCATCTTGGATAAACATGGTTATAAGGACGGTAGAGAAAAGTGGTTAAAAGAACAGTTAGTGGCTTTGGAATCAGATTTAGCTAGACTTTAATTCTGACTGCACTTCATAGGTCTGTGACTTTGACCAAATTACTTATCCCCCTGAGGACTTATTTTGATCTCTAAATGGATAATATTGACTTCATGGCATTAGTGGGATTGTTAACTGAGATAATTCAGGCGTGGCACAGTTTCTGCACAAAGCAAACACTCAGTAAATGTTAGCCAATAGAATACAAAGAAGACCCGACTAGGAATTTTGAGCCTTATGTTCTAAACCTGGCTGTTAAACCAACCAGTCTGTGACTTTGAAAAAGTCTCTTTGAAAAGTCTCATCACATCTCTTAGTATTATTTCCCCATGCAGAAAATAGAAGAGCTGGACTCGATTAGCGTCTTTCTAAATTTTGCTTATGAACACCAGCATTTTCTCTTTAAGTATAATCTTGCGTGATCCCATCATATAAAACCAAATAAAAGAGGAGATGCTGCTTGAAGTAGGAGAGCCTCCGAAACATGCGCACACACCCACACCCACCACCTGTATAGTCTGATATGTGTGTATACATACATATGTGTATATCACAACATATTTATGCTAGTAGCGAGAAGAAGTTATGTCCCTAAATTCCTATAACCTCAACAAGTAACCACTCCAGCAAAAAAGCTCAGGAGATATTCTGCAGTGATTCAAACAAGGACTGTTGTTTTTATAGAATCCAGCACTGCATCACAATGAGCTGGATTTCAACTTTCATTCATAGTTAATGGACAATAGACAAACTAATCTATACTAAGGAGGTTTCTTTTCATCTCAGCTGCATTCCTTTCATGTAAGCAATGCAACGCGAAGTACTTAGAGTGATTGCAATCTCTTCCAAGAAAATCTTCTATGGCACTTAAATATAATCACTACCTAGCTCAGGACAACTTGTGTCATCAATACAGTCTCTTGTTGAGTAATCAAGACATGAAATGTGGTTTTCCTTTTTTTTCCCCCCCACCTCCTGTGAAATAGAAATTTATTTTTGGAGTGAATATGCTGTCGTTGGGCAGGTCTGCAAATATCAACCTTTAAAAGGAGGTGTTCTTGTTGTCATCTAGTTTAGAAAGAGAACAAGCCTCGTAGGTGTATATATTAGTAATGTCAGTGTATATCATCACTGCCCAGCAGTTCAATTTTTTATTATATGATCTTATTTAAATGACTAGCAATTTGACATTTGAGTGGCCTGGAGTAAGGTGTCAAGACGACAGCTTGGGATCTACAATTAGAAGGAGGCAGCACCGGTTGGGGTGGAGAGGAGGGTGTAGGGAGGAGAGGAGTCAGTATCAGCCAGCAGAGACACTAAGGTAGATCACCTGGTCCTTGGGGTGAGAGAAGGTTCCCAGATAAACATAGTTCATTACTCCAGAGAATATCTTAGGATATTGTTGAGGGTGCCTTATACACAAAACAGCAGTGGTGGCCCAGCATGTGAGGGAGATAAGTGAAAGGTAACAAGAATCAGACAGTTGAGGGTGTGTGTGTGTGTGTGTGTGTGTGTGAGGGTGGCTAGGGGGGTCAGGTAGGGGGTTTAGATGTGACCATGTAGACCTGGTGAGTGAAGGCTATATCAAAAGCAGTAGCTGCTATTCAGTTCTTGTGCAGGGATGGCTAGGTCTTCCAAGGAAAGTCAGAAATCTGGAATTCTATGTGAAATATTCCATTGTTAACCATTGTCAATAACTTCATTCAGTTTTTAAAATATGGTGGAAATGGAGGCAGCCTTATGCTGGCCAAGTGGAGCACATCTGTAGGACCTACAAACCCTAGGGCTTCAGGTCTGAGATACCAGGCCTGGAATTCTATACTTATAAGTGCCTAACCATCTGGCTTTGATTCAACGTGAAACTATGAACATTTTCCCACTTTTGTTATAATTCATTCCTTTATGTCTGGGTACTCCTAATCATCAATTATGAGAAGCCAGTTTTATTCTTAGTTTGGGGTTTCAGAGGATCTCAAGTTCAAGAAATACGGCAGTCTTTTCGGAGGCCACCTTCTTAGCAAGTCCCCCTTCATTTGTCAAATATTTCATAATCTAACAAAGTATTTCATAGTCTACGATTTTACATAGCAGCACAGCCAATTTAAACATATGTATGATTAGGATCAAATTCAAAATGAATGCAAATTGGTCACATTCATATAGTCATATTGTCCTTAGAAAGTCATTAGTACATTAAAATTTTTTTTTTCCTGCAGAAAATGATGGAGGGAAAAAGATCACTCTTCCCACACAAAATACTTTTATTCTTTCCTTTTCCCCCTGAAACTTTATTCTCTGTGCAGTTCTTTCTGAGCAAATGGGTATGAAAATGCTGGGGTGAGGCAGCCCAGTAAGCTGTCCTCCTCTCTGGCCAGTGCCCCATCATCTCCATCCACCTGGCTCCCCAGTCAGGAAGACCTTCTCTGCACTGAAAGCCTTTCTTCTAACTTCACCACTTGGCATTATGGGAGGGATGTGGATCTTCACTAGCCCTCATGGGAATTCTGAAACTTCAGAATCTCCACAAAGTGTTCAGAAGTAGACAGAAGTGCTCAGAACTGGATCCTCCTGGGGACAGTCTTTGACATTTCAAAGGGAGAAGGGGACTGGAAAACTCTAAAAGGCACAGAATAAACAGGAAAAGAAATGAAATGGTGTCACTGAGAGAAAAGTGAACTCCAGAGGCCTCAGGCTCCGACCACAGGGGACCAAGCATTTTGAAAGAGCAATTAACATAACTCTCTTGAATTGCTTAGCTACTTTCCTATAACTTCACTGCTTTTACATATAGATAACTTTTGTCCCCTTCAGGCACTAGTTAATACCATCTATTAAAACTCCCCCAAACACAAAACAAGTTTCAAAGCAGGCCGTTACAACTGTCTTAGAGCATGCAAAGAGAAATAGCAGAATCCTTTGACCTCCAAAGGAACCTATTTTATTATAGGAAAGAAACACAGGAAGAAAGAAAGAGAGAAAATATTTTCCTTTTTAGCAGCCATGCAATCACACAGATTTTACTATTTGCAAAATGGATATCACTTTCCTTTGCTTTCCTTTGATGGAAGGCATTTGACTCTCTGCTTCAAGGGAGATATTAAAAACAAAACAGCAGCAAAATACTGGCAAAGGAAATTAAATGGGAACTGCGTCTCTCCATCTTCTTCTTTCTTATTTTGTGAACTTTGCTTTGGGAATGATGGTGACTTCTCTCAAGTGCAATACTGTTCATAACATCTAGTCACTATTTTGTATTACTCATCATTTGGGAGACAGAGTCAGCACCTCCTAAAAGGATATCTGTTATCAGCAATCTTCAGAGGAAGAAAAAATAAAACAACACTTGTATACTGTTTGAACTTTATAATTCTTAGGTTATCAATCTATGATTGAAATGCTGCACTGTTCTATTAAATATGAAAATAAATTACTGTAATATAATTGGCCAACAGAGCTTTTACTGTTAGAATGAGTTAGCAGGGAATTGATCTGATTGATTAATTAATTAGTAACATGAACTTGGATTAAAACTGCATCTTTCCAAAGAACTCTCACTGTTTTTGCATGATCTTACTTTTGCTTAGAGAATCCAGAGAGGAAAATGAGAGGTCATAGCTGAAAATCACACAGCTGATTTGTGGCAAAATCAATCTCTGTTCCCTCATTTTTAGGAACATGTACTAGACACTGAAACACCATATCTCTCTGATTAAAAAAAAATAGCATTCTCCACTTTACCGTTTAACATCTGTGACATTCTTAAACTGCATCATGTCACTAGGGGTCAAGTGGAACCACAAAACAAAACCAATTATTTCTAGACAAGATAATCATTATCTAATCATCTGATGGGAATGAGGTTTAAAGACACAAGAGCTGAGAGTAAAGACACAAGTAACTGAGAGTGCAAAACAGGATAATGGCAACATCATGATTATCTTGTAGGGCTTTCACTAGCTCTCCATCAGAGAAAGGATTTGAATGTCTAAAATGGAAGATATTAGAACATGTCACTCTACTACATATTAAATATTAGAATCAAATTAGGCCAATAGTCAAAATAGCTTTAGTGTTCTGTAGATCTGTGATTTTCTAACTTCCTCACCATTTGAGAAAGAGCTAAATGACCTAGAATCTTACGTCTGCCATGACCTTAATCCTATGACCTTGGGAAAATCATATCATCTTTCTTAGCTGGTTTTCTCATCTACAAAATGATAATAGCACCATTTGCTGTGAGTGTTAAATCAACGCAGTACTTAAAAGCACTGTGTAAACTATGTACCTCTCTAGCACTGTAACAGTGTACCATTATATATGCACGTTTTTTATTTTATTTTTATTTTTAGAAAACACCTACAGAGGAATTAGGCCAAAGAATCTGACCAATGTTAACCCTGCCTGCGGTAAAGTGAAATGAAGGCCTTGCTGTTGTTGAACACAAAGGAAAGATTCTAAAACTTTCTTAAATGTGTAATTGTAGGGTTGCATATTGGTAATCTAAAGAGACTTCTGGTCAAAGGTTGAAAATGGCAGACTTCAAATTACATCTGGTCTGCAGGCATGTTTTGTTTGGCTCAAACATAACTTTTCAAAAGTAAGCTACTTTCCAACATTTAAAAACAAAACGTTTTAACATAAGATACTGAATTTCTATGTCCTCCTTCTAAAAATCAAATATTTGGCAGAAATTCCCTGGGAATTCCTGCAAAGCAATAATCCTTGAAGCTGTTTCTGCCATGTTTTTCTGATGGTGTCTTCCCTAGGCTGTTTGCTTCATTCCCCACCTAGACTCAAATGGTTCCTGCCAGTATCTATAAGCATTTCAGTTTATAATATTTTTTAGGTGAACGTGAAACAGTGGATTATTATTCTGTAAATATTTATGGCACTTCTCATGCCCTCGTGGACAGAATACATTTTTATACCTCATTGACTTGGAGTTTGAGCATAAGACTTGCTTTGGTCAAAAAACTGTCAACATATGTGACATGAGCAGAAACCTTAAATATGCTTGGGTATTTGGCTCAGCTCCATGTTTATTTGCCAGGAGAAGAGTATGTTCCAGGACAAGTTGCTGCCTTTTGTCTTGAGCCTTAGAGTAAGAGGCATGGATAGAGTAGAACTGAGCCCTTCCTTCAGGACTGTAGCCTGAAGCCAACCAAGGTCAAGTGACCAAGCCTGAGGCACAGATGCTCTAAACAACCTGAAATAAATAAATAAATAAATAAATAAGTACTTATTGCTATAAGCCAGTGAGTTTTAGGATAGTTTGTTATACAGCATTATTTTGCATTATTTTACTTGTGGGTAACATAAACCTACCATTCACTTTCTTCAAATGCAAAAACAAAACATCTCTTTGCGTGTGTGTGTGTGTGTGTGTGTGTGTGTGCATGTATGCACATGCATGTGTGCCCACTTGGGAATTTTAATATTTTAAGAAATTTGAGTCAGTTATCATTGAATGATAAGTGTATTTTTAATTTTCAACCAACACCTTCTCAGGATGAGATTGAACTTAAACCTCTTCTGACTTTACTTGCTTCTTACCCCACTCAGATAGAAATTTTAGAATCCTTTAGACTCTGTCAAAGGAAGTCAACATAGAGGCTCAGAGTTAGTTTTTGTAATGACTGTAATGCTACATACACACACACTCACATACCCATTTATTTCCTGTCTATTGCTTCATTTTCTTTTTGCAATCCACCCTAATACCATAGGTAATTCTAAGTTAAGGTACAGCTTCATATATATATATATATATAAATATAAATATATATGTGTGTATATATATGTGTGTGTGTGTGTGTGTGCGTCTGTGTGTGTGTGTGTGTGTGTGTGTGTGTGTGTGTGTATGCTTCATGTTACCTATTTCCAAGGATGGAAAATCTTGGTTAACATAGAAATAAATTATAAAGTTATCTGCACTTCTTCCTAATCCAACAATTGCACTGTGATGTTATGTCAAAGATTCCAAAGTTGCTAGAATGGAATTTGTCAATTGGATAAAAACGAAGGACTGTGAAATCTTTTGAAAGGATTCTCAGTACAAATAAATGTTTTGGAATAAATGGTACAAATGCAGAATTAAAAGCCCAATAATGAGGTGTTTTTATATTAGAATAGAACATAGTGTATTAAAATATACAGCTGGCTTTTTCATATGAGCTACAACATGCAGCATTAAACTTCCAGGAAATAGAAGCACACTGAACATGCTTAGTTGATTGTAGTACATCCCAGATCTCCAACCTACACCTAAGGCTTCCAGTTTTGACACACAACACTATGACATTTTTATTATTTTATTTATTTTTTTATATATTTTTTATATATGTTATAAAATACAAAATACAGAATATATAAAAATATATTTACATACAAAATATACAGAAAACATTTAAATTTAAAAATAGTTTATTTCAGTAATTTAATTATTTAAATATTAAACATATTTTAATATTTTATTATATATAATAAATACATATTTTATTTATTATTTATACTTATATTTATTTATTATATTTATATTTATTATATATTTATATTATATATATATAATATATATATATGGAAAAATCATTTAATTATTAACTGCAAACAAAATGGAGTCCAGAGAAAAACAACCTCAGATTGGGAAAATCAAACAACATAGAAAACATACTTTAAAATTCTAAGGGGCATGTGAGTGGCTTAGTCAGTTAAGCGTCCAACTTTGGCTCAGGTCATGATCTCACCATTTGTGAGTTCAAGCCCCAAGTCGGGCTCTGTTCTGACAGTTCAGAGCCTGGAGCTTGCTTCTGATTCTGTGTCTCCCTCTCTCTCTGCCCCTCTGCTGCTAATGCGTGCTCTCTCTCTCTCTCTCAAAAATAAATTTAAAAAAAAAATTAAAAATTTTCTGAAATTTTTGGCCTGTAAATATGAATAAAATAAATGCAATCTACAGCAATTAAGACTAGGGTGACTTGTGCTTTAGGAATCAGAAGAAGACAAGCACTTCAGGGTAGGAGAAAGGAGCAGCTAAAGATAATCTATGCAAATCGTGACTTCTTTGCCATTCATGGTAACAAGTCTCTTCATTTGGAAGAGAGATGGGCTTGTCAGCATAAGTCACAAGCCAAAAAGTCACTTCTGTAAGAGGTAGAAAAAAAATGTTCCTCCCTCCAGAAATATAACTATATCTGATAAGAAATTTTTGTAATAAATATACCATATTACTATGAATATGGTCTGGACAGCACCTCCTAGATCGTGCAGTGTCCAGACCGCAACCTGAAACAAGGTCCTGGGTTGAAAAAATTGTCACCAGTATTCTCAGAATGTGGTACACCACAAGGGCTCTGCTATTCCTCCCGAAACTGATCTATACAAGGTTTGATAAAGGGAGGAAGAGGACATATAAAATGTAATTACAGATTGTCTAGAGAAAGTATGCATTTTATGCTACCTACTAACCTTTAGAAAAGAGAACAAGTCACCCTGTCATTTTTGGTGTCTGTGGTTGATTTCAAAAGTACATACAAATTCTTTGTAATTCTTCCCATGACTATGTGGATGGGCTCCTTCCTTAAATGTAGGCTTGGACATACAATTTGGCTTGGTCAGTGGGACAGTAGCAAATGAGATAATCAAAGACTGGAAATCAGGGGCTTGCTTACTGGGGTTTGTCCTCTCTCGCTCTTTGGATCCCTTTTGCTACAACGGGAACAAGCATGGAGTAGGCATCTGGAGGTGGAGGCATGCTGAGAGACCTCTGGATCTGAATCATGAGATGTAAATATCTGTTTTTTAAGTCATTACATATATTGGGTGGTTTGTTATGTAGCAAAAGGTAACTATTACTGTGTCTCAAGTAAGAAAGGATTGTTGTAATTGTCCACTATCACAATTACCTAATAAAAGATTATCAGTTTGTTCCTATTCTGAAGAAAGCATGCTAAGACTTAAAACAGTGAAGCAGAAACCCTAAGAAGAAAGGATGCTGATAGACATGGCTTGTGATGGCCAGAGCTTTGGTTCTCAGAATAAATCTCCAGGTCAGAAGTGTCCTTAGAAATTGCCAAAGAGAACATAAAGATTTTAGAAGTCTCTAGAGAGGAATGTGAGATAGCACTTTGGGGATTTCCAGGCAGTACAAAAAATTAGACAAACTCTCTGAATCTGTGAAATCAGTGAGGAGACTGGCACTGAAAAACATGCTTTACTGGGAGGAAACACAACTGGCAAATGAAAGACACAAAAGAAATACACCAATATTCCCAGGGTTGTTTTTAAATAGAGGAAGAAGCGTGATGTTTATTTTCTTTTTCCACTTTCTACCTTTAGTGTCTCTCTCTATCTGTCCCCTCTGGTTCCTGAATATTTTATGGTTCCATGAAAGGATGCCAAAAATACAAGTATGTGCATTGTATTATGCCTGCTTTTCTTGAAAGTATAAAAAGTATACATTGTCACTGCAACATGAAAGGGATATTGAATGAAGTCATGCCGAGGAGCTCTACCTACCTACCTACCTGCCCGCACACGTGTATGTGTATATCTGTGAAATGTCTATCTCTTGTCATATTTCTTCCTTGCTTTTGTGAACATGTTCACTCTCATTTTTGGGCCTCACTAGCTTTTGGTTTACTCTCTTTAACACAAGAAACACACAAATATATGCAAACAGTATGTGAAGAGTAATGGGAGGAAAAATGAATTGAAAAAATCTCCCTTCTTACTGTAATCAATTTGCATGCATTCTTCCAGTTGGTCTAAGGCATTTTCCCTACATTTACAAACTTATACAATGCACTCTGCTATAATGAGGGTCTGTAATGCAAATTAAGGCATACATCATTGGTAAATAGGTGAGTCATCAGTATAATGTGGAAGCCACATTGGTCCATATGTTGAATTGTTATAGACATGAGAAGACAGAACAGTGTTAGTAGAATAATAATTTGAGCAGGAAGAGCCCTGAGCTCAGTGTTTGAACTAGCAGGAGAAGCCCTTTTCTCTGCTTTTGAAAAGATAATAAGTGTTAAAAGCTAGCAACTGCATCCAGAATCACCCTCCTAGAGATAAGCACCCAGCTGTCAGGGGTGGCCAATTGCACTGCAATGAAGGTCAATAGTAAGAACCCATAATGAGTGATGGGCCATGTTAGATCAAGTAGCTAGAGAATATCTCTTTGAGGAGTGACATTGGAGAAAAAAAATCTGAAAGAAATGAGAACACAAGCCAGTGAAGATCTGGTAGGATGAGCATGGGGATATTCCAGGCAGAGGGAACAGCAAGTGAAAAGCTCAGAGTGGGGAACAAACACGGGATGTTTGGGGTATAGCAGGAAGGTCACCATGGGTAGAGTGAACAGAGCAGAGAGCAGGAGGAAAAAAACAATGGTGAGATTAGAAGGGACTAAATCTTAAAGGTCATTGTACGCTGAGATGTGACATTTAGATTTTACTCAGAGGGTACTAGGAACCCATTGAGGGGTTCTGAGCAAGGAATTAATATAACGTGTGTTTAAAAAATCTCTCTGAAGGCTATGTGAGAAGCAAATGTTGGGGGAAAGAGAGAAACTGGGGAAACCCATCAGCAGCTTAAGAGAACTATGGATTTCAACATGGTTTTGAAAGATTAATACAGAACAAATATTCAAGTAACAGTCAACTGAATCAGGATTTGGTAGTAATTTCATGTGTTCATCCTAACCAGGTCAGTATCACAGAAAAAAAATTAACAAAACGCAGAAGAGAAAAACTTCGAAATGGGTTATAAATACTAGACTCTAATTGGGTTGCAAGTTTGACAGGGCAAAAATGGCAATGATGCACACGGCACAGTCAGACTTCTCTTTTAAAAAAAAAATTAATCTTTATTTATTTTTGAGAAAACGTCAGCCTTCTCTTAATCATTCTTTTGTCTTCTGTGCAATGGAAGGAAGCCTTTGTTTCAACTGGTTGACCGCTTCCAGCCTCTCTTCTAGAGACAACATCTCCTGTATGTTCTCCCCCAAAACCACCAAGGCATATCTTCTTCTAAACCCTGGAACCTTCCCATTTACAAAGGAAACTCTTCAATATGTCAGTGAAATCACATAAATCTTGCTAAAAATCTAGCCCAAATCAAATACAAATATGTTTATTTCCCATTTCAATATTAGCAAATTAGGGCATATGTCACAGATTACCAACTCTTGTAATGTGTACATTTTTATCAATAAATTATAAAAGGAAACATTACTTCAAATGAATCCATTGGCCATAAAACTACATAGCCTTTGAATGCATCAGCTTGTATTTGTTTGTAACAACTGACCCAAATTTATTTTTCTCAGTGGGAATAACATAAACTCTGCTAAACAGAATGTTTGGATCTGTTTTCTGTCAAAATTAAGCCAGTTCTCCACTTCATCTTATAGACTTAGTCATAGTCTAAGAATGAAGCTTTGACTGTATCAAATATTCATTGCAAGTCCAGATAGGTCAATATACCAAAAGCCAAAGTTACAAAGAAATGACTCTGATCTAATCACAATCTGAGAACAGCTTCAAATGCCTTGTGAAATGTGTATGTGTATGTGTGTGTGTGTGTGTGTGTGTGTGTGCATGTGCGTGTGTGAATGTATCTATGTGCACTTCTTTCTGCTTTTTGCCTTTGTCTGGTGTCTTATATCATAGAATGACATGATACCACTTGATGGCAGACTTTGATGTTGCAAAGCTACTTCCCAATTCACATTCACTCATCACTGCTGATCTTGTTCAAAGTCAAAACCACCTCAGGTAGTCCTACATCTGAGAACAACCAGGATGGGATTCAGCAGAGAGCACTGAACTGTCACTGCCCTGCAGGGGTCAAGATGCCTCCCTCTTACTGAGATATGTCAGTTGTGCAAAGAGGGTCCTGTTAAGTGTCAGTTATCAGGTAAAATCCACCAAAGACCAAAGCCAGAGCTAAGCTGCTAAGCTCTTAAAACATCTCCTTGGCTTTTAATGGGGGGACCAAAAAGGAAATGGAATGGTTACACTTTTCTAAAGAAAAATAATACTAAAACTTCATCTTCTTTGATAATAATAAATTGATTTGCACTAAGTGGTTATCTGAGTTTAAGACAGCAAGACTCATACTCAACTAGGTGTGTGTATAGGTGTGCGTGTGGGCAGGCATGCACACCCATTCATTTAGCACACACTCTTCAAAACTGACCAAATAGAGGGTATCTGTTGCCACTGTAATTATTAAAAACACCCCAAAACTCAAATGGCAATGATCATTATTAGCGTTCATGCATCTCTGGATCATCTGAGGTTGATTAGCAGGTCAACCAGAGCAGCTCTGTCCCACATCTCCCTTGTACTTCTCCTGGGACCAGCAAGCTAGCAGGGCATGCTCTTCTCATAGCCAAGAGAAGGTGCTAGAGGACAGGCAGGTGGATCAGGGTCAATGAAAGCCTGGCCCAAGAGCTACTAGTGCGATGTCACCTCTGCCTCACTGTATTAGCCAAAGCAAGTCAAATGGCCAAACCCAAGATCAAAGGGGTAGACTGGAGGAAATAGACTCTGCTTCTGTAGTGGGAGGAGCTCCAAAGTCACATGGCAAAGAGTGTGGGTACAGGGAGGTTTAAGAACCACGGTCAATAATGCCATCTACTACAGACCACCTATTCTTCTTTTAATTGAGACAAACAAAAGTAGTATGAGGTCATAAAAAATAGATTTGGGGATAGACAGATTTGAGTTCAAATCCTCACTAGCCCTGGCCCTTAAGCAATCAATATAACCTCTCTTGTCCTTATTCTCCACATGAGTAAACTGGAAACGACCTTCACCACACAGGAATTCTGTGATTATTAAAAGACACAATTTTTTAAACCTTTTTTTTTCTTTAACGTTTATTCATTTTTGAGAGACAAAGGGCAAGTAGGATAGGGGCAGAGAGAGAAGGAGACACAGAATCCGAAGCAGGCTCCAGGCTTTGAGCTGTCAGCACAGAGCTCGACGTGATGCTCGAACCCATGAACTGTGTGATCACGACCTAAGTGGAAGTTGGACACTTAACCTACTGAGCAACCTGGATGTCCCAAGACATAATTTATGAATAGTTGTTAATCCTTCATAATCTTCTAAGAACCAATGACAAACTATCCTTGTTATTTTTATTATTACCATTATTATCGCCTAGAAATAGCTGGGTGTTTAATTCTGTTGGATTTGGCATACTCTATTTATTCCTTAAATTATGCTTCCAGATGTGAATTGTGTCATTTCTGTCCACCAAAGGAAACCCAACAGAACTAAATGAAAATTATAGACCCATTCCTGGCCCATACAGCTCTTTAAAGGAGAATCTCTGTGAAGTGAAATGTAGTGTATAGGCAGAGACTTTTGAGGAGAGCTTTGGAACAGTACACAGAGAAGAGAAAACCAAAAATCTTCCTGAAGTCATTTACTAAGGAAAAGGAGTTGCTTTGCTGTTGGAATCAGTTTCTTTTGAAATAATTTGGAAGCTAATTTGGAAAATGGGTTGCTTGGAAGGATCACTGGTTGAATGGTTGGCGGAGGCCAGTACCTGCTCTGGCAACAGCTCCCTGGCTTTTTCTCTGTTGGATGTGTTTAGAAACATAACGTCACTAGACTACACCCAACCCTCTCTCCTCATTTAATTTGTTTTATGTTCAATGACACTCCTGATGCTCTCCTGGCATTTTACCCATAAGATATAGATGTACATGTTACACATATCCTTGAGTCAGCTAAAATAGATGCAAACAAACCTTTTTTTCTCAATTGAGCATAATTGAAGCTATTTTGGTTTATTTCTCAAACAGTTTAAGTAATTGTTTTAATTTTCCACGGAGCTACACCTACTCCTTTTCCACCGAGGTTGTACTTTGAATAGCAATGTTTTAACTAATTTTTAAAAAAAGGACAATTCAGAAAAAAAAAATCAAAATTTTAATCTAAATGATTATACATAATAGTTAATGTTATTGACTCTTGATTGTCTCAGTGTATGCAGAAAGAGTCTCAAATTCCTTTCTAGGCTTTATTTAGACTCAGTTTTCTGAATTTGTCGTCTTTGTTTTCTCTCTATGTAGTAATAATCCTTCTTGTTTTTTTTCTAATTTCTTATCTTAATTTACAGATCTTTAGTTTCTGCAGTATTGAATTCTAATTGCAAGAATGGTCCCTTCTTAATCTTGGTGTCTGTGTCCATTCAGGAAATAATAGCTGAAAATCAGTGTGCAGAGTGTTTCCAGGCATTTTTCCGGAAGGCAATCCTGTGTGCATATCTGAAGTAAAAGCATGAAATGCTACTTTTATGTACTCTTCCTTCTGAGGAGCCTTCTGGTCCCTCTCTCTGCACTCAGCCCCCACAGATGGATGATCTGTTCTATAACTGGAAGCCTGTTAATGTGAGTAAGGACAGATGCTTGAGGTCTTCTTCCAAGGCCTTGTTTTTCAGATCCAACAATGGAGATGAGATCGGAGCTGCCTTCTGCGATCCAGAAATGCTTTCAGCCATGGCCACTGGGCTGGAAAAGGATGGTGCTTACAGAACTGTGCCCGTCTTGGATGTCTGGAAGCTGTGCTTCTAAACATAGCAGAGCCCTCCCTCCCTATTTCAGCCCAGCTGGTAAAGCCCACCTGGATCTTTTGCGGCACTCACTTTGAGAAAGTAGTTGAGAAGCAGCTGAGATGTCCTCCAGGAATTCTCTAGCTTCTGTGAGCTGCTCTGGGTTGTTTCTGCAAAGCCCAGACACTCCTCAAGATGATTCGATTCAAAAGATCTGATACAACCCAGTGGTTCTTTGTTGATCCCATGAGTATCCCAACATGCACTACAGGAGGGAGGTCTGCAATTGGCTTACAGTCTCGGTCTCCATGGAGCTCCAGCTCACAAATCTCTGGAAGGGAGAGTGATTCTGTTCTCTGCTGGTACTTTGAGCTCAATATTGTCATGATTATTCGCACTTCTCTAAGCTTTACGTGGCAAAAATTCAGTCGGCCTCTTGGGGATGCAGCTTTTCTTTAAAGAAAGAGTTGCAGCATTTTCCTAATATAAATACACATACAGGTTTTGCAATACAAAACTCCTGCAGGCGTTGGTTGATGTTTCCCTTCTGGCCTAAACTGCTGGGTGTGACTAGTTTAAAAGCTGTCAAAATGACATAAAACAGTTATTAAAACCAATGGCTGCCTCACTGCCAGAGGGCAATATTGTTCCATAAATAGTCTGTATTGCAACATTGCTCAGAGCAAGACTGAGCCATCAAACCTAAGGGCAGAAGGCATTTTAAACACACAGTAAAGTGCAATCACATGTAGAGTCCCCCACATAAGTAAATGGAAACATTTTTTGCAGCAGCCATTTGGGCCATAGGTACAAGTGAAACATAGGTATTTTCAGTATCTATTTGAGCACCTAAGTGAACATGTAATTGCGCAATGAGCCTTTCACAGCAACTCAATTAAACATGTAAATTATTGTCAAATGTTCCCAGCAGCCACGGAACATTTTCGGTGTCCAATGTCATTATCCTCTATCAGGCATTTGTGCATCAGAGTACACATTTCTGTAATTAAATAGCAATTATTTTTATTTCTAGTCCCATTAGTAATATCTAAAATTGGAAGTGTGGTATTGTCTTTCTTGTTTTTTTGGCTTAGATTCATGATATATTTAATAAAACCATACTTTATGGAAACAGTGGGTTCCCACAGAGGTATCTTTTAAGCATCTTTGTTTTTGGAAAGGCACTATGACTATGGAGTCTTCTTAAAAATAGAATCACATAGGGGCGACAGGGTGGCTCAGTCGATTGAATGTCTGACTCGTGATCTAGGCTCAGGTCATAATGTCACATCTCGTGAGATAGAGCCCTGTGTCAGGTTCTGTGCTGTGCGAAGCCTGCTTAGGGTTAGGTTCTCTCTCTCCCTCTCTCTCTGCCTTTCCCCTGCTTGTGCTCTCTCTCTCTCTCTCAAAATAAGTAAATACGCTTTAAAAAAATAGAATCACATGGATGTGTTAGTCCAAAATGCCTTTTTGAGGTACTACCCAATGGAGAACATTTGGAGATGAGCTGCCGGTAGTTTATACAGAATATTATCAATCTTAAGAAATTAACACCCAACAAGTATTTGCTCACAATATTTTCTAAGCAACTGTCTAGCCTAAGAAACTGGTGGCCATTGTCTCTTTTGCTTAATTTCCACCACTGCTTATAAAAAAAGTGAATGGACAAGCCTAAGGCATTATTTTGAGGCCCTTTGTATGTATAGTTTGGGAAGGACTATAGATGACAAGTCAGGACCTCATTCTGAGGTTATTACCTAGAATAGATGGTAGTATTTGTTATCACTGGTCACTTTTTGGTCCTTCTAAGATGATTTAAATAATGAAGTATCATAAAATAGTAGTGACAAGAAAAAGAATATTCTATGATACGCAGACAGTACTATTGCCAGCATCCTCTAGGTATCTTCTAGGCAGGAACAGAAGTCCAACAAAACTAGGAAAATCGTTGCCCCACTTAAGTATTACCGATTTAGCCAAAGGTAATGGGAGCTCAAACAGTTGATTCAGTTTGTCTACTTTGGTCCCTCCTTCTACTGAAAAAGAACTACACTGTTCCTCCTACTTTAACTGCTTACTAGCATGCTACAGAAGTTCTGAAGACGTGAAATAGACAAATTCTGGAGGGTGCTCCTTTTATCGTTTTGTTTTGGTTTTACTTTCAAAAAATTATGCAAAGGGATGTGTTCTGAAGTTCCAAATGATTTCAAAAATCAAAACAATCCAATGAATTTCTCAGTAATTGGCTTTAAAGAAACTGAGACAAGAGCAATGCAAACAAAGTGCTTTTAAATAAATCATAATTACCGATGCGAACGTCTCCAATAATTTGAGGGTTTCATCAGACGACTAACAATTTGGAAGCCCTCTTACATTTGGTGATGTGACAGGCAGCAGGAATGTGGGGGAAGCAGTCTGGTAGGGACAATCTGAGATGTGAGGAGGGGAGCTAGATGAACAGCTAAATTTATCCAAACTTGAAAAGTCTCATACTGGGAAGTTGTTTCTGCATTCATGTTATTAGTAAAGACGTGCATGTATGTTCAACTTGTTCAATTAAGCCTTTGAATTGATCTGGACATTGCAGATTTTCTTTTCCCTTCAGATGATAAAAGCATTTTTGCATGTAACACGGAGCAGGTGTTGTTGGTTATTCAAATTTGGAGCATGTTACCAGCTCCCCCACCCCCATCGCCCATGACTTTCATGCAGGTATCTTAACATCTTGCCTTGCTACCCAATCTTCTACTTTCTAATTACAGAAAACCTTTTAAAGAGGCACACTTGTATAGCTTTAACAATGTTATTTTACTCCTGTTTGGGGAGGGGGGTGAAAATCAATATGGTATGTGACTTCCTTGTGATATTTTTTTTCTGAAACCAAGAAGCGAAGTACTCCACTTAGTGCAGTTTTAATTAAACTGAATACATTATAAAACACTCTCCTAATTTGCTTTGCCTAGAAAATGTTTTTTAAAGTGTTACAAATCAATCAACTAATTGAGCTATGTAGTAGGAAATGCAGATGGCATCTCTTGTTACTCTGTTTTCACTCTGCCAACCAAGTGCCTCTTCAGAAACAGGGTTTGTGTTGGGGCTGGCAATTTGCATCCCATGGCACCAACATGGGTTGTGGTGCTAACAATCAACGAGGAACAACAACACAAACCGCTCAGACTGAGGGCAGAGATGGTATGTGGAGATGTTGGCAAGGGGACAGAGGTGGCTCCTTGTGGCCCCAGTTACCATCTATTCCATGTTAGACCAAGAGTAGTTCGTCTTATTTGCCTGTTCAGAGTGGTTTGACAGGGAATAAGGTCATACCTACTTTGAGTATTTATTTTTTTCCCACAGATCTAATACTGTGACACATTGGGGTTATGCTCCTGCTGTGCTCTTTCAGTAAATTTCATAACTATCAATTCATTATAAGGCATCCTATCTGGTGCTGGAATGATGTGCCGACTGATGGCCAAGGTGACATCTTTGCTTGTGAAGGACTTTCACTTCCCAATAATTTATTAAGCACATCTATCCTTAGGCACAATGTTAGGTGTATGATAATCAAAGACAAAAATATAAGTGTCTCTGCCCTCAAGGTTCTTCTTATTTAATGGGAAACAGATATGTCAACAGCCACTGTACAATGTTGTTTCATGTTATTCATGAAAGTAAGTACGAGAAAAATATAGGAAAAGAACTAATTTTGTTTTTGGAGATTTTTGAATCATTTATAGAGGAATCAGAAGGTAGGCCATGTTGTGGCACAAACACAATGGACTTTAGGTGATGGAGAAAGTTTATCATACTCTGAAGTGTAAAGTCTTCTCAATTTTGGTAGGTATCGAATCAGCATCCCTCTATAGATCATGTTCTGACTGTTCTCTTTAATCCTGAATTATAAAGTTATCCTCCCTGTTGCATTTGAGATTGTTGTCCCAGTTTGAAGCATTGCTTTGTGCTACGTTTAGGACTGTTGCTATGTCAACCCATGTCTGAAATGTATGATGGGATATTCTGATGACTCAGCAGCTATATGCTCACATGCTTTAGAAACACTGACTAACATTTCATCAGAACCTAGCTAGTTTCCTAAAGATGCCTTATTCAACCACTTGAGGTGTTCCAAACCCTGAGGCTCAAGGGTTAGAAGATGTAAGCAAAAGGTAAAAAAAAAAAAAAAAAAGCAAAAAGTAAAATTGAGGGGTGTCTGGCTGGCTCAGTCGGTAGAGCATATGACTCTTGATCATGTGCAGGGTAGGTAGACCATACGACTATTGGTCTCAGGGGTAGAGCCTGAAACTCCTGATCTTGGGGTTGTAAGTTTGAGCCCCATGTTGGGTGTAGAGATTACTTAAAAAGAAAATCTTAAAAAAAAGGAAAACTTGGAGGAAATAACTATGTCATTGCTAATGCTCTTATTTAGCCAATTGATGCACGCTGTCTTTAAATTTTGAATGGACTTCGCATTTTTGGGAAAGATTCTTCAAATATTGATAATCTGAAAGAAATTTAATTTAAACATACAAACATATAAAGGCTAAGAAGCTTCTTTGAAGCACTGAGTTATGTTTCATAAACAGCTGTTTGTGCTCTAGTTCAGTGTTTTCTAAAGTGTGGTCCCCAACCACCGCATCGTATCCCCTGGTAACTTGTTAAACATGCAAATTCTTCTACTCCATCTTTATCTTATTGTATCAGAAACTCTGGGGTTGGGCCTAACAATCTTGTTTGAGGAAGCCCTCCAGGTGATTCTAATGTAGGCTAACTTTGAAAACCAATGCTTTAGTGTATACATAATGCCTGATGCATCAACTTATCTGTTGAGTTCTATTTAAATAGTGCTAAAAAAGGAGATTGAACACATTATTTCTACTCGGATTAGATTAAGTTGCTTATGAAATGCTAATTAACTACTTTTTTTAAAAATTAAAAAAATTGTTTTTTTTTTTTCAGAAGAGAGCATGAGTTTGGGCTACATGTAAAAAGAAAAACATAAAAGAGAAACAAAAAACAAACTTTAGTTGAGAATCATACAGAGAAAAGCACATGGCTGATTATTTCACTCACTTTTTGATTAAATAATATTTTGCATTTAAACATCAATTACAAATTATATCTATACCACTATGATAGGTGCAATAATTTGATATATCCCACTCATTCCATGTGTTGAGTAACAATTACAGAAGTCACTCATATCTTTTCTTACATATTTCTGTTTTATCTATCAGATTTGGGGAGGGAGATACTAAAGTATCCCACAATGATTGTGGATTTGTCAATTTTTACTTTAAAAACTAAAAATGAAAGTTGTTAGATGCATGGAGGTTTTTGCTTATTCCATAGTCTTTGTAAACTGTTATCATCACACAGGAAATGCTTCAAGCTCCACATGGTCAATTTCACTTGTTTCGCAAAAATATATTAATTTATTTCCCATGTATAAAGAATGCATATGTAAGAATAAACACACACACAAACACACACTCCCTTACCCATATTACTCCCATAGCTTATCCTCCCACATTTAAGGTTGACTCAACACATTTCAAGGGTACAATGTGGACACTATAATTAAATAGGAACAATTGCATGGAAAACACAGCTTTGCTGAGATACTATGGATGAGATAAGCTTCCAAGAAGAGCCAGGCAACATAGAATATCCACTGCAGCACGGTAGCTATAAAGTTTAATGCAATAAATGACATTTGAGTTTGTTTTAACTCAGAAACAAAGCTTGTTCATTCAAGAGGGAACCATGCAAAGAAAAAGAGCACACTGCATCAGTGAGCACATCACCTACCTTTAAAGTCCTACTGTTTGATGGAGAAGTTGGTAAGACTGGTCAGGATGTGTAACTGAACTATACACACTGGAATAGGATTCCATGTGTGTGTTTCTGTTTTGTGTTGTGTGTGTGTGTGTGTGTGTGTGTGTGTGTATTGAGGGGGGCATTGTGGTTGTGATTGGTGTGATCCTTCACTTGTTGCTGCCTCAAGAGAAATCATAGCTAAAGGGATGCATATTTGTCTTGATAGCACCAGGGATTTTTTCAAACTAATCATGGGGACAACACTATAGACTTAACTTTTCTCCACATCATCTCCAAAAAATCTAAAAAAATACTGAAACAGCTGTAGTCAAGTAGTTGAAAAAAATTCCTTCTACCATGGTATATTTTCCTTGGATTCAAAGTACTAAATGTATCTATATCTAAGCTGTTTTGAGTTCATTCTTCAGAAAGACATCTTATATAGAAGAAAGTTTTTAACAACAGAGATGAGGTATAGCCATAATTTTCATAAGAAGATATTCACTTCCCAAAGCTTTAGAATCTAGTCTATACCTTCTTGAGGGATCAGGAAAGGAAGGTCTACCACCTTGGATATCATCCAGGGAAGAGCTGTGCTGAAAATTAGATATTTTGCAAAGATTTTGATGAACTGAAGAGGGCTAATGCAAATATTTAATATTTTTGTTTACATCCACTTAGATGAGAAAGCCTGAACTGAATAATTATACCCCAAGTGAAAGAGGACATCCTGGGCTCCAGGACCAGGGAAACCCATGAGACCTTAATGAAACTTCAGCTTCTCTACTGCCGATTGGAGAGGAATGAAAATGGAAGACAGGCAATTAGTATGATGTGCTGTTTCCACAGCACACTGGATGTACACCAGTTGGAAAAAATGCTCACATATACACACAACACAAAGACAAGCGGCTGCCTAGATAAGATGGCTGCAATACTCCCACGTGTATAACACAGTACTTTCTCATACACAGACCTTCAGAATATTTGGAAGAATTTCTAGACGAAGAAACAAGATGCTTCCACAGTGTGTTTTGGTCCTTATGTGGAGTGTCCAAAAATACAGTTTTCTGTCACATCTTAGAAATTCATACTCAAGGAATAGAACTACCTGCCAAATGGGTAATTCTTAAGGACAGCCTTAGGACATTCTGAGGAGGTGATCAAAGTAATACATGAGATAAAAAACTAGACACAAGAAGTATTTCTTTTCTTGTTCTCAAAAACATAGTTTTAATTTCACAAAATTCTTGAAATCTTCAATATAGTAATGGTGTTACCCTTCAATAAACAAATGATTTATAGCCTTGAAGAGTTCAGAGCATAGTTTTTAGCTACCAAATGTTATTTTCTGGCCTATTTCAAATATGAATATACCAAATGTTATGACAAAGTAATAAAAGCCCTTTTTTTACAATGGGAAAACATTAGTACCTTAATCACGTTATTGCTTGAATTTAATAAAAATGCTCTAGATGTAATCATCTGTCATTTGGCAGAAAGAACATTTTAAACCCATGTCAGAGGTAAAAGCTGATCCTGTTGCCTCTCCAGAGCAAACTCTGGCCTTCAGAGAATGTTCATATTCTCAATAAGGGAAAGAATTAACCACGTTCAGAATAAATATCTCAGAAATACAGGAGCTGAGAAATGAATATGGTTCTAAAGTTGACAGACATCAATAAAAAAATCAATGTCATAAAAAGCTCTACCTGTTTGATTCCTACAATAATTCATTTATTTCTTTAATCCAACAAATATTCATTAAGCACCTATATTGTGACAGGTAATATCCTAAATGTTAGGGATAGAAACTCATATTCTATTTGGGGTAATAGAGAAAATAGACAATTAAACAAATAATAAAACAATATAATTTCAAATAGTAACAAGTGTTATGAAGAAATTAGAAAAGGCTATTGTAATAGTGAGTAATTCAGTAATACTCCTTGTGTGTGATCATTCATTAAGTTTTATATTACATTATTTCATAGCAGAGCATCATTGCTGAATAAAATGAAAAAAAAATTAATAAGCACCTATTCTGTGCTAGGCAGTATATAGGGATTATACAAACAATTTGAGACTACCATTTTCCTCAAGGAAGCAAGATGTTAAAACTGATAAGTTATTAATTCAAAAGTTAATTAACAATTCAGGAGTACCTACAGGTGCCACAAAGATATAAGAATAATAATAATAGTGGGGCGCCTGGGTGGCGCAGTCGGTTAAGCGTCCGACTTCAGCCAGGTCACGATCTCGCGGTCCGTGGGTTCGAGCCCCGCGTCGGGCTCTGGGCTGATGGCTCAGAGCCTGGAGCCTGTTTCCGATTCCGTGTGTCCCTCTCTCTCTGCCCCTCCCCCGTTCATGCTCTGTCTCTCTCTGTCCCAAAAATAAATAAAAAACGTTGAAAAAAAATTTTAAAAAAGAATAATAATAATAGTGATAGCCATCAATTATATGCTAAATATTGTAATATTGTAGGGAAAAAAAGACCCCAAATACCTATGTGTTTTAGAGTGTGTTTTAGGGTGTTTATTATTTATTTCAATCTCTTTTGTAGAAAATACAAAATTTGAAATTATATTAGATTCAAAAAGATATAAAAACTAAAGTATATTGCCCAAGGATTCATAAATATAGTAAACCAATAAAGGGAATGGGGTTAGCTCTGTTAGAAAGGAAAGTGGCTGTCAACTGGATAGAACACATGGGAGCTTCCTGGGTATTGGCCATATTATAGTTCTTTTCCTTGAGAATTGTTACAAGGAGTTCACTTTATAACTATTGTCAAACTATCAATTTGGGGTTATTTCTGCCCATTTCTCCATGTTTGTGTTATTTTTTTGTGTGATATTTCACAATTAAAAGAATTAAAAAAATATAAAGAAGAGGAAAATAAGAGACAGAAGAGTAACGAAGGAAGGGGGAAAGGGATAAAGCAGCTATATTATGTGAGTTCAGAGATGGAAGCAATTAAAATTACCATGTAAAAGGGAACACTTTATTGGGATGGGTTTTGAGCTGAACCATGAAGTGTGAATAGATTTGCTTAAACAGAAATGCAGGTAGGGGAATTCCAAGCAATGGAAAGAATATGTACAGATACTTGGAGGTAGGAAAGCTCAAGGATATTTCAATAATCAGAAATTAAATTAGTCAGTGTTAATAGAAGTGTCAAAATGGAGAACCCATTAAGAACATCTTTAAAGATGATAATATAGGAGAATCCCAAGTTCTACTCCTTCCATTGACACAGAGAATGAATAGCTGCACATGGAACAATTCTCCCTAAAAGAAATTCAGCAACTAACTAGGTGACTCCTACACATCAGGCAAATGAGAAAAAGGCCACGGTGAAATGGGTAGGAAAGGCTGAGACATAATCTTGTCATAAACTCCACTCCTGGCACAGTGCCATAGTCAGAAGGGAATCTCTAACTCCCATCTTCTCCCTGAAGAGTGAAGGGTTTAGGACCCATATATAGTGCCCTAACTTTTAAGACCCCCACCTGAGGGATGGGTCCTCCAATCACCTAGTTTTGAAAGCATGCATGAGACCCACAAGACTATAGCAAAGAAAAAACAGTTATTAAAGGGCCTGAGAATTCATTGCAGCTCTTACCCCAGGGCTCAACACAGAGGGAGCAGGCAAAAATAGTCCATCTCCCTGTCTTGCTCTTAATGGAGTCTATTTTCATACATTAGAAGCTGCTGCCTGAGGGTCAGGCTTTTAATTTAATACATATCCAGAGGACATCTTCCCGACCTTCTCCCTCCTGCTTGCCTCAAGTTGCCAGTATCTCCCTGGAAAGAGGTTGTATATATATGCTCCCTAGTTTTTGCAGCTGCTGCCCAAGGGACAGGTCCCCAGAATGCTGGTTCTGATACCCAACAGGACTTCCATTCATGAGTCCCACTGTATAGTCTCAAACAAATAAGTGTTCTTAACTTGCTGTAACATCATGGCTTAATACACAAGTAACAGGCAAAAACACCCATCTCATTAAAAGGGACATGTTTGCATACTTCAAGAGCTATTTCCTGATGGTCAGGCTTCTAATTTAGCACACATCTAGAGGCTGACTGCCATCATACCTGGAGACCAGGGAAACCTATGGACACCTCCTTGCTGTCTCCCTCTCCAAGTTGCTAGTATCTCTGTGGAAGGAATTTATACACATATGTACTGCCCCAGTTTTTGTGGCTGCTATATGAGGGATTGTGAGGCTCTGGTAGCCACAGAGGCTTGCATTCAGCAGTCCCATAGGATTATAAAAAACAAAGAATATTTTAATAGGCTTATAAGCACTTCTACCCCCATGGCTATACATTTGGGATCAGTGCAGAGGAAGCAGAAAAAATGCCCATCTTCCAGTTACTTCCTGGAAGAGGTCTAACCAGATACTTTCTCAGCTGCTGTCTGAAGATCCAACTTGCGACCAGCCTTCATCTAGCTGCTGAATACAACCTTCCTCTTGGGGAAATTGGTGGGTGTTGGCACATCCTCAACTACAGGGAGGCACTAAGAACAAAGAGTGTGGCTTGAAAAATCATAAAAGCTTGAAAGACAACAAGGAGCACAGGCTGGACTGATAGATAAACTTCATCTCCAACACAAGATCACTCTTTCAAGACTGGAAGAGGTGGCTATTTTGCCTGATACACGGAAACCAACACAAAAATTCAAGGATAATAATACAAAAATTCAAGAATGTGTTGCAAACAAAACAATAAGATAAAACTATAGAAACAAATATTGTTAAATAGAATTAAGTTATTTAACTGAGGGAGAGCTCAAAATAATTGTCATAAAGACGCTTATAGAGATCGGGAGAACAATATATGAACAAAGTGAGAATTTCAACAAAGAGACAGAAAATCTTAAGAAGTACCAAACAGAAATGACAGAGCTGAAGAATATAAAAATTGAACTGAAAAGTTCAATTTGGAGGGGTTCAACAGCAGAATAGATCAAGCAGAGGAAAGGACCAACAAACTCACAGACAAGCAATGGAATTCATCTAATCAGAGGAGCAACAAGTGAAGAAGAATGAAAAAAAGTGAAGATAGCTGATAGAACTAATGAGATGCCATAAGTGGACCAATATACACTCATAAGGGTCCTGAAAGGAGGAGAGAAAGGAGCAGAAAACTTATTCAAGAAATAATGGCTGAGAACTGTTGTAACCTGGGGAAAGAAACAGGTATCAAAAACCAGGAAGCCTAGGGATAACAAAAGAAGAAGAATCCAAAGAAACCCACACTGAAACACATTAAAATTAAATTGTCAGAAGATTAAGACTAGAAGAGACTCTTAAAATCAGCAAGAGAAAAACAACTTGTTATGTACAAAGGAACAGCCATAGGATTATCAGCAGATTTTTCAGCAGAAACTTTGCAGGCCAGAGTTCAAAATACTGAAATATATATATATATATATATATATATATATATATATATATATGTATATATATATATATATATATATATTTAAAATACTAAAAGAAAAAGAAAAAAACCTGCCACCAAGAATACTCTACCAACAAAGTTGTCCTTCAGAATTGAAGGAAAGATAAAGAGTTTTCCAAACAAGGACAAGTTGAAACTCCTCACCACTAGATTGGTCTTACAAGAAATTTAAATGAAGCTCTTTAAGCTGAAATGAAAGGATGCTAATTAGTAACAAGAAAATAAGTATAAAAGTCACTGGTACATGTAAATATACAGTTAATTTCAGAATATTTTAATGTTGTAATGGTGATGGGTACATCACTTATAAGTCCAGTATGAGGGTTGAAAGACAAAAGCATTAAAAATAACTATAGCAATTTGTTAATGGATGCGCAAGGTAAAAAGATGGAAATTGGGACATCGAAAATATCAAACACGTAGGGCTGTATAAATGTAGAGCTTTTGCATACATTCCAAGTTAAATTATTTTCTGCTTAAAATAGTCTGTCATAAATATATAATGTGTTATAGCCTTACAGTAACCACAAAGCAAAATTTATAGTAAATACATAAAAGATAATGGGAAAGAAATTTAAGCATTTCATTATGGAAAGTCATCAAATTACAAAGGAAGAGAACAAGAGATGAAAGAAACAAAGGAATTACAAAACAATCAGAAAGCAATTAACACAATGGCAAAGGAAAGTCTCTACCTGTCAACACTTACTTTAAATGTAAATGGACTAAATTCTCCAATCAAAAGACACAGAGTGGCTAAATGGATTAAAAAAAAATCAAGACCAATGTATATGCTGCCTACAGGGAGAGTCTTATTTCAGCTTTAGAGACATGCACAGACAGAAAATGGAGGGATGGAAAAAGATAGAAGGAAATCCTGCCATTTGTGACAACATGGATGGACCTTGAGAGCATTATGCTAAGTGAAATAAGTCAGACAAGGGAAATACCATATGATATCACTTATATGTAGAATCTGAAACAGTTGAACTTGTAGCAACAGAGTAGAGTGGTGGTTACTAGAAAGTAGGGGGTCGAGGAAATGGGTGATGGGAGTCAAAGAATACAAAATTCTAGTTATAAGATGATTAAGTTCTGTGATATAATATACAGCAGAGGGATTATAGTTAAGAATACTGTATTATATACTTGAAAGTTGGTAAGAGAGATCTTAAATGTTTTTATCACACACATAAAAAAGGTCATTGTGTGATGTGATGGAAGTGTTCACTAATGCTACAGTGTTAATCATTTTGAATATGTAAATATATCAGATCAATAGATTGTACACCTTAAACTTACACAGTGTTATATGTCAACTATATCTCAATAACGGAGAAAATAAAAATAAATAAAATAAAATAAAAAGAAATCTCATGATGGAGATGGGTATGATAGATGACCAGAAGGGAGGCTAGAATGAAATCAGGTGGGACCTTAAGGGCCAAAATGAAAAAAAAAAAAAAAAAAAAAAAAAAAAAAAGAGTTCTTTATTGCTGAGGCATAAACATGGGGAAGGAATATTTTTGCATTTCAGTAACACTTCTTCCTATGCTGCATCAAAATAGACTTAACCTCTATGTTTGTATCATATCCTGAAAATTTACCATCTCCCTGGTTGATTTTATTATCTTCCAATGAATCTATAGCCAAATAGCAGACAAAGGATAGCATTTGGGGGTCAATGAATAATTGAGGTACATCAGCTGGGACCCCTGTGGGATTGATTCTGTTACTGGCTCCACTTAGATGCTCTTGTGCTGAGAAAAGCAGGTCTGCTTGGCCAGAGAGGGCCCTATTTCTCACCAGATGCAGCTTTTCAACAACTTTTAAAGCCCTCATCTGGTCACCACTGAAGTCTGTGTGTATGTAGGGGGGTGTAGCTTGAATATCAAATTCTGAAGTTAGGGACGCCTGGGTGGCTCAGTTGGTTAGGCGTCCGACTTCAGCTCAGGTCATAATCTCACGGTCTGTGAGTTCGAGCCCCGCGTCAGGCTCTGTATTGACAGCTCAGAGCCTGGAGCCTATTTCGGATTCTGTGTCTGCCTCTCTCTCTGACCCTCCCCCGTTCATGCTGTCTCCCTCTGACTCAAAAATAAATAAACGTTAAAATTTTTTTTTTAATTCTAAAGTTAAAAAACAGTGTTATTGGGAAATATGTCCTCAGGAAAAGAGAGTGAAGATATAAAATACATACAGGTGACCTGACAAAACATTTCATAAAGAGCAGCAGATGGACACAACTGCAAATTCCTCATTACCACACACTTGACATACACTAGAGAGTTGGCTTTCATGTACACTAGAAACAGCCCACATTTCTGCCAATTGTATCTGTATTTGCATTGGAATGAATGTATGATGATTAATATCCTGTTTTATTTACTCATTGGCTTTTTAATGATGTATCTAAAGTTACAGCCTAACAGGAGCTAAAAGAAATTCAAGCTAAAGAGTCATTTTAGTTAAGATCAAAAGGTACGCAGGTGTCAAAGCACACCTTCAATAAATCAGTTAATTTTCAAAAATTCCTTATTAAGTCTTTATATTTTTTTCTATTTCCTCTGGGAACAAAATTTAGTAAAAAGAGAAGACACAGCCAAACATATCCTGGATGATGAGTTTCTTCTCACACTGATTCCCTATATTATGGGCTGTTCCCTCTGCACACTAAATTACTATCTATCTGTGCAAAATGAAATGGAAACTGAAGGGGGGGGTTACTCAGATAATTTAGGTCAAAAATAAGTTCTCCAGAAACATCCAGATTGAGGCAAACATGTTTTCTATGGTTCATATCATCCTGATAATTGCCTTAATTCTCCATTTCGTTTTGCTTCTGTAGACAGCTTAATGGCAGTTAAGATTTTTTGGATCTTGCAGCATAAGAATAAATACTCAATTAAGGCGTTTTCAGATGAGTCAGAGATAGAAAATCACTGTAGCTGTAAGTGATGCACGCTCTCCACTCCCAACCATTTGCTGGCCTATAAGTTTTCAGATACAACTTGAAACAGAATATTTGTACTCACAAACTAAATAGAATAAATCATGAAAAAGTTTCTTCCTCACCAAAGTATCAAAGTGCAGTTGCTGTCTGTAGTCTAGGACCCAGGCCATTATTACCAGAATCATTTGCAAAGTATAGAAAAAGAAACTGCTATTTGTCAGGCAATGTAAGAAGTATGAGGGCTCAGGGAAAAATTAATTAATTAATGTATTTATGAACTCATCCATTCATTCAGGTAACAAGTATTTACTGAACCAGATGTACCACATGCTATTCTAGGAGCTTACAATACATCAATGAACAAAAAAGCAAAGACTCCTGGTCTCCTGGAGTTTAGCATTCTTTTTTTTTTTAATATTTATTTATTTTTGGGAGAGAGATAGAGTGCAAGTAGGGGTTGGGCAGAGAGAGAAGGACACACAGAATCCAAAGCAGTCTCCAGGCTCTGAGCTGTCAGCACGGAGCCCGATGCAGGACTTGAACCCACGAACCATGAGATCATGACCTGAGCTAAAGTCAGACGCTTAACCTACTGAGCCACCCAGGTGCCCCTCAGGGAGCTTTCAATTCCCCAATTCTTATTCCCTAGATCTATCCCTATCATTAAATGTTGTGGAACATGTCTTCTTTTACCTTTTTCTTCCCTCAGCTTTAGTAGAACTGTCCAAACTGACTCTCTTCCTGGTCTTCTAAATTCTCTAATCTCTACTTACCTATTTCTATTTATTCTCTATCTCATTTATTTAATTCACTGGCTACTTTTCCCACCACCACATGTATCTAGTTCCAAGGATCAGCATTGAGCCACTTTCCTCTCTGCCTAACCTCTCCTTAAAAGTTTCTCATCCAAGGTGTCTAGGTACAATGGTTATCACCAGTAAATTATTTGTTAAGTTATCAAAGTTTGTGAATGATTTATTTTCTTAATAAAATAGAGCAGGCTTAGGATTATTTTAATAGCAATGCCACTGTTCTTCATTTCCATGCAAATAGACTTTCTGGAGAGATAAGGCATTATAGCTATCAAATAGAACCAAATATTATCATGCAAATCAACAATCCTGTGCTGACTGCTCCTTGACAATGGGAACTTTGTTGGTGTTCACCACCATATCTCTGAAAAACAGAAGGGTGCCTGGCAAGCAGCACTTGCATCAGCGTCTCCCTAAGTTTTTATTATTGAATGAGTATGTTTAATCACACAAGATAAAGTTGAGAAACACTGCCTTATAAACTCATCTGGTTTAAAATTTTTAATTACTCCCTGAAGATAAATGACTCACATCTTGATTTCCTGACCTCTCTCTTGAATTTCTCTCCCCATATGCCAACTATTAACTAAAGCTTTCTATTTGGATGCCCTATAATCACTTCAAGTTACACATATCTAAAAGCAAATACATTATTTTCCAAAATTAATTCAACTTTCTCTCATTTTCCCAATTAACAAGTATCAAATACTTGGATCAATCTTAGTGCCTTCTTTCTTTTTCACCCCATATACAATCAGTAATGAAAGCCAATCAATTCTTTCTTCATGGATGCTCTACACTCCTTTCTCCTATTGCTCCTGTCACTGCCTAATTCATTCAGGCTTGATTGCTGAAACCCTGGTCACTCAATTTTTTATTCATCCTGTATTTTTTAAGCTAGACTAGTTTTCTTAAAAATATAAGCCTTGAATCAAAAATCTTATGTGATCCCTCTTACCTAAATAATACATTCATTTCCCCCAAACTAAGCTTCATTTAACTTTAAAATTGTATCTGTTCCCCATTTGCTTCCCTAAATTATCTATTATCATCAGATTATTCTACTCCTAGTTCTGGTAGGTGACATATGTGGTCTTACACCCAAGACCCTGCTCATATTATTTATCCAACCCAGACTTTCATCTCTTTCCTGCTGTACATATATGGACTACAGCTGCCCTTAAGATCCAATCCAAATTTTGCCAGCTTCACGAAGTCTCACCTAATCCCCTCAACTATAAGAAACTGCAACTCAATTTGTGTTGGTGACCCATAGCCTTCACTTCCTAATACTCCTCAGAATTAATTATGCTGTACATATGGTGCTTGAATCCTGCCTGAACATGGTTCTTCGCAAGGAGATTCAAAACTCATCACTAATAGAAAATGAGAAACTAACAGGTACTGAGCATCTACAATGGTCTAATGCTATTTATATTGTTTTATCTAGTCTCCACCAGAGTTACACATGTAAGTATGATTCTCATTTAATAGATAGGAAACTGAGGCTCAGATAGGGCTGTTAGGGTCAGGTAACCTTAGAGCCTAGCTAGGTCCTTTTCTCTTTACCGTTGCATTACGTCTCTTACACATAGACACCCCCTCAAGAGTTTTGTATAGTTTAAAGCACAAAGTAGGCATTTGGTAAAGACAGTAAACAAATGTGGGATTTGGAGCACTCCTTTGGAGACATAGGAAGATATACAGTCTACATTGTTTTTTCCTCTACGGCAGTGAGGTCAAAACAACTTCCTCATTCCATGCAAAATAGCAGAGATGGGGCCTGGGTAGTCTTGTTTGTTCCATCAATTAATTCTGTAACTCTGTTAAATGATGAACAAATATATAGCCAAAAATAGAAAATGGAAACTTATGCTGACGTTTTTCATCAACTATTTCCAATACAAAAAGAAAGAGTGACAACTTAGCCAGTGGCATATCCTCATGCAGCATGTTATTGTCCCAGGTTAAAAGCAGACAATTTTGTTTATTGAGCTGACTACCAAAAGTTAAAACTGTTCCAAATGAAATAGAGCATGTTAACAATGCCCTTCTGATTTCTCATGCAAAGTGTTGAAATCTGGCATGGAACTTCTGAAAGAACCAACTCCTGCATTTCTTCCACAAAAACTGCCAATACACTGGCTTTTGTTAAACTAAATTAAAGGGATTTTAGTCTTTATTATAAGCAATTCATCTTTATTAAAACAATTCTCCCATATTCATTATGAGTCAGACAAACAAATAAATTAGCCATTAGTGGTGACATCATGGGCTTTTGTGCATAAATATTTCAATTAAAAAACTCAAACTGTTTAGTTAAAACTCTCTTAATTTTATTGTTTCTGCAATTCAAGATAGTTATTGGTGTATTTTCCCAGAACTGAGTTATTTTGCTATCATAATTGAGAACATTATGAAAAATTAGTAGAGTTGAATATATTTATTTAAATCACAGAAAGGGGTGGGTGTGTATTAAAGGGAACACTTGCAAATGTATTGCAGTGCAATTAGTTAATTAAAGTAAATTTTTATGTATAGACACATAAATCAGGAATAATATAAAAGGAACAAGAAATAGGTGCAAGGCATCAGGTTGAAGATAATTCTAATTTTCTGAAGATATCCTGATTACTTGCTCTATTTTCAGGGAACAAAATACCATGCCTATGTATGTGTCAAAAAAGTACCTCACACAGAGTCTGATATCTCTCCTAATGCCTTATCTATTTCCCAGAAAATTGCTTTTAATTACATGAAATCTTCCTAGCTGAGTGACCCGGGACAAGATACTTAACCTTTCCTTTTCTCTGGTTTGTTGACCTTCATCAGTTATGGTGACTCATTTGGATAATGGAAAATTGTCTGAACCTTGGTATATGACTGCGGGCACTGCAGAACTCCAATTTGCTGACTCTACATGAACCTTGGATCTTCCAACTGGCTCTTTTGTCTCAGATCATTCTTCTAATACACCCCCTGCCAACCCTTATCCACCATGCTAACCTCTCCTCGGGCTTGGCACCTTTGCAAAGAGCATCGACACCAATATCCTACTTTCTTACATGTTAAACTCCTATTCATCCCTCAAAACACACTTTGCAAAACTTGTCTGACACCCTGCCGCTCTCTCTCTCACCCATATCACAGTACTTCATTGTGTTCCTGCAGCACTCTGTACACACGTCTATTTTAACACAAATTTCCTAGCACATAATTCTTTGTTCTTGCATCTCTTTTGCTGGCCATACAGTGCTCCTTGAAAGTTATATACAATTCATCACCTAATGGCCTCAAATGGCTGGCACATGTGGATGTCCTTTTGATCTAGGGTGTCTCCAATATCTCAAGGTGACAGAACTTTAATTGATATAAAGAAATAAGATAAAAATCCAAGTAGTGGAAATAAAATATACACCTCTCCCCAAGTTCTCATAAAATATTGGTGTTTTTGTGTGAATGCAGTGTATAGGATTGGGGGTGAACTAGAATTGGCTTGTCTAAATGCGGCATAGAATAACCTTTAAGAACACAACATGCTAGCAACAGCCTATTGGGGTATTAACTCTACATTGCTCTTACTAACTGGATGGCCCAGGATGAATCATTTAACTTCTCATTGCCTTGCCCATCATCTGTAAAATGAAAGGAATGAAGGTGCCGAGTCCATAGGATTGGTATGGATTAAATGAAATGTTTCATGTGAAGAGTTTAAGATGACACTGGCATATGGTGCTCACTATACACGTACTAGAAGGTGCTGTTCCTATCATCACTATCTTTGCTATTCTTGCTAAATTTTCCTTCCAAGAGGCAGCGCACAAAAGGATGTTATCTTTGCTACCTTTCTTTGGGATGGAGAGCAATGAGTTACACTGTAGTCTCTTTTGAGACTTCCTTTACTTATCATGCATGTCCAGGGGTAGAAAAAGAAAGGGATAATATGCTACTCTCTTCTGAATTTGATAGACACTAGACTTTTGCAGAAGAGACCTTTTCTAACGGAAGACTCCTGTCTGGAAATGTGATTAAGGACATGTTTTTAAAACTGAGCCTCTATTGTGTGCCAGACACTGTTCTGGACATTGGGAATGCACTGGTGAACTTGCGATACCTTCAAGGAATTTTCATTCTAGTAGCTGGTTTTAATCATCTTGGGTTATTTCCCTATATCTCATAATCTGAATTATGAATTTAAGACTATATAAATCTGCTGTTCTGTTTTACCCTTTATTTTCAGTTTTATATTTGCATTTAGAGCCCTAAAAGTTGAGAGATAAAAGCAAGAGTTCAAGGAGTCCTAACTTTGAACTAAGTAGTCAGATGGTCCAACAGTTCAAATGTATTCATTAAAAGGAGGTATATGAGGACAAGTGACTCACAGGTCCAATGTGTGTGTCAATGCCTTTATTAAACTCATAGCAAAGAAATCCTATTGGCCAGGCATCACATTAGGAGCACAACAGTAGGGGGGCCTAGACCAATGGAAGGCTGATTAAAGGACACCAGCTCAGTGAAACTCAGTCCACCCAAAACCAATTTGCCCAATGATTAGTTCAAAAATTTAGCAGGAATTTTTTTTTTGAAGGTTTGTTTTGCCATTGCATCTCTTCCCATCCTAGAGACTTCTGGACAAGTGTTGCAAAAACAGTTTTAGGATAATTTGCCACAATTACTTTGTTGATAAGAGCAGGGTAGGGGTCAGAGCCAACAGGATATAGGTTCTCTCAAATGAAGAAAAAAAAACAGTGAACTGAATTTAAGAGAAAACATATACCTTCTCATGTAAAAATCAAAGGCAAAGAGATGCTGACATAAGGATTCAAATAAAGATCTTAACATTAGACCTACACACATATATATATACAATATATATACATCTGCTACATAACAAAGGTGACAAGGGGCAAGAATGGGATTCTTAGTAGGTTTCACTGAGGCAACTAGATATCCATTTATAAAAGAAATGAAATTATATCTCTACATACATGACAGTACTAGGTCTATCAGAGATACAAATATAAAAGGAAAAACTACAAGGTTTGTGGAGAGATAATGTAGGATGATATCTTTATGACCTTGGAGTAGGGAGGTTTTCTCAAATAGAATATTAAACACACAAATCATAAAGGAATAGATTAACTCAAATTCATTAAAATTAATAAATTCACTTCATGATAGAATACCAAAAGGGAGTAAAAAGATAAGCCACAGAATTAGAAAAGACATTTATGACCCATATATTTGCTAAAGGAATAGTATTCAGAATATATAAAGAACTCTCACAAATTGATATGAAAAATACAGCTAGCACAAAGGAAAAAAATAGGTAAAAGACCTAAAAGATATACTTCATGAAAAGAAAATCCAAGTGACTAATAAATTTGATGTAGAAATATGGAGAAACTCATTAGTAATTAGGGAAATGCAAGTTAATAATATTTTGAAGTAAAAGTACAAATCCATTAGCTTCTCAAAATATTTGTTTAAAATCTGATACTAGAAAATGTTAGTGAGAATGTGGAATTGCTGGCTGGAAGTGTCAATTGGTATAGCCTCTTATGAAAACAGTTTGGCATTATCTTGTAAAATTTAAGATATCTGTGCCTTAGCAATTCCATTCATAGGTATTCACAATAGGAAAAAAATTGTACATATTCCCCAAGACACATGTCCAAAACTATTCACAACATCCTTACAATTGCCATAAGTTGGAATTATTCCAAAGGCCCATTAAGAGTATTTATTTAGTTCTATTTTTAATTTTTTGAGGAACCGCCATACTACCTATGGCCCAGCAAGTGCACTAGGCATTTATCCATGGGATACAGGTGTGCTGTTTCAAAGGGACACATGCACCCCAATGTTTATAGCAGCACTATCAATAATAGCCAAAGTATGGAAAGAGCCCAAATGTCCATTGATGGATGAATGGATAAAGATGTGGTATCTATATATATACAATGGAGTATTACTTGACAATCAAAAAGAATGAAATCTTGCCATTTGCAACTACGTGGATGGAACTGGAGGGTATTATGCTAAATGAAATCATTCAGAGAAAGACAAATATCATATGACTTCACTCATATGAGGACGTTAAGAGAAAAACAGATGAACATAAGGGAAGGGAAACAAAAATAATAAAAAACCAGGGAGGGGGACCAAAGCATAAGAGACTCATAAATATGTAGAACAAACAGAGGGTTACTGGAGGGGGTGTGGGAGGGGGGATGGGCTAAATGGGTAAGGGGCATTAAGGAATCAACTCCTGAAATCACTGTTGCACTATATGCTAATTTGGATGTAAATTAAAAAAAAAAAATAAATTAAAAATAAATAAATAAATAAATAAATAAATAAATAAATAAATAAATATATACAATTAAATTAAAAAAAAAAGAGTATTTATTTAGAGTGGGGAAAGGAAGAGGGAGAGGGAGAGAGAATCTTAAGCAAGTTCCAAGCCCAGCATGGAGCCCAACATGGGGCTCAGATCATGATCTGAGCCAAAATCAAGATTTGGAAGCTTAACTAACTGAACCATCCAGGTACCCCCAAGAGTATTTACTTTATAATTGTTCTTTAAATTGTGCAGATATATTTTTATGCACTCTTATATATCACACAAACCATATATACACTGTGAGGGGATAAATCAGGTAACAAAAAATTTCTCTAAGAGATGTTATAAGATCATTCTCATTTTGTGATAAAAACAAATAAAAGTGATTAACTGCATTAATGTAGGAAAGAGAAATTGACAAAAATACATAGAAATGTTAATAGCAGTTTTCTTTGGATTGTGAAAATACTGATGTTGTGTTTTTACTTTTTTGTGTCTTATGAACTGTCTATAATGATACATATTATTTAAAAAAAATATATTTGTTTTAAAAAATAAGACTCCAAAGGAAGAGGCAAGGATGAAACTATAACTTTAAAAATGCTCAGAAACAGGGGTGTCTGGGTGGCTCAGTCGGTTGAGCATCCAACTTCAGTTCAGGTCATGATCTAACAGTTTGTGAGTTCAAGTCCCGTGTCAGGCTCTGTGCTGACAGCTCAGAACCTGGAGCCTGCTTCAGATTCTGTGTCTCCCTCTCTTTGCCCCTTCCCCACTCATGCTCTGTCTCTGTCTCTCAAAAATGAATAAACATTAAAAAAAAACTTAAAAAAATTCTCAGAAATTGGTCTTTTAGCAAAATAATCATTTAACAGATTTTTTTCAAACAAACCTATAATGTTTGCAAGATGATTCCTATACCATTCCATGAGGTCTGTGAATGAAAAGCCAATTGCTTCTGAAGAAAAAGCTTTCCTCTATATATTCGTTTACAAGATTGCAGATATACAGATCACTGCAGTGCTCTCCTTAAAGCATATGTACCAACCAACACCAAAAATGTGCATTTAAGGATGGCAACTTGTTCGTGGCAAGCTGATTAGGGTCTCTAAGAGGAATCTGCTAGCACATGTGTAGGTTACAAGGCATATAACAGATTGGCCAAAAGTTTCTATGTGGATGGACTTTGAGGTTTAAGGTCATTGCTAGGATTTTGGAAATGCTTTAGTTTTCTCTTTAACATCTAACCAAAGCTCAGAGGAGAGACTCAACCCTGAGAAAGGAAACATACAAGCTCAACATGACTGGTCTAGGCAAGGAAACATCTAAGCAATGAACTGGGATGATTTTCACAGCTGTACTCACCTAATTACATTTATATTTTAGGGAAGTTAAAGCAAAAGTCATGACTTTATATAATGTCTTAATCAACCCTTCATGACAGGTATTAATTAGGACTTGCCCAGCTTCTTGTCCCCTTCATGAATGAAAGGATATAATATACAGGAAGAGGGGCCTCTCTGTGAAGACTCACGCAGACATACTTCTCACTGCCCACAGTCCAGAATGATTCAAACCAGAGTTGATTAAGCCAGCCAGTGGTGCACTGGTCAGTTGTTTCTATCTAATAAGACTCTTGGTTAGGGCAGTTTGTGATTGATGTGGAGGAGGGGGAAGGAAAAGGAAGAAGTTAGGTGATGTGTAGAGTTTAAAACTGAAATTTGGCAAAATACAGAGCTATGTTTGTTCATTACCATTTCATAAATGTGTAAGCAAACCAAACATTTTTTTGGTGATTATGCTTAAATTATTAACTGGGTTATTTCACTGAAGCTTGATTGAAATGGATGATTTTCACTTTTGAGATTCAAAACTGGCTTTCAGAAGCCTCGGTGGTAGAGCTGATTGGATGGATTTTCCTTAATTAGGAAAAACATATTATAGTCATCACTAAACAGATAACTCCAAAGATACTTAATTTCTAGATGGCAAAACTCCAGAGTTCAATCCTAACTATCATGGCAGGTTGAGAACAAGTAAATTTCTAATATTTTGCTGTGGAATGTCTCTACAGTCAGCAATGCATAAATTCTTCTCCAGGAGCCTCAAAGCTTGTTCAAAATCCCTTATAATAGAACTGCCAGTCATTTCAAGCCTAGAGTGCTTATTTCTCAAGAAACCATCATCCATAAATTTCTGATATTTACAGCCCGAACATGAAATAAATATAGGTTTTGTTCAGTAGCATTCATGAATAAGCAGTGGTATTTCTCTTTGTATATGCAGATTTAAATGCTTTGGGAAAGATTCATAACTGCAGAAGGGTAATTTGAAGGACTGCATTGAAAAAAATTCAGGCCAGTTAGGATTATAAAACTGTTTAATAATCAGTACTGATGCTGCTGGCTTGAAGAAGGATAATTAGAACCTTTAATGTGCAGAACGCCCTTTGAAATATTTCTGGTGCCTAATACCACCATCTTCACATCCAAAGAATGGCCACTTGAGTCGACAAATAACCAAGAACCTTATCCAAGGTCATGTGGAGGATGAAAGGAGAGATTTTAGTTCTCCTCATATATGCACTCATTAGATTTATTGCCATCCTGCCATATAGTTTCAGGGTGTAATTTTCCCCATAAATGTCATGGATCTACAATGGAGAGATTCCTAAATATAGGCATGCACTCCTGGAATGGCAGGTGGAAGAGAACACTTCCTGCCTCCTTTCTCTGGGGACTGAAGACTGAGAGCCAGCTTTGAGAAGCAAGGTTTGCTGGTCCACAGAATCCTAAAATGCCTTGGTCAGAATTAGATAAAGACACCCCTCATGAGCACAGGGCTTGGTAAACAGAGCCTGGGTTATAAATCTTGGAACAAATGCTATATTTTCCTGAAATACAAAAGATTTCCATGCCCGTGGCATTATCTGTTGATGTAAATGCAACATAATGAAGAATGCGATACTCACTTAAAACTTGTAATCATAACTGATCTGTAGTCAGGAGCCAATGCTTTCAGTAGAAATTAAGCCATATTTTGACACGAGGGAATGAGATTAAAGAGTAACTTGCACATATGCTAAGAAAGCAAAATGAAATTATAGACATTATCATGGACTTCCAGCCCACCATGTCAAAACTATCCTCTTACCTGTCTTCATCCAAACCCTCTCCTTGACTCCATTTTCTCTGCCAACTATCATCCCATTTTTGTATGCCTCTTTAGAGAAGAGCTCTTTGAAAGAGTTTCCTATATTTGTTGTTTCCATTTCTCCTCCTCTAAATTTCTCTTGAATCCACTCTAGTTCTTCACCACAACTCCCCCCGAAAACAGCTGTCTTACATTGACCCAATCCAGGAGTCAATCCTCAGGCCATGTCACCCAAGCTTGTTTCTCCTCCTAGCTCATGGACTGCTTGCTAAGCTCTCCCTTGCAGGTACATCCTTGTCTTTCGGGTATCTAGATGAAGGCTGAGTGCTGACACCTCTTTTAGTCTTTAATCCACAGCATAGTGCCAACACATATCTGAAAAATCTGGACATTTGGAGGCAAAACTTCTAACACAGTCTAAGGCTTTATGCTTTCTCAATCACTTTATGAATCACGAGTAACGTAAATAGTTCTATCCAACAGTGAACACGCCAGCTTTATCCCTCACCTCCTCCACATACATTGTCACAAATATCAGTCAATGATTTTATTTTCTTCAACTAGATAGTCCTCAACTCCACAAGACAAGCAGATATCTGACATTTAATTAGCGACCCAGTTATGACTTTTTGCTGGCCTCAGCTCATTTTTTAACTTAGGAGAAAAAGAAAGCAAATTGATTGGGCTTATGGTGAAAAAGAAATTACAACTCTAGTTATTAGTCCTTGTCCTTCTTCAAAAAGACATGATTCTTGTTAAAAAATTTTTAAAAATCTTACTTCTTCACTTAAAATTAAAGGGGCACACTAAACACCACTGTAACTATTTCAGAGGATACATTTAGTATTTAATTAAGACATAAATAGTTATAACCAAGAGATTATCTCTTCAAGAAGTGCTGTTTCATAGCTGATCATAGTAATACTTTGGTTTTTTTTAACACCAGAATGAGATGGCAAGAAATACACACACACACACACACACACACACACACACACACACACACACAAGTCAGTGTGAACAGGTTACAGAAAATAATGTTTTGGACAACAAAGAATTACTTTTCTTCTTCTGTCACTATATTTTCATTTCCTGCTACACCTTTCAGTATCTTCAATTCCCATTCTTTCCTAATCATGTAAAGTTTCTTTTCCTCTTTCTTTTCAGGAAGGGCCTGCTATGATGTTTTATAAAGAATAATGCCTGAAAAAGTGGTGCTCAGAAAAGAAAACGTGTTGATGGCTTTCACTGTTAGATTTTATTCTTTTCTGTTCCTTTGTTATTGCTCGTTAAGGGAAGAGTTGCCTCGTGATGAGAGAAAAAAAATAAGGTGACTTAACAAAACACCCCCAAGTTTTAAAAACACCATAAACAGAATTGGTGGTAGAGTCTGAAGCTGGTGGATCTTAAAAAACTCAATGCTGAGTACAAAAGGCAGCACTCCCTGCTGACCTCCCCAGGTCTCCAGCAGCTCTCCAGCTGGCTTTGTTGGCATTGTTCCAAGTAAGTCTGTGAAATACAGGGATGGGTCTGGAACATTTGGTTGTAATCAAAATGTGAACACATATTTAGAATTAGCCATGTTTTAAACAGTTTAAACTGGCTGAAAAATCCATGGGTCTGGAGAGTGAGACATCTGCTGTAGAATAAAACCACTCAAAGGAGAGAGTCTTGCTTCAATAGTTTGTGAAAGAAGACTTAACATTGATATTAATTGATCAGAAAACTTTTTTTTTCTTTTTGAGCAGATATTTGGGGCAAGTTTTTAAGTATTATTTATTTATTTATTTTTTCAACGTTTATTTATTTTTGGGACAGAGAGAGGCAGAGCATGAACGGGGGAGGGGCAGAGAGAGAGGGAGACACAGAATCCGAAACAGGCTCCAGGCTCTGAGCCATCAGCCCAGAGCCTGACGCGGGGCTCGAACTCACGGACCGCGAGATCGTGACCTGGCTGAAGTCGGACGCTTAACCGACTGCGCCACCCAGGCGCCCCGTATTATTTTTAATAGTAATCACTCCTATGGGCTGTTTGAAAGAATCTGTAATGAATGAAGACAAACAATCGTTTTATTTATCATCTGTGCTTTCAAAATGTAAAATACAGGGTGCCTGGGTGGCTTAGTCAGTTAACACCTGACTCCAGCTCAAGTTATGATCTCATGGTTGGTGGATTCAAGCCCCGCGTTGGTCTCTGTGCTGACAGCTCAGAGCCTGGAGCCTGCTTCAGATTGTGTGTCTCCCTCTCTCTCTTTAACCTTTCCCCCACTTGTGCTCTCTCCCCCCTCTCTCTCAAAAATAGATAAATATTTTTTAAAAATGTAAAATGCTGTAATACCTTGCATAATTTGGAGTAAAAAGGACAATATATTGTGTGGAGTGATACTTAAAAAAAACATTTATATAATCTTAATGAAATTGTTACTGTTGGATGATGTACTTGAGTGAGGCAGAGAAACAGTCTTTAGTCCTTTTACCTATAAAATGGGGGTAATAAAATGATCCACCTCCTAAGATTGTGACCGTGAAAGGACTATAACAACAACAAAAACAGCAAGCATTTACTTTAGGACCTGGCATTACAATAAGCTCTCAATAAATGGTACTAATTGTCAACGTTATTTAATTAAGATATATACTATAAGAAATTAGCAAGCATCTCGAGATGAAGTGCTGATAGAGTCACTTTAACAAAACATATGCAACATGGGTATGGCAATATTGTTTGATTTACTAGCAAATCTTGTAGACAGAAAGATATCAAATGCTGTCTACTTCTTTTCTAAATGACCAAAAATTTTGTAGAGATACAGTGCTGATTAATTTTCTCTTATTCTGGCATAAAGCCAATAAAATTCTTACATAGTAATTTATATATGTAATATGATGTATATTTTAATATTGTTATCCTTTGTGGATTTTTATTTTGCATTAATGAGTTACATTTTGGGGGCGCCTGGGTGGCTTGGTCGGTTAAGTGTCCGACTTCGGCTCAGGTCATGATCTCGCGGTCCGTGAGTTCAAGCCCCGCGTCGGGCTCTGTGCTGACAGCTCAGAGCCTGGAGCCTGTTTCGGATTCTGTGTCTCCCTCTCTCTCTGCCCCTCCCCTGTTCATTCTCTATCTCTCTCTGTCTCAAAAATAAATAAACGTTAAAAAAAATTTAAAAATATGAGTTACATTTTTAATTAGGAAAGAAAAAAGAAAAAAAAAGTATCTAAGGTAAGTTCAGAATTTCATTAGTTGACCAAGGGAAATACAGTTCTATTCAGCAGAACTGACATCTGACATATACATTTGCCTATTCAAGACAAAGACAGCACTGTATCACATTTTTAAATAGTGTTCAAGAGTGATCCCCAAATTCATTTTTAAAAATCATCTAAGGATATATAATAAGCCCTATAACTCATAGCAAAAAAACCTTTTTTTTTATTAAAATTGGGCAGAATGGGGTGCCTGGGTGGTTCAGTTGGTTAAGCATCTGACTCTTGATTTTGGCTCAGGTCACGATCTCATGGTTCATGAGATCCAGTCTTGCATCAGGCTCTGTGCTGAGAGCATGAAGCCTGCTTAGGATTCTCCCTTTCCCTCTCTCATAGCCCTTCCTGTGTTTCTCTTTCTCCTGTGTCTCTTTCTCAAAATAAATAAGTAAACATTTAAAAAATGGGCAGAAAATTTGAGGGGTGCCTGTGTGGCTCAGTCAAACATATGACTTTTGGCTTAGGTCATGATCTCACAGTTTGCGAGTTCAAGGCCCACATTGGGATCTTTCCTGTAGGCACAGAGCCCACTAAGCATTCTCTGTCCCCCTCTCTCTCCCCTCCCTTACTCATTCTTTCTCTCTCTCTCCTAAAATAAATAAATAAACTTAAAGAAAAGAAAACCCTATATATGAGAAACAGTGACAAGCAAATTCTTTTGTGTCCTAGAATGTTTTTGTTAGGAGATGTAAAAAAAAACAAAAAAACAAAAAAACCCCAAAAACTACACTAAGGGGGCACCTGGGTGGCTCAGTCAGTTAAGCGTCTGACTCTTGATATTGGCTCAGGTCATGATCTCATGGTTTGTGAGATCGAGCCCCCCATTGTACTCTGCACTGACAGTGCTGAGCCTGCTTGAGATTTCTCTCTCCCTCTCTCTCTGCCCCTCCTCCACTCATGCTCGCTCTCTAAAATAAATAAATAAGCATTTAAAAACCCCACAAAACTACATTAAGAAATAAAAATAATCTAATTGGATTCGGTTTTGTCATCTTACAAAATAATTGAATGATGGCATTTTAAACATAAAATGATTTTCCAGCAAAGAAGCCAAAGTAACATTAATTTCTAATATAAATTTGTAAACTCTTGACATTACGTCCTAAACAACACCTTAACTGGCATTTTCCTATAACTGTAAAAACATGTATGTAATTACAACACATCATTGAGTAGAGCAGAATTCCAATTCACTAGAAGACTTCTTGATCTGTTTAAGATTCATGAGCATTTAATTGCAAAAATTTGGGAGTTTTAAGCAAGTTTCAAATTTTTTAAAAATTTGGGAGTATATACTCATACACATGTAATTTTAAGAGGCTATATATATATATATATATACACATATACCTATACATATATATATATGCATACATATACACATGCACATACAGTATATACTATTAAATACATATGTATATCTATATTATATGAATATATGTATTTATATATGCATATTTATTAGCCAAAATTAAAGTATATGGCAAATATTTGTACAAAGATTCTGGGTTTATCCCAGGACTTTTATAGTAGTTTTATAGAAAATCACTGATGTTGTTTGATTCAGAGTAAGTGATTCATTATGGAGATTGTGTTAAAAACCTAATCATGCCTAAAATCTCTATCTCTCATTTAGAAACAATGGTACTTATTTGTTTGTCTTTTCTTCTTAACAAAAAAGAGCCTATCCTTGGTTTCTTAAGCATCTTTGGCCTTTGGCTTCTTATTTCTCTTTTCTTCAGATCCCTTTCTCCTTCAGCTATAAAAAAGTAGCTGTTGGAAGAAGATAGCTCAAATGTACTTTAGCAGAGGATTTGAGATAATTGTGTAAACAACAGTGAGTGGCAAACAAGCAAACAAACAAGCAAACAAAAACAAAAACCAGTAAATGGCAGAAGCCAAGGACTTCTCAGTGGAGCAAAGAATTTCTGATGCACTTTTCTACTTGAGGCAACAGGAGAAGAAGGAAAGAGAAAAACTTGCATATTTAGATAGGTCAAGTCTTAGGTGTTCTGGATGTGGCTCCCGGGTAAAGAGGAAGAAAGATGAGCAGCTGGCCTAGAATTTGGTTTGATTGGCTGGTTGTTTCTTTTTGATGTCTGTGGTCAACACACTAACTTAGGCCAAGGAGAATACCCTGGTGCCACTTGTGTGTGGAAGCATGTGTGCTTACGAGCACATGACTCCTGCTGCTACAACTGAACTTTATCAACTGCTTTAATCTTTAGTCTTTTTTTAAGTGTTTATTTATTTATTTTTGAGAGAGAAAGCACAAGCGGGGAAGGGGCAGAGAGAGAGAGATAGAGCGTCCCAAATAGGCTCTGCACTGCCAGCGCACAGCCTGATGTGGGGCTCGAATCCATGGTTGCAAGATCATGACTTGCGTTGAAACCAAGAGTTGGATGCTTAACTGACTGAGCCACCCATGTGCCCCAATCTTCAGTCTTAAAAATTTTCACCCTTCCCTTTTGGTCTCCTGGATTCCATGGACTATGAGTTTTCAACATCACCATTTTCTTCTGTGTTTGTCTTCTCACACTGCTTGGGTAACACCACCTCACTTCCGGTTTCCTAAAACCTATCCCAGACCAGACTAGACACTGGGTAACACTGGTCTTGCTTAACTCTAAGGGAAGAGGGAAGAATTCTGTATTTTGGAAAATTCTTGACCAAAGACTTGTCTCCTGCTACCATTGGTAGCATTTTTTAAATGTTTATTTAACTTTGAGAGAGAGAGAGAGAGAGAGAGCATGAGCAAGGGAGGAGCAGAGAGAGGGGGAAACACAGACTCTGAAGCAAGCTCCAGGCTCTGACCTGTCAACATAGAATCCAACATGGGGCTTGAACTCACAGACTGTGAGATCATGACTGGAGCTGAAGTTGGAAGCTCAATTGAATGAGCCAGTCAGGCGCCCCTAACACCATATATTTAAAAACATTCTTATCCTGGATAGTCTTCTGTAGCTTTCTTCCTCTTTCCAGAGAATGGAGTGTTCCATCTCAGGGTATTGATAATCTGTCAGAAAAGACATGAAACAGGAATGGCAAAAGCCAGATCCTCAGTGAAGCAGGACTGAGGAACAGCACTAGATAGAGGAGAGATCCCAGGAATTAAGAGTCAGCGATCTCTGAGTCACCTGAAGGTGAAATAAATTTGATGCAGAATCTTGGACAAGTCCCTTGACTTCTTCAGGGCTGTTTTATTAGTAAACACAGTAAATGATAATAATAATAATAATAATAATAATAATGGCCTCAAATAGTTGGGCTAGGATCACATCAGGTAAGGCACATGAAAAGCTTTCTGCATTGTCAAAGGGCTAGCTCATGGATGGTGTTCCTGTTATTGGGGCCAGTGATGCTGCTAATGTGAGGTTCGAAGATTGTAGGATCTCAGCTTGCCAGGACTGAAATAGAGTAAGCGAGCAATGGAGACAGGGATGGGAGCCAAAATGAGAGCTGCCTTTCTGAGCTTGGATGACAAAATAAAGCTAAACTTTAGAGAGTTTGGGCTTCTGGACCCTCTTTTTTTTAACAACAGTTTCCCTGGCTCTTGCCTACTTTGTTGGTGATGGGTCTAGAGCAAATAGAGTTAAAAAAAAAAAAACAACAAGATGTGCAATTAGATCACAAGAAACCATTCGTGGTGGGGAGGTTGTCACTAGGACCCTTGGCAACATCTTCTTAACTAAGAGCAGACGGAAAGCGGTTATCCCCAAAGCTCCAAGAATTCCCATCTATACCAAAGTTCAGGAAACTACTGCCTGTGGGCCAACTGCAGTCAACCATCTGGTTTTGTGAATAAAGTTTTATTGGAACACAGCCATGGCTATATACATAGTCTATTGCTGCTTTTACAGTTCAATACAGTTGAGCAGCTGTGACAGAGACTATATGACCTGCAAAGCTTAACATATTTACCCTCTAGTCTTTTTAAGAAAAAGTGTGATGATGGTCTGTTCTATATCCTCTAACAAGTACATGTGTAAGAAGCAATATTTGGATGGCCAGTCATTTTAAATTGGAAGGTAGCATCCTCAAACAACAGGGCTGGGATATTCTGACAGAATAATATTCTTGTTTTGCTTCCTTTTTCAAAGAGAATAACCAAGAATCATGGGAGAAAGTGGAGGTTTCTTAGTCATGCATTTCAAGAAAGGGAGTAGGAAAAATCCAAATCAAATGCTTGCAACCCAAGGGACCCCAGGGAAGAGTAATGCTGGCAACACTTAGAAAATGGTGTCAGATACCCGCTTTGTCAAAATTATTCTCTCTTAATCAGTGACACACGGGGATCCAGCAAAATGGGGACCTTCATGGTTTCTGCCTAAGAAACCTCAAGCAAGAATGATATTACTCTATACAGAGAGTGATTCATGCCAGTTGTCAGGAGTGGATTGAAAGTGCATGCCAGTAGGAATGCAGTGTATGCCAGCAGCCAAGAATAAATATTCTATTGTCTACCTTTTCTTTTCTCTGTGAAATCAAAGCACAAAATCAAAACGTAGTAGTAAGGAAAAGCACACTCAATTTCCTTGAGCTGGGGTCCCCACCGGAGTCGTGATGGGATGTGCAGGCAATCACTAGACCCAGCAAGGAGCTCAGAGCAACTGGAGGATCTCTCTCCCTGTGAAGGCCAGCAGCTGCTCAGTGCTAAGCAGGCAGAAGTGAAAATGGCTAACATGACAATCAAGGCTGGGTGAGTCTGGGGAGAAAAAAAGATGATTCTCAATATACTGAGAAGTGTGTCATTGTCAAGTGTCCAGAGATCTCCATTTATATAAAGAACTTTTTTTTTTACTGTCCCTTTTATTTTAGCAATTAACAGATAATATGCAACATATAAGTACTAGGCATTACCTCCCCTCCCTGTAGCTGATCAGAAGCATGCAATCATTATCCCCTGCTTTGGAAAGCAAAGTAAAAGATCAACAAGAAAACAAGCCTTGATTCACCTCACCCCACATCCCCCCGCTCCCCACATTCTTCTCTGAAAGCCTATTTACTGGTTACTCTCATTCAACACCCCCACTAGACATGGAGAATGCAAAACAGAGGGACAACGGATTAGAGAACATAAATCAGCAGTGATACAAATGTAATATATTAAAACAATAAAATATGAGTGAATTATTTTTCCTCCTTGTTATTCCCAATGCAATTTAATTCTGTTTCTAGAAAGGACTGTGGAAGGAAGTGGCGAGGATGAATAAAATAACTCCAGGAAAAGAAAACTTTGCTTGTGTGTTAGCCAAAAGCAGGAGCCCCAAAGGTGGTCTCTGTGGATCAATGCATCACTGTCTGTGAGGCCCCCAGAAGGTCAGGCCTGGTGGCTACTTAGAAACCACTAACCCAAAGATCACTGTGGGACAAATTCTGCAAGAAACAGCAGCGACAGACAAATATGTGTTATGAAAATATTACATTGCTTCTTTAACATTTATGTGGCCTCAGTGATTTCAAAAGAAATGTTTTGTGCATAAAACAACATTAAAAAAAAAAAAAGTCCTGCTCTTGACAGGGTCTCCTTTAATGGGAAGGCCTTTTTCATGCCCATAAACATTTGATGCCCACATCTGTTAGAGATAAAAGGAGAGTATGACTACCCTTCTGGATGCAGAGTCAGAATTCTCAGAGACCATATAACATGCTTAATGAAGACAGCAAAAATGCTGTGGTTTCCCTGATTAAATTAGCACTCTGCTGAAATTTAAAGTTTTATGGACTGCTTCAGGTACTTTTCTTTTTCATGGCTCAGTAACAGGAAGTTTATATTTTACTTCTAGAGAATAGCTTGTTATGTCATTTTAGGAAAGTCAAATGGTTCCTAGATTAAAAAATAATAACATATGATTTCTCAAAAAGTGCTGTTATTCACTTTTGCAGTCACAGCCACCTGTAGGAGTCAGCCTGATGTTCCTCCTCACCACCCTCTCCAGGACCACCGTGCACGGACATGGTGGACCTGCCTCTCATGGTCTCACCACGTCATGGGAAGCCCAGCCTTCCTAGGTGCTTTTCCTATCACTTGGGATGGAATTCCTTGGTTTCTATGCCCACACTGATCTTAGAATGCGAGTGAAGACCCCACGAGGCCTACCTATGTCTCTCAGAGGGAAAGCCAAACTCCTGGCATTACTGTGTATGATCAGGTTCTCACTGATCATGTCTCCCACTGATTTCCTCTTCACTCTGCTCCAGCGACACTGGCTTCCTTGCTGTTTTTCCAACACAGCTCTGTGCTTGCTGTTGCCACTTCCCAGAATGTGCATGGCTAATTCCTTCAGGTGCCTCAAGCCTTGGCTCCTGTCTCACCTTCTCAGTGAGGCCCTCCCTGACCACTCCCATGGCCACTCCTGGTTCTCCTGAGGCTTGTTTTCTGTTTTCTTATGCTCTTATCTTCTGATGTATTACATAATTTTCTTTTTTTTTTTAATTTTTTTTTTCAACGTTTATTTATTTTTGGGACAGAGAGAGACAGAGCATGAACGGGGGAGGGGCAGAGAGAGAGGGAGACACAGAATCGGAAACAGGCTCCAGGCTCTGAGCCATCCGCCCAGAGCCTGACGCGGGGCTCGAACTCACGGACTGCGAGATCGTGACCTGGCTGAAGTCGGACGCTTAACCGACTGCGCCACCCAGGCGCCCCCATAATTTTCTTATTACATATTGCTTCTTGTCTGTGTCCCCCATGAAAATGTAACTATCACAAGGCCAGGGAAATATGTCTGGAAAAGTAAATGATTCATAGTATGTGCTCAATACATATTTTGATGAATAAACAATAAATAAATGAATGAAGGAATGAACGAAATAAGGATTTCAAAAGCCTGTCGCTATTAAAACTTCTCCTCTTGCAGAAGCTCCTCATTCTCATCTCAGGACCATTGCATTTTCTGCTCCATCTGTTTGAAACACTTTTCCCTTCAATCTTTCTGACACTGCTACCTTTCATCATTTGAATCTCGGTTCAAGAAGAATAGTTTCATGACCGCCCTTACCCTTCATTCTTCATTCTCTATCACCTTTCTCTATCTTCCTCATCATACTAGTCAATGCCTAATGTGATCTTACTTTTTTTTTTTAAGTTTTATAAATTTGGTATCTTTCTCCTTTCACTAGTATATAAACTCCTTGGGATCATGGACAGTTTTGATCATCATTATATCCCCAGTGCCTAACAAATGTCTGACATGTGGTGGAGGCTTAATAATTATTTGTTGATTTTGTTGACTCACTGTATGCTTATCACAGTCTCCTGGTTCAACTTACCAGGATTTTAGCTACATATCTCACCTGGGCATAGCTTTACTACCTCCAGGTGAAATGATGTTTAATTAACCGTTCCCTGGTCCTGTCTTTGAACAACTATTTTACGCCTTCATAGTTAATTCCTTCCCCCAGGATCAGATGAGTGCATGGTACCAGTGATGTTTCTGTGCAATGTACCATGTATGATTATATGCATGCGTATATGTGTATGTATGACATGACTGTGTCATTGTGTAATTTACTGTTTACAACTTTTAGGGCAATAGATGAACCACAACTTTTAATCTGAAGGAATTAAAATCCTTTGTGAATCCAGTTCCAAAATATTTGTCCAGAAAGGCATTCAAGTTAGACGGTACCAGTGGTAGCAGCCCTTGGTATGCCAATCTGGATTTGTAACATCAGACCCACGTATCAGAGCCTGGGCCACTTGTGACAATCTTCCTGACATACCAGCTTCAGACATTGTAAGTTACCATGAATATAAATCTTAGAGCCACCTCCTCTTTGATGCAGAATAAAATGCTGAGTTATGAGGATGATCAAGCTTTTGGATGAAGTAAAGGATTGTACGATTCAACTGGACAAATTCTCATCACCTATCAGTGTGCTGTCATATGTCAGTAACAGGAAGTACCTCTGGGCTTCAGTTTTTCTTATCTATGGAACAAACTCATTGACATTCACGTTGTATAAAATTCTCTTTCTATGAGGGAATTGGAATAAAAGAAATTAATGTGTTTTTATTTTGTGTTATCTGATTTTTTTCATGGGCTTCCTTTAACAATCTAGTGATTTTTATGTCCACCTACTTGAAAATTCTCTATAGAGTTCTTGAATTTTTGAGAGTTATATGAAAATTATTTTAAATCACTTCACACAGTGCCTGACTTGGAAGCACTCAAAGCACATTGCTCTCTCACCTTACTCCTTTCCAGCTATAAGAATCTTATACGCCTTCTACTTCAATACCTTCATTTTACAAATAAAACACTGGAGACCATCAGAAGTTAAGAGACTTTCCAAGGGTTACACAGAAAGAGGCAGAGCTTCAAAGAGATGCCAAGTATTCTGACTCTATGTTCAGGGTCCCATTAACAGTACTAGGCTGTCTTTATTTTACCTTTTATAGTTTCTGACATTGAGTAAGCAACAATAAGTGACATTATTTTCTTCTGACTAAAATGCTCCTAAATGACAGCGATCTTTTTTATGATGACAGCCTTTATAAGGCAGGCATTTAACAATGTCCTATTTAATTTTTTTAAATGTTTATTTATTTTTGAGAGGGAGAAAGACAGAGTGTCAGTGGAGGAGGGGGAGAGAGAGAGGGAGACACAGAACCCAAAGCAGGCTCCAGGCTCTGCAGAGCCCGACGTGGGGCTGGAACTCAGGAACTATGAGATCATGACCTGAGCCTAAATTGGATGCTTAACTGACTGAGCCACTCGGGTGCCCCAACAATGTCCTAGGTGAGACTGACTTTGACTAGCACACACAAAATGTTTGCGACATGTCTTCATGTTCTTAAAATGGTGAGAATAATTTGGCAAAATGATCTGATATATTTACTTTAAGAAAAAGGTACAGCCGGGGGCACCTGGTGGCTCAGTTAAGCATTCGACTTTGGCTCGGGTCATGATCTCATGGTGAATGAGTTTGAGCCCCACATCGGGCTCTGTGCTGACAGCTCAGAGCCTGGAGCCTGCTTCAGATTCTGTGTCTCCCCCTCTCTCTGTCCCTCCCATGCCCATGCTCTGTCTCTCTCTGTCTCTCAATAATAAATAAACATTAAAAATAAATTTAAAAAAAGAAAAAGGTACAACCTACATCAGTAAGTTCTGTCTGATTAACAAACCACACTTACTTAAAGTTAGATTGCTCCAGGATTACAAAAAATATTATAGCCTATCTATATTAATTCATAAACTGATTCAATTACGTCCTGTAAGCCAAAAACAACAGCAACAACAACAACAAACAAAAAAAAAAAAAAAAAAGAAAAAGAAAAAGAAAAAAGAAAAAATTCTCTGAAGTGGTCTTCATTGATATTTATTTCCAAGTTATATATTATAAAACTATGCTTTGGGGTATAGTAATAAAAATATAATTATTATATCTTAACATTTAGTAGGAAATGAATTAGACTTCACTTTTGTTTCATATTGGAATCACCCAGAGAGCTTTAAAGAGTACCTCTACCTGGGCTCACCCACAAAGATTTTAATTTAATTGGGTTGGGGTGTAACTACATCAGAATTTTTTCTATTAATTTGATCATGTTAATTTAACCTAGTGTGTATTTAGGCCTACTAGTTAATGTTTTATTTTATTATGAGGAATTGTATTACGTATTTAAAATAAATTGTAAATAAAACAAATAAATTCATATTTACAGTGAGAAGGCATTTTGAGTCCCCTACACTGAAAACAAATGTTTGGGGAAGTAATGATGGGGATTAATCAGCAGCAGAGCAATCAAACAGTAGACATCTACTGAGTACCTAACTCAGGAAAAATCTATGCTTCATTTCTGTGGGTGACATGAACACACTTGATCCAAAAGAACCTATAATCAAGACTGGAGGAGACAAGACATATGTGTACATATAAAAATAAGGGACAACACAACAGAATAATAAAGAAATACATGTGTGATTCATGTTTTCAAGTATTTATGCCTTGCCAATTTTAGTGATTGAATACAGCCATGATTCTCTTCAATACTTCTCTTTTTCAATCTACTTTTTTTTTAATGTTTATTTATTTTTGAGACAGAGAGAGAGAATGTGAGAGAGAGACAGAGCACAAGCAGGAGAGGGGCAGAAAGCGAGGGAAACACAAAATCCAAAGCAGGCTCCAGGCTCTGAGTTGTCAGCACAGAGCCTGATGTGGGGCTTGAGCTCCCAAACTGTGAGATCATGACCTGAGCCAAAGTCAGACGCTTAACCTACTGAGCGACCCAGACACCCCATTTTTCAATCTACTTGCAATTGATATTCTATGTTATGTCCATCTTCTAGTATTCTAGTACCTTGTTGCTCAAAGTGTGTATTATGGACCAGCAACATCAGCGTCACCTTGGATCTCAATCTGCATTTAAGTAGATGCCTACATGATGCATATGGATATTTAAGCTTGAGTAGTACTGCTCTGGTAGATACTGATGTCTACATTATACCAAATGTACCACATCAATATTACTCATAATACATTATGTAATACAGTACAGTTCAATCTCTAAAGTTGTTTTTTTCCCAATGTCTCACACAGATTTTTGTAGTAATATTAAAGAATTTCCTTACTCAGGAAGAGCTGAGCTTTTGACTATTTCATTTGTGAATAAAAATTATTTCTTGTGTGTGAGTACCTGCTAAAATATGTACTAAGGATAATGAGGCCACAGGAGAACAAAGGAAGAGGCAGTTTCTTCAGGCTAAAGGATTCAGAGGAGATGTCACAGGATGATGGAACCAAGATGAGAGCATTAAAAGATGATCTGATTCAGGAAATGGGAGAGCGAGAGATAAAGACAGAGAGAGACGGAGAACATTCCACCAATGGAGAAAATGGTGAAGAAAAGTCCCTGCCTGGAGTACGGAAGAGTTAAAACTATGTGGTACCCAGATTTAAAAATGGCCTCCAATGATTCTTACCCCTTGCTATTCATATTCCTGTGTCATTCTCTTCCACTTTGATAAGGACTGACCTGTGAACAACAAAGATAACATGGAAATGATGCAGTATGTGACTTCTGAGTCTCTGTCTTGAAAGACACCGTGGCTTATGCCTTGCTTTCTTGACTCACTTCCTCTGTGAGAAGCTGACCTTCATGGCATGAGAAGGAAAGATCCATGTGGTGAAGACCTGAGACCGACAGCCAACCACCGGCACCAGTTTGTCAGCTGTACAGTGAGCCTTCGGCTACAGGCTGATCCTGTAGCCTTAGTCAAACCTTCAGATGACTGTAATCCAGATCGACACCTAAACCATAACCTCATGAAAGACCCTGAGCAAAAGCCACCCACGAAAACACTCCCCAAATCCTGCCTTATAGAAAATGAGATTAAGCAAAATCTATTGTTCCAAGACACAGTGTTGAGATGATTTGTCATTAGTAAAACGTAACTATACTAGTAATAAATAACTAATAAAGAGCTAATATAAATAATGCATTACTTATAACAGAAGATAACTAATAAATAATTTGGAAGACGGTGAATACACTGGTATGGTTTCAATGGAGAGTTTAATGGGCTTGCTAACGCAGATGCCTCCAGAGGCTGGCAGCAAAATGAAATGAGTGAAGTGGCTCTTGCCTGGGTCAGAGAGAAAAAGAGGAAAGTGGCAGAGCCTGTGCTAATGTGTAGAACACTTGCCTTGCCACTCCTGCTGGTAAAACTCATTACCATCTCCATTTCTGAGCAGGTCAAACCACACCCTGCAACCACAGGAAATCACAGGTGGTAGATAAGGTAGCCGTAGTGGTGTGGTGTCACATGTGGTAAACCGGAACAGCAGAATCTTATTCTGGAGATGACTGTCATCTAAATGCTACATTTAGGATATTTCATCTTGAAATGCTTTCTGGAGTACACTGGAGGCAGAAAGTATTGAGAGGGAAAGGCCAGTCTGGAGCGTATTTTGACCATGCTGACTTGAAGAGATTGTGGCATTGGCTAGGATTCTGGGGTATGAATGGAGAAGGGATCCTTAAAGGTAAGAAAGGATAACAAGGTTATGAATAACGGAGATAGAATCGGTCAGTTATGACTTTCTCTTATACTTTTCCTTTAAATCTCACTAAATTTTTAGCACCATGTTAAAATGTAACTCCCGGAGGAGAGAACTAGATGATACTTTTGTACCAGTTTGTCCTGACAACCTGCATGTTACAAACTTGTTCTGTATAGGGCCAGATAGAAAATATTTCAGGCTTTTCAAGCTGTGTAGTCTCTGTCCCAACTACTCTGCCAATATAGCACAAAGACAGCTATAGACAATACATAAATAAATGGACATGGCTGTGTTCCAATAAAATGTAATTTACAAAAAAGATGTATTACATTTGGCCCCTGAGCTGTAATTTGCCAACCCCTAGCCCAAAATAGAGTAGGCCAGTGGCTTTCAAAGAATGTTTCCCAGATCAGCAGTATCATCATCAGCATCATCTGAGAATTTATTAAAATACCGAATGGGGCCAAGCAGCAGCCCAGCATGATATATACATATACATCATGATATATACATACATATATGTGTGTATATATATATATATATATATATATGTATATATATGTTTATTCTTGAGAGAGAGACAGGGACAAAACACGATAGGGGGAGGGGCAGAGAGAGAGAGAGAGAGAGAGAGAGATAGGAGAGGGAGACACACAATCTTAGGCTCCAGGCTCTGAGCTGACAGCACAGAGCCCGATGTGGGGCTCAAACTCATGAACTATGCAATCATGACCTGCAACGAAGTTGGATGCTCAATTGACTGAACCACCCAGGCACCTCCTAGAATGCTATGTTAAAGGACTCCCCCCACAGGGTGAAGGCTAGTTTGAGAAACATTTGTGAAGATACTTAATAACACTTATTTGATAGATGAATGAATGATTCATATCTCCATGTGTACTAATTTTTGCCTCTACTAGAATCATATATAGGATAGTATTTGGGATGTCACAAAATTGTATGTTTGGCTATTTTAAGTCTAGCTTTGGCTGTTAAAATGTTATGGTATTCCACAAAGCATCATGGCTTGCAGGCACTTTACCACCTAAAAGACACTGAAAACCACTAATCTAATATAGCTGCCTTTTTTTGTGTCCAAAAAAAGAAAAAAGGAATATGAAACCTCCTATAGTTAATTAACTTGGTCAAAGAAACATATACTTACTGAGAGAATTAAGAAAAAAAATTATTTTTATATAATTAAGATGCCTCACATAAAATTTTATGTATTGGGGCTTTCCAGGGATACTAAACATTCAAGAAAAAAAAAATAAGTGGCAACCTGGCCTAGGACGAAAGAAAACAATAATGGTACCTTTAACAATGGGGTCTCAGTTATATTTATTCGGTTTCTCAACTGATTAGTGCCTGGGTGGAGTTGAAGCTTCTAGATTCAGCTGGGCTTCAGAGACTGAGCAAACAGCAGTGAGTGTGGGAAGGGAGTGAGGGAGAAGGTAGAGGAATGGAAATTTCCATCAGCTGCCAACCATCAAGTACGTTCCTCAAGAAGGGTTATATAAACTGAGCCACGGGAGAAATGAATTGGCTGGTAGCAAACAGCAAGATCCTCCTGCATACCTAACAGGATACAAGCACTATCTCTTGGCGTGAGGCTCAGAGAGATAAGAGAAATTACTGGGCTGGATATCACAGAGAAACCGATGGACTCATGCATGATGTTTATTTAGCCAAAAAGCCAGAAACCTTCATTAAACATTTCTGGAAAATGTGGGTTTGAATCAAAGGGAAGAGAGGTTTCCAGCTGATATATGCAATGGCCTGCAGGGTAAAATTAAGTGAAGTGATAGGTATCAAGTATGAAATGCAGTGCCTGCTGAATCTTAAGTGAATCATATTGTTATTATCATTATGATTAGAGACCCTGTACTTCCTCACCTTCTACAGGAGCCAAAGAAGTCCCACCACCTCAGTCCCCTTACCTCTCCCCTGCCAGGGCTCTGAAGGTGAGTGGAAACATTGCTCCCAGGAATATAAGTGCATCTGCTTCTGAATTTGCCTGGCAACTGGACTCACCTGCAGTGGAGGATCAGCGTTCCTCCCCTCCTGTTATCCCACTTACCTTTTCCATTCCCTCCCTCAACCCTGGTATTAATAGGTTGAGGCAGAAGTTTAAAGCCATTATTGATGTACAAAAATCTGTGTGCCCAGTCCCTGCAGTGACTGTGGTTAGATGCCTGGTACACCTGGGCAGGCTAGCTCCTGGGGGGCCCTGTAGGGTGGCAGTCATTATCCCCCTGCTGAATTTACCCTTGAAAATCTGATTTTTGCCATGGGCCTGGGAGAAGTCTCAATCTATTAATCAGTGGACATTTACTAAGTACCTACTATGTGCCAGGCATGACTATGACCTAAATTCAGGAGGTGAATGTGTTCAGTCAAAATGCCAGATGCTTAACCTATAATGGACAAGAGCTGTCACAGGAACTGGAATAATCAAAGTCCACATTCACTCCATGTGGCCAAGCTACACAGGAAACCAAATCATAATTAGAGCATCTCTGTATCAACATATAAGAGAAATAGCTAAGAACTGAAGCTGAATACTTGAAGTCTGTATGCTCAGAATGTTCTCTCCAGGTGGGTGGGTTTACATGAGAAGATAAACCATGATTAGAAGATGTTTCTTGGGCACAGAATCAGAAAAATAGCAGTTGAATTCATCAATGATATCAGCAAAAGCAGCCAGAGACTATGTCATAACTTAGCCAGTGGGATGAAATAACTCCAAAAGCTGAGGCTCTCTCTAGGCTGGGCAGTGAGTACATTTCTTTGGACATCACCCATGTCAGCTTTTAACTCTCCTTTTTTCTGGGATTCCATGGCTCAGTAATGGGTGTCAAGCACCATGCTAAGTACATTTTCTATATTAGTTCATTTATCCAGTCCAGGTGCCTGCTTAGAGAAGCCTCCGTGCTCAGAGAAGCCTTCTCCAACTACTCGTGACCCTCCATACTGCTCTACTTTCTCTACAGTTCGCATTACTATCTCACGTTCTAGTCTATATTAATTTATTGATTGGTCATTGATCACTTCCTATGAAGGATAAAGGTCCCAGGAGGGCAGTGGCTTTATTTTCTGCATAAATGCATTCACAATGCCTAAAATGGTCCTGGCACATGGTACCTTATTATATGCTGGTGGATGAAGGAGTAAACTGGTTAGTGGAAGCCTGGATATATGGATGGACACATATATTTACAAACTGGGAGGTGGATATTAGCATCCCCACTGTAAAGATTAAGAAATCAAGGCCTACAGGCCATGTTACTTCCAAGCTCACCCAATTAGCAAATGGAAAGCTGAAGTTTGATCCAATTCTGACAGATTTGAGTTCTTGCTCTCCATTGGCACTCTGTTTTCTTAGAAAAGTTGATACATCCAGGAAGGTCCCATCCAAAACTAGAATCCCTGGAGCCTTGGAGTTAGAAGAATCTTCCCTCTGCCTATCCCAGTCACTACTTCTGTGATATCTTCCAGAGGCATTGCTTAATGAACTCTTAGGGCCTACATTCTTATCTCCTAAAAAGTAGGAATAAGAATATACTTAAAGAGCTGCTTAGTACCTCAAACAAGAGCTTGCACATGTCCTTTGCACTTCAAGGATTGTTCAAGGACAAAGAAAATGGGATAATGAATATAAAAGTCCCTGTAGGCTGTAATACTCATACGTGTTATTATTATGAAGGCTCAGAGGGACAAGAATGAAAAGGGAAGCTCCCTTGGTTATGTCAACAGGTTCTATTGTTTTGTCTTGTTTTGTTTTGTTTTTTAAATGTGAACATAGATTAACTTTGTTTTTTTTTTTTTTTTTGGTTCATTTATTTTGAGAGAGATAGAGAAAGACTAATGGGTTTTCAGTTAGTCTCTTGAATGACCAGGGCTATTCCAACCCTGGGGGAAGTTTTCTAGATCTTCCCTCTGCCTGCAATGCTTCCCCTGGATTCTTCACAGAGTCAACTCCTTCCTCAGTTTGCACTTCATTTTTTAATTAATTAATTGATTTTTTTTAATTTAGAAAGAGAGAGTGCATGAGATGGGGGGAGGGGCAGAGAGAGAGAGAGAGAGAGAGAGAGAGAGAGAGAGAGAGGAAGAGAGAATCCCAAGCAGGCTCCACATTGCTAGCTCAGAGCCTGAGCCTGAGGCAGGGCTGGAACTCAGGAAACCACAAGATCATGACCTGAGCTACAACCCAGTTGGACGCTCAAACAACTGAGCCACCCAGGCACCCCCATCAGGATCTATTTTAGACTGTGTTCCTAGAAGGCAGATACCAGTTATTTACTGTATATATAACATGCTGTCAAGGTAGGGAGGCATTTTACAGGGGAAAGAGCTGGGTTCATGATGTTAAAATGTCTAAACTCATGAACTATTTTTGCTAAAAAGAAAGGATTTCCTGTGTGCTTTTATCCAGCCCATGAGTCTAAATACCATCCATACGCTGGTGTATTCTGAATGTATTTTTCTAGTTCAATCTATACCTTGACATTCAGATCATGATGACAGTGCCCACCTTCTATATCCATATGCCAACCTTAGCCATCTTACAGAGATCTCACACTTGGCCAGGCCAAAATGGAACTTTATTTTTCTCCTTCTTCATCTATATTTCACTAAATCCTAACACCACAGAATGTTCTGTTCCTAAATTCAAACTCCTAAGAATCATCCTTGATTCCTTCCTTTGTTTTGCTCCTCCCCATCTCAAAGTGACCTGCAAAAGCTGTCTATGCTACTTACAAAGTGTATCTTAAACTTATCTACTATGTATCATATCTATTGTCCCTATCTTAGTGCTACCAACCATCTCCCCAGACCTGTGCTGTCGCAATAGACTCCTTACTGGATGTCCTTCTTACATGCTTTCTTCCTGCCCCTTAACCATTCGCATAGCACACATGGAGATCTTTTAAAAGTGTATATCTGGTCATGAATTCCTCTGTTTAAAACCACTATGCTTTTCCACTACATTCGGAATCAGAGGCATCCCACCTCAGCCTACAGGCCAAGCTCTAGCTATTTCTCCCAGGCTGGTTATGGTAGTGGTACTGTGGGTGGTAATGGAAATGGTGAATGACAGGGGGATGAGTGGGGGTCCTCTGCCTTTCGATAGTAAGGAACTGCTCACAACAGAGACTCCATCCCAAGACATATCCACTATAAATCTCACAGAGCTCCCTCCAGCCTCTCTTCCTTATAGTCACCAGCCATTAAAAAGTTCCACTTTTGGATAATGTGCTTAGGGGAAGCAGTGTGTCCCCTGCTCTCAGCTATGCTTCTGCTTAAGACCTTGCAGAGTCTGCTCCTTGCCTGCCTCTCCAGTATCTTTGCAGACCATTGTCCTCCCCGAGGTTCACTCACCTAGCTGGGGTGGCTTCCAGTTAGTCTCTTGAATGACCAGGGCTATTCCAACCCAGGGAGAAGTTTTCTGGGTCTTCCATCTACCTGAAATACTTTCCCTGATTCTTCACAGAGTCAACTCCTTCTTCAGTTTGCACTTCATTTTTAAATTAATTAATTGATAATTTTTTTTTATTTTAGAAAGAGAGAGTGCACGAGATGGGGGAGGGGCAGAGGGAGGGGGAGAGGAGAGAGAGAGAGAGAGAGAGAGAGAGAGAGAGAGAGAGAGAGAGAGAGAGAGAATCTTAAGCAGTATCCATGCCCAGCGCTGAGCCTGATGTGGGTCTTGATCCCATGACCCTGGGATCATGACCTGAGCTGAAATCAAGAGCTGGATGCTGGATGACTGAATCACGTAGGTGACCCCAATTTGGACTTTAAATATCACATTCTCTTAGAAATCTCTGCTGATTACTCAGTCTAAAGGAAGTTCTCCTGCTGTTCTCTGTCATAGTGCTATTGTTATTTTAGTATCATTATTTTTACAGATCTCATCAAAATCTGTCATCTTTTTAGTTTTTGTTTGCCTATGCTTATTGAGTGACTCTATGCTATAGAAGCTAAGGCCCAGTCTGTCCTGTTGAGCAATGTCCCTTGGCATCCAGCATAATCACTGGCATGTGCTAAGTGCGCAGTAAATCCATTATAACACATCATGTGACAAATGTCAGTAGTTAGCATCACCCATTTAGTAAAAAGCATTATTAAGTATTAAGATTTAAAAAATGTTTCAGATTTTAATAATAAAATATCCCCCCTCCTCTCTCCACATTCATATGGCATGGAATTCATTGAGAAAAGATAGGTAATTTATTTGAGCAAATGTGGGTCAAGTTCACTTTCAGAAACTTTGTGCATATTATGTACATCAAAAAAAAGTGTAGGCAGTTTTATTTTCTCCCATATTTCTGACAATTTTTTCAACTTGCTTATATTTGGAGGAATATAGGATCACAGTCTATGGCATTCAAGAGATTTTTCACATCTCAAAGCACGTTTACCAATTCATGATTTTGCTCATGTGTTCCATCCCCAATGTACCTGCCTGTCAAAGCAGATTACTCCTTCAAAATCCACCTCAGATGCTATGAAGGTGAAGCCTTCTGTCCTCTTGTTTTCATTTTTTATACTTCTTAGATCCCTTGTGCAAATGGCTAGCAGTCAGCTGTTTACACTACCATGCAGCAGGACATGTTTAGCTATTGGTCTAATTGATTTTCCCTCCCAATAATTCCTCTTTTGCTTGTTAAAACTAAGCTTGTCATGGAGACCATGGCCTCTGGGAATAGGCATGACAGAGTAGAACAGAAAGCAAAACTTAGGAAATTCTTACTCGAATTTCTAAATTGGCTTTTGAAACTCTGCATAGAGACAGCAATTTGAGAGAAAGGCACGTTGAGGCTCAAAATCTAAGTGTGTAAACACATGAGCAGAATCACAGATAAGTGAATGTATTTTGAGATGTTCAGAGAAAAGTGAACAATCTGGTATGTTCAGAACATAGAGTTCTCAGAGCTGGTTCCAAAATGTTCTCTCTGTTTAATTTTAGTCCATAGATGGAAAAGACCATATCTTATCTACCATCACATTTTCAGTGTCTAGCACAGAACATAGAATTGCTAGATAGGTTACACTGAAGTGAATTATTACAACATCCAGATTATTCATCCATCAAGCATTCTAAAAGCATCAAATAAAAAAATTGTGTATTATCCTGGAAAGATGCTATAAGGCACACAAAATGCAATGTCAAATATACAACCTTTTCCCCACCTTAGCTGTCTAATAACCCATCTTCAAACTGAGTTCAGAGGAATGTGTATGCTCTGTATTTTATTTTCAGGGTAAAACACTATTATTTACATGTGGGCCCCATCAGTGAACTAATATATATATATACACAACAAATTGTAAGTATTTTAATAGTTGTAACATTTATTTGAAAGCCTCTTCCATCTACCTATTCTATTTTCAGCTGGTTTATCTTTTCCCTTATATGTAGTGGGGACTGTGTAGACTGATATTTTAAACCTATTCAAATAAACTTTACAGGGTGCTTGGGTGGCTCAGTCGGTTAAGCATCCAACTCTTGATTTTGGCTCAGGTCATGATCTCAAGGTCGGTCCTGAGATTGAGCCCTGTGTCGGGCTATGTACTGAATGTGGAACCTGCTTGGGATTCTCTCTATATCCTTCTCTCCCTGGCCCCACCCCCAATCCATGTGCATGCTCTCTCTTTCTCTCAAAATTAATTAAATAAAATTAAAATAGCATTTAAAAATGAACTTTACTTGTTGCAATAATGACTTTTTTCTGGTAATTCCCTCTTCCAAGTAAAACTTGATTTTTTAAGTGATTTGCAATCCCTTATAAAACTCTAAAAATTGTTTTATATTGACACATGATAAATCCATTTGACCCCTGAAACCCTCAAATTCCTTCTTATACAGGAAGGAATTATCACTGGTAAATATATTGGATTTATTCTATTTCCTATCTGTCTTCAAAGACAGTAAATGTCCCAATCTACAATCCATGGAAAAGATATACATCATCTGACACATTTAGAAGAAAATGATGTCAGCACTAAAATTTAGTCCCCTCAGCCTTTCATGGTCTTTGGGCCACCCCATCATTCCTGCTTCTCTTCTCTTTTCTCATATAGATCATATCCTCTTCCTCCCTTCTTCTCTCCCTCCCTCAATAAACAGATGCTTATTGATAACTGATATGTGCCAGGCACTATGCAAAGACTAATGGATAAAATGTCTTCTGGAGGGAATCAAGATTTAAAGAGTGAATTTCAATACTGAGAGGCAAATGTTTTGATGGGGACAGTACATGCAGACTTCTTGGCAGCTTAAAACAACAACAACAACAACAACAACAACAACAATGGACCCAAAATGTCAGAGAGGTGCTAAAAGATCCCAAGAATATTTTTGAAGAAAGTTTCAACTTGACTGAGAATGGTGATTTCAAAGTCATTACCAGGAAAAAATAGAAGAGAAAGAGGGTTGTAGCATGGAGGTTAGAAAGCATGGAGACTAGGAGGTCTTGGTTCACTAGAAGTAAAAAAAAAATTCAGCACAGTTGAAGGAGCTGGTAAATGAGTTGTGATGAGAGCAGGGTCTTGCTCCTTCTCTAGATTCAGTCCCGATTCTTAGGGGTAATTCAAGTGAGAACTTCTTCATTAAGCCCTTCTCATCTCAGCTCTCAGTGACCTCTCCATTCTCTGAAAACTTTTAGGCTTTATATGCTTCTTTCAGACATCTGTATTCAACACCTGGTCTAGCAGGTTTCATTATGGTTTGGGAAACTTTGGTGGCACAACAAAAGACAGGAAAAACAGCCTATTACTCTTCCTCCCTAACCATCCTCTCCTTTAAATGCCAGAAAATCAAAATATTCATGGAGTAGACTTAATTACAGTCTCTTTGTCCCATGGTGCAAGGTGACTGCTAATCATGTCAACTCTATTTAATAAATACGGCTATTCTACTCTATGCAGAACATTTATAATATTTTTATAGTTTTACATTAGAACTCACATATCACAGAGATTGTTTTATTAATGATCCTTATACCACCAGTGAGAATAATAATAATATTTCTCATTATGATTTATTTTTTAAAGTCATCTCTTTTTCTTGGGGAATTGCATACACTCTGGAGTTCATTTTGTTAAAGATTTCATGTAGTTTATGAACTAGTGTCCCAGATGAGTTGAGGAATTTACTCCCCTTTCACCAATTTTCATCCTTTTGCACCCAAATAACAATGCTGAGTGGCCCAACATTTATGCATTAACATGTGTATCCATCTTTTCTTTTTATGTCAAGAAATAATAATAGCCACATCTTAAGTTTAAAAACAGTTATATTTTATTTTGAAAGGCATACTGGTATGTCCTGATAGAGTGTATTTTTCCCACTTGCAGTATGCAAAGGATAATTTACAGTCCATGGAAACTACCTGGGGCTCATAGGGAAATTTCCTATTGACAATTCTTCATTTTCAAAAATCCTTAAAAATCCTTAACTGGACTGTTAAACCTTCTGGATTTATCTTCTACTGAGCCAAATATGGATCAAAACTTAGAATGAATATCCATTTTTAAGTGAACTTACCCCTGTGATTTATGAGGAAGTGGCATTTGTAGTAAATGATTTTTATAAATGGTTGTGGTAGCCATCCTAATATGCTCACTTCAAGTTGGTAATGCCATTTTCTTCTAATCAGAAGATATCTCTTTCGCTACTTGAAAGACCCTTTGGGGAGTTTGCTTTAGAAATGGCATTCTATATACTATCTGATTTAGCCTATGTCTTGCCTATCCATTGACTACCATGGGGTCTAAGCTTTTCTCAGGACACAGCTGGTCCCTGCCATTCAATCTCCTTTACAGAGTGAGAGATGACATATGACTTCAATGAGGATGCGAGACAGCTCTCTTATACAAGAAATCTCAGGCTGATCTGGGATGAACCATGATTCTTTGGGGCTTAAACTAAGAGGTCATTAAAATGCACCAGAAAGGGATGGGGTGGATGGAAATAAGAATGAGGAGACAGATCTAAACAGGGAGAAGAATTATTTAAAATGAAAGTTACCTGGAAGTCATTAAATTAACATTTTCATTTTAATGATTAAAATAATTATAAAAACAGCTGAGAGAGGGTAAATGATTTGCTGGGGTTGCACACAGATGGTGGCAAGGCTGAGACAGGAGTCTTCTGGTTACCACTGTAAGGTTCTTTTCATTTTATAATAATTTTATTCTGGTTTGAAAATATTTCATATTTTTCAATGAGCTATAAAAAAGATATTAAATGGAAATTACCATCTTGGTTATTTCTGAAATAATTTCCAGCATGTGATAAAAAAAAAAAATTGAACAATTCATTCTTGCATTGCTCTGTGGAGGAAAGGAACTTAAATGCTATATTTTAATACAAAAGATTGCCCAAAGAGGTGTTGCATTATACAGTAAGTGCCACAAGAAGATTAACTACCAGGCAGGCTGCACCTCGAGCAGGGAAACTCAATGATTTCTATATAAAACTCATAAATGAAAGTGTTCATTTATTCATGATATTCTAACGTATTCCATACTGTTTTTCTAAGACAAGCAATGCATGGCCTTTCAGTTTTATGCCATTACTTAAAATATTTGAAGAAAACTGTTCATCAATCTCTGATTCTATTATTACACTCAAGATTAGGTTAATTACTATCTCCTGGGGTCGTTTGTACCATGAAATATTTAATGGATTGTTACCAGGGCATCATATCATGGCAAGGAAGACATGACTTACAGTTTCTAAAAGATGACTAATGTGAATTATTTCCAGAACACAGGATGGCAAAGAAAGACAGAGCTTGACAAGTTAAACTCATTTTTACCAACAATGTGCTTATTTTCATAAAATGATTTCTTTTTAAGGTCCATAATATAAGAGGAGTTGAAAGCCATTAACCACAGATGCTTTAACCCAAACAGAAGAGGCACAGAAGAGGGTCATGTTTTTGGTAGTCAAATATAGTAAGAACATAAAATTTAAAATTTGTTGTTTGGTAAAACTTCATCTGTATGGTCAACAGAGCCCCATGTGGCATTAAAGAGTTCTCTCACTGGTTTCAGATACTAAACAGTAAGTGAAACTTTAGTAAGCTTGCAGGTTTCCTCTTGAAAAATGAAAACAAAACAAAACAATCTTTTGACAATGGCTATAATTCTTGTATCACTCCACTAATCCTTGCTATATTGTTGAGTAACCTTATATAAAATCTATTTTTACAGCCTCAGTGGAATTCCTACGGACCTATCCTGGCCAATTAGTATTTTCCTATGAGCTGTTTCAATTCCACAAAACCAAACTGAGCATTATAGTGTGATTTTACTTTACCTTCCTAATTTGTTCAAATAAAGTCTAAAGGACTTTCCAGTTAAATTTTCAAATACCAGGAGTAGTCATTGAAATGCGGGTTCCTTCTTTTTGCTTCTCTTTATTGTGCTCCAGAACTTAGCTTTTCTTTCTCCCCTGGACCATCTGACCCACTCTGATGTACATAGCTCAAACTCTCCATTTGGAAATGTCCCAACAACTCAGTATATAGTCTGAGAAGTAGCTATACTTTATGAAATTCCCAATTCCCACAGGATTGACAAGCTCTGTTCTATCATTAAAGTTAAAATTCATGATAATTCTGTTCTGCAAAGACTAGGAGCCATAATAACCAAGAGTTTTGAAAGTGCTATTCAGAAGGAAGAACAACACAGGTATCACCTGGTGAATTATGAAAATAGCCAAGCAAATAACTGTAACTATGTACAAAATAATGTCTAAACTCCTGGTCCCAAAAGCCACTCTGCTATCTCTAGTAATAGAAGAGAAGCGTGTTGCTGATTGAGTAGGAGTCAGTGTAACTCCATTTTTACTCCATTACACACCTCATGTAACATTAAGATTTACTTAGAAAGCTTTAGGATAAGATCTGATTATTTTAAATGAGAACAAAAATGTAATCAAATGGCCATAATACAGGCAATGTCCTTATTACTGGAAAATAATATAATATTGGCAATCTGTTAGCCATCCCATCCCCCCATTTGTCACCTGCTGTCGAAAAGGATACCTATGCCTGATATGAAAATAAGTAGGACTCATACACTTGGAGCCCCAAACAAATCAGGTCACATCTAATACAGATGAGTCAATTGATCTAAAATGGGTTGAAAATACACATCTTCTCCTTCACGCCCATCTTGCTTGGTTTTCATAGGAGGCTGAATCGGTGGACCGATTTCTAGAAAGCACAAAATCAGGCCTAAATTGTCTGGGTTGCTTATTGAAAGAGGTCCAGCAGGGTTGGAAAAACATTTTCTGGATGGCACTCTTCCTCAGCTGTCATTAGGCTACCTTGCTTTTGAAAAGTACATTATACTTCATTAATCATTTCTGTATGATTTTGAGTATTAAATCAATGCCATAAGATAGGTATAAGAGAGACTAAAAAAATTCTCTGTGAGTTACACATGAAGAAGACTAGACTGGAAGAATTTTCATGACCATATATATTTTTTAAGTTTATTTATTTTTGAGAGAGATAGTGACATTGTGAGTGGGGTAGGGGCAGAGAGACAGGGAGAGAGAGATTCCCAAGCAGGCTCCACGCGACCAGCACAGAGCCGGATGTGGGGCTTGAACTCACAAAACCGTAAGATTATGACCTGAGCTGAAACCAAGAGTCAGATGTCTAACTTACAGAGCCACCCAGGTGCCCCATCATGACCATCTTGAAATCAAGTTTTAAGCCTACAATAGGAGACCTAAGTGCTATAATAAATCCTGTACCTTGGTAAGCAGTCTACAGTAGCTGTGATTTCACTAGTCTCCCAAAGACTCAGGATCATCTTAAAATCTCACACTGAAACTATCCCCAAACCAAGATAGCAACCTCAATTTCTTTCTTCTAAAATTAGACAACAAAATGTATTTGGCTGTGTGGCACCTTGTAGAGTATGTGATGAGTTTCATACAAAATAAGATTTTTACCAAAAGTCAAAATAGTCTCCTAAATTGTTTTCTCATCTTTCATAAAGTTAATATTTCTGCTTCATTTCTCAGCCTTTTTACTGCTCTAAAATTGTCAGCATGCTCTGTTGTTATGATGTCATCAATCACCTTATCTCCCAGTTATTTTAATCCCAGTCTGGTTTGTTTGCATTAATCTCATGACAAAAATATCAACATCTTGCTGACATAAAAATCTTGCTGATGTTAGAGAATATCTAATAAATCCATTAAAACTAGATACTTTTTTTTAAACTAGAGGTATACAGGAAACTGCACCTTTGGATGTTTGTTTATTTCTGGAATCACAATAGTTAACTCCAGGGCCTCAGCTTATAGGTATTGGATAAGCAAGGTTATACAATAGTTTAATTCAGTGTTCAGACAATGGACAACTGTATTTTTCTTTCAATTTTATGCTTTCACAATATTCCATTGAGTCATGATACAAACTTAGTATTCTGGCAGGATCATCCCTTTTTTTCTTTCTTCTTCATGATTACTTTCTTAGTACATGAGAGAAGAAAGAAGCATCAGCAAAACCCTCACCAAACTGTCAACACAATAAGAATTATACTCAAAAGAACCCAGAGCTCACAGATTTGAGATTTGTTTTATTCTTGGTTCTTGAACAATAATGTATGGAATTCTTCTCTTTCCACTTCATTTTCCCTTTATGTCAATGCGAAACACCATCACCACAAAGAGAGATAGTGACATCAAAATGTGAAGGTGATCAGCTATGATTCTCTCCTGCGTTTGCTGTAAGACTGGGAGAAGGGGCCGGCAACACTGAACTGGGCATCTGGAGTCAGAGGAACCCCCAGGTTAACATGGTGCATCTGTGAATTCAGGAAGAGGGCTGTGGCATGGTGCACACTGTGACGTGTGGCTGTGACTTCAGGAATAGGGCTTCTCTTCCCATCCTGACCAGTTTATGGCATCATGGGTAAGTAAAATAAGATTCTTTCATTGGTAGAAATAAGTTTTTACTTAAACTATTGCTACTTAATAAATTGCCCCCAAACTTAGTGGCTTAAGACAAAATTTTCTCACAATTCTGTGGGTTAGAAATTGAGACAGCACCATTGCAGGAACATTCAAGGTGGGCTCTTCACTACTGAGTAGGGGGCCTCCGCTAGGTTGGCTCTCTGGGGGTCATAAGTCTGGGACCCAGAAGTTGTTCTCCACTGGGTGGTTTCCTTGGTTTTTTTCCATAAGTTGTCTCTGCTCCTTTCACTTGGCCCTTCCACGTGGTCTGTCCGAAAAGGGTAGCTAGGCCTCTTAGAGAGCAGCCCAGGGCTCCGAGAGTACAAAAGCAGAAGCTTCCAAGTGTTCTCAAGGTGGAACCTCAGAACCTACACTGCATCACTTCTGCCCCTGGCTGCTGGGTGAGGCAAGCCATGGGTTCAGCCCAAGGGGAAGGGACTGCACAGGACGTGAATCCTGGGAAGTGAGATGCATCAGGAGGTGCCAAAGTAACTGACTATCATGTAAGAGACAAGGCAGTGGGAGTTCTCATATGTTGTTTATCTGACATGGCCCTCACAGCAATGGATTCCTTCTCTCTCCACCCTCGCTTTTCTTTCTCTTAGCCATATGTGTGCTCCCCGCTCAGTGGTGTGTGGGAGCCAGTTTGTGAGATCCCATTCAGTGCATCTCTTCTGAACTCTGCATTCAGTGATCTCACTTAGGAAGCTTGGAATTGGCTATGGTGGGATCATTCCCATGACAGGAAAAGGGCAAATACTACAAGTCAGAGCTTGTTTTGTTGTTATTGCTGTTGTGGTTTTGCTTATTTTGGATTGCCAGTTTCCCAAAACACCACTAACCCCACTATACTCCCATTCTGCTCCTTCCAGCTCTCAAGCTATTAGGTCTAACACAAATAAACAGACTGATAATGACCAAAGGTATTTCCCTATCATGGGTAGGATGACTCTAAAGTGAACTAGGTATGGGCTTTGGCTTACAGACTCATTTGGTTTCAAATCCTGGCCCCACTATTTACTATTTGTGTGTTCTGGGGTACCTGGGTGGCTCAGTCGGTTAAGCGTCTGACTTCAGCTCAGGTCATGATCTCCCAGTTGGTGAGTTCAAGTTCTGTGTCAGGCTCTGTGTTGACAACTAGTGGAGGCTGGAGCCTGCTTCAGATTCTGTGTCTCCTTCTCTCTCTCTACCCCTCCCCTACTTACTCTCTCTCTCTCTCTCTCTGAAAAAAATAAATAAACATTAAAAAAACCCAAAGACTACTATTTGTGTGCTCTGAGGCAAGTTACTTAACTAGTCTCAGGTATATAGACTAATAATATAGCTGTATTAGGTAAGTTGAGCTATATATATTTTATAACTTTTTAAATGTTTATTTATTTTTGAAGGAGAGAAAGAGCCTGAGCAGGGGAGGGGCAGAGAGAGAGGGAGACACAGAATTTGAAGCAGGCTCCAGGCTCCGAGCTGTCAACCCAGAGCCTGACGCAGGGCTCAAACTCACCAACCATGAGATCATGACCTGAGCTGAAGTCAGACGCCCAACCAACTGAGCCACCCAGGCGCCCCAATTTGAGCTATATTTTAAAGGTAAACGGAACTCTTTAAGGCTCAATACTGTTAGTTCTAATCTTTTCCCTAAGAATGTTTTTCTGATGGTGGGGCTTAAAGCCTCATGGAAGACTAGCGTCCTAGCCAACCACACAATGTCCAGTGTCCTCTTCTCTACTCATGGCTATCCTTGTTAATAGCAGAGGGAGCCAAAGGCACTGTCTTGGACAGGCAGTCATAGCACCCTGGCTTCCCTGCAGTGCTGGCTGGACCTGCCTTTGTGGGGAGGCTATACAAGTGACAGCATCACATGCCGAAGTCAACAGACTACTCCCCTAACACAATACCCGTCATGCCTGAGGCTCCACCATCAATGATTAATTTCTGTGGGTCACACGATGTCATTAGGGTTGCCTTCTAAATTTCCTATGCTTCTAAATCAGAACTATAGGAGAGAAAGCCCTCAAGGTTTTGCTTATATACAGTAGAGATTAAACATTTACAAAGGAATTACTATAATAGAAAAGAAGAAATATTCTCCAAAACAAAATATTAGTCTTTAACAGCTATGTACTCACTCAGCATATAATCATGCATTTGTAAAACTCATCTTATCTATAAATATGGCCAGTAATTATGTTTTTAAACTAATAATTTTAACCCTGAAGCACAAGGATGGTACAAATGTACTAAAGTCGCCAATTTATATTCTAATATCGTGCATATAGTCAATGGTCATACAGAAGTTTGACTTAGATTGCACCCTCATTAAGGAGATGAACTTAATTCATTTCTCTTATTTTTTTCCACTGTTTTTGTTATTGTTGTTGCCAGACCAGAAACTGATTCATTTTATTTTTCAATATTAGAGCTTGCCATTCAGTAGAATAGCAGATAGAAACATCTAATCATGATGAATAAGTAAAGTCTGTGGCATCTCAAATTACAAACTTATGGCTTTGATACTTTGGCTGTAAAATGCTGAACATAAGCCAAAAAATGTCAGTTGAAATGACTTGTTTTTGAGAAATCTGCTTGCATTTAACAAGATACATGGAATCCTTACAGCAAATGCGGTACAAAAAGTTAAAATACAATAAAATAAAGTGAAATATGCAGCTTCAACTGCTCCATAAATGTAAAAGAGTTGTGGTTCTGATTATTTTGACTAGAGGTGGGGTGGGAGGGAAGATATGCTGAGTGTCTAAATTAAATTTTATTCCTATGGGCATTTGCAAAATATATGACCAATCTGCAAATGGATTTGGTTTTTGGATATGCTCTTTAACAAAGTAGGAGAGAAAAATAGATTTTTAAATTTTAGCTTATGATAGTATAATTTAACTAGCTAGAAACACAGTGGATTTATAATCAATATTTACATGGGCATTGCCTGTCTAAATTGATTTTTAATTGGAATGTTCAAATGCATGACTCAAATCACTCTTAATCACTGTTAAAATTAAAACCAGGGACATTAGTTAGAAGGTCATGGTGTCATATTTTCACAGCCTTTATGGAGACACACGAGATGCAGATTCTTTTAATAAAGGAGAAGTAAAAAGTGAAGGGAAATAGAACCTTGAAATTTTCACATAATTTTATACACGCAACCTCAAGAAGGAGCACGGGAAACAAAATGAAAAGAAGCAAATTGCTTCCTTAATTGCATAACATATGTAACAGATTACTACCAGTTGATTCACAGGAAAGAAAAGAGACACATGAGAACCTCTTTAACCTAATTAAAGCTTCACAGATACACATGTTTCCGAAGACTCACGTTTTGAGGCTCTGCCGTGATAATGAACACAAAACCAGGCCTGACCACTCAAAATGTCATCGTGGCCACCAGAGGTTACACTTGTCCTCAGAGAGTTCTTACAGGTTATGTAACAAAGACAACTCGCATGCTGCGGATCATCCACATGCTTTTACAGTAATGGACCTTCCAAGGTTGCTGTTGATGGATCTACGACAATTTTCAAACCTTTAGCAAGCCTTAATCTTGTTTGTTTTTAACAAAGTGCTTTAGTCAGAAAGCGAATGCATGAATCATGGGAAATGATACACTTTCTTATTAGCTGATACAGTAATTCCTGCAACATGTACAATCTTTTAAAATTGCCTTTCAAAGAGTAGCCGGCCCTAAAGTGTTCAAGATAGGGCTAGGAAAAATCCACCATAAGTAAATGCACTGAAGAACTCTGAAAACTCAATGCCTCCTGCTTTCTAGTGTCAAAGATAAAAGTAGATTAATAGTTTAATTAAACACGTTAGAGACTCTGGGTATTGTAGCCATTACACCTCTGACCTCATGCGGGGCTGCTAGAGAATGTAGGGAGGGGGAGTACTGAGGTTTCATATTTATGATGCACAGCTGACTTGAAAAGCATACCAAGCTAGACAGAAGTTGTAATTAACCAAAAGATCCAGTAAATTATGAGATCAATAAAATTTCCTGCGTGCCATAGTTTTCAGAACTAGTTAGTGCATTCTTAATTTATTGGCAGAAACTTCACAGACTTGCAAGAAAGATAAATAAAAATGCCTGGATGTAAAAATAAATATGTATGCTTGACAAATCTGAAATACACTGTTTACAGCTAATGAGGAGGCGACTGTGCATTTTGCTGCATGTTTTATATCTAGAGCAGGGTAGAACATTAAAACCAATATAACTGATAACCTTGGTGCAAACAGCATAAGCCAACATTTCCCATTATTCCCCAGAGATGGAATTAATTAGTGCTTGTCAAAACCAGAGTGATTCCGTGCTGTAAAACTGAAAGTAATGTAGAGGCCATGAGTTTTGGCTGTACTCCAAAAGTATTTCTTATCTATTTGGGAGAAAAAATACTGCATACATCTCTATATGCAGTATATATAGTTCCTTAATCCCAGATACCTCATAAACGAACACAAACAAATGCAAGATCTTTGTTGGCTACAGTTCAGTAAACATCCCTACCATGTGGGGATCCAGGGAATAAAAATACACTGAGTTCGCAGTTTGGTGGGGAGCAGAGAGAGAGGACATTGCAACTCAAGGTGTTAATGATTATGGTGGGAAAATATGCCGTGGGTTATGGGGACTCAGAGAAGGGTACCTGTCTGAATGTGGCAGGTGGGTCAACAGGAGGAATGGAGAAGAGGCTCCAAAAAAGGCAATGATATCTATATTATTGGAGACCAGGCTATTTCACAGACAAACTCTTTTACAAGAGAGGTTGTAAGTCTTCCCACCCAATGCTCTACCCTTCTACTAGCTCACGTGCATCTTGAAGGTTTCAACTCCAGGAACCCCTCTCCACTGAGGCCTTCCAATTTAAATTCAGTTTCAAATTCTGCCCCTTCCATTCTCTCTTACAGAACCCTGTTCTTATCTACTTCTTATGTCCTTGAAGGTGTTACCATATTTTGTAGTTTTATTATTATTATTATTATTTAATTTACTTTGATGATTATTTATCTTTGCTACTAAAGTGTGGCCCATGGAGCACCACATCAGCATCACCAAGGAACTTGTTAGATACACAGAACCTCCATCCCAACATTAGACCCCACTGAGACAGAATCTGCAGTTTAATAAGATCTATGGGTGATTCATATGCACATTAAGGTTTAAGAAGATACAATCTAGAGTCCTCACTCGTTTCAATACAGTAACCACAATCACATGTGGCCGCTCACATTAAATTTAATTATAATTTAAAAAAACCAATTTTTCAGTAACCATATTTCACATGCTCAATAGGTACATGTGGCTTACTTTATGTACTGGGAAGTGCAGCTAGAAACATGTACATCATGGCAGAAAGTTCTATTGATGTGCTAGACTATCAGCTCCTTGACAGCAGGGCCATTTGTTTCTAACTACTGAGCACCCACATCTATAGTGCCTAGAACACTGAGGACAGGCATGCAAAAGTTTCTTAAATATAACGAATGAAAATAAGCTAAAGTACTTTGCAAAGTATCTAGCCTACACAAGGTGCAAAATAAATGCTCTTTCATCTTTCCTGTTACCCTTGATCTTCAAACTACTTCTGGGACATAGACCATGAACAGCTCCTCAGTAGGTGATATTTATAAATGAACAACTTTCTTTTTCTTATCTTTTTTCTCTTTTCTCTCTTTTCTCTTTTCCTTTCCTTTCCTTTCCTTTCCTTTCCTTTCCTTTCCTTTCCTTTCCTTTCCTTTCCTTCTTCTTTCTCTCCCTTTCTCTCTTCTTCTTCTTCTCCTTCTCCTTCTTTTGTAAATAGAGACTCATAGGTTTCCTCTTCTGCATACTGGCACTTAGCAGGACTAAGGGGTCACACTTCTGACACCTGAATTAGTCACTTATTTTTAGATTTGATGGTATCAACAGTGAAATTGCATCCTTTCCCCAGGAGCTAGCTTCATTTCTCCTCCCTGATGGATATTTAATAAAATTCACTTGGAATTTTAAAAATGTGAAGTATCAGAACTTCCATGAGCCAGAAAACTCAACCTAAGTTGTATTAAGAAAATGAAAGATAATATATTGACTCCCATATCAGGAAAGCCTGGGGGTCAGGGATTAGAATCAGTGCCAGCAGGGTCTGATCTCTTCTTATTTTTCAGTACTAATTTCCTATACATAAGGTTCATTCTGGAGTTCCATGTGGTAAAAATATGGTGGCCAAGATCCCCAGACTTCTCTTCCAAGTCACATCCAGTACGAAAGGACAGATAGCTTCTGCTTCAATGTTCTCAGTGATAGTTTTATTGCACTGGGGAACATGCCATCCCCCAATCACAACGGTCAGGGGAATATGTTGTGCTGATTGGCCATACCTTAGTCACATGTCCACTCCCAAGACCACCTCATCTGAAGAACATGGAGTAAGGGAGAGGGGAAAGTGTGGTTCCCCAGAAGAAAGTTTGGGTGTTGTTGTCAGGAGAAAGATGAGTAGGTTCTGGGTGACAAAATCAATAGACATCTACTACATGCCACTTCCTTTAAACTGAATGAATGAATGAATGAATGAATGAATGTGTGTGAGTGTAGGCCAGATTTTGAGACTGAGCTAGAATGTTTAGCTAATATTACTCATGAATGTTTAGGGCTATGTAAGTCCTTCACATGGGAAATGAAGAATTTCTTACCCTAGACCCCAAACCAATGATAATTATAAATATTAACAGACAATAAATTATCTGTTCTTTCATAAGTGCACAGATAATTCATAAGCATAATCTAAATCTCCTCCAGACACAAATGAAACTCTGCTTCATGTCACCAGCCTAAGCCTTACTATCTTCTTTTGATTTAAGCAGCTTTAGGGAGCCCTGGATCCTTCTCAGTATCCTGTGTGTCTGTTCACCATAGTGGGTCAGAGACTCAGGTTACGAGCAGGTCTTTCCATCCCTGAAGGAATGATTTCTTTATGAAATATTATTGTGTTGCCTCTCTGTGACAATACTTTCAATTGACAAGGCACACTGGGACAAAATGAAATAATTCAGCACAATAATTCAACGTAAAACTACAAGCCAAGACTTTGGCAATAGCTGCAAATTTTCAGAATCTAATTTTGAGACAAGGAGTTCACAGACTCAACCTCACTTGTTAATAGTGCTTACAAATTGTAGATGTAGGCATTCCACCATGAAGGAGGGAACCTGATCCATTGGGTGTTTTGTTCAAATGACTGCCCCTCTGATATTATTGATGAGGACTCTTTAGATGCTAAGCTGTAGGCAAGTGATACCTTTCATTGTCATGAGATACTAGAGCTGGAAGGGGCTCTAGATACAAGTCAGATGGTATTTTCAAATTTTGTCCCCCTGTGTCCTAAAGGGTTCCATAGGCACATGTCAGAGACTTCCCTTCTGGTAAAGGAGAGCCAAACAACTCCCTCACCCTCCCAACAACTCCAGCATTTGATGTCTGATATATTTTACTTCTAGAGTTTGATCTAAGATATTTTTTGCTGGATAGAGAGTTCAGCTGTTCTACAAGAATAGGATTATAGCCATTTGATGGAATCCATTAAAATAATAAAGTAGAGATACACTATACATACTGATATGCAATGACCTCCAAAATCTACTGCCAAGTGAGAAAAACAAGTGCAGAAACCTTTGAATACATGCATTTATATTAAAACAAAGGAAAACAAACAAAAAACTGCATGCGATATTCTAGAAATATATGCAGGAAACTGGTACCACTTGTCTCTGGGGTGCGATCCTAGAGGACAGATTAGAGGTGAATTGGATATTTGTTTTCATTCCCAAGCTTCTGTATTTTTTGCATACTTTGTTACTATATTTTTAAAGTGCATCTCCAAAATGTTTTAAAACCACTGCTTTAGCTCAACCATATCATTTTACAGGTAATGTGACAGGCCTTGCTCAGGTCCGCCTGAGCAGTGCCTCTAAGGCAGAGGGAGTTTGCCTGCAGATGGCAGGTGGCCATTAGGCTTAGGCCATGGACCTAGCTTCATGGCAGAGTTTCTGCCTCACATGGAAACACAGCCATGGTTTTCTCTTGGCAAAGTGGAGAGAGTAAAGTCCTGGGGCTTCTCTTTTAGGGGTTTCTCAAGGCTGTAAGATTCCTTACCCAGGACAGTCTGCTTATCTCCATCCTGGGCATGGTACCAGGAGAAATGGAAGGCAGATCCCAAGAAGCTGTGCTCACTCAGAAGTATCTTTGGTCTAGCTGTTCTCATGTCCTTCATGATGCTCAATGACACATTTGATTAGCACTGTTAAGAGCCACTGAATTTCCTTTCTGTGCTTTTAGTCAGTGCCAATAACCATCCCATTCCTCTATTGGTATCAGGGCCCATAACAGTCTGACATTTCAAAGGAAGATGTCATGACAGATAGATTTTCTTTGCTGCAGTGGTTGAAAGTCCATAGGTATTCCAAAATTCTGAGAGGGAAGAGTGGCAACCTCACACTATTAATCTTTCATTTTTGGATTTCTCTGCTTTAACCTTTTCAATCTAGACACTTATCCCTGCTTTCTTTGAAATGAAACATTACCGTCCAGAAAAAGGTATTATTCTCTATTCATTAAAGGCACAGGGGTCAGGGAAGCCCCAGTGCTTGCTAACTGGGTGATCTTAAATAATTTGCCTTGGTTTCTTATCTCTAGAATGGGGATAATAAAAGTATTGGCTTCTAAGCTGTTGTGAGAATTAAATTAGATAATGTGTACCAAACACAGTGCAACGCCTGCTAGATAGTAAGCACTCAGTACATGTTTAAAAAGGAAAACATAAAGTCAGTTGCTGGCAACACTTTTTGTTTCCAGTATTCTTCCAGCCTACCCATCCACTAATCATCTGCTTCGAAACTGTACCATTTAATTATTTTATTAGGTCTTCTAGTTTGGGCAACCTTGATTTGGAATGTATATTTGGCAAATAGAATCCAATTGGCCTTACTCTAGTGACAACTTCTCTAGTGACAGCCCTCTCTCCATTCCCTAATGACCAGTTTAAGGTGCTCTTTCAATTATAGGGATCAGATATTATTCACCTGGATTTTCACTATTCTCTCACCCAACTTCCCATCAGTATTTTTTTTCAATCTATTCTTTCTTCATGTAGCTCATTCCCAGCATTTGCCATTTCATATCATGCTACACATTCCACAGATAGAAACTCAAACTATTGGACTTAAATATAATTATAGAAGAATTTCAAAATTTCCCTTGGATTAAAGTAGTGGTGGTAGGGAATATGATGTGGATGTTGGCTTTCCATTTATGAGATACTGTGACATTAGTGACCATTCCAAGACTAGAAAAGATCTTGGGCACATAAAATCAGCTTGGTTTAAGCCTGGTGAAAATTCCTTAGTGTTAGAAATGAAGCCTTGGCAATTACATAATGCAGGGAAATACCAAAGCTCACACCCAACTCTTTGCATGTGTGCAGTAATATTTACCAAGGCTGATATAGGCAACCTCTTATTATCCTACAAAATTATAATTCAGCAGACAATATTGCCAACAGATGAGCAGTAATTGTGCACGGGTACTTTGACCTCATTCCCATCCATGAACAATGTGTTTCCCTTTATTCAAAGGCATCAGTTATAGCAAACTCATTAGTTATGAGATCAAAATAAACTACATAGATGCACCTCACTTTTCTCATTTGTTAGAATAAAGGGTTGGAATACATACTATTTCAGGTCCCTTCTAGCTTTAAGTTGCTATGGTTGCTCTAAATTTGCTTCAAGTTCTTAAGCTTTTAATGTTTATGTAAGGCTAGATATTTGCCATTCTAGGTCATGCTTTACTCAAATACACTCTGTTTCAAAAAGCAGATTAAAAAATAAAAGTTATTTACAGAAGAATGCTAGCTAATTTATTTGTAGAAGTATAAATTTTGCTAACCCCATGTAGTGATTGAGACAAGGCTCATCAGCAGATGATACCAGCTTAAGGTTTGGGTTAACAAGAGATGCGATGACTCCACTGTGTCACCCTGAAGATTACTTAGTAATTGCAAAGAGGAAAAAAAAATATTCATAATAGAGACAATCTGTTGGCTACCACCATAGCCAAGCCTTCACACATAGTACTGTTAATAACATTAGAAACCCCCCAATGTGAATGAAATACACAGAATCACCTATAAAGGTTTCTAGCAAAACAAAATGTTTAATCTGAGTCTAATCAACTCTCAAGATAAAATTTCCAGTTCTCAAGAAATAGAAAATATAGAGGAGCACATTATATGACTCCTTAGGAAAACAATAATAAAAAATACAGAATATTATTGGACTTTACAAAAGCAGGAGGGTACAGTTTTTCATCAAAAGAAACTAAAGGGCACGAAAATAAACGCACTAACACTTCATTGGATGATGGTAGGAGAACAACAAAAAAAACCATAAAAGATTTGAGGCTCAATTAAGGAAATTTAAATATGACTGGATATTAGATACAGAATTTTTGTTCATTTTTGGGGGGTGTTATAATGGTATTAAGGCTGTGTAGCACAATATTATTATTTTTTGGAGGTGTATATTGATATATTTGGGGTGAATGGTCATGATTTCTCCAATGTGCTATCATATGATAGATAAATTATAGATACATACATACATGGATAATGGAGGGATGGATGGATGGATGGATGGAAGAAAATTTCAATTGTTGAATCTAGATTCAGGGTATATGTGCTCCTTACACTGTTCTTTTAACAGTTCTTAATGTTTGAAAATTTTCATAATAAATAAGTTGGGAGAAAATGTACCTTCCTCCATGAGAAATGGCATAAATATGAGGGTTTATTCAACAATGTAAAGGGGTCTTCTCCCATCATGCACTTGTCACTCTGTGTTACAGGGGCGCTTGTCCTCCTCCAGGCTGTTACCTCTTGGAGGCCAAGGGCTAAGTCTTGTTCATGTCACATCTCTTGCCTTTAGCGCCAGTGCCTGACACAGAGCTAACCCATAGCAAATATCTGTTGAATGTAACTGAAATTTATGTACTGACTGAATAACCACAGATTGATTTGGAGGAAAAAAACACACTTTTTTTTCTTATTCTTAGTGATAAAACCTCACATTAAAATTTCAGTGTTCAGAATAAACTGAGATCAATAATAAATAGAATGAGAAAGATGCATAGATCTTTGTGAAGGCCAAAAATTTTTCTTTGCATCTGGCATCAGAATTCCTCCACTGAAAGGAAATGAGATTTTTTGTAGAGAAGTATGCTGATGTACAATTATGTGTGAAAAGGAAAGACAATTAGAGCAGGCTGTGGAAAGATTAAGCAGAGATAAAGGAGGAGGGCTGGGTCTCTCTGAAGATGAGATGGAAGGCATTAATTAATTGATTATTTAGCCCTTTTCTCCTCCTCTCTGAAGTTGACAGATGGCCAGGAGATTTTTTTTTCTTTTCTTTAATAAGTGGCGTCTAATAGTCAATTTCAAATTGCTTGCCTTTCTGGGATGTAAGCTGTTCTGTGTGTTCTCCAACTTCCAGTCCACTGATGCAATTGAATGTGAACAGTTTTATAAAGGTCTTAAGAAATCAGATGACAGCAGATAAATCTTCAGTTTATATATAATTTCATTTACTTTACATTTACTTTTACACTCTTTTAACTACCACACTTTTACTATCATATTTACAGTATGAAATACCAAGCATATCTCGAAGAGAAATAAAATAGAGATGAAGCCCTGGGAGGCCAGTTTACCTACAAGGGAGCACTTCCTCAGGTGGCATGACTGAGGGGGTTTCACCACAGGCTGCGGTCTGCTTATGGATGTGTCAGGATGTCAGCAGCAAGGATGCTTAGGGAATGAGTCTCAGATGTATAAAGAATAATAACATTTTTTCCATAATCAAAATCATTATCATGGAAATGTCTTGTCAGACTAACCCTAGCTGCCATCTTCTTCCCAGCGTTTGAACTCTTGAGACACCAACCCAAAACAGAAGGTTTATTAGTATGCATGAAAGCAGGACAAGGGAGTAAGATGTTTCAAGTTGGAAGTATGGCTTGATGGGATATCTTCTGCCATAGCTCTTTTTTCTTTCTCTAGAGACTTTTTTCTTTCTCTCTAGAGACTACTTTTTGCTATGTTTAGGATAAGGTTGGAGAAACCCTGGCAAATTTGTACTCTTTTGTTGACCATCCCCTCCAGATGGTGTGCGGCCCAACTGACTGATTTCAGTTTCCATTGTAACTATCGTCTCGCAGCCCTACTTCTCCAGGTCCCCTTGCAAGTCCCCAAGGATGCTTATTCATATTTGTACAGAAGATCCTGTGGGTTATCATAAAGTCTACCACAATTTTGTATGGAAGTAGTTTCACTCTGAGAGGTGAGTTCTGTCTCCTGACTATCACCTTATTTGTTGAGGGTGGGAATGCACTCCATGTCAATCAAGTTACCGTCTACAACGTGCTATCACCCATACTTTTAATTTTGAGGCTCCCAAAGCAAATTAAAATAGCTGGAGAAATAATTTCTTTAGAAGAAACTGGCACATAAACTCTCGATGAAGCTTGATCGAATTGAACATTAGTTCAAATGCTCACCAGTCCTTTAGAAGTAAAACAGGCAGCACTGGGACAGCAAATGTAGTTATGCTCCTTTCCAATTCTCTTTAAAGCCTTTGAATTATGTTAAAGATAAAGTCTCTGTGAGAATCCTTAACATCTGTCTAGTACGGGCTAATACCTCTTTTTCATTATGTGATTCAACTCTATAATGTGATTCAGTTCTATGATGTGGTATCCACAGGATCCATAAAATCATCCATGGACATGATACTGTACTTGGAAACATAGCCTATGGTTGATTGAATTATTGCCTGAATTCTTCACCCTTTCTATCTATTCAGTCTCTTTGCCTTATTGTTCTGCAGTTCTTCCCACTAGAAAGGTAGAGTATACCTCCTTGCACCTGACTTTAGATTTGGGCATATGATTTGCCATGACCATTGGGATGATAGCGGATGCAACGCAAGCAGAGACCGGAAATGTGCATGTGTGATTGTGCTTGTCTTCCACACTGCTGCCATCTCCATGAACAAGAGCTTCTCTTGGTTAGCTGTTGATCCTCAGCCTGAGGGGCCTGAATAAGCACCTGAGGAGCAGACCTGAACACAAATCACATGGAAGCGCCAAGCCCAGGAGGATACACAGATCAAGGCAGAGCCATGGGGGCAAGCCCAGCCTAGATCAGCCAACCCCAGGCAGCCCCAGACATATGAAAGAGATTAATGATTGTGGTTTTAAGTCTCTGATGTTTAGGGGAGGGTTATACAATAGCTGATTGATGTTTCCATTAGCTCAAAGTAATTGCCCCAATTTGGGGATTTTGATTACTTATTGTAAGAGATATATTTTTCTGCTGCTTAAACCTGATTCTATTAAAAAGGAAGTACCCTCTCTGTTCACTCTGTGGGATCACTTGCTTTTGTTGTCTTTGATCATTTCATCTAACCCTCTCTGTTGTTCAGCTGTTCCCTGAAGGTTCAATTCCTTTTTGCTATCCCCCTTTTTCCTTCCACAAAGTGAAACTTGTCTGAATCTACCCAGAACTCTTGGGCATATTTATTGGAAAGTCACAACTGTTTAATCTAGGTGCAGACTCAAGCTGAGGGTGATTTCTTTAATTTAGTCCCAGGGTTTACTGCTGATCTAAATTACCAAACCGTCACACTCATGATTTATGATGCAGGGAGATTGACCAACTGATTTATACCCTGTTCCTCACTGCAGACTGTGAGTTATATCTTACAGGACACAGCCAAGACTTCCAGAGACAAGGACACCTGTGGAGCCATCATTAAATGCACCACTGTGATTAAATTCCTGCTCACATAGAAGCGACATGTACTGCTTTCACCCTATTTCTGTTTTGCAGTTGGTACATTGATGATAGCCTTTTTGGGAAGAAAAAGGGCCATTGGTATTAGCATTCAGAGTGGATGAAATGTGACATGTCCTGTTCTTATATATTAAGTATCTTATGGACAAGATATGCCTGTGCTTAGCAGAGTCTGAAAGTGGGAGCCATCAGACTGAACAAAGAGCACAGATATGTTTTGTTTGTCCTGAGCAGGCCCCAACAGGGTTTCATTGGTCTGTCTAAGTTTTGTGTTAGTGGCCAACATCTTACATTGCAGACACCATATAAAACCACATCTGACTGCTCTTGAAGAATAAGAAAATCTGGCAATGCTGATGTCTTGTTCAACCATTCCCTACTCTCACCTAGCAACCACCGGCTACCGGAGAAGCAGCACCCCCCTGGAGAGGCAACATGAGCTCACCAGTTTGGCTTCCCTTTTGGAAGTTAAGACAGTGATTTTTCTTAGGCTCAAATTACTTTTTTTTCCTTTTTTGTTTAGTCTAACTCCTCCCATATATATGTTTATTAACCATATATTAAAAGGGTTAGGACAATAATAAAGACAAATGATTTTTTCTTATGCAGACATTTGAGGACTTCAGCAGGAATGAGATATAGGAGTAGACAGAAACCAAAAGAAAATAATGGAATGAGAAATGAGATAGAATGAAAGTTTTCATTACTCATTTATTCTTTCAGATAGTATCATCATTTTTTCAGGGCCTACTATGTGCCAGATGCCATACTAAACACTAAGGATACAAAGGGAGGTAAGACCTAACCTAGCCCTTCTGAAAATCAGTATCCGTTATGGTGGCTCTCATGCTTTATTATGGCTAAAATGAATTGAGGGGCTAGATATCCATATTTCTAGGCCCCATTCCCAGCAGTACTGATATATCTGGGTGGATATTTATCTCTGGGAAATAATATTAACACATGTGCAAAGATCACACTCTGAAGAATAACAGTCAATTCAGGGCAGTATAAACTGGGCTCTGAAATGGGATAAACCAGGGGATTAGTGAAAGACATCTAACTTTAATGCGGGTGAAGAGTAGGAAGTTTGCCAGAGAGTACTGAGTAGGAAATTGCAAGAGATTCCTGGGAATATAAGAGAAAGTTGGGGGAAAAAATGAGATTAGAGAGGTATACTAGGGTCAAATCATTACAAACCTAGTAACTCGATTATATTCATAACAATAGCTAAAGCACCAGGAGCTGTTGACTACATTAAGAATGTGGCATGCATTATTTCATTTTTACAACATGGCTGTGATGCCAGTCGTATCACTGTCCTTATTTTACAGAGCAGGAAATTGAGGTTTAAGTGTTTAAGTCAGAGTTTTTTTCAACCTCGACCCTCCTGTTATTCTGGGGTAGATAATTCTTTGAGGGGGAGGGCTGTCTTGCGCATTGTAGGATGTCTAACAGTATCTCTGGCTTTTGCCCACAGATGCCAGTACGTGTCCTCCCCTTCACCACCCTTCCCAGTTTGACAAAAAAAAAATGTCTTCAGACTTTGCCAGAAGTCTCATGGTGGAGGGAGGGGGTGTAAAATGACTCCTGGCTGAGAACCACTGGTTTAAACTATGACACATAAGGTGCCACAAATAGTAAGTGGCCAGGCCAACTTCAGTGACATTCTATGAATTGCCTAGCTCAAACTTGGAAAGACCATTAGCATGGAACAGAGATGATCAGATTGAAACTTTGTTTCAGAAAAGAGATCATTCTTTCATAAAAGTCTCAGTACAAAATAAAGAAAAAAAAACAGCTTAAAGCTTTTAATAAAAAGAAGAGTAGAATCCAAGTAAACACAGCATTCATGGGCTAGAATGTGTGGCTTGAGCTGCTAATAGAGGTCTGGAATGGGGGTAAAAAAGTCACATGTATATACACCACAGCCCATGCCTGTGGTTCCTGCAATTTTACCCTGTGATGGCTTAAAGTAAATGTGACATTACACACATTTTAGCATCTATTTTCCCAGCAGGAAGTGTGAGATAAAGAGGCTCAATCAGTATGTTAAAATAAGATCTGATGCGGGAGGGAGAAAAGCTTTCAGATCATAAGAAATATCATCTCGAGGAAATTAAAAGCCTGAAATATGGCATATGATTACTGACACCAAAGTCCTGCTGTTGTGCTTTTGAAGGACTTTTAGAGATGCTTTCTGTTTGCTAAATAAATCTGGAAAACGACATTGCTTTCCTAGGTGTCAATGTGCTTTAGCGGGAAAATTTGTGTGCCTGGATGTCATCACAAAACTTTCTCAACTGAGGATTTGTTGGAGAAAAATGAGTTGCTTAAATTAACAAGATGTCAAATAGAAACAGTTGATGTTACTTTTTTCAAGCTTCTGTTTCCATTTATTCCTTACAAGTAAATTGAAGAACGAATTTGTACCATATGGATGTTATGGTTTGAAATTAATCAATCAATAAGCACATCACACTGATACTTTTTTTTCCTTCTTCCTCGCTTTTCCTTTCTCCCTTCCCTACCTGCCTGCCTTTCTCCTTCCTCTTTCCTTCCTTCCTTCTTTTTGTCTCATGTTCTCTTTTTCCTTCAAACTTGTATACCTTCAATTATTCACTCATTCAGTCATTCACTTAATAAATATTTACTAAGGGCTACTATATGCCAGACACTCTGTGAAGCTCTGGGGATATAATGATAACCCAAAATAGATGCAACCCCTGCCCACTTTAAAGGGCGAGGTAGGCAGTAATCAAAATATCAGTCAAACAAAGTAAACCTGAAATCCTAATAAGAACTGTGGCAGATGGGTAACTGTTTCAATATGAGCCTATAACGGAGGACTTTGGTTTCATCCGGAAGTCAGGGAATGCCTTCCTGATAATGTCTGGAGGATAAGAAGGAGGGACCCACATAAAGATCAGAAAAGTATTCTATGTGGCTGAGACAAAATGGGAACAAAGACTTTGGTTGGTGGGGGGCATAGCATATCTGAAAAAATTAAAAGAAGGTGGGTTTGGGCAGAAGGCACAGGACTAACAACAGGATGGTGAGGTGGGTAGAGGAAGGCCTTGCTGGGCCTCTGGTGTAGACTGTACATAGAGTTTTGTCCTAAACCTAAGAACAACAGGCAACAGGAAACTTCTGATATTCTTGCAATTTTTTGTTTCTATAAATGGCAATAGAAAATCTTTAATATCTTTCAAGGTTTTTGTTTGTTTCTATAGAAGAAAGGTATACACAAAGGTGATTAGGTATATGTTAAGATCTGATATTTAAAAAATAGAAATAACCAAGGTTATCATAAACCTATAAACCAAGACCTGAATAATCTACTTTGAATGCTTGCATTTTTAAATTGGTTTATAAGATGCATAGTGGGAAACAAGTATCGGTGTGCATTGAATGTTACATCTCACCAGGCTTGGTGCCTCAAAAAAAAAATATTAGACTTTATAGTACATATGGATGTGCAATCACTTTTGGACTTACCCTTACAGGGTAAAAATTGTAGGCAAATGTTTTACTAAGTGTCTTGAGAAGCTTTTTAAACATGCTTGATTCTTGGGTCATCTTTTTTTAGTTTCTTCCAGCCTGGAGAATCAATACACTCTTGACAGGGTTTTTGTGCAGCCCTTTGATGATAAGCTAACCTGAGGAATCCTGACTTGACTGTCTTACCATTGGAGTTTCTTTAGTAAAACACATGCCACGTGAACATACAGACCGGCTGGTTTGGCAGGTTTAGAGGAGGTCAGCCACACTGAACACTTAGCCAGTCAATACAAACTAATACAATTTGTCTTCAGGGCTCATGGGTAGGAAATCCTGACTCCAATTTCCAGACAGTTGAGAATTACATTTGTGTGTTTGCCTAAGCTATGGTGGGGACTGTGGAGAAGGTATGTTAGAGTTTGTCAAGCCGAACTCCTGCAGAGCTGAACCTTGCAAAGCACATACCATCTGGAAAAGAAAGTTTCTTTGGAAAGCAGATAATGTAAACAAGGAGATGCAGTGTGGATAGCCTGGTCAGCCAGTCAGCTGGTGACTGAGGAAGCTGATTGATAAACACTGATACAATGACAGCTAGTCTATGGGTCACCAGAACTCTTCTTCATTGTTTGACCCTCCTGATCATCCTCCCTCCTCCTCCATCCCCCCTTCTCCCGGTCATAGATCTCTGAAGAGAAGCCTCTAGACTGGACCACACATAGACAGGTCCCCAAACACTAGCATCCGCTAGACAAGCACATATTATCTTGCCCAATGCTAGATCTCCACCCACAGCCAGCAGTCTCTGGCATCAATAACACAAAGCAACACATACAAGAATAAACTACACACAAGGAAAGCAGTAACAAGTTCAAGAGAATTATGTGAACATTCCTAAGTGCTTACCTCCAACACTCTCTAAGCATAATGGCATAGTAAGCTCAATGTTTCAGTGAGAAATTTGGATGGCCAGCCATTGAGTAGTTTTATAGGATTTGGTGTGTTTCACAGAATGAAAGGGAAATGCTCTCATTAATAAAATGCTTTTGTGTTGTCTACACTTTCATTTTACAAAAACAATTTTAAGAATTATTTTAAACTGATTTTAAATTATTATTATTATTATTATTATTAATGGCAAGGCAGCAAAGATTGCCGGTAGCTCCTTTTGACAAATGAGGAAATAAAGCTTAAAAAGAAAATCTAGTGATCATCTGTGATCTACCTAAAGACAAGAAACTAGTTATTAGGCTCTGTTAAATAGAACCTGAGTCCTAATCTAAGATGCTGTCTACTTACTCCATAAAGCTATTGTTCTGTAACCCCTTAAATCATTAAACACAATACAAATTCAGTATGTTTCTTTTACCATTAGTGTTTAAGGCATATTTTTAAAAAGAAAAAAAGAAAAATACCTTTTTCTAAAATACCTTTTTCTTTTTGGGTAAAGAATGTCCCCAAACTGACCAAGCTGAAACGGTATTGATTTAAGGGAATACAATTTCATGAAAAACAGCCACAGGTGCATGGAATTGCTTTCATTCACCACCTCCCCCCTTAGCAATACGTAGCTGAATTAGATTTCTTTGTGCCATCTCTTCAGTAAGCCATATGTTCTAACACTCATGAAAGAATAGAGAGCCAAAGAAACAAAAGAATCAAAAGAATAGAAAAAAAATGAATATTGCTGTGATTTTTTTTTTTAAATTCCATTTGCCAGGTTATCAGGGCATCATCTACTACAGGGGGAATAGGCTTGCTTACTGGCTATAATTGATTTTACTCAGCAGTGGAAAATTTCAATATTTTTCCTATAGTCATCTAGGCATATTCCTTCATTTATTCTCCCCACCTTTCTTTCTTCTCCCTGTCCTTTCTCTTTTATTCTTACCAGCCTGCATTCTGCCACCCTTCCTTCTTTCCTTTAGTCCTTCCTTTCTTCCTTCTATGCCACACACATAAACCAAAACACTGAAGGGGAAAAGTTTCAGAAATCAGATCAATAGAGTCTTTTTTTTTTTTTTTTACCATATGTTTACTTTTTTAAAAAAGAAAACAGCCAGATTTTAATAAATCATTCCTTCTTTTGCTAACTCCTCTATAGTCTCTTTTCACTTTTGCCAAAACGTGGTAGCAAGATCCATTTTTGGAGGCAGGACCAGAGCCATTCAAGACCACAGCCATCCTGTTTAATCAATTAACTTATCTATATTTATAAGTCCCTGTGAAGAAGATAGTCACTAGGGAGCAACTGCATGCATAGGGCTGTACTGCATTTAGTCTATAGTCAGGCATGGAAAGCTCTCTTGAACCCCCTCTGGCTCTGGCACAGAGCCTCAGCGGGGCCCCTTCAGCCAGCTGATCTTCATTTACACTAAACCTTTCCCTTATTGGACACATATAAAAGGGGCCTGCAGCACCAGCTCTGGGGTTTGGCACAAATGATTCTAATTGTTCCCTTATCCAATACTTGGAGATAGGGCTCAGCCATTAGGCCCTTGAAAAGCAATATGCAAACACTGGCTTGATGGACAAGGTTAGTAATAAGATACAGCTCTCTGTCATATTTGAGGGATGCAAAAAAAGATAGCTGTCCCTATTCTTGTTCTTACACATTTTATAGCTGGTACATGTTTATATTTCCTGCTGAAAGAATGCCGGGCAGAGCTGCAGCAATTCAAAACTCTGAAATTGATACAACCTGACTCTTTATATTTTACTTCAGGAACTAGTTAGGCTTGTTATCAAAAGGAGAAGGCTTCTGCTTCTGACAGGCTACTCACTTGAAATTAGGAAACAGATCACAATGGTAAGCCTCAATACTGCAACCCCGACACTATTGTTCATGAAGACTTTCCACCATCAATCCTGTCCGCCACCCCCCAAAAAGCCCCACACCCTCTGCATCCGAAAGACTTGGGTGTATAAAATAAATGATAGGAGAGTTAGATCAGCCACAGGTTTACTAATAATAGAAGATGGGTGGAGAAGTTTCTTTTTAAGTGGAGATGATGCCTGTAAAGGTAACTTGCTACAATTCCTCGTTCATCACTAAATCGTGGTATACGTGTCATTCTTCACAAAGAGGAGCTACAGCAGAGCAGAAATCAAAGATGGAGAAACGAATTACCTTTTCTTCTTTTGAGCTGCTCATTCTATTTTTAAAAGATGCATGCCATTTTCAGGAGCAAGAATTCCAGACCCCAGCTACACACTTTCGGCAAAGAAGTGTGTGTGTGTGTGTGTGTGTGTGTGTGTGTGTGTGTGTGTTGGGGGTTCTCAAAAGTTCCTAGCATATGTTTTCTTTGACAGATAAAACAATAATAGAAAGTTGTGACATTACATCATTCTAAGAAATGTTGACGTGACTTTTCCTATATATCTTTTTTTCTCCTTTGTGGTAGGTGGTGTAATTTTACACAACTTTTTAAAAGTGCAAGGGAGGCTATGAATAACTTCTTTCAAATCTTTATGTCAGGGGAGCAACTTTTCAAAAGTTACTTTGCAGCCCAGGATTTTCTGCTCCCCACACCTAAACCCCAAACCACTTGTGAAAATTCAGCTTTTCAAACAAAGCCCAGCCCTATTACTTCCAGCTGTCTCTCTCTTGCCAAATGTCCTGACATACACATATTCAATCTGTAAATCAAAAGAGAAAGGAGGGTGGGATGTAACAGGAGTGGGGTACTTCAAAATGTATATGAAGTTCCTAAATAGCTATATATTAAAAAAAGTTCATATATGTCTGCATATCCAATTAATTCTCTATAATTATCAAGGTTGTCCTGTTTCACATCAAAGTATTCAATGCTCTAGTCTCCTCGACACACACATGCACAACAAATACACACATATCTATACACGATGCACACACACACAGAGCACACATATGTACAATGCACACACATACACACACTGTGTTTGAAGACATATATCCTTCCAGTGACTGAAATCATTTCTGTTCATCAGACCTCACAGCATTTCTAGTAACGTCTACCTAACTCGAGGTTTAGTGCAGTACATATGGGGAGCACAGGGACATAAATCCTTTGGGCAGCCTCCACCTTCACCATTCCAGCTGGAGAACCACCGTATTCCAATATCTACATTGGAGCTTTCAAAATTAGACACTCTCTATGCAGTGAAGCATGGGCCCCATCTCTCCAGGACAAACTGAGAGCTGGCTGGCATTTTCTTTCCACGGCAGGTTAGTTAGGCTACAAGTGGTACTAATTGGCACCCTCATGAGCTATGACATTTGTGAGCTGCTGCCAAAGGGCAAAAGACAGATGTGTGCCTTTTCTTCCCTGTGTAACATCAAAGGGATGCCAAAGGAACCATCTCCATTCTGACCCTGACAACTCTGGGCCAGTTCAGATGACAGATCTAACCAATTCCCTACCCCATCCCATCATTTTGAAGGCAGTGCTTTGAATTTGTTCAAGTGTTGGATAGGAAAAATCACATAAGGTAGAGGGATTCTGGGGCAAGAGGACAGAGGTGTATACTTTGGCATGTGATTTTGTGTAAAGAATTCTGAACTCCCACATCCTTTGAGACTTCAGCTCACCGAGTATTTACCCCAAGGCTGTCAAGAGTAATTGACAGTGACACATTTTGAACTCTAGGGGGAGCTCGAGGCACCCACCTACCAACTCCATTCTTAACCTGGCAGAGGTTACTATGGTAAGAGTGAAGTTTCTCTTAGAAGTACATCGTGTTTGGGGCACCTGGGTGCCTCAGTCAGTTAAGCAACAGACTCTTGATTTTGGCTCAGGTCATGATCTCATGGTTGTGAGACTGAGCCCTGCATGACTGTGGGGCCTTCTTGGGATTCTCTCTCTCTCTCTCTCTCTCTCTCTCTCTCTCTGTCCCTCTCCACTTGTGCCCTCGCTCTCTCTCTCTCTCAAAAAAAAGTAAATAGTGGTATAAGTGGAATTTATCTGATAATCTCTCTGCTCTTGATTTTTCTGGTTCTTTCTTGCTGCTGTTGCTGAATTTCTTCAGCATGAGATGTGCATTTATAAGTAGCTGGTAGTATAAGATGGGGACAGAGCAGCCTGTTGTTTGGGAGGGTTCCCATCCTGTCAAACTTGGAAAACACAGGATGACCAGGGAATGAGACCTGGAATGGGATGTTTATCCCAAATCTTCCACAGTCTGTAGAAGAAAGGGCATCCTTTCCATGTTTTCCTGCTTACTTCTTCCTTTCACATTTAGAGTGGGGTTAGCAAGAGTGGAGTCTGGAGAAGAGCTGGTCTCAACTTCAGCCCCTAATCCTCAGATACTAAAGGAATGCTGAGGATCACAAAAGTTTACCAGTTCTCCAGAATGGACACAGGAGAGGGATTTGGTATCAATGCCATATAGAGGAATTCTTTTTTGTTCCTGTGTTTATGTCCCCAAAACCCAGTATACTGATGGGTGGTGACAGGCAATTCGAGGATGTGTAATCTTCTTATAGTCCTTGCAAGACCTGACTAACAGAAATTGTAGGCCCCTCAGGGAGAGAATGCTGGTGTCCTATCATGGCTAAAGCTCCATGTGGCAGCCTACAGTGAGTTTAGAATGATTTATGGAGATAATAAACAGTTTATGAGCCAACCAGATGATGGAACGATGGAACCCAGTAACGGTGATTATCCTAACTGAATCTAATTGCTTCACATCCAAACTGAGTGACTGATGCTTCATTGATCCTATATATAGTCAAAATATTCATCTGCACAACAACCAATTCTGCCCATATTTGTAGATACAGCATGTTTGACTTAAGTTACATGTCTATATATTTTTCTTCTTTCTTCCTGATAGTAGAAATCATGTGTTTCTCATTTCAGTATCACCCACATTGTCACAGATAGAATGACTGACCAAAAATTATTTACTGAATAAAAGACAGCAATTTATGTGCAAAATTGAAGAGGGTACTGATCTTTTTGGCTACATCTACCCATGCAGATGGTAATTATCCCTTTAAAGTTCACTTCAAGCATAAGAGATAGCACTCTGATAGTTTAGGATTTGAACGGTGTCTAGGTTCTGGAGCAGAAACTAGAAATTAAGACTTCTACTTTTATGTTTTTTAAATGTCTCCTCTCTTACATCCTTTTAACCTGAATGATTTTCTGTCCTAGCATTGTACCAGAGGAGATAATCCAATTATCAGGACAATTAAATGTAATGCAATAATCATGATAGTAATATTAATTGTAGCTTTAGTGTTATAACAGCAATAACATATTTAGCACTTACTATGTGTATGACACTGCTATGCACTCTACTTATAGTAATGTTTTTAATTCTATGACAACCTTATGGAAGATAGTATTTTTGTCCATTATTGTCCCCATTTATGAATGGAGAGACTGGGGAAGAAAGGGTAGTGAATCACTCAAGGTCACAGAACCTCAAAAAATTAAAAATAGAAATACTCTACGACTCAGAAATAGCACTACTAGGAATTTAACCAAAGGATATAGGAGTCCTGATTCATAAGGGCACATGCACCCCAATGTTTATAGCAGTGCTATCAACAATAGCCAAATTATGGAAAGAGCCCAAATCAAATGTCCATCTGTCCATCAACTGATGAATGGATAAAGAAAATGTGGTATAATATATATGTGTGTGTGTGTGTATGTATACACACACACACACACACGCACACACACACACACACACATATATATATATATATATATATATATATATATATACACACAATGGACTACTACTTGGCTATGAAAAAGGATGAAATCTTGCTATTTGCAACAATGTGGATGCAATTGGAGAGTATTATGCTAAGTGAAATAAGTCAGTCAGAGGAAGACAGAGATCATATGTTTTCACTCATATGTGGAATTTGAGAAACTTAACAGAAGACCACAGGGGAAGGGAAGGAAAAATAAGTTACAAACAGAGAGGGAGGCAAATCATAAGAGACTCTTAAATACACAGAACAAAATGAGGGTTGATGGGGGTGGGAGGCTGGGGGGGGGGTGGGGAAAATGGAAGATAGGCATTGAGGAGAACACTTGTTGGAATGAGCTCTGGGTGCTGTATGTAAGTGATGAATCATGGGAATCTACTCCCGAAGCCAAGACTACACTGTATACATTGTATGTTAGCTAACTTGACAATAAATTATTTTTTAAAAAAGTCACAGGGCCAAATAAGAATAGCTGGGACATTACAAAACTCAAAGCCAATAAAGTAGACACTGGACATTCACACACTTAGCATCTTGATTATTGACCTGAAAGTCCATAATGAAATAAATAAAATTTTACAGATGCCCAAATTAGACAGCGCTCACTATGAGACTGACAGAAAAGTCACCCAGGTAGGGAGTGAACCTAATCATCCACCAGCAGTCACTTCTCAGCATATCTTCTTTATTCTCTTTTTGACCTTTCCTATATCACTGACTGTAGTTTCTTATTTTCTTATGAAAAAAATGATCACTAAATAAGAAGAAAATCTTTGTGAAAGTGAAAAGATAGTTAATTATGATGTAAAGTACATAACTCTCATTCGAAATAGGAACCAAGAAAACCCTGAACAAACACTAACATCTCTAAACTCTCTAATTTGGAATTTATTAAAGTTTGTGAGAATTATCCTTTATGACTACAAAAGTATCTACTGAACAACAGCCTTAGTAAGAAAAAGACTTCTTGTAAATCATCATGTAGCATCTGACCAAGACTAGCAGATTGGTCGGTGCTTGTTTCTGACTGTCTAGAAATCAGAGATGATTTCTTATCATAAAGCTGAACAAATACTGTGAGCAAGTTTATGAGACAAGCGACAGGCACAAGAAATTGGTATGGAGGGCCAGGCCTCCTATGCCCATGTGATGAGCCTGGATCCAATTTTCTTCTCCATTATCCTCCATAGAACTATCATTTCCACAATGACAGCTCTGTTTTCAGGCTCTGTTTTGGAAGGTTCCTACCAAAATGCAAAGCAATTATAGAAAGATAATCAAGCAACCAAGCACCAAGTAACTCATGCGCATAACCATTTATCAGATTATTCCATCAGAGCCTCAACAGAAAATAGTCAAGATCAAGAATGGTGGGATGGGACCAATCAGTGTAAAGCATAAGAAAAATGGGGATGGACACATATCCAGGAAGGACCTAGCATGGAGGTCCTTGGAAGAAGCCTTGGGAGAGGAGGAAACATGATGGAAGGGATTAATGGGTTGAAAATGAGGCCATTGATAGGGCACTTCCCAGGTGCTACGTCTTTACATCCCATTGACCCTGTTAAACTTTTTCTGTATGATGCAGGTAAGATGGACAGGTACATCTGAGAGTCTAAATTAAAAGCACGAAGCCACAAAGCTGAATTTAATGAAGCCAAGTTTTGCCAAAGGCCCTAGTGTTTAGTACAAACCTGATAGCTCTCTTAGCACAAGTTCTGGGTCACAGAGCACACGTTGGCTAGCATCAAGACCACTTCTGCTCTCAATCCCAATTAATTATAGATGTTAGGTCTATAAGAGCCTTTGTTAGAAATAATTAAATAATAAATGTCTATAAAGCAGTTTGCATGCTGAGCCTAATAAGAACGAACTCCACAGAAATCTAATTTAAACACTTATTGCTTTTCTAAGCCAGAATTTAATTGGATTTGTGTTTCTGAACTCTTTGGCACAAGGATCAACCATTGCATGGGTGGGTTTGGCATGGAGACTGCCTTTGGAGCCAGCTGCATGGAAATACTGTTTCCCTCAGAAGTTGGTATTCCCCAAATATGTCCTTAGAAAGAAACCAGGGGGCTGACTACTCTCAGATTTCCAAAGGGTGTCATGAAATTCTCAAAAATATGACCCCAGTAAAAATAACTTTCATTCATTTCAGTTTCAAAAAGTAATAAACAGAACCCTTGAAGAGTACAGAGGGTGTGCCAAAAGTAAAGAGACAGGCTAGGATGTCCCAGTTCTGTAAGTATGAGAGGATCATTGTCAGGCTGTACTGATGATACCCACATGGTCAACAGAGTAAAATGTTCAGAAGACAGAAATGTGGAACAGTGAGTACAACGGATCCTTGGATTTCATATGTTATACCCTATTTCCCCTAATTTAGCATCTTCTCCATGCTAGACCACATTAAAATTTACTGAATGATACACAAAATCCCATTTTTGTGCTATTAAATGGCAGTACTGCTAACCAGCAGTATTGTTGATTTTAACTACTACATCGTGTGTAGAAAATAAATGTGTAATTTAATTTTGCCTTTACTTTATAAAAAGTGAGTGGAGAACAGAAGAAAATAAAGCATGTGTTCATTAGTTCTACAACTGGGACAAAGACAGTCGTTTTCAGGCAAGCCTAAGGCAGAGAATGTACTGAAATCAGAAGCAAGCTGGATTGGCTGGTTGGCTATGAGTGTTTGCCAAATGAAAGAATACAATTAGAGAAGACATCAAAAGTGTGAGAGAGATGTCAAAGAACAAAGGAGTAGTTAAGGAGAAAATGGTGAGATCAGATTGAAAAATGGCATAAAAATTTCTTTTTCAGAAACCCAAAAGCAGAGAGAAGTATCTTGTTCCACCATTGATACAACTTGTTATACATTGACCTTTATCAAAAGAGAAGACAGTTGGTGTTCAGCTTTCTTATGATCATTTTTTTTTTCAGGAGAACTAATTGGATTCCATTAAAGTCAGCATCATTTAACCCAATCAGATCTCCCACATAGTCCCTGCTTAATTCTTTTGCACAAACTAGAAGCAGCAACTCTTACCCCAGATGTAAATCATTTTTCTTGGTTTACTAATGGTGGCATCAAGTAAGCAGAGAGAACTAGAATTTAAGGTAAGATATTACTTTACAATATTAATTTTTGTTATCTATATTTAACAATGAATTATTGTTCTTAACTAATCCTGTGTGTTTCATAGTATTTAATGGGGAAGGGGGAGTAATTCTACACATGTATACTTTAATTAAGGATTATAAAATATGTTTAACAGTTTTGGAACCATAACCACCACTCAAATTTTGTTAAGTGGCATCTTTAGATTATAGAAGGCATTCTTAATAAATGAGTTGATATTCTTAAATGACTTTGTAGTTATATACACTTAGATTTATTTTTGAGCTATAGAGGACATCGTGCCTCCTCCCTCAGTATCTATTCCACTGCTTTCTCATTTTGTAGCATCCATGAAGTAAACTTGATTGGTTCAAGCCCCAGCTCAAAAGGTGGGTTCCGATTTTCTCAGTCAATTGGAGTAACCCTATCTCTCTTGGCACAGAGATTGGTTAAAGAACCCTAGTTATAAGCTAATTGGCACAACCCAACCCAATGACTTCTGTGATTGGTTCAGGAGTGCCCCACTTATGGCAAAGCTGAGGACATTCACTGGGATCTGGAAAACATATTATCTCTCCTTCTGGGCAACAAAGTAGTGTCTATGAGGATTGGAAAAGCTGCAACCATTCTGACACCATGAGGTAAGCCAGCCTTTCCAAGGAGACTCACAAACAGATATAGCCCTAGATACCTTCTTCAACCTCTCAAACTACTCTAAGGTGTTGTACCTGTGAATTGTCTAGCAACTTGAGTCAATGTGTTACATTATGTAACCTGTATTACATAAGCCGCTTTGATTGGGTTTTCTCTTTATGGACTATGTAAAGAGTTTTAACAGATGGGATATGTTTGGACAAGTTTCTAATCTCTTTAGGACATCTTTTTTTCTCATCTCTCAGTGGAAAAATACTATCCCTTTAATGGACTTGTCAAGAGATTAAATTTAAAAAGAGCCACTTTTGGGGCACCTGTGTGGTTCAGTCAGTTAAGTGTCTGACTTCAGCTCAGGTCATGATCTTGCAGTCTGTGAATTCGAGCCCCGTGTAGGTCTCTGTGCTGACAGCTCAGAACCTAGAGTCTGCTTTGGATTCTGTGTCTCCCTCTCTCTCTGCCCCTCCCCCACTCCTGCTCTCTCTCTCTCTCTCTCTCTCTCTCTCTCTCTCTCTCTCTCAAAAATAAAAATTAAAAAAAAGAAGAGTCACTTTTTTGCTCATTCATTCATTCATTCCTTTATTCAATCAACATATACTGAGAACATTCTATGTGTGAAAGGTATATAGAAAAAGATAGCAATAAACAAAAATGACAGTCTCTGATGACCATGCTATTATACAACAAACAAAGAAGTGATTATAGAATTTTCAGATGTTAATACCATGGAGATAATCAAGGTTGATAGGGAGTACTGAGGAACTAGGGAGGTTGACAGGGGGTATGAAAAACTATATAGTATGGTCAGTGAAGGTCTCACTGGGAAGATTTTGGCATAGGAATAAGAAGGAAGTGAAGAATTCTGCCAGGTAAAGATGAGGGTGCAGAAAAAGTGTTCCAAAACAGGTAAAGGTAGCCCAAAGTGCTGTAGAGATCTTTAGTGGGCATTTCAAGCAATAGCAAGCAGGCTTGTGGCTGGTGCTTGTGTACAGTGAGGTGGTGATTGTCAAATATCATGGCCAGCCCATCACCAAGCCTTATAGACTCAGCCACCTAAAATCCATTTAATGCATTTAGTCCATTTAATTTAATCCATTTCCTATTCTTTATCCCCACAGCATTGGCCCCTATCTTTACCAGTATTAACTTCCCTTGTAGCAAGCATCTCCTTAATGCACTTCCCTTCCTGAATCTTACACCTCTTCTATCAACCTTCATAGTGCTTCTGGAACAATCTATAGACATACACATGTACCAAGAGAATCCTCAATTAAAATTGTCTATTGTCTCTCCATGACTTATGGCAGTGACTCCCAAACTTTTATTGATCTTAACCCTAATTGGAAAAGAATTTTAGCCTTTAACTCTCTGACACAAATTGTGTATCTGCATTATTGTACTTGTGTGCTATATATATAATACACATTTAAAGCTTTATCAAAAGGTGAAACAAAAATAACGTAGAAATAAATATAAATTTTAGGATTTCCTTTTTATACCTCAATGGATCATTTTATGCATCCTAATGTGCAGACATGTCATATATTCCACTCCTTGCTAATTCTACCACCTTGTCTCCTGTCTCACATTTATGCTATAATAAAGCCAATTGTAGCTCCCCACACCTACCATTTTTTATTCTTGCCTTTGGGTCATTGTTCAAGCTGTTCCTTCTACTTGTCATTTTCTCTTTGCATTCCACCTTTCTCTTTAACCTTTTAGAATCTATTAGCTGACATATATTTCATAACTTATTCCATGACAATTGCACCTCCAGGCGGGGTAAGGACAACTATAAGCTTCCACAGAACTTCTGTCACTTTACTCTACTCCGCTACATTCTCATCGGCTGGCCCTTGCTGGTTCATGAGTTCCCTGATGACAAAAATAGTATCTATTTCATATATTGTCATAAACACCCAGGATAGCATTTAAGTCACTTAATAAATATTTCTGGGTGACGTAGAGGAGAAGAAACAGATGAATGAATCAATAAATGGCACCATGAAAGGAAACACAATACGGTAAGGTAAAGGAGACACAGTATGTGCTGGAGCCAGACTGCCTGAGTTCTCAACCTGCCTTCACCGTGTTCTTGCTGCATAATCTTGCCAGGTGCCTTAATTTCCCCAAATCTCAGTTGCCTTATCTGTAAAATAGGGGTCATACAGTAACACCTAGCTCACAGGATTATTTTTAGGATTAAAAGAGCTAATATGTGACATCTTCCCAGCACAAAGTACCACATTAATAAAGCTTAGCTATTCTCTACTTGCTACTAATGATAGAGAGATATTCAGCTTTAGAACTCATCAGGAAAATTAGTTCCTGTTGTGACAAAGTGCTCTCATTGTAAGACTAATATGGGTTCTGACAACAGATTTTTAAATGATGCACCGGTACATTTAATGTGAGTTAATAAATAATCATGCTTAATTTACCTTTGACCTACCTCAGGGGAGGCTGAGAGGAACAGATAAATAGTAATATGATCTGAAGAGCTCAGAAATGTGGGGCAGTCCAGTGTAAACCATATAAGAAATGCTAAGGAGGAGGGATAGGAGGAATAGAGGTAGTATAGGCCTCCTGACATTAACACATGTTGAATAGAAGGGAATATTAGGCATTTTTTTATAATTTACATAATATGGGTTTGTGAACAGCAAGTAATACTTCTGAAAGCCATGTCTACTATTATATAGCTTGTATATGTGATTTCAAAATTAGCTTGCCTGCTAAGTTACTTCTGAATCCAATGGAGTGTAACAAAGACGAAAGAGCTAGTACAATGCATTAAATATATGTTTCTTAAAATAAGACTTAACCATGCATTTAGCCCATCCTCAATAGCACATAGTATATATTTACATGGTTTGCCTTATTAGTTCCAGCTTACTTGTTATAACTTAACAAAGCAGATCTTCTTAAGTTTTGAGAGACATTTCCTTAGGGAACTCATGAGGTTTCTTCTCACCTATTTTATCCCTGATAAAAACATTTTTTTAAAAGAGAGTTTCCATAATATTTGCCTTTCCTCTGCTAGAGTTTTTTTTTTTTTCATTTTTCTTTTTTAAAAACTCCGAGTAGAGTGTTCCCATGCAAGATGAGGCAGTGAGCTTTTTGAGAGTTTTCAGAGAAAAAATGACCCGTTTTACAAAGAAAACTCTTCAATTCATTTTTTGGACACCCTAGAATCCCTGGAAATGTTCAGATAATTGGAGAAAAATGACATAGCAGAATACATTATCATGACATGATGTCTAGACGGTGACTGAAACACAGAAGCAACAGGAAAATCACACATTCATCTCTGCAGTGAATGAAGGGCTGGTGCTCTCTAATGACATGGTGACCCTCTTGCCTCTGGGTCACTGACTGTAATTCACACAAGTGGGAGACAAATGTCCACCATTCTAGTGTGGCAACAGCTTTACAGTTCAAGTAAAATGCATACATGGTCAAAATTAAGTCTTTGGGAAACAATTTCCATCCCAAGGAATCTACAAACAGCCCCACCTAGAGACAGGAAGGGTGAGGCATTCCCAGAAACAATTCAGTCTTCCCTGACTTTGCATGTTGACTTCCCTCCTACCTTACTCACCCAAAAAGGACTAAACATCCCAGGATGGAGAAATTGGGTCTGTGGCCAGATCAGTAGGCCCCTTTGACCTCCCGCCAAATGGAGGCTATCAAGCCTCAGGCACAGTAAGTGTGACAGCAGGAGCAGAGTATACTTAAAAACACGAAATTAAGGCACAAACTTGCCTCCAGCTCACACACAATCACTTATTTTGAGTCACCAAGATGCACTTGAAACACGATTATGTTGGAGAAGGCGAAGAAGAAGGCACAGTGGTTCTTGAACTAGAGAAATCTTGTTACAAGATTAAACTCTGGAGTCAGATTCTAGGTGTGCTTGGAAAAATGACTTAACATCTCTAAGCCTGACTACCCTGTCTCTCAAATGGGCTCAATTATGAGAATTTAGTGAAAGAATTCTTACAAAAATATTTTTGTTTTGAAGAAAAGCAAATGTTCAATAGAATCATTAGCAGTGCTAAGGCTAGGATATATTTATGTAAGAAGAGGGAAGGAGAGGGGCTACAGAGAGAAATGAGTGGGCCTGGGACTATGCAGGCGCCCCAGGGATTCTGTCTCACTGTTGTTAGGATCCCCACCAGATTCTGTGAATATGAAAAAGAAGAAAGCAGACTTGACCCCTATCTTCACAGTCCACCAAGGATCCTTTAGAGAAGGACTTGAGAGCAATTATATTACTGGGTGTGTGGGGGCAGTTCAGATGCTTGGGGTGGGGGACAGTGATGTTAGTCCTGGGCATCCATCTCACTCTGTAATCTATTAGCTGCATGGCTTTGTGAGAGTCACTTTCTCTCTGTGAAAGTCTATGGGGATGCAGCATACAGGGTTACTTCTTTTCCTCCTTAGAAACAGAATGCCACATTGGTTTTAGTTAAGCACATTGTTACCCTGGCTTACTTTTATCGGCTTCTGTTATAAGCAGATATAGTATGTATCTGTATTCTGACCAATGACATATAATCCAAAATGTTGTGGGGACCATTATGAAACTTCTTTTTTTAAAAATGTTTATTTATTCTTAGAGAGAGAGAGAGAGAGAGAGAGAGAGAGAGAGAGAGAGAGAGAATGAGCAGGGGAGGGGCAGAGAGAGAAGGAGACACAGAATCCGAAGCAGGCTCCAGGCTCCGAGCTGTCAGCACAGAGCCTGATGCGGGGCTCAAAGTCACGAACCGCAAGATCATGACCTAAGCTGAAGTCGGACACTCAACCAACTGAGCCACCCAGGTGCCCCAACCATTATGAAACTTCTTAAAGGGAGGAAGGCATTCCCTTGTCTATTCCTTCCTCCTCCTCTTGCCTAGAAACAGAAGTGATGGCTGGACCCCTAGCAGTCATGCTGGATATGAAGATGGTGGAGCAAATGTCTAGAACCCCATACCAGCCCAGAAAATCTTTTACATAAGAGAAACATAAATTTCTAGCTCGTTTAACCTGCTGGTATTGAGATTTTTTTTGTTACATTCAGCCAAACCTAACTGAGGCAAATATAATAATGGTATGTATCCAACAAGGCTTTTGCAGTGACTTAACAGGCTAAACCAGGTAGGTGACTAGCACACAGTCTGCTCTCATATATTCATAAATTCATTTATTCTACCTGCTCTGTTCCAAACCTTCTCCTTGGTATTGAAAACACAATGGTTAGTAAGACTTTAAGGCCTGAGCCATTAGGAGATCACATTCCAGGGAAGAGACAGATGATAAATATGCAATGAAATAAGTCAACCTCACAGAGAATGATACCCCATAGGGGAAAATTAATGGCATTATGCTATAGAAGTAGTGGAAGAAGGGAAAGAACTTTACAGTGGTCAAAGATGGTCTCTTGGAGGAAATGACATTTCAACTGACATCAGAATAATGAGAAGAGAGTCAGACAGAGACTTTGGAGAAATCACAATCCAGGTGGAGGAAAGAGAATGTCGGAGGTGATTGAAGCAGGTAGATGCTTAGCGTAAGATCATAAGAAGCCTTTCTGGCCACAGCACGGAGAAAAAAAATTGAAAACAGGAGATGAGCTTGAGGTGGGCACAGGCCAGATCATATAGGACCTAGAACAAGGGGTGGAAGAAATACCCATAAGCATACATCATGGAGAAAGAACTATACAATACAGGTTAGCCCCACATCTATGATTTCTGCAAGTAAGCACCATAACATTTTCATACTTATTTTTTTCACAACGTTGAGAACTGTCTTTTCTAGTTAAAGCTAAATGGATAAATATCCCAACAAGATGTCCAATTGATGGCAAAGTGTTATGAGTCTATATAGGTCCACGCATGGTTGGATCCAACGAGGAAGTCCCTTACCCTTCAAGCTGTTGGATGTCTGAAGCAGTGAATTGGAATGCAAGTAATATCTTATTACCATGGGCCCAAAGAGAATGTCACATATGTGCATATGTGTGTGGGGAAGGTACAATGTGCTTCAGAGAGGGAAGTGGAGGCCGAGCAGAGCACACACACACACACACACACACACACACACACACACACATACACACACACAAATGATAGCATGAGGATGCCACAGAGCCCAGCAGTTGCTCTGGGGTGAAATGACCTGGAACAGAGAGGACTGTTTGTATCTTTGTTTTGTTTGTGTGGTGTGTGGATGTGTTGCACAGGTATATAGGCACATAATTCCTTCCACATCTCCCTCTTTATTTTAGTCTAGCCACAAAGCACAGAGAAAAAAACCAACTTAATGATGTGATATTTTGCTTTATTGAAAGGGAGACGGGCACAGACATTCCTTATCTGGAGAAATTGATACTGTACCATTAAATGAACACTCACAGAAGGTTGAATCCGCAAACCACCTAATAGGCAAAATTAAAGAAGAGTGAGAATGGGAAATGGTTGCCGGGATCAATTCCAGACCTGCTTGCTTTATGATGCTTGTAATTGTTTGTTCAGGGGTTCCTGGATGGATTGTTTTTCTGTGATACTATCTATCCTTTCTGAAATAAACGAGGACAGAAGGCTGAACTATTGCCACAGCTCCTTCCTTGTCCAGAAATGAGCAGCAGTGATTTCAAAACTTCTATTATTTTGTGGCTCCCATGATCACCAGATATGGAATCTTTTGTAAGCTTAGGGGAGCTTGCTTTTCTTTATGTTCTTCTTTCTTGTCTTCCCACAAATACTCAGCAGACAGCAAAGAAAATAGGTTTTCCAAAACTGTCTCCAGATTCTTAGGGCCTCTTATGCCCCAAAGGCAATTTGCAGCAAATCTACCTTCAGGCTACTTAGAAGAGGAAATTTTGAAATATATATTCAATATATATTCAATATATTTCTATATATATATTTCAATATATTTCTCTCTCTATATATATGTATTTCATGGAATATATATATATTTTTTCATCCATTAGAGTGAATCCTATTGTTTTATGGTTCACAATGATTTTTTAAGTATTATCTTTAAAAGAGGATTTTAATAAAGGACACATGCAAGAAATTTTCATTTGGCAATGGTTGGGCCATTCTTGTTTAGGACACAAAAGAAATCTCTTTAGCAGTATAAGAAAACTTAAATATTATACATTTGTCCTTGATCCAGGCTGATAATTTACTCATTAGAATAACTCCAAAATAAAACTGTCTCTTAGAAAAAGGTGAAGTAGTGTTGAGAGTCAGGTCTGCCAGAAAGAGAAAGAAGATTCTACCAGACGCAAGCTGCCACAGTCTTTATTTTTGTCTCTTCCTCTTCTCCATTAATAATGGAGCCCTTTTTGCATCGCATGTCAGATTCCAGGGAGGGCAAAAATCTTGTCTTTCCGGATAGTTATAAAAGACACACAGGTATAGTGAAGACCATGGGATCTCCAGAAATTCAGCAAGACATGGCTCTCCCTCTATCCACGCGTATACGTCACTCTCAGCTTGGCTGCATCTCTTTTTTCATGCCAACACATTTTGTTCTATTTGCAAAATAGAACATAACTGAAGCCGAAACAAGATAACACCAATGCCCAAGTGCTTAGGTGTAAGAGTAGAAGTCTAGGAGAAACCGCTGACTAAAAGAAAAGACAAGAATGAGGGGAAAAAAGGAGAATGAGGCAAGAGTAGGCAAGGTGACTAAGGGAGCCTGTTGGTAACCAGAGTGATAAAACTTTCAACAAAATAGGAAAAGGCCTTCTGCAAGGCCCCATAATCAGCATCTCCAATAAATTATTTTGGATTCAACATACCTGCTCTGGCTAGATTGCTTCTTTGTAATATAATGTCAACATGTAAGAGGTAGACAGCATAGCTGACAGGTCGTCTTGCCTACTTGGCCTGAAGGAAACAAAGCAAGTCTGGAATGTGAAGCTTCAGTGAAATGTAAGAGAAAACTTCCCATAAGTCCACTTGGGAGGTATGCTGTGGGTGGTGCAGGTAACAGGGGCCCCTGCTTGTCCATCTATTTCCACAAGGCTTGTGCGCTCAGAAAGAGCCCCTTCCTGCCCCTGTGTGCCACATCTGTTTACAGGAGGACTCAAAAGTGCCCTGGGAAAGAACCATCCTAAGCTGTGAGAACAGAGACTCCCAAGCTTCATGGAAAATAATGGTCAGAGTGTGATGGGAGGGGCAGTTCTGAGCACAGCATAATGACTATCCTTCAAGGTCCCTTGAACACATGCTTAGGATGGGGCCAGAGAGTGAGGCAGCAGCAACACCACAAGAGCCATTTGGCTTTGTTCTCTGCATGGATGTGAAGCCTCCCAGCTCCTGACTTGGCTGGTAGAACAGAGATGCTGAGAGCCTCTGGATTCATGGTGGTGACAGGATGGTACCTGGGGCTGGAGAGATGGCCAACCATCCTCCAGGGAGGGAACAGAGAAGTCATCTGAGACTCCCACTTGGCCAGGCTTTGAACTCTCTCCCACTCTGCTTTTATGCACATTGTTTCACTGTCTCTGTCTCCCACTCCATCTGTCTCATTATCTGCCACTGTCTCTTTCACCAGACTCCCTCTTTCTCTGTATCTCCCCCTCACTGTCTTACTCACTCATTATTTCTGTCTCTCACTGTAGCTCTCTCTGGTTGTCTCTGGCTCTCTCTCTATCTCTCTCCCCCCTCTTTCTTCCCTCTCCCTGTCTGTCTCTCTAATCACTGGTGGTGGACGGGAAGAGCCTTGAGTTTCCTCTGAACAAACATGGCTGAAGGCCACTACTCCCTGAGGGCTGCTGTCAGAGAAAGGAGTAATGGACTGGCAAGACACTCCCAAACCTGGCTGTGGCACGTTTGCTGTGAATGGGGAGCGTATGCCTGTGAAGGTTGAGATTTGGGCCTGAGTGAGTGGAGTATCTCTGCAGTTTCTTTGCAGACCACCGCATGAAGGTCAGAATTTTCCTCCACTGGGGTGGGGCCCAGGGAGAGTAGCAAGTGGGAGCTGGCTGGGCACTGGGCAGTCGCAGGACATGGGTGACTTCAAATTTCAGAGAAAAGATCCTGGTGTTGCATTTTCATCTAACTGCCTTCTCACAGAGCCTTGAAATTTTCTGGGATTAAGTAATATAAGTTGTGAGCAGCTCTGATTATGAGTTCTTCGATCTGTCCCAAACCTCCCCACCATCTCATTTTCCTCAGAAATACTTCCCTTGCATTTAATTCAAATCCCTATCAGATTTGGTCTTTATTGTATTTTTCATTATTCATTCAGCACCGCATCAGCCCCTCTGCTGTGGGCGATTTCCTTTGAAGTTGAAGCTTCTCAGAAATGGCTTGTTTGTATCAGTGCTCTTGCCACTGTGCCCAGGATTCATCAACAAGGCAGCGGGAGATAAGCCCTGAACCTGATGTCTCTCTTAAATTCCGAATGTCTTTCACTGGTGCCTTCTAGAAAGCATTTATCTGAGGCCTTTTCAGAAACAAAAAATGACACACCCAAGCCACTGAGCTTGTCAACTAGCTGTCTGAGCATACTCTGCCATCCAGAGAGTATTCAAACTTTGTCTTTGCTGCGGTTAAGAATTTCCAAATAATCCTCAAAATGTCCTCACTGGCCCGTAATTCATATGCTCTTTCTCAACTCTTGAACCATGAAAAGTTAACCACCTGGCCCCTTTGCCCCAATCAGCATGCTATTCTCTCCTATGTAATTATCAGCTCTTAAGCAGAATTCTGAGTTTGTACTGCTCTGCTATCATATGAATTCAATAGCACTGGGCCATGGTGGTTATTGTTTGTAATCTGGATTTGTCAAAAGAAGAATCCAGAAACTTAATTAAGTTCCTGGAGGCCCCCTCAGCAAGTCAATACCCATGACAAAGATGGGCCAGTGCCTTCAGCCTTGAACCACATGCCCCACTCCACCATGATTGCTGGCCTTGCCTAATGACCTGGAATCCTTTTCTGATGCATACCCGAATCATGCCCTGTGACTTTCACCTTCTGTGGATATTTTTAGCTTTTAAAAAGTAGTAACTTCTTTCCATTCCAAGTCCTCTTATATTTGGTATGGTTGAATAACTGGTACACCCTGTTTGGGGGGGGGTCGGAAACTGGCTTCCGTTTCTGTTAAGATATTTTTATTTCTCCCTCTCCTGGAAAGAGCAGAGACACACAGAGGGTTGGCAGGAGGGAAGAAAGAAAGGGAGCCTGAGGTTGCCATGTTTCCATTTGGAATGCAGCTGCATTTCCCTAATACTGAGGGTTTCTTCATGTGAGAGCCAAGTTTTTCAAGTTTGTTTTGTTAGCCAGGTGGCTTGGGAGAACGCATGGCTCATTCCAAAGGGAGCTCAGAGCACGTGCTTTAACTCAATTGACACAAACCTAATAAAAAAAATTGGGCCTTCCCATTATTTTCCTCTCACTAAAGGAGTTTACAGTCCACAGCATGGTCTTTAATTAAATTTGGACATAATATACCCAACAGAGAAACAGCCAAAGTAAGCCAAGACTTTATATGAACTTCAGTTACTTATTAGGCAAAACCAGAAAGACAAGTCATAGTTATTTTCTGGTTTAGAACTTAAAAAAAAAAATAATGAATGAGACTTTGGACTGCTGTTGAGGTTAAAATTTAGCTCCAGAAATTTAGCTCTGAATCTTTCCCTCAACATGTAACAATGGAGGAGGATGCAGGAAAGCACTGATCCCTAAAATGACCCAAACCCTTGGTGTCCTTTTATGTTCTTTTATGTTAGTTCACAACTAACACAGTTGTGAGCCTGTTAAGTTCCTATTTTCAGAAGTACAGCAGCTGCTTGGACATTTTGAGATGAGTGCCTTGAGAAATTTAGATTCTTTCCCAGGGACTGGGAAAGCCAGTCTGAGACAATCTACTGTCCAGGCCAAATAGTGCCGAAAGTTTGCCAACAGGATTTCTGGATTCTCTTGGTCCTTAAGACCATGCTAATACATGCTAATGCATGATGGTCTGAGGGCATTTCTTCTCACCAAACTGTTTGAAAGATACAATGTCAATGACCATATAGCCAAAAATAATAAGTACATTAACCCATTTTTGCATGAATTAAATTATTTGATTTCGTACTTACCCCTATGAGGCTGATACTATTCTTTCCCCCATTTTATAGTCAGAGAAGTACAGAATTAAAATAATACAGCAAGTAAATGGCAGGACAGGGGGTTTGGCTATAAACTGGCTTCCACTAGAGTCATGAGTTAAAATTCAAATGAGCAGCCTCTTCCCTGGGGAGCACACTGTACACTTTCAGGGAGGGAAGACTTCCTTACACTTTTATCAAACTGAACCCCATCTTTAACATCCAGCACACCTCTGCACAGGACTCCAGCTGAGCTGCATCTGGGAGCAGCCTCATTCACCTAGAGCAGTTCTTTCCAGAAAACTTACTGCTTGGCAACTTCCACTCTGGTTCTAGATCTTAGCCTTCTGTCTCTTCCATGTGATAATTCATTCTCTCTGCTTGGCCCCCAGGGTCGTACCACCTCAGGCAAAACATCTCCACTTTTATCACCTATGCATCATATGACCTCGTGCTGAATCTTTCCAAAGGCTGATCACAGCCACATTTACTTCTGAAAAGGGTTAAGCACTCTTAGCCTGGCAACTGTTCTCCAGAGTCTTTGCTGACACTGGGGAGCGGAGAGTACTTCCTGCCCTATGGCCTTCCCATTGTCTTTCTTTTGTTTTAAATTAGGCCACGAAATGCTGAAAGACCCAAATGATGCACTTTATCTTTTCAGAGTCTGCTTCAGCCTTTGAAGGATTTAGAAATACAACAGAAACTTTCTGAAAAATAACAAAAATAACACCAAGGGGATCTGAAATAGGAGACCCAACCCATTAAGGCCATAATTTTCCCTTCAGTACTGTGATGAAGAATACAAGAAAGAATGGATGAATAGGATGGACTAAAGAATTGCTCTTAATCTACATCTATGTATCCTGGGTGTCGCCACTGTAGTGGTGGCTGATGTGAGCTTGCTCCCGTGAAGTCACTATTCCAGTAAGTAGTTGAGTGTGTAGACATTCTATGCATCTCACCAGTTGTATCTTCTTATATTCTTTTATGTAGGTGACATCATGGATCTTATATTTAGGTTTTGTCAACTGCCCTCGCTCAGTGAAATTTCTCAAAATTTTAACAGAAATAGACCTATTAAAGCTTCTGCCCTTTGTATATTAACTTCACAGATAGAGGGATATAAATTCATTACTGATTCTGCCATTCACTAGCTTTGTGACCCTGTACAAGTTATCCCAATATCACTGAGGCTCATTTTGTCTTGCATTTAGTAGATACTCAATAAACTGTAACTCTTGGTTTCTGTGGTTGTTATTAGTGTTTTTGTAACAGTGAAGGTTAATTGCAGATAACATAAACCTAGTATTTCAAGCAGAATGATATTCAGCGCAGGAGATCAGTTCCTTGCTAACTTCTTAGAAGAAATGGCGGATCGGGAGAGAGGGACACAAAAGCATACTGCTACAATCAGAGGTCAGGAAACCATTGCTGCTGCCACTGCGACTGCTCCCAAACGTGAAGGAGGCCAACTCTGGCAGCCATAACCACCTCAAAGTACTCATTTCTATAGTCATCCTCACCAGCAGCAAGAAGATGGTCCTTGCTTCAGTTGCTTTCAAATCACATTCAAGTCTGTGTAATTGGCAGAACACAACTTGCATCCAGAACCCTAGGTTCCAAAGAGTCTAGAAAACTTTAACTGTCAAGTCTCAGCAATACAGTAGATCACCTAGAAAAAGGTAGAAATGGATGGAGTGCTCATTGACAACACCCATCACCTTACTCCTAGCTACCATCTTTGTCATCAATAGAGCATGCCCTTGGTACCATTATCACAGCCATGGGGACAGTTTGGTATAGAGGTTGTAGCAATTTTAACCCCCATAAGGTAACCGATTTGGGTTTCTGGTACTGCAACCTATAACCATTTACAGAGATTTTCTTTGTTCGACATTAATTGGACCACAAGGGATGAGGCACACAACGTTTCCTGGTTAACATCCTAATTCAAACAGCAGAGTTTATCAGCCTTGAGTAGAGAGTCACTTTCAGAATTAAAGCAAACACATGGGATCAGTCTAGAGAAGTTTTATGAATAATAAATAAAGACTTTCTGATTGAATAAATTGCTTGGTGCTCAAATAACAATCTAAACAGGAAATCGACTCTTACATCTGTTCTTTATGATAAGCATATGGAATCATACCCTCTGAACTTTAAAATATCTACTCCTATAATACATTATGCCAACTGGATGGATCACAGATAAAGCAGAACCACAACTAATTCAAACTGCTATTTGATCTTCCCCAAGTGTCCAAAGAATTAGGAAATGCATAAATTCCATTTTACCTGTCTGCTTATCCTTTGTTCTCTCTGCTCCTTGATTGGCTTGGAAAACAATCCACCAAGAGATAGACAACCAGGGAAGAAAAAAATGTAGTAGACATTAAGCCAAAGAAATACAAAGAATATATCTTTGGTATTTAGAAAGTAGAGAGGCACGAGCAGATGAAGTGGATCCTTTGAGTTTACTGAATAGAAACAACATCTTTGACTTCTGACTCATCAAACATGAGAAAGAAGTTAAACTCTTTCTTGTGATAGATTCATGTGGAACCATTTACAAGTAAATATTCCTAAACCATTTGTATGTAGACAAACATCTAATTGCATTTTGCTATACAAAGTAATAAGAAATAAACATTCATTCCAAATACTATCAACTTAATTATGGTAATAGATTCAGTGTAAACCCAGAAAATTATGGGCTGATAATATTAGCTTGTTCAATTTTAAAATAACATGTTAACTATTAATAGCAATGTAGTCTTGGTAATAACCAGATCATGACAGAGGAATGGTAAATACATGGGAAGTAATTCAAAAAAATTTCAGGGGATACAGCTACAATGACTAATGAGAATTGTCATGGATAAAATAGCTCTACCTTACTTAAAATAAATTAACCAAAACACTTGTCTATTCATACTTCCCTTTAAGATAAAAGCCTAATCAAAGATAAAGGTTGCAGTTTGGAATCTTGAATGGCATTTTCTAGTTCTGGGAATAAACTTGTTACTTCCCACTTGTCACACGAATGAAGTCCCACAGTGAGATTCGACAGCAATGTTCATCTGGCATTATTATTTCCATCTCCATTGGGAAACAGCTGTTTTCTTGCTTATGGTATTTACCTTAATGTCAAGTTTTGAGAATATGGCAAAGTGAGGTAAATAGTGACTCTTGCTATGGTTGTCTCATTATTTTTTTCCTTTAAGTATAATTTTGAAATAAAAAAATAGTCATTTTATTTCAACAAATTCATACTTCTCCATTTGGGAGAAGGAGAATAAATTATATGAGTGTAATGTTGACAAAAATCATCAGTGATATGTGAGTCAGAAACCACAGAGTAAATTGAGAGTAATATCAGTGGTTAAGTCATTCTTATTTTTAAAACCTGTGGCTCATTTAAATGATAAAAGGCAAAGTTGTAGGGCTCTCTCCAGGTAAGTAGGTATGTATGGATATGGGGAAATGGATGGAAGAAATGAATGAAGGAAGGAAGACAATTATAAATGAGTTGGTTTATAATGGACAATTACTAAGACAGTCCAGATTCAGAGAGATATTGGTTACATCCACAAAAACCTAAGTTATTTTTTTTTAATTTTTAATTTGTTAAATTTTTATTTTAAAGAGAGAGGGAGACAGTGTGAGTGGGGGACAGGGGTATATATATACATATATATATATATATGTAGAGAGAGAGAGAGAGAGAGAGAGAGAGAGAGAGAATCTTAAGCAGGCTCCATGCTCAGCACAGAGCATGACACAGGGCTTGATCCCATGACCCTAAGATCATGACCTGAGCCAAAGTCAAGAGTCAGATGCTCAAATGACTGAGCCACCCACGCACCCCAAAAACCTAAGTTATTAAGGAAACATAAAAACCCTTTGCAACTGAGCTCTTTTCTACAACCCATGTTCTGTGTTCTTTCCTTAGTTTTTAAAGTTTCAGAAATACCAATCACATGTTATTGGAAGTCATGCAAATGCCTCCGGCCATGGTTCCTGTCTCTTTTTCTGTATGTTTCTCTGTTTTGGACCAATTTCTAATTTTGTATATGCCCTACTGTTTTGTAATCAATTGAGTTGTAATTGCATTGCATTTATTTGCCCATCTAACTGTCCTTTCCCCACTAAACTGTGAGCTTTGTTAGGGGCAGGGATATATTTTCCTACTTATGTTTGTATTTCCAGAGCATAACGTAAGGCTTCACACAGAGTATGCACTCAGTAAACATTTGTTTAAAATAAACTGAAATGACGCACTCATTTATTTATCTTTTTACCTTTTTAAAAAATTCTTGCCTACTGGATTTTTCAAAATAGGCCAGACTCTTTAAAATTCTCATGCCCAAATCATCCCTCCCCAAACCAATGAAATCAAAATGTCTAGGGATGAGGGGTGTCTGGGTGGCTCAGTTGGTGAAGCGTACGACTTTGGCTCAGGTCATGATCTTACAGTTTGTGAGTTCCACCACTGCATTTGGCACAGAGCTGGGAGCCTGCTTTTGAATCTGTGTTTCTCTCTCTCTGCTCCTCCCTGCTTGCACTCTGTCTTTCTCTCTCATTCAGAAATAAACATTAAAAGAATCTTTTTTTAAATGTCTAGGGATGAAAGCTGGACATCAGTATTTTTTAAAGATATCCAGGTGGTTCCATTGTATAGCAAAGTTTGGTAACCAGTGTTGTGGAGCCATTTTCTAGCTCTTCTTAGTGCTTTGTGTCAAAAGGGTGAAAGGAACATTTCCCTGACTAAGTCTTGCCCCTCCATACATGCTTCAAATGGGGGAAGACATAAGTGTAATGGTATAAGGTGGAGGGCTTTAAGTTTCCCCATGCCCCAACTCCCACCACAGGCTCAGGCTTTGGAAAATGTCCTCTATTCTCTCATGATGGTTCTTAGAATCTATTTATGGAAGTGAAAACAAGATTGGAAGATTTTTTGATTAAAAATTATCTTTCCTAATTGATAAAAATTGATAATAATTTGACAATAAACCCACTTTTGTTTATTAAAAAATAATTAAGACACCAAATTTTGGTTCTAGGACTTAATTCTGGTCCTGGTATCAGTCAATAGCTGAATGTGCATTCATACTCATTAGTCCAGTGGAACATGTAGATGGGCATCTTTTACTGAAGTATCTCCTAAGAATGCATTTAGGGAGTTGAAAGGGACTCTGACATCCCTCTGCAAGCACTTGGCAGTATCTTGTTTCTGCTTCCCTCCTGTATGGCAATGGAGATGTCTTTGCACAGTATGTCCCTCCCATTTGGTTAGTTTGGGACTCTTCAAACTGTGAATCAGAGTTTGGCCTTAAATACAGATTCACTCAACAAACTGATTTTTAGCTATATACACAGAAAGACAGATCTTCCTATAAATATTTTTTATGTAGAATTTGCAGTCATACCCACATGGTCTGTGAAGCAGATGCCTCTGTGTTCCACAGATGAAGCTCACCCCAGATAAACTTGAAGTTCTGCTGGAGCTGCCTACTTTGAGTCCCCTCTTTAAACTCCTTGCCCCACTTTGGATCCTCCAACTCAGTTGGTGGTTTCAAACAAGGAAGAGAAAGAATCTGTATGATGACAACCACATAGAATTCTGCCCCTGAGGTGAGAACTTAGTTGAGGGTTATTCACAAAGAGTTGGAAAAAAGACCACTATCTCCCTTGAATTTTGCACATGGCCAAAGGGCATCTACATTTGCTGTTGATGCTTTACGTGAACATTAAACTCACTTGCAGAATTTATTCTCCATTCCCCATTAGGAGAGTTATGCAACCTGAATCCTTAATGGACTTAATCAGCAGGATAACATGACATTTCCCCACTCTGTGCTAAAGTACAAGGCAGAACACAAAGACGTATTAGAGACATCTCTGCCCTTGAGGATTTTATAATCTAGTTTTCGAGATGAGAGGGTCACAAAAACTACTATAATGTATGACATGTCTACCAAAGGGACTGTTCAAGTCAGGGTTCATTTGTTTTCAAGGAGGAGAAACACAAAGTTGCTCAAGTTTGGATGCAGAGTTTTTCTGTAGAAAGTCCAAGGAAAGTTAAACCAACAGCCTCCAGGAAGGGCAGGTGAAGACAGCAGAGAAGTCTTATCTCTTTCTACATTATCTTCCCTACTTCAATTATCTTCTCTTGCCTGGTTTTCTCTAAATCTGTACTCTGAGGATCACTATATGTCAAAACTTTCTGGGAAGTACTTTACATAGGCTAACCTAGTTAATTTCATACTAAAAAGTATCTTAAAGAGGTAGATATTATCTCCTCTATCATCACCATCACTATCATCATCATCATTAACATCATCACCATGAGCTGGCTACGGCATCAAGTGGTTCCCCTATGTTATGCAGCCTTACCAAATCCTGGAAAGAATGGGAAAGAATAAAGAAAGAAAGAAAGGTGGGAGCAAGAGTTTTCACAGAAGAAAAGTAAACAAGTTGACCTTCCCTGAATTACAAAATTACTTCAAAGCATTCACTCCAGCAGGGTCAGGTGTAGAGATGGCTCCTTTGCATATGTGATTTGAGGAGACATTTTCCGCTACATCTATATCCATAGGTACAGATAATTTTCTCTTTGACTTCCTGAGAGCTGAGCCCAAATTTATTCTTCAGTCTCTTACTTAGAAAGGAAACATATTGGATGAAGTTGAACTAAATTGGAAGATCCTCAAAATATCCAAAATTTGAAAGTTTTCACCTGAAAGTATTTTTTATTTAACATTTAGTTGCACAGTGATGGATATTGAGATTATTTGTCCTACATAGAAACAGAGCAAAAGAAAGCAAATATCATTTGGCTTTAAAATGTGGAAAGACCACCAGTAAGGTGTCAGAGGAGTTCCATTTGAATCCTTTCTCTCAGAGTGTCAGGAGAGATGTGGGTCGGGGTGGGGGGGAGAGAGATTCCACATATCACTGTGGAATAAGGAAATACTTAAATGGAATAACCTCATAGGCATCTCCCATAATCTTTCAGGAAATCATGAAGAGTTACTTAAGGAAAGAGTGAGAAAGTGGGAGAGAATTAGATGAGACCTGTGTCAATACATCAAAACCAACCCTTCAAAACACCTAGAATGGCTAAAATTAATAACATCTGATACTGCTAGTTGATGTAGAGTAACTACAATTCTCACACAGTGCTAGCAAGAGTGTGAATTTGTACAAACAGTATGGAAAGCTGTTAACACTGTTATAAGCACACATTATAATCCAGCAATTCAACTGTTAGGTAGATATTCAATAGAAATGTGAATATATTTTACACAAAGACATATATTAAGAACATTCATGCTAACACCATGCATTAGAACTCAAACTACAAATTATACATATGTCCACTAATGGAAGAATGGACAATTAAATTGCAGACTAGTTACACAGAGTTATCCTGTACTGTGACAAGGAAGAATGAACCATGGCCACATGTAACAACATGAGTGAATCTCACAAGCATAATGCAGCCAAAGAAGTCAGATACAAAAGAGTCTACACTACATGATCCATTTACATAAAGTCCCCAAACAGGAAAAGTGGTCTGCTAACTAGTTGAGACCCCTCTGCAGGAGATACCATGTACAGGCCTCTGGTTCACTGTCCAGTGGAGTCCAGACTTCTAGTCACCCTCATGAAGGTGCACAAATGTGAGTGAAACTATCTTGCTCCTTCTACCAGTCTGCCTGCCAGCTGCAACCCACTGTATGCCCTCAGTCAATGGCTTTATAATAGAAGATTTGTCCAACCAAGCCTGTCCAAGCTCCTGATCAACACAGTTGTGAGCTGCGATAAAATAGTTGTTTTAAACTACTAAATCTTGAGCAGTTTGTTATGTAATAATGTGTGACAAGAACCCATCCAATCCACCATGGTTGATTGTCCTTTTTCCTCTATACTTCTTCAGTGAGAGCAACGTGCTTGTGGGTAGAACAGGGATGCTGGAGCCAGACATCCTGTGTTCAAAGTCTCACTAAGCGGATTACTAGCAGTGTGGCCTGGGGCCACTGCTCTAAATCTCAGTTTGTTCATATTCAAAATGGGGATAAAAATTAACTTATTTATTTTGTTGACTTGAAGCTTAAATGTATATACAAACAGAAGTCTAATATTTTAAGGAACTAGGAAATTGATAAATGATTTTTTCTGCTAAATGCTTGCATATGGAAAGTACAAAATACACAAACCCCATTCACCAACTAGACCTGTAGATTATATCCCTCCCAGCTTCCTCCTTTAATAGTCTTCTTTCCATTTCCGTCACCACAATCCCATGAAATTACTCTGGTTTTTGCATACAGGCCTCCGTAATGACCTTCAAATTCATCTTTCCACGTTTGCCCTTCTCCTTGACATCATATGTTTCACAGGGCGGCCAATCTAATCTTCCTACAATGAAACTTTAACTCAGCACTTCAGGCCTTCCACAGATGATCCCAGCTTTCTGCTCTCATTTTTTTATATTAGCTCTTCCTGCTTCTACCATGGTTTTCCGGCTAAAAGGATGTCTTGCTGCTTCCCTGAATGTGACCCAAATCATTGCTCGTGCCATTCTGTCCCAAATGCCTTTTCACTCATCTCTCCCCTATTACAATTCTATCCACCCTTAAAGAGCATTTCAAACCTCAGCCTCAACCCTTTGCTAATTCTTTCTCTTGTTTTCTTGCTTCTCTGTTAAACTCTTCCTCTCCCTCTCTTCCTCAACTTCCTCCCGCCACTCTGTCTCATTCCCATGAAAACTCCATAGCAGTGAATCTGAACTTCTTCTATGCCAATTGCCTTAAATAACCACGTTGTTTGTAATTTATTAATTAAATGACAATTATTTGTCATTTGCAATTTCTGGAACCTCCCCAACATAATGCAAACCCTTTAACTCCAGCCTAATGCCTTGCACCTAGTAGGCATTTAATAAAAATTTGTTGAATTGCACCCAAAGACTAGGACTGGGCAGAATTTACCAGCAAAAGAAGGCAGGGCCTTGTCACGAGTTTGCACATCAAACAAAATTTTTGTGTGTCTAATCCATTTTGAAAACTATTTGCATTTCAACTGATGAGAAATCACTTCTATTTTTATAAACCTCTAAGAAAAGATATTTTACTGCTTCTTTCAGTAACATATCCCAGTGTGTAATAAGCTCTAATGTCAGTATAATCTTATTTCTCTCTAACCTAAATCCTTCATGTTGCAGACTGAGCTATTTTTCATGAATTTTTCCAAGTGGAAGATAAAGAAATAATGGAATGGTCATGTAGAACTGTCTGTTAATTTCCCCTTTGCAATTAAGTCTTCTTTCCTCCATCTATATGGTTAATGCAGGTGCACAATATTATCACCATCACTCATTGGCTCAAGGTGACTGGCCCAAGAGCAGGTGTTTGATCCAAGTTGGACCAATAAATCTCTTCCCCAGGATTTTCTCTTCCCTGGGATCACAAAGAGAGCTTGAAATAATCCTTTTTCTAGTGGACAAGGATATCTGATATAAACTTCACAGTGTTTTGGCTGCCATGCTTACTGCTATGGGGAGAAAGGCAAGACTGGAAAGAAAGAGGAAAATTTTCTTATGAAAGCTGGACTGAGAAACCAGATAGAATCCAGGAGCCTTGTTGCCATCATTTCCTAGACCCATCTGCAGCCTTGAATTTCTGATTCAAGGTGATTCAACTCCTTTTTGGATTCCACTAGCCATAAAGGCATAGTTAGCCTTTGCTAGCTATGGGGATAAAATGAAAATCAAAACTGCCAGACGACGAAAGAACCATACTTAGGGAACTTTTAGGAAGAATAAAGTATTAGAAATTCCTTATGGCAATGGTGTGTAAGAAAGCACTGTTTAGTGACCCAAAGAGCCTGGGCTCTATAGGGTTGCATTTTATATGTCTGTTTTGTTTCAGGAGAAATCACTGGTGGTGCCTGATTCCTAAATAAAAAATGTATTATGTACAGTTTTCTATACCAGAGATTGAAATGCTTTTTCTGTAAAGGGCCAGATAGAAAATATTTCAGGTTTGGGGGCATTTGGCCTCCACCACAACAACCCAACTCTGCCATTGCTCGCCACTATTTGTGGGAAAGCAGCTGTAGACAATACATAAAAGAATGGGGATGGCTGTATTACAATAAAAGTTATTTATAAATACAGGTAGTGAGCCTGATCTGGCCTAGGGGCATTAGCTTGTTGGCCCCAGTCCACATACAGTCAATATGTATAGCAGAGCTTTGTTCACCATATAGTTTGTGCCTAAAAAGATGGTGACAATAGGTTGTCATCAATTACACATGGTATTTTTGAGTGCCACACACCATATGTGTATACCTCTATATATTTATCTACATATAGGTAGATGATTGATAGATGATACATAGATACATAGATAATAGATGACTTACTTAATGGAATTAAGCAAGATTTCTAAGGTTGGGGTCTTATTTGTCAAGAAGCTTGTTAAAGGGTGCCTGAGTGGCTCAGTCAGTTAAGTGTCCAACTTTGGCTCAGATCATGATCTCGCGGTTTGTGAGTTCGAGCCCCTCACAGGGCTCTCTGCTGTCAGCACAGAGCCTGTTTTGGATCCTATGTCCACCTTTCTCTCTGCCCTTCCTCTCCCCTTCGTTCTCTCTCTCTCTCTCTCTCTCTCTCTCTCTCAAAAATAAATAAATAAACATAAAAAAACCTATTTCTAAAAAAAAAAAGAAGCTTGTTAATAGCAAAGTGCATATCTTCTCTGTATCTGTGTATCTAGCTTCTAGCATGCAGCCTAGCTCATATAAGGGTATCTGTACTTCTTAATATAAACATATTCATGGCTTCCAATTTCTTACTCTTTCCATACATTACAAACCTCTCCAAAGTTGTTCCCTCCCTTCCCACAAACAACGGGTAGGGTCCCAGAAAAGGGCATAGCCTGCTCGCCCCAATTTCAGTCATTAATGTATTCATTCAGCAAACATTTGTCAAATACCTGATGAATACATAGGATGCAAGAGTCAATACAGCAATCAAAGATATTAGACATACTTAGTATGTTTTATCAAAATTATGTCTATGTATGGTGTAGAAAATTTAGTGAGAGCAATCTGGATTTTTGTAGACAGTTTATATGAGGTTGTTTTCTAGTGATTTAAAAATAAAGAACGATTTTGCTTCCACACAGATGAAAGTTATATTAAAACACACACATACCCTAAGGTCTTCTTATTGACATAGGCTCTGCTTCACTCATTGGTCCCTGGATTACTCGTAGCCCTAAAATTTGTTCTCTGCTGGAATTTGGCCCCCAAATTGAAGTATTGGTCCAGAATTAACAAATTAACATCACTATCTTATGAAAAAAACAAACACAAATTTCACATTTAAGACATTGCTCTCCCAGGGTAACACTTCTTCATACTAATTTGGAGAAAACTTGTTTTTCAATGATAACTATATCCAATTTTGAATTATTTAGTCTAAAAAATGAGATTATGCACCATCAGCCAAACTCAGAGCACCACAGAGCATATTCATATGAATTTCCAGAATGAAAGAACTGCTCCATTCAAAGTAAACACTAGTGATGCCCCATCTATATCCCCTTGGCCTTCCCATTTCAGCACACAGCCACCTGAATCATGACTGCTAGCTCCTGCTGCACTGTCCAAGGGCTCTCACCTGGTGCTGAAGACCACTGAGCACTGTGCAGGCCACATAGAGTGCAGGGGATTAAGTGCTCCCATGAGCCTCCCTCAACCAATGATTGTAGAAATACCGTGGCCCCATAGTCCCTCAGTGAGATGATTCTGAGGTGTCAGTTTCACATAGTGGTAGGAGGCTTGAAAGGCACCCTTTACTACCTGCCTTCCCCTCCCTCCACTACCTGTTTACTCCCTTTCATTCACTGCTCAAGGAAAATACTTGCACTTGAATCTTTGCCTTGAGCCTCCTGTGGGGAACCACAAACAAAACCAAAACCATAAACTCAGACCGTCTCACTGCAGAAACCCAGCACAATTATTGCATGTCTATTTTTACCTCCCAAATCTAAACCTATTTTTAGTCTGGCTTTGGATAACTCTATCTTAAAATGGCCCGAAGATCTTATGGAACCATCTACAAAACATAATTAGAGTCTGTAGTATCCACACAGATTTGAAGAACTGTAACTACCCCCATTCATTAAAAGTATAATCTGAGTGTTATGGGTGTGTGAATCTCCTTGGCAATATTTTCTTATCCTCCCCTTTGTCTTAAGGAACCAGAAGGTTCTCTATCCTCGTAGATGGCAGAAGCAGTCTGTATCGGAGCTGTGTGTGTGTGTGTGTGTGTGTGGAAAAAATACTACTTTAGAGCCAAGTTGCAAAGACATGAGGAGCATAGATGATCTAGAACCTGCATTTACAACACTTTCTCCAGATGCAGAGTGTCTTTTCCAATTTGTCAGTTGCAGTGTTATATCAGGAGAGGGATTAACTGTGTATCAATTTTATAGATTTTCTGCAATGACCATTTTCAAAATTCTTAGAGGAAGTTTTAATATTTTTAAATAAATAGTTTTTAATATATATATATATATATATATATATATATATATATGTATATATATATGGGGGGGCGGGGGAAGCTAATTGTTCACAATCTGAGGGGCTTGGGAAAAGTTTCCTGAAAGAGTCCTGGCTTCAGAAACTCTTTGAGGCCATTTAGGCTAGAAAAGCCACCAGTGTCCAGTAGTAACATAGCTAGTCAGAAGTTAGGAATCTTAATTTACTTGAGGCCAAGGTCCAGTGTTGAGATGGTTCCAAATGGGTTGGAAAAATAATTTGAAACAGAGAAGAGACTCCTAGTGAAGAGCCAAACATGACTCAATGAGAGAATGAACTCAAAGAATAATGAGAGAACTAAAAGAACAAGGTATTAAAATGTTCTACCCAAGAGTGGAATAGCATGAAAGCATCTGAAATTTCAAGCCAACATCTTCCTTGACTTACAATAGCACTAACACATTGACATCCCCAGGTATCCTTGTAGCCTGCTTGTCACCCAGAACGTCTCCAGTTGGGCTAGATGACTTCTGTGCCAGGCATGCCAGTCAATCATCACAAGTAGAAGAGCCCATGGCGTCTTTTTTCTGTGACCTTCTCTTTAAGTCAAAGTGATGGCAACCATCCCAGGCCTCAAAGATATGTTTCCAGAAGTGTGAAACTCATTTGCTGCTTTTTAACAACTTTTTCCAGTTTGTCCTCTCTTTAAAAATGTCATCAAACTGACCATGATGTTACCTAAAGCAGGGTGGTGCTTTTAACAGCTTTTTGTTCCCTGTGGTGGGTGATGCCAGGGGCACTTCATAGAAAGAGTGGTCCCCAGTGGTCCCCTCTGGAGTCTCTGGAAAGGTCTCTAGATACCATTATTTATTTTTATTTATTTATTTTATTTTAATTTTTTAATGTTTATTTATTTATTTTTGAAAGAGAGGAAGAGCACAAGTGGAGTAGAGGCAGAGAGAGAGAAAAAGAGAGGGAGACACAGAACCTGAAGCAGGCTCCAGGCTCTGAGCTGTCAGCCCGGAGCCTGACATGGGGCTCAAACCCACGAACTGCGAGATCATGACCTGAGCCGAAGTCAGACGCTCAACTGGCTGAACCACCCAGGCTCCCCAGATACCACTATTTAAACTCAGAGACAAAGCATATGAATAGTCTAAGTCCTTCCCCATTGTCAACAATAATAATATTAATAATAACGAACAGCCACTGCAGAAGGCATAGGTGTTTTCTTTGTAAGAAGAAAATTGTTTCATTTTATCCTACTACCCTCCAAGGTAGGTGCCATTCAGGTTAAGTAGCAAGATGTTTTCCTCTTCTCTTCTTACTCATATGATCTAAATGTCCAGCCTGGGTGGTTTTCTTTTGAGCTCTACATACAGTATGGTCAGCTCCTTTTTGATGATCTCAGGCCCTGAGCTGGAACACAAACACCATGAGAAACAAGCTCATTTGGTTCCAGCCCAAACGCTTTGATTCCTCCTTAACTCAGTGGATAGGACTTAACCCCTCTAATTTACCAAGACAGAAAATGAGGCCTTTCCCTTAACTCTCTACCTGTCTCCATGTAGTCACTCTACCTCCTTAGTATCCTCCCCAGAACTACTGCTTTAACTCAGCCTGTCATCCTTTCCTGCCTAGATTATCACTTCAGTGGCCTACTCAACTCCCTACTTTGGCTTTAAACCTCTAGAATGAAAATTTATTCAGGTTATTCCCTGCTTAAGATTAATGATGACTCTCTAGAGATCAGAGAAATCATCTTAATCTTTTACACCAAAAGAAAAAAAAAGTAAAAAGATCCATCCTGATCTGGTTCGTCTACCTTCCCTGTTTCACTTTTCATTGGCTCTCTCCCATGTCCAAATGGACAACAAGTATTGCTTGCTTTTCATGCCTGCACTGTTTGTCCTTTGTTTTTGCAACTCCTGTCTTCATCCTTCAATATTCAGTTCAGGTCTATCACCACGGCTAGAAAGGCTTCCCTGAACTTCCTTCCCATTCCACACAGCCTGCACAGACAACCTTCGTTGCACTAAACACCCTGTAGTGAATGAGCTATTTTCTTTCTTTCTTTCTTTCTTTCTTTCTTTCTTTCTTTCTTTCTTTCGTCTGTCTTCCTTGTATTTCTATGCCTAATCTGGGGCTCGAACTCACAACTCTGAGGTCAAGAGTTGCATGCTCTACCAGCTGAGCCAGCCAGGTGCCCCTATTCTCTTTCCTAACATTTCTCTTTCCAAACCCTGTGTCTCCTATCTCCGTAACCCTAGAGCTGATCACAGGATCTGGCACATAGCCCACATACTCCCTATTTATAGGATGAATGAATGATGAATACGATGGAACTCTCCAGCCACAAATACATGGTATCTCTACACTTTTCATTTCCTAAATAGTCTGAAAACTGTTCTCCTGTCCCCATAAATACATTCATATTTATCAGTTCAATTGAATCTCTCCTTTCATTTTGAAAAATAAGATAACCATAGTGTTTTCATCTATCAGCATTGTTGAATTAGCTTTGAGGGCAAAGTGTTGTGATGGGACCTAGTTCATAAACCTTATTTACCTAGGACAATTTTAATAAATTACACCATGGTTATCCTGGGAAAACTTAAACTGTACTCTGCAAGCTCCAAACCAAATCTATTTTTCCCATCCTTCTGTATCGTCTAATGTCTGTTCTGTCCCTGATCTGTCAAACCATGTTTGAATTATCTTTCTCTTGTAACCACGTTAGCTCAGCTGAGCCTCAACATATGCTAGTAGAAAACAATAGATAAAACAAACGCGAGTAGAAAAATGACAAGAAAAGAACCACAAAGCTTGATCATCTGAAAGGAAAGAAACAGTCCAGCAGGAATTATCCTACAAATTAGGAACAGAGTCTTGAGAAGTAGTGAATGGAACATTAGCCTTGAACCCAAAAAAATCCCCAGAGAAGTCACCATTCTAGCATAGCTCTGGAGATGGATACTAACAATTCACGTCTGAGATCTGAAATGCCAAGCCCGAACAAGTGAAAGCATTAGCTGTGTCTGGGAGAAGTGGAGTTAGAAAATTGAAACCCATATGGGCACCCCACTCTGGTAGCCATGTGTAACGTGAGAAGCTCCATAAAACTGAACCACTATAAATGACTGCAGGCAAAGAATTTCAGGATCTTTGGTGAGGAAGCCCAAAACACCATGTGTGTCTATCGTTTTTAGCCAGAGCAGGGGGAAGAATTTTACTAGCTTGAGGGACAGTATAGAAGGTTGTATAGAAGGCAGAAAGGAAACCCAATAAGGGGTGGAATTAACGTTGGAGCCAGGCAGTTGACCGGGTGAAGAACAAATCAAACCAGCCTCTGGAAGTGTAACAGGCAGACAGTGCAATCACATCCTGGGAAGGTTGTCAGAGAAACGTATCTGCCGAAGGCAAGGAATGGGGTCACAGGTTAATAGTAATGAGCCTTTAGGCAAAAGTCCAAGAATAAGTTTCAGCCCAAATGTGAAGAGACTCTTCTTTGAACCCTACTTTGTCATACAGAATGGAGCCTGAAATAGTGGGAGACAAACCACAGCCACCAGAGGCACACACCAATGAGGCTATTTTTGTTTTACTCACGGCTGATATCAGCCTTACTCTCGGGCTCACGGTCTATTTTATTCCATTTTAGTAACTGAATTTGTTTTCAGTCATTTCTGTTTCAGTTTTTTTTTCTTTTTTAATGTCTGTTTATTTTTCAGAGAGACAGAGTACAAGCGGGAGATGGGTAGAGAGAGAGGGAGGCACAGAATCTGAAGCAGGATCCAGGCTTTGAGCTGTCAGCACAGAGCCCAGTATGGGGCTTGAACTCATGAACCCCGAGATCACGACCTGAGCTGAAGTCAGAAGCTTAACTGAGCCATGCAGGTGCCCCTCAGTCATTTCTGTTTTAAAACAGTCTGTCTTTGTGTGTGTGGGGGGGTTCCTGAGTGGCTCAGTCAGTTGACTATCTGACTCTTGATTTCTGCTCAGGTCATTATCTCCTGGTCATGGGATCAAGCCCCATGTCTGGTTCCATGCTGAGCATAGAGGCTGCTTGGGATTCTCTCTCTCTGCCTCTCTCCTTCTCATTCTCTCTCTCTCTCTCTCTCTCTCTCTCTCTCTCTCTCTCAAAATAAATAAATAAATAAACATTAAAAAAACCAGTCTCATTGTAAAGTTTCACTTAAATTCAGATATTGTACTACAGTTGAAAATTCCCATCTTAAGTCTTCCTCATGTTTCTCCTATGCATTTTCTTGCCTTCTTCTCTGGGTCTTATTTCTAATTTCTCAGGGTGCTCATGCATGTGCCACCTGGCAGTAGCAGGGAAGGACAGATCTATGCACTTGAGGACTTCGAAATAGAAATTAAGAGAGTGGTCCATTTCTTCAGGCTGATGCAAGCCCGGTATGATGGTGGGTTTGGTGGCTGGGCTGGGATCACTTCTTCACTAACACTCTCACTGGTCTGGTGTCTTGTATTGGTTGTGTTGGGTGCAGGCTGTCTCATGATCTGTACTAGTGCCTCCCTGAAGGAGTCTGTCCCTGTGTGGCTGACGGTGTCTTCCATCTCCCTCTGAGGCACCCTAGTGAGCTGGATATGCCCCATTTGGCTTCTGTGGCCATTCCAGACTTTTTTTCTGAAAAACTAGGAATTCCCACCTCACTAACTTGCCTCCTTAGAAATCTAGGAATGTTTTTTGCTTTTACATTCCTCTATTATTCCTCTACACTTTTCTTTCATGTCTTGGGTCAACAGCGTGCCAGAAGTTTCTGCCTCTCTTCACAGGAAGAGGTGGAAAACTCACTTAGGTTAGAGGAAGAGTTCTTAGACTCTTTCTTCAAAAGCTGTTCCGTCCTGGTTTCCAGTGAAATATTCTGATAGCACAGCCACTCCCATCTCTTGAACAGATGGGGCACAGCTGTCTCCTAAGAATTGTGAGCAACTGGCTGCCCTTTGGGGCTGAGGACAGGTCGGCAACAAAACAAGGGGACAGCAAAGGCATGTTTTGAGGATACTCCCCACACCCTGCACACCGCACAAAGGGATCAGAAAAATCTCAGCAAAGCAGAGAGACAAAGTTACCTAAGAGAAACACAGAATGTGTTAAAAATGGAAGGGTGTGCAATTTATTTTTAAAGCCCAAAGTAAGAATTATCTGGCAAGAATATAAAAAATGTACTATTTTTTCCCTTGCATTAAGACATGGATACATCAGTTTGGCAAAGATCTTAGAAACTTAATAAAATGTTAACACCCATCAGGTTGCATCTTATCAGAATCCAGAGTCCCTGAGCTCTGGTTCTTCAAGATGCACCAATCTCTTCAAGCTTTGCAGTTCTTTGATCTGTTCCAACAATCTGGCCATTTCTATTGCCTTTCAATGCATTGCCAGGCACCTGAAAATCCACTCCGTGTATGCACGGTACTTTTTTGTTTTAATGTTGCATAAGATACATTTAATGACAGTGATCCCAATTTAAGTTGAAATTCAATCATATATGGTGTTGACCAATAGCTCACCCGTGTTGACAATCAGAGGAAAATACACCTTGAACACATGGCCCAATGCACACATTTGCAGGTGATAACATTCTGGGCAGCTGGCATGCTTCCCTTTACTCCAATTATAAAATGAATTGCAACTTCAGAGTTTTTCAGATGTGGAAAAAGTAGGAAATATAGTGAGCTATAAGAGGAACTAGAGGAACTGGGTATGGGAGAAAATGATCAGAGAAAGAAAGGGTCACACTTATTTTCAACAGTAGGAATAAAAGAATGAACACATAACGAAAGATGAGAACAGAGTCTTTGAATTCTGTCACTTGTGAATGCCTTCTATGTGTTCATCATGTTAGGTGCTTCATTTTCGTTTTGTTTACTTTTCATCTAACAGAAACTGCAAATAATTAAAGTGATTTTCTCGAGGTTACATATTAGGAGTAAGCTGGACTTAAACTCTAGCTTTCTGGGTAACAGTTAAAAAGCAGCAACTTGGGGCACCTGGGTGGCACAGTCGGTTAAGCGTCCGACTTCAGCCAGGTCACGATCTCGCGGTCCGTGAGTTCGAGCCCCGCGTCAGGCTCTGGGCTGATGGCTCAGAGCCTGGAGCCTGTTTCCGATTCTGTGTCTCCCTCTCTCTCTGCCCCTCCCCCGTTCATGCCCTGTCTCTCTCTGTCCCAAAAATGAATAAACGTTGAAAAAAAAATTAAAAAAAAAAAAAAAAGCAGCAACTTGTGTGTTATAGCCCGGCTTATCTCCACAATCCTAGGGGATTTTAGAATGAAGGTTTACTCCTTTCTCCCATCTCTCATTCACCCGTGGGTCCAAGGTGCAGTCACAGACAGAAACCAGCTCTGCAAAGCCAAAGCTGCAGCAGGCCAGAAACCCATGAACAGAATGGCACTGTTTGTATAGTCAGTCTGTCTACCTTTGTATTCAGCAACCTTATTCATTTTAAGGTAAAATGGTCAGACTTTCCACTCTTCCATGTCCCTTTCAACAGGATGGCTAAGAGGCAGTTTCCATTGTGTGTAGACAGCCTCCTCGTGGGTGGAATCGCAGGCTTTAAAGTCAGAAATAACTGTATTTGAATCTCAGATGTTTGTCTTTATGCCAAAATCACTTCCAGAAGCCTCTACCTTCTCATCACTAGAATGGGTTATTGGGAATAACTTTCGTGGCCATTGTAAAGCTTAAAGGGGTAAATAGCTTAAAGCTGTAAGTGTGGTGGCTGATACAAAGAAAGAATGCCATGTATTAGTAAGGAAAAGCCCTTCTTGTTTAAATTAATAATTTTAAAGTATAACGAGAAAGAAAAAAGGTTTGATTTGTATTACACTACATCTCCTTAGCTATCTACTTTTTGAAAAAATATTTATTTAAAAAAATTTAAGTTTTATTTATTTTGAGAGAGAGAGAGAGAGAGAGAGAGAGAGTGAATATGAGCAAGGGAGGGGCAGAGAGAGGGAGAGAGGAAGAATCCAAAGTAGCCTTCACACTGTCAGCACAGATCCCAATGCGGGCCTCAAACTCATGAACTGTGAGATCATGACTTAAGCCAAAACTAGGAATCTAATGCTTAACTGACTGAGCCACCCAGTCATACCAACTATCCACTTTTTTAGAGGCAGAAGTGACAGCACCAAATAAAGTTTGAAGATGGTTTCTTCAGTAATAAATAGACAAGCCAAACTATATTGCTACAATGCTGACATGCCAATCTAAGACCTAAATCAGGGCAGAACAAAGTGCCATACCAAGTTGTTGGTAGTTTTTAGGAAATCTGGAAAGATCCGAGTAGATGCAAAATTTGAAAGCCATTAATTTCTGACTTCCCACCAACACAGAGAGTTCAACAGGGTCAGTGTGTCTGTCATTCTAATACAGCCAACCTGGCAGAGCACTGTCACACTAATATAGTAGGTTCAGCTTAATTCCAGTAAAATATTCATTTTCGCTTGATAGCTTTCTAGAGATGTAGCTGGATATTTGTTTCCCTTTTTGACACAGGGAAATTGATTTCTTTGTATACTTATTAAATGACAATCTCTTGGCCACTGTACTCACTCTGAAATTTGAGATCACACTCTACCTAGATGTGCCTAACAGAACATGCTGGAGTTAGAGCTTGGTTTCAGTGTGAGGCTGCTTCTCAGGCAGGCTGTCAGTCTGTGTGTCCCATTTTATTGGTATGTGATGAGTAAATGCATTGGACACTCTTCTCTCTCAAAAGAAGCTGTCCTATTTTCTATAGCCAGAAACACGGAATACTCAAAAGAAATCTATAAAAGTTTCTTTTTTTTTTTTTTTTGCATTCACTCCTTTTTGTCTAGAGGCACACTCTACAGAACATTTTTAAAATGACTACAAGAAAACAACAGAGCCATCATTTCTATTCATTTTCTTCTACAAGATTAGAACTTCTGTGACTATAATTCCACTGCCCCTTATGAATAGCTAAGGCTAGAGCAGCAGAGCATTTCTCGTGTAGAATGTGAAAGTCTGCAGTCTCATTTATTTTGCTACATGTCTTAAGAATATATGTTTTTTTTTTAAAATGTTACTTCTGAAAGAGCTTCACAGCAAAAGATATTTCTCATAGTGTCTCAGGTTTAATCAATTGCCCGTCAGTTTGCAGGCCTTAATGGGAGAAGACACAGACAATGTAATGTGCATTATGCAAAGTTAGCCAAAAGTGAGGCTGTGGAACAGCATCAGGGATCATTATCTCCCAGAAGAGTCGACACAGTCGAGGCAGACAATTAGATTAGAGCATTTTCTTAACCAGGCCAGAAGTAAAATCTTGGGGACAGGATATTGTTTAGATTTGGGCAACAGCCAAAAGGCAAGAATCCTAAGCCAGCATGGCAGAATCTTGCTGTAAACCGTATTTGCTATATTGTAGAATTTGTAATGAGACTGATTCTTCTTGGGATTAGAGCAACGGGTTGTATTTACTAAAGTAGCAAAGACCCATAATGTGCTGTGGCCTGAATCGTACAAACATCCGCTTCTTTCTCAAAAACTGTAGGGAAATCTACTCAGCCAGTCAGTCACTGTGAAGTTAGCTCATTGTGGGAAGTAATGCAAGTTTGTGTTGGGGGGAGAAGGAACGCTCAATGATGAGTTCCAAAGAGATGAGTTCCCTGTGTAGGCTAGGGAATCAATCAAAGAAAAAGAGCCATGGTCTGTGTGTGAGGGTGCTCACTACCCAGAAACACATACAAAACAATGCAGGTTGAGGTGGAATGCATAATCCCCACAGTGTGCCTGACTCCTAGGGATTGCTCAGGGCTTTATAAACATCATCCAGCAAGTGCTTAAACTGCCAGATTTAGCACTCTGTCTACAATAGATGCAGAAATGAAATTGTTTAGAAGCAATTACAAAGCAATATTTCAACAAGAACAAATGAATGCAGCACAGCTTCAGCATGTAAGTGCCCGGGGGGGTCACAGCATGAAGGAATAATCGGAGTCAGATGGAATTAATCATAAGGAAGTGCAGAGGCATGTTGGTCTGCATGTTAATTCCCTCAGGGCTGTGGCCAGTGCCAGCCCTACCCAGATAACTGTGTGGTCCTTCAGGCACATCAGCTAGGAGTAACAGAACAGATAGGGCACCCACTAGGTGCGTGGGAACTATTCAGTATGCCTATTAATGATCCTGCTGAAGAAACCACAGGTATAAAAAAATGACCAGAGCATATATGCCAAACTTGCAAGTAATTACATAATATCGCATGGAAGAGGTAATGTGCCAATAGAAAATGTCTGCTCAAAAGCCTCAGAGGACAAGATTCCAGTCTTGACTCTTCCATTGGCTAGTTATTTTACCTTTGGGGAGTTTTTTATTTTGTAACTTCTTTGAGACTCAGCTACCTCATCTGTAAAACAAGGCATTGACACCTACCTAAACGTTTGCTATGGGGATCAAATGAGATACAATTTACAAGGGCAGAGTCTGGCACAGAGCAGGTTCTTGACAAATAGCCAATGTGCTCTTACTTGTACAGATTGATAAGAGTCTATTATGGATGCAACATAGAGACCACTAGCTGTGGGTATTTGGAGACCCAGGGGCCAGAGCAGACACAATTCACTGGGGATGGAAGACACTTTTTTGGGTAAAAAAAAGAAAAAGAAGGAGGTAAGATGGGGCAAGCTAGTGAAAGTTTCAACTGTCTGCATCGCCCTGAAATTACAGAGTAGCCTGTTTCTCTTCTGCCTCCTACATGAGGCCAAGGCCAGTCCAGAAAAGCAATAGTTTTTGCTGGTCCAGTGGCATTCCATTGCCAACACCAGTTCGAGGGGTGGAGAATGGGCTGCAATGTAGCTGAGGAAGTATTTCTGGTCACCTCCATACTGAAAGCATGAGATAAATGCAGAGAAACATTGATAGCTAAAGACGGAAATGTTTACCCACAAGGTACCTGCAGTGGGTTGAATGGTGGCCTCCCAAAAGGTAATGTCCATCTAGAACTTATAAAGGTGACTCTATTTGGTAGTGGTGGTGGTGATGGAGGGGAATCTTTGCATATGTCATTAAGTTAAAGTTCTCAAGATGAGAACATCCTGGATTACTTGGGTTGGGTATTAAATTCAATGACAAATGTCCTTGAAAGACAGAAAACTAGAAACAGGGCAAGGTCATAAGAAGTCGGAGGCAGATATTGGAGTTATGTCGTCATAAGTCTAGGGACACCAGGATTGCCAGTGGCCATAAAAAGCCAGGAGAGGCATGGAACACATTCTCCCTCAGAGCCTCCAGAAGAAAACAATCCTGCTGACACCTTGATTTTGGACTTCTGGCCCCTGAATTGTGAGAGAATACACTTCTGTCATTTTAAGCCTCCTGACCTATGGTAATTTGCTATGGCTGCCCTAGGAAACTGAGACAGTGCCCACACAGGGGTAGGAATCAAATGGCAGTAGTGGTGGGAGGAGTAGATGGGCATCACACACTCAAGTTGCCCCGGAAATTTATGTTTAGTCTTCCCACTTAATATTTGGGTCATAAGTTAGGGAGTAGTTCATGTTAAGCAAAGCTCTTAACATAATTTGCAACAAGAGTACTTGTCCTGTGTTTCAGATAGTCCCAGGAGTGCCAGAAAAGGGTAGACAGAAGAAGGAATACTTTACATGGCAATAATCCATTAAATTCATTACCTAGGGGAATTTGTAGAAGATTGCACAGATTATGATGCTATAGAGGGAAGTTATAGTGCCTTTTGGGACTTTCTGGCTGTGAACTGAGTATACACTGGTTAATCTGAATCTTCTGAGAGGGTTGGCAAGGGACAGTGGACTCACTCTATCCATGTGTATGATTGTAATTATGTAATTTATACTGAAACAGGCTAGGTCCTGCTGATCCTTTAAGAAAGGGTTTAGAAAGCACAGATTCCATAAAGCAGGACATTTAAACCAAAGAAAAAAGTAGCACTTAGGAGCTGCAAGACTCTGTACCCCCCATAGTTCCCTTCCATTCCAATATGACACAGTCCCAGACCATCTCTGAGACTCTCAAGTGGTGACATGAGTCAGCTGTCTCCCTTTCAGGTCACACACGCAGGACTCTATGAGAGTTTGAGGGGACAGTTTGGATACCAGATTCTCTCTATTCCAAATTAACTCCGAGAAGCATATGGATGGCTGTATTGAGCTACCTCTGGGCATTTTAGGCTGATAATGTGTTCCAGCTTAGTCAAATACATCTTCAATATTTCTGTGAGCTAATGGAGAGGAATTACACACATTTTTGAAATTTGGCAAGGCAAATAGGAGCTTGTTTCTCAGTTCTGATACAATGAACGCACCTTATGCCTTGTTTTCTCCAAATCTCATTTCAGAAAACAAAGATACCATTAACAAGCTCCCCATGGTTCTTCCTTCCCTCACCTGGCCTATCCCACTTCTTTTCCTTCTTCCCTTCCCGCTGTTCAAAGACAGAGCAGCCTGGAGGGAGCGTAATTAATGAGCTCCATCTCTGAGCAGCTGGGGGTGGGTGGACCGCTGGAGCCAAAAAGCAAAGTGGAATTATCATGGGGAGGATTTCAGATCATTTGTTAATCTGCCTTTCTGCTTCTGCGGGAATAGAGCGGGTGAAAAGAACAGCAGGATGGAGTGTGGCCATCATCCCACAGGGACTGGGTACAGACAGAAACTAAAAGAAGAGCCCAGAATGGGCAGCAGCAGGCACAACAGAAACAAGAACATAAAGAAGTTTAGGGGACAGCAAAAGAGAAAGGCAAAAATAAAATAAAAGATGGAAATAAAGATTCCAGGAAGAAGTAGCAAAGCAAGTAAAGAAGAAAGGAGAGGGAATAAGAATTGAAGAAAAGCAACTTAAATGAACACAAGCAAAGGTATCTAGAATCAAATGGGATTTCAAGAAGCCTAAGACAACAGGGAAAAGGAAGAAGGTGAGGATTATGAAGAGAGTGCTGTGGTCACTTATGCAAAAGGCTTAGGACATTTTTACTGGACAGCCTATGGATGGGAGGGATAATTGGATCCGTTGGCTATTTCTGCAAAGCATACCATATCTAAAGTCAATTGCTTAAAAATAACAATCATTTATTCTTGCTTCTGTGGGTCACCTGGTGGTTAGTTCATCTGGGTTGGACTTGTCTAGGAAATCTGCTTCAAGCATGGATCTAGCTAGGCTTGGCTCTTTCATGCAAATTGGTCTCAAGGCTTTTCTGCATGTGCTTCTTCTAGGATTAATGGTGAAAAAATAATAGGTATCCACAGAGAGGTCTTTCCATTGCATTGGCAGGGCTCAAGTGTCAAGCCATTTCAAGGTTCTGTTTGCATCCCATCTGCTAATATTCCATTGACTAGATCATGTCTTATGGCCAAATACAAGATTAACAGGCAGGAAAATACACTCTTTCCAGGGAGGTAGCAGGGAAGGAGTACACAGTTGAAAAATATTCTAATCAATCACAGGAGTAAATGAGAGTGAAGAAATAGAAGATTATCACAGAAGGGTACTGAGTTTGTGATAGGTTTGAATGAGTGACAATAATGCACATATAAGACAACCAAGGTACAACTTTATGCACTGTGTATCTACAAGGTCAAAGAACACCACCACATCCTGTAACCAGTATGGGAAGTAGAGGATTTCTGGTTTTCTTCCCCCCTTATTAACTTGTGCTGGAAAGGCATGTGGCTCTGTTAAGATGGACCAAGCCATGGCCAGTTCATTTTTAAAAAAAAATTACACAGCTTTTCCCCACTGCTCTGATCTTTCATTGAATCGGTCTCTGACTATTGATTTTAATCAGCAAGCACATTTATAATGCCATGCAAAATAATGTATCATGTAGAATTATAATGAAAAGGTTGGCTTATAGAAATATTTTAGTAGGTATAATTTATGAGATTTATAAGATAGCAAAACAAGCTATGATAGAGCATAATCAAGAGAACAGTAGATACAGAATAAAATGGTCAGTGGCTTAAAAACATCAATCCCTTGGGTCACAATGAACAGGAAAGAAAAGACAATATCACTGCAATTTTCCCAAATAAATCCAATTAGAAAAACTAATATAATCAAATTATACCAGTTATACCAATGGGTATGCTAAATTTTATCACTCAAATTGTGTCAGAAGGCAATATGGATGTCCAGGCCCCAGTTTCAGCCCAGTCACAAAAATTACATTTAATGTCTGACATGTTCCTTAAGTTTCTTGTGCCTCAGTTTCCAATCTTTGAGACAAAATCATTCTACTAGTTAATGTGTAAGTTTCCTTCTGGCTTATGCATTCCAGAAATTTTAATTGAGTATACACTTGTGACTTCATGCTGGGGTGTTAAGATGATGTTGTCCTAGCTCGGCTCTCAGGGAGTCCAAAATCTAGTGAGGTGGGACCCAAAACATATATGAATTTAATGTGGCAAGTGCCATATCAAGAAATATTTAGGAGGCCTTGGGAGGTCAGAGAAGAAGGAAGCTTGGGGTCACGGGAAGACTGAAACCTTTGTTGAGTTTTGAAAGATGGATGACAACTAATCAATTGAAAGGGGAAAAAAACAGAAAGAGAGATTGCAGGTGGAGGCAGAAACAACTTAGGAATGGAGGCAGGGAAAGGTCTGACATGTGTGAGAAATCAGAAGTATAGAGTCTGAATCAGGACTCGAGAAGACAAATGAGGTAATCCAGACCCTTATATGTTCCACCTGAGTCACTAGTGAGACACTGGAGAGTTTTCAGTAAAAAGGTATTGTGGAGGGTTTGTAGTTTTAGATAGCTGATACCATTGGAGGATAGGTCTTGGGAGCACAAAGCTTCAGGCAAAGAAACTAAGTCAGAAGCAATTTCAATGTAACAAATAGATTATAAGAATCCAAACAGACATTAAAAGTGGGGATGGGGAGAGAAGACGGGTTGGTAAATATTTAGGAAGCAAAATCAAGGGGGAGAATCATTCATTTGGGGACATGCTTAATTGACATGTCAGTGGAGAATCCTAGAAGGTATACCAGAAAGCATTGTAATTGATTTGTAATTAATAAACAGGAAAATAAGATTCCTTGAATGATATCAAGAAGGTCTGACATAGTGTGAGAACAGGGAAATGTTTTGGTTGGTATCATGGGAAGTGAGTTTCAGGAAGCTCTGGATGACAATATTCATATAATGAGATATGAATGAAGATCCATATATTTCTTAAATAGAAAATGTGGTAGAGCCATTGCTTTTAACTTAAAACCAAATTATCACCAGATTTTTCCAAATTTCTATTTAAAAATGTATATATTCTATGTGAGCTACTGTAATACAGTATTCTTGTTATTAGCTAGTGCACATCTGCTGTTTTATTTTCTTTTTTTTCTATTTGATTTTGCTTTCTGGGTGTATCTAATGTTGATTTACTCCTAAGGAAACATTGGTGTTGAGAAACACACACACACGCACATGCACACACACATCCACACACAAATACACACATCCTGTTTTTCTAACTGAAGTCATCTGAAATAGTCTATGCCCCACAGAAGAAAGAGAATCGATACCCTCTTTTCATTTTGCATCTTTCTCTGGCAACTGTGGGAAAACATGAAAAAAAAATCTATATTACAAAGAGTGATGCCCCAAGAAAGCTGAGTCAAGAATGCTCAAAGAAGGAAGTGCTTGTGACTTTCCACCCAGGCACATTTTCTCCTAATACAAAGGAAATGAAAGAGCACAGGTCGTGCACTACATGTGTGTTGCCTTGCAGGTAGATGAAAAAAGAAGGGAATGGAAAGATTTAAGAGAACTGGCAAGGGTCTGAAAGACATACTAGTGTGGGGGAATATTATTCAACATTTACTTTTTAGTTTCTAAGGGGGAAAAATCACTTAAAGGAACATCTGGGTAAAATGCCTTTTGCCAGTGAAACTCCATCCACGGTATATCTATTTACAGTTCTATTTCCAAAGGGGTTGCTACTTAAAAATTAACGTGAACTGCTGAAGTGTGAGATGGGCAGATGCTTGCAAAGTGTGTTGTGAAATTATTTCATCATAAGTTCTGAGATTTATAACAGAAATATGCAAATTTAAGCTAGCCAGTTTTAACGAGTTATCAATGTCCCTGCAGCAAAGACTTAGCTCTGTCATACAGAAGAGAAGACCTTGGTTATTCTGGTAAAACCCTGGAGGAGTCAAGAATAAAAATTTGTGTTTGACCAAGAATATTCTCACATCTCAGGGCATAAATCGGCTTCTCTGGGAACGCAGACATTGTAGGAAGGCTGATAGTGATGAGAGGTGGCATACAAATTCTGTAGTGTAACTCAGTTGAGATGGGTGACAATTGGTGGTTAAGCCTAGAGCTCAGCATGTCCTATTTGGTCCTGTTGTCCATAGGCACTTTCCTTCTGAAGGAGGGAGTTCTGTGCTTCTCAAATCTGGGCATGCTACAGAATTGCCTGTGGTGTTCTTTACAAACAAAGCTGTTCAGGCTCTATTCGCAGAAACTGTTTCAGTGCTTGAGCACATGCACTCTTAAAAACAATGCAAGTAAAAAAATGTATCAATTGGTAATTTTGTTGCATAGCCAGGGCTCAAAGGTAGAGAAAGAAAAGACGGAAAGGAAAGGAGGGAGGAAGAAGAAGGAAGGGAACCAAATAAAGTCCATTTTGATCAACCCTTATCCCTGTTGTATTGAGACTGTGGACTCTGAAATTCTGGGCAACATTCTGGTTTTGGCCATTTCTTTTCCATTCCCATCCCTAAATAGAAACCCATGTGGTAAGTATACTCCCACAGTAGATCTGATGTGCCACCTCTTGCCAAGCTAGTAGAAACAGTGGGATGCAGAAAGCTAGCCCATAAGAAGGACATCACAAAAGATGTTACCTAATTCTGAATCCTACTGGAGTTAAAAGCTATACCTCAGGTTAGGGAATAAAAAGGAACAGAGGATGGAGACTGATTTGAAGTAGTGGTGAGTTATTCCCAAGTACAATTCCGGGAGCACATGTTGTTGAATGAACTTTTAAAACAGTCAAAGACACTGTGTTTCCAGGAAAAACATTCATGGCCAAACTTCCCTCTGAAGCTTGAACATTTTTTAATGAGTCATCTTTACTTCCACAATCCCTTTCTCAGTTGAGAAGAGACCTTGGTGAAATTCTCTTCTATTACCCTTTTATCTTACAATATTGGATAAACTGCTTTTCACAAATGGTAAAAATTTCAGGGCTCCCGCATATCTTATGAAATATTTAACCACTTCTGGAAGTTAAGCCCTACTCCTTCCCCTTCACTCCATTCAGACTGTTATTTATCTAGGTTAGCTTTATTGATTTCCCCCCCTAGATGCTGATTTGATATCTCGGGAATGAATCAAAGAAAACTAATGCGAGTTTCAGTCTAAGCAAAGGATCTCCACACATAATATTCACATTTCTTGGTCTAGTCATACTATCGAGTTTCAGTTAGAAGTGGCTATTGGTTCTGAAAGAGACCACTTAAATCGGGTCTCCCTCACTCACACCCACACCCTTGCCACTGTAATTTTTAGACTAAAATACAATCAAGAAATAGGATTTTTTAAAAAGAAATCGGCATTGGCTAAATATTCTAGGATATATATATTTTTAAATAATCTATAAGGACTTCCAAAGGCTGGCCATTAATAGAGACCTGGCTCTGTTGCCTGAAGCAAAATGGCAGAGTTCCCAATGATAACTAGGTGGTTGAAGCAAATATCTTATGGATACATCTATTTGCCTACTATTCTAACTTCTGCCCTTATTACGCATGCATTTTTATCCTAGATTCCTCTTCTCTTATTAAACTTATTGTCTACTGATCTCTCCTCAAGGGGCTTCTGTGTTCCAGATGAAACTATGAAAAAGTTGCTTGATAATTTGAAGGGTAAGAATAATATATTCTTTGTTATTTCCTGGGCTGATAAAGAACTCTGACTAGGTCTGCATGTGTTGACCCAAGAGTCTAAAACAAAATGAAGTAGCTATTAACATTTTGGGTTCCCCACAAAGCTGGCTCTGACATGAAGAGACTTGCAGGCAGGAAAATAATGAGAAAGTGCTCATGGGATCAAAACCCATGGAAGAAAAACAAGGGAAGTAACATGGGGCAGAGGATTGAAGTCAGCTTGGTTGGTAGCCTGAGCTAATATGACCATTCAGAGTGGGTGAGTTGGACCCAAAGGGGCCAGAGACCCTTGTCCCCCAGGTTGATGGGTCATTGGATGCACACTAACTAGAATGGGGGCATGGCCTTGGGCCCTCTTCAGCTGACACAGAACCTGTAGGGGCTGGCATCTGAGGCTTTCTGCCCCACTACACTCCCAGCACTATGGAGGAGTGAGTTCTTCATTCTTCAGTGGGGGTTCTAGACATGCATCCCTGCATCTACCACATTATCTTCAGTGATTCAGTGATGATTGATAAACCTGAACTGTTCAGGTTCATCTGTGAGCAAATTTGCCTGGCTTTCCTATCATGCTTTATTTTAATGAAAAGGATGAATGAGCCATATTTTAGGGTCAAAATATTCCTTGCTTTTTTATTGCGATCTGGAGGGTTCAAAGCTAATCAACTGATAGTAAATTGACCCTCTGTTCCTGGATATTAGGCCTTGAAGAATTCTCCTCCAGGGATAGGATAATACCGAAATCCAACAGATGACTATATAATCGTACCTTTTATTACCATCTCCGTAAGAACACAGGGTGATTATGCATTCTTGTGTGTAGATGCGAACTTAAATTTACTTTTTTTGCTCATTCCAGCTGAGGTTTATTGACGGAGTGTACACGACTTGGAATGGGTGAATGGGTACACACATATAAATGGAGATGTTATTTAACCACTTGAGCTTTCTGTAGAGGCAAAGACAGAAATGAACGCTTTAGAGGAAACAGCCACAGAAGTGCTTCTGGAAAGATGGGTGTTGTGCAACTTAGATGGCCCAGTGGCCAGCTGCCTTCCCACTGTCGGGGTGGCATTTAAGAACAGTGAAGTGGAGGATGTTATTAATGAAGAGTGTTCAACAGAAGGTAACAAATAGGAACCTTGAACTGAGTTACCTTCATGTATTTAATCGATTCAAATTATTTTATTTTAACTTATCAATATGTTTCTTATTGCTCTGCCATCATGGAGTTAAATATATTCATATTAATGTGGGGTCCCTTGGCTGATTTGTGATAGAGCTGAATGAGAGGAGTCTTGGAACTACACTTTGAATGCATTTATTACAGGAAGGATATTCGGTTGCAAAAACTGAACCCTGAATTTCCATTCTAACTGCTCCATAAAAGATGGTCAAAATGTCAAGGTTTTTCCAGCAATAATATTTTTTGAGCTCCTGTGTTTATCTGTAAGCGCTCCTCTGCCACTGCATTTTTTCTGCAGATATCAGCATATTCTCACAAACCTGCTGATTGCTCGCATTAGCCTGTGGTATTCATCTCAAGTGCTCATCAAGCACCATTTGTCTGCTCTGAGCTTCTGATTTGTTAAAATGCCTTTACCTTCCTTCCCAGGCTCTTAACTAAAGGTTTTTCTGTAAGACATTTTTCAGTATATTGGACATCACACAACTATTTTGTCGTTAGGTGAGACTTCCCATAGCTCTCTGGGTAGTCACTGCTACTTTGTCATTAAAAGAGCTGAAGGAGGAAGAGGGGGGGAGAAAAGACACTGAAGGCTACTTTTCCTGGGTTTTACAAGTTACTTTTTGATGAGGATCATAAGAAAATGATTAAAGAACTGATAATGAGCAATACAAAATTAGATCAGATGTGCTTCCTTTGTGACTTGCTAGCTGGAACCACAAAACAACAGCAAAAATTAATGAACCCAAAAGGAAGAAAAAAACAGGCTATGAGAAACCTGGAAGATGTACACGTAAGAGCTGAAGCCAGTGAGAATGAACTTGGGGGCCTGGAGCATAGGAGGAAGGTCACCTAAAAGACAAAATGACTTTGCTCCAGTGGCCCAGCCTGTCCTGTCCTAGGGAGTATGGAAAAGTCCAAATTGTCAGGAATGCTGGTTGTTAACCAAGTACACAGCTTCCCTGTGATGGAAAGGAAGCACCATCGAGGGCTGTATATAGAGGCCTGGGTTACAGCTTTTCCTCATCTGCTGTTTCTCATTCTTCTCACCTCTCAGCTGCCTCTCAGTTTGTGAGTATCACCCCAGATTTGGCAGCCAAAGGAAGAGACAGAGTCATGGAAAGGGTTTCACTGCTCAGAGGGGATTTTGGAAAAGCCTTCAATGGGAAAAGCATCTGAACTGGATGACTGGAGTTTTGGGATCTGTTGTGGTTCCAATGTCCCTGACTAAGCCTGAATGCATGAGGGAGTCAGGTCCTCTGGAATTGGATATTACTTTTAAAAAGTAATTTTCATGCAATTTTTCTGTGCAAACAGAATGCCAACAGGGAAATCTAAAAATTTAGGCATATTAGTTCTTATACTTATTGCCAAGATTTGTAAAGATTTTTATGGTATTGCAGGTCGATTTTCTTTAATTAGTTTATTTGGTTTTCATTACAGTTCTCTGATATTCCCAATTTGTGGGAGACAAGACAGAGAAGTCCAAGAGATTAAGTGACTTGCCCAAGACCACACTGCTGGAGAAGTTGTCCAGCTGGGCAGAAAAATTACCTGAATAACTTTCTATTTTACCATTGTCTCATGCTGGGGAATAAGGTAAAGTGATCACAGGCCTGAATATTTGAGAATTATTTCAGTTTAAATAATTTACACTGTTCTTTTGTACTGCCAGACCAGGTATCAAACCATGTGTACCAACCTTTGATTCAGAGACTAACATATATATCAACATATATGGGCACATCTCTGGGCATTTTTCAAGGGGTTATGACCTAAATGTAATCTGACTATGCAAGAGCAGAGGAAAAGGTTCACTTACGGGTGTCAATTAAAATACAAGACACCCAGTTAAATATGAATATCAGATTAACCAGGAATAATTTTTTTTTGTATGGATCTGTCCCATGCTAAGATTTCAGGACATGCTTATGTAAAAATTTTGGGTATCCTGTAATTTTATTTGATGACAAGGTTGATTTGGCAACTCTTGTAAAAAATGTTAACCTCAAACCTTCTTTCTGATCATCCTGGAAAATACTTTTCCTCTGCTCCTATGGTGATAGGAAGGCTATCCATTTCGAGTTGATTCTTTATGCAGGTGCTCTGAGCTGACCTCCACTTGCATGCTCAGTCCACTTTGCAAAATGCACAGTCTCTTTGGAAAGGTGGGATCTCACTCTGGATCCTATCACTGTGCTCTGAGAACAGTTACCACATGGTGAAGGAAATCTGAAGTGCTAACTGGAGGGTTAGACAAGAGATATCAGTCTACACTGAACAGACACAGCTCATAGAATGAAACACAAAGCAAACTTTTGTTTCCCATAACCCCCTGAAAAAAAAATGTTCCTCCTTTTTAGGAAATAAAATGTCTTAGAAAATAAAATGTACAAAGATACTTTAAGTCATCAGATATAGTATTGTTTCCTAAACTCTAGAATGTTAGTGCCTATATGATAATGAAACCCTTTCCTTTTTACCAGCTGGAACTTTTTAAAGATGGGGAGCTGAGCAAATGAAGTATGGTCAGCCTTCTCCTTGTAGCCCCCCCCCACCCACTTTTCTCTTCTTAAGTTTGGATTCTGGTGCCTTCTGGATGAAAGAGGTGGGAGGAAGCAGGGGTCCGAGGGACAGGAAAGACAGCTTTTGTGCTCTTGGGCCTAGTGGATCTTTAAAGCTAATTATTATTATTGTTATTTATTTTTATTTTTTATTTTCTTTTTAATTTTTTTAATGTTTATTTATGAGACAGAGAGAGACAGAGCATGAGTGGGGGAGGGGCAGAAAGAGAGGGAGACACAGAATCTGAAGCAGGCTCCAGGCTCTGAGCTGTCAGCACAGAGCCCATCGTGGGACTCGAACTCACAGACCGCGAGATCATGACCTGAGCCAAAGTCGGATGCTCAACCAACTGAGACACCCAGGCATCCCTTCTTTTTAATTGTTAATGTTTATTTATTTTTGAAAGAGAAACAGAGACCAAGTGTGAGCAGGGGAGGGGCAGAGATAGAGGGAGACACAGTCCTGAAGCAGGCTTCAGGCTAGGAGCTGTCAGCACAAAGCTTGATGTGGGGCTCAAACCCGTGAACCATGAGATCGTGACCTGAGCCGAAGTTGGACGCTTAACCGACTGAGCCATCCAGGAGCCCCATATTGTTATTTATTTTAGAGACAGTACTCCAGTGGGAGAGATGGGGTAGAGGAAAAAAGAGAGAGAGAATCTTAAGCACGCTCCAAGCTCAGCACAAACCCCGACGCGGGGCTCAATCCCATAACCTGAGCCAAAATCAAGAGTCAGTTGCTCAACTAACTGAGCTACCCAGGCCCCCCCTGATGTTAATTATTTGTTATAAAGCATTTTTGTGGATTCTTCAAAGGACCCCTGACCCTAAACCATCATCAGACACCTCCCACCTGTGGTAGCCTTTTTACTGATGATATGTTCCATGTAGTATATCACTTACTCCTTCAGTTGACACACAGATCAGGTTCTCTCTGAAGACATCTCTTTATACCCCTGTGTAGCCTCATTGGATAGAACACAAGACAATCCTATTACAGTTCTTTTCTAATCTCTGGTCTATGTGTACCACTTTTATACCCTTTGTCCCCAGTAAACCCAATCCTAATATAGCAATGATTTTCCTGTTGTTCCTTTGCACAAGCTGCTAAAACATTTCTAACCTTCTACATTGTTCAGGTGGGTATCACAATCAGGCCAATATATTCTCTAACTGAAAAAAGTATTTTTGAAATTCTTGGAAGTTCACACTAGGCTTCAGGTGAGAGGCCAACACTTCTCCCACCTTCCCTCCTTGAGGGAAAAAAAATGGGATTTGCCACATACCAGCAACTGTCTTTGAAAAGTTGGTTCTCAAAGCAAAAAACAAAAACAAGAACAACTTTCCACAACCCTTTGAGACTAACAGCATAGGGAAGGCTTTGACAGTTCCTGAAGGGATCAGAGACTTCCCATTTGAAATTTTAGCAGGGAATATAGCATCATTGTCTATGCCTTAACCATAATTGAGAGAGAAAGAGCCACATTTTAACATCATATTGCTCTGATATATCATGTAACTGCCAATAAGAGAACACACATATTCAGAGTCTGTACTGAACCTAGGATGTCAAACCAGCATTGGGGTTCTCAAAGGGCTTAGCTATGCTTGACCTGGTAAAGACTTGTGTTCTGGACATTTCTAATAAGCAGGAGTGGTCTGGCCTCATAATTTCTCCTATGTAATACGTGGGCTCTTTCTGATGCAGGATGCACATATAATGAACAAAACCACTTAAAATCCCTTCCTTGAAAGTGCACTGCAAATCACTGCAAGAGTCTAAGGGCTAAGGGAGTCATTTCCAGTCATGGCTTTCAAAAGCACTTATAATTTATATTAGCTTTCAGAGCGTTCTGGATTTCCCAAATAATGTGTGTTATAAATGACTTGCTATGGAAAAAGCTGACCAAGTCCAGCACAATTTAATCAGTGAGTTAATATGCTTCTAAGGAATGACCATGGACCCTTGAGTACATTCTCAAGGAGGCTGGCAAGTGCCATGACTTTAACTAGATGACATGTGGAACGATCTACCTCATTACCACACTGTTCACTGGTCCCAGTGAAAGCTGCAAAACAAAAGCATTAGAACACCCACTATGAGAAGGCATTCTGATCGGCCATCCTTAAGTTGAGATCTTTGCTCAGTCAATGCCCTTGAGACTGGCCCTGGGCATCACTAGGTAGCTCTCTGCAGAGCTGGCCAAGCCACAACCCAACAGGATGACAAAAACATCTAGGCAGTCATGACCAGGTTTTTGTTTTTTTAATGTTTATTTATTTTTGAGAGAGAGAGAAAGAGAGAGAGAGCAGGGAAGGGGCAGAGAGAGGGAGACAGAGGATCTGAGATGGGCTCTGTGCTGACAGCAAAAAGCCCGATGTGGGGCTTGAACTAGAAACCATGAGATCATGACCTGAGCTGAAGTCAGATGCTTACAATTGAGCCACCCAGGCACCCCCATGACCAGCTTTTTTTTTTATTCTCTTTCAGATTATTTCACAATTGGTTAAGTAGTAGGGGTTAATGCTGGGAAATTCTGGGCCCATGAATCATGGCTCCTCAGCTTTCTAGCTGTATGACCGTTTTGGGTCTCATTTTTCCCCATCAAGAAATTGGAAGAGAAACAGTACCTACTACCCCACAGGTTGGTTGGGAGCACTGAATAAGATAATATATGCAGATAGATCAGAAAAAAAATGTTTATTGCATGCTACATATTTTTGTTGTACTGTTAAAATAGGATATTATGCTAGGGTAGCTCAAGTATTCCATTCTGAGTGGCTCATAACCACTGCCCCACTGCCTGAGTAAGTGCCCCAAGTTACAGTTCACACAGCATTTTTACACAAATCACAGATAATCCAACAACCAACAGCTCATCACTGTTCAAATTGTAGTGTGTTTCCTTCCATGTTTATTTCTATTTGTACTTATGCATATTTTTTTAAAAATTGGAGTCATATTGAATTTGTAATTTTGTATCCTACTTTTTTTGACATAGCATTATTTCAATTACTCACATCATTAAATATATTTCAAAACAAGTTTTTAATAGTTGCATTTTCCTTCCTGTGGACATACCAACATTTATTTAACTATTCCTCTGGGTGAGCATTTGGATTAAATATGCTTCTATAAATATATCATAAGTATTGCTGCAACAAACAAACTTTAATACTCCCTGACCTCTTTTCTGGTTGTTTGCTTAGGACACACCTAAAAGGGTACATACATTGTTTAGCCTCTTCATACATGGCTAAATTACTTTCTAGAATATTTATTCCAGTGTTATAATTTTATGTAAGCTTTCTTTTTTTTTTTTAATTTTTTAACGTTTATTTATTTTTGAGACAGAGACAGAGCATGAACGGGGTAGGGTCAGAGAGAGAGGGAGACACAGAATCCGAAACAGGCTCCAGGCTCTGAGCGGTCAGCACAGGGCCCGACGCGGGGCTCGAACTCACCGACCGCGAGATCATGACCTGAGCCGAAGTTGGCCACTCAACCAACTGAGCCACCCAGGCGCCCCTATGTAAGCTTTTTTAAATTTATTTCCTGAACTAATTTCAAGATCCATTAAAAAAACTGTGATAAAATACATACACATTAAATGTACTGACGTAACAATTCTTAGTGTATAGTTCAGTAGTGTTAAGTATATTCACATTGTTTTGCAATAAATCTCCATAACTTCATCATCTTGCAAAACTGAATGTTTACACCCATTAAAAAACAACTTCCCACCTCCCCCTCCCTTTAGCCCCCTGGCAACCACCATTCCACTTCCTTTCTCTATGAATTTGACTACTGTAGGTATTCCATGTAGGTGGAATCATACGGTATTGTCCTTTTGTGACTAGCTTACTTCATTTAACATAATCCAGTGCTCTGATTTTAATTTCTCAAACTTTGTCTGATAATCTCTCCTAAAAAGAAATACTGTCTCATGGCAGTTTACCAAACAGGAGACATTTGATTATTCCATGGGTTCCTGTGCATTCTGGGAGCTGTTTGGATCAGAGGTGTGTTTATTTTTCTCTCCATTTGCCCAAGGGTCCTGAGTATGTCATCATGATGTGTCTGTAGCTTCCAAAATGTAACCAACCACTAGGGGGAAAGGAGGAGGCTATAGGCATGGGAAAAGACAAAGAAATTAAAGTGTTTCCAGATCCTGACAAGATGACAAATGAACATGGGCTTTTGGATTCTTCCCTTAAAATCAACCCTGAAAGAAGTAGAGAGATGAAAGGAAAGTATAGATCTAAGGCACTAATTTTTAAAAAGTGTAATCATCTGGGGGAGACTAGAGGCTCTTGAGAAGTGGTATGTGTGGTGAATGCATGTGGTGGGGGAGAGAGAGAGCTGGTGCATCCTAGGGAGGAAGGTGCTGGTGAGCATGCCATGGGACAGTGACTATGTAATGTTCATGTTTCTCCTGTATATTTCCGGGAAATCACCTTTGCTTCTCCATCAGAATCATATAGGCCAAAATGACTAGGTAACAAAGGAGCACAACCACCAGAAAAGAAAGATAACACACTGAACAGTGTGTACAACCTGAAGCCAAATTATTACGGGATCAAAAAGTTAAAACAAGCATGATAAATAAATGCAAGGAAATAAGGGGGAGACAGGCAATCTGAAGCAAGAACAGTAAGTCACAAAACAGACCAGGTGGACATATTAGTTACAGATACTATAATAATTGAAACAATTATATTAGATGGGATAAATAGATGAATATCACAGAAGAATAAATTAGTAATATGGGAAGCTGATTTAGGAACTGTCTCAGTATTTATCCAGAAAGGATGAAGAGAGAAAGTATAAAAGAAAAGCTCAGAGGTATGGAGGATAAAGCAGAAGCAATCCTATCGATATCAGAATTGTTAAACAACCCTGGGCACAATGAAGACAATGGAGTAATGTTTTGCAAGAAGCAAAGAAACAAAATTTGAAGAAATCAGCATAGATGACTATAAGAGAATGGGGAAAGAGGGACATTTTAGTAACATTATCATCTATATAAAGAAAAATAAACTGGACCACATTCTGATACCGTCTGTAGATAAAAGTAGGTTCTGGAAGAATTAAAGAACTAATGTGAAAAATGAAACTACAAATTTAGAAGAAGAAAATGGATAAGAACATCTTCATAGGCTAGGGGTGGGGAAGGGTATTTTGAAAACTCAAAAGCATAAATCAAAAGGCTAAAAATTGATTAATTTGATTAATTTGATTATATCAACATTAGGAGTTAATGGTTAGTGAGGGATGCCATGTAAAAATCAACAGATACAGCAGTTTGATGCCCAAACTCATTAGTACAGAAACAGAAATTAAACTGGCAACAAACTATTTGTTTAATATTTATTTTGAGAGAGAGCACACATGAGTGGGGAAGAGGGGCAGAGAGAGGGAGAGAGAGAGAGAATCTCAAGCACACATTCAGTGTGGAGCCTTTTGCAGGGCTCAATTCCACAACCCTGGGATCATGACCTGAGCCAAAATCAAGAGTCAGATGCTCAACTGAGTGAGCCACCCAGGTGCCCCATAAACTATTTTTTTATGTTCAAAAATTAGAAAGCTGACTATGCCTAGTGTTAGTGGGGCTGTGGGGATGGAGGCCATTGAAACCTCCATGTATCATTGATGGGAGCCAGGATTGGTGCAACTATTTGGGAAGTCAGTCTAGCAATTCCACCCCTGGTTACACAGCTCTGCAAGGGGCACATACAAGAATGTTGTTGGTAGACTTCAGGAGCTGGAGTCAACCTAAGTGTCTGTCATTGAGGAAATGGCTAAGTCACATTGTACGCATGGGGTTCCATGGAACAGTGAGCAGCAATGAGCTAGATTTATATCCAGCAATATGGATATGACTTTAAAATATCATCCTAAGCAAAGAAAAAGAGAAAAAAATAGGAAAGGTGTCTTAGCCTGTTTGGGTTGCTATAGCACAAGAGCACAGAGTGAATGACTTAAAAACAATAGAAATTTATTTCTTACAATTCTGGATGCTGGGTAAAGGCACTGACAGATTTGGTGTCTGGTGAGTACTTGCTTCCTGGTTCATAGACAGTGCCTTCTAGCTGTAACCTTACATAGTGGATGAGGTGAGGAGGCTCTCTGGGGCCTCTTTTATAAGGACATTAATCTCATTCATGAGGACCCTGTGCTCATGACCTAATTACCTCCCAAATATCACCATATTGAGGATTAGGTTTAAACATATGAATTTGGGGAGGACACAACCATTCAGACCATAGCCAAAAAAAGAAAAAAAAAGAGATAAAAGATAAGACCTAGCAGGGTAACATTTATGTAAAATAAAGTTATATTGACAAAATAGAACAAAAATATTTTTTTTTAATTTTTTTTTCAACGTTTATTTATTTTTGGGACAGAGAGAGACAGAGCATGAATGGGCGAGGGGCAGAGAGAGAGGGAGACACAGAATCGGAAACAAGCCCCAGGCTCCGAGCCATCAGCCCAGAGCCCGACGCGGGGCTCGAACTCACGGACCGCGAGATCGTGACCTGGCTGAAGTCGGATGCTTAACCGACTGCGCCACCCAGGCGCCCCACAAAAATATTTTTAAAGAGCACATCAAATATATGAGAATGTTTACTTATGGAGTGGATGTGGGGTAGGGAATAGGAGTTGGTTATGGGTAAGAGGGAATAAAATGATCAATTAGGCTAGAAGCCCATTTCACAGACAAGGGTCTGTAAGCTGAGGAATCGGGAGTCCAAACGACTCAACCCTCTCTGTCAACAGACTGATAGATGATTGGTAAGTAACATGGAGACAGCCTATATATGAGACCTTATGCTAAGAGCTTTATATCCAACAATTCACTTACTTTTTATATCAGGTGTAGAAGAAATTTATGGTTCTCTTCATCTCCCAAATGATGAAAGCATGGTTCATAGAGAGGAAGCAACGTGCTGGTGTCTCATACATGTATGGATTGGGGTGGCCGGTCTTCAAATGTCCAAGTTCCTGACACCTTCATGAACTGCCTTGTTGAAATCTCTTCATAGAGATGGTTAGTGCTGACCACAGAAAGCACACATGGGTAGATGTATGTATTTTGTCACTATAATGCTGCGGCTATGTCATCATGTGGCCATTGCTCTTTCTGTGGGCTGTACCAACCCTTACCTCACTGCAGACCTCATACATGGGGGCAGAGGAGGGACAACCACACACAGCACCAGAAAGTGGCTTTTCAGACTTTTTGAAAGATGCCAGATGCCTCCTATTGTGTGTGGTACAAACAAGTTGATATGAAATATTTAAAATATGGGCATGCTGATCCATGTTCCAAATTAAGAAAAAATCCACTCTCAGAAAAATGAAAGAAATCTACCAATAAAGGAGCTGAGAAATAGCCATTTGGATTAAAGTGAAATACTGTCACGATGCCAATTTCAACTTAAGAAAATAGACCACCTCTTGGAGGGTGAAATTTCCATGCCCTCAGGCATTACTCCCACAAAGTGAATGTGGACCAGAAACATGTGGTCTTAATAAATCTTATTCCATATTCCTCAGATTACTATTAAAATAGGGTTACGAGAAGTGCCTCTTATGAACACAGGGACTATTGCAAGTAATTATAGGAAAAAAAACAATGATGTCTGCCTTTGTTATGAAGGTAGTTTACAATTAGCACTAAATGCTATTGTGCCAATATATGTAGTAGGGGACTGGGCAATAGAGAATTCTAGATACAAATTGAATTTTGCAAGCAGAAAAGGAAAATGGTAGTACTTCATATTATCAGTACTTCTCCTTAATAACACAAGTAAACACTAGAGTCTCATCCTAAGAAAGGGAAGATTAAGCCTGTGCGTCTTATCAATCTGCCACGAGAGACTCAAGGTGTCAGAATTAAGTCCTGCAGGGTCACAGCATGAGATGAGAATAATGTGCAAAGACAGCCCAAGCATCAATAGTCCAAAAAGTAACTGGATAATTGCTTCATATCACATCTAACACACAATGATAAAGAATGTCAGAGTAATTACTCCGAGGATAGCAGGGACCGCCACACTGCAATTGTCATCACGGCCTGGGTTGGATTGTGTGTGTTTGTATGTCCCTCTCGCTGCTGCTTGCTATCTCCTTGTAGATATGTCACTCAGATTTGTAGATTTAGCTCCAGGGGGCACAAGGGTTCCTTCTGAACTATGGAGATTGAAGTGCACCAATTTAATATTCACCTCTTACTGGTAAAAGCTCAAATCCATTTGCCAAAGGCTGACGTGAAAGGGAAACTTTGAAAAATAAAGCTAAGGTCTGTAAGTATACTTTGGATGTTTTCAACATCCACCCGTTATCCCAGAGGACTTTATTCCTGAGATGTCAAGTAATGAAGACAATGGAGACAACGGCTCTAAATAAAGAATGCTTTCCACTTTGCCGCGAGAAAGAAATAAAACTTAAGGGAATTGGGGAATTTTTATTTAATTCATTTTCTCCCTTTCATAATTTTCTGGGAGGGTATCACACTACCTGTAGAATTCATTACTGACAGCTTCTGCAAGAGTTTGTGGAAAGTAAAACAAAGGGAAGGAATGGAATCTTTCATGACCATGAGCTTTAAATTAGCACCTCTGGGCCAGGCTGAGAAATCAGGGGTGAACGTGATCGGAGCCTGTGGCACATGACAGTGGCTATTTCAGGTTTTCCTGGTTCAGACTAAGAGCCAAATCTGCCCCTACTTTTTTCAATGTCAGCAGAAACATGAAACTCCTTGAAATGCTCATCTCTTATCTGAAACAGACCATAGGGAGCTGTAAATAAAAATGTTGACCTATATCTGCAAATCCTGGTTCTCTCTTATTAATAACAGTGATGATGATGATGATGTTGATGATGGTGATGAAGATCTTATTTTAGAGAGAGAGAGAGCAAGCAGGGGAGAAGGGCAGAGGGAGAGGGTAAGAATCTTAAGCAGGCTCCACACTCAGCATGAGCCCAATGGAGGGCTCAATCCCATGACCTTGGGATCATAACCTGAGCCCAAATCAAGAGTCGGTTGCTCAAGTGACTGAGCTACCTAGGTGCCCCATAATAGTGATTATTTAAGGAGTCATTACTGTGAGCCAGGCATGAAGCACTCTGCACATATTTACACGTATTATGTCATATACTCCTCAGCCACTCTCCATTATATAGAGATATTATTATCCCCATTATATAGATAAGAACATTAAATGATTGGAAGGTTTAGTTACCAGGCAGTTTCATAGAGACTAAATAGCAATGCCAGGATTTAACCCTTAGAAGTCAGACTTGAGGGTTTAGCTGGAGTTCAACTTGACCGTCATGGTAGGATGCCCACAAGGATAATAACTGTGATGAGTCAACAGACATTTGACAATTGACAAAAAAAAAAAAAATGGCTGTTCTTTCAAATGTTCATCAAATGTTTTGTGACTTAGAGGTAGTCTGAAGTGCCGTACAAAACCCACTAGGTCTAGATTTGCAATTCATGTTATTGCTTAAAGAGAGAGAGAGAGAGAATGGGGGAAAGTAAGGTTACACAGTGCCTACAGACAAATAGCTTAGTTTAATTTCCTGTCACACAGATAATTAGGCACCAAATAGGTCCCTGAGGTAATTAAAAACATAACAAACCTAATGAAACAAGGACTGCATCCTGGTTAAAGAGGGAAAAATAAAAGTTATAAATCACTAGTAAATCATGAATTTCCTCAACAGGTGAATTGTACTTGTTTTAGCAAAAAACATACTCCTGGCATTCCTCAGAATTAGGAGTTGCTTTCTAAGTCACCTGTGAATGGCCCAGCTGTCACTGTGAGTCACAATGAATTTGTTATTCTCTCCTCATGGAACAGAATGGGCAGCAGGAGGCCCCTGAGGGCTCTGGAATTGAAGTGGCCTTTCAGGTTTCCTGGATCTTTGGGTTGCACTGGTTACCAGACGAGTGGAAGGAGTGGCTCTGAGGTACCCTGAGAGGTTGGAAAACCAGTTTTCATGGAGGAGAGCAGCCTCGTTGCCCATCCACATTTCTTTGAGGTGTGGAGAGGCTTCAGGAATGAGAGGACCTAAGGCTCTCACTTTTTCTGGATGTCCTCAGACATGGCCACACCATGTTCCAAGCTGCTAGCAGCATCTTTCACTGCCTGAGGCCTGGTGATAACACATCAACAAGTTAGGGCTCAAAACCTGTCAGCTACTGACTTTGACCAGACATCAATCGTCCGCTACGTTGATGGTCTGAGCTAAAAGAAAATGACAACCTCCTATAAAAGAAAACAGTTAAAAATCTTTTTTTTCCAAGTCAATTCATTTTAAAGTTGTTAATTAGAAATTCATGTTGACTACCCTAGAAAACGGTGAGCCAAATAAAATAAAGACAATGAATAGAAAAAAACATATATGATAGAAGATATGGCCACAAATATTCCTTAAGGAGGTTTGAAGTTTGGTGCACAGAAAGGGTCCCAGACAGGGAGTCAGAAAGTTAGGGTCTGAATTCAGGCTGTGCCACTCATGGTAATATACCTGTAGGCAAGATACCTAATCTCTCAGACCTCTGTTCCCTTCAGATTAAAAATGGAGATAAAAATTTTTGCCTTACAGGGGCACCTGGGTGTCCCCATTAAGCATCTGACTCTTGATTTCAGCTCAGGTCTTGGTTTCATGGTTTGTGGCAGCTGACAGCACAGAGCCTGCTTGGGATTCTCTCTCTCCTCTCTCTTCCCACACCCACAAAACGATAAATAAACATAATTTTTTTTTTGCCTTACAGATTATTTTTTTTTAGACTAAACAAGTCAACAGCTATGAAAATGCCTTGCATGCTGTCTAGAATGTAGTGATTCTCAATAAACACTGGTTGTTAATGTGAAGAAGTGCCCAAAGTAACAATATTTATAACTCAAATGGCCACAGGTTACATATTGGAGGGATCTATTCCATCCCTTTACCAAGAACTAAAAGCCAACTTTATAATATATTAAACATTTATGTATATTTGAGGCCACTTCTGGATTTTCTACTGTGTCTACTCAAGATCTAATACCATAACATTTAAATTATTAAGGCTTTGCTTTATGATGCTGATGTTAGCTCTGCCTCATCACTCTTATAGAATTTTCCTGGCTAACATTGTTGGTTTATCTTTCCATGTGCATTCTAGAAATAGCATCTCGAGGTTAAAAAAATCATGTTCATATTTTATTCAATATTCATATTGAGATTATTTCTTTTTTTTTTTTTATTTTTTTTTTATTTTTGGGACAGAGAAAGACAGAGCATGAACGGGGGAGGGGCAGAGAGAGAGAGGGAGACACAGAATCGCAAGCAGGCTCCAGGCTCCGAGCCATCAGCCCAGAGCCTGACGCGGGGCTCGAACTCACGGACCGCAAGATCGTGACCTGGCCAAAGTCGGACACTTAACCGACTGCGCCACCCAGGCGCCCCGAGATTATTTCTTTAAATAAAATTAATATTTTTATGAAGTTGAGCCTCACTATTCAAGAACATTGTATGTTATTTCATTAGTTCAGGTCTTGTTGCCCTCAGAATACTTTAGGTTTTTTTTCATGTAGATCTTGCAGATTTTTAAAATATACTTAATTCTTTAGTATATTAAATATTTTTAGAAATTAGACTTCTGTTTCCATTATATATTCTCCTTGCTTATTGCTTATGTACAGTAAGCTTACTCATATCTTCACATAAAATATTGTACACAGCCATGTTACTGAACATTCTTACTATATGATAGTTTTATTTTTCAGTTGATTATTTTGGAATTTCTAGGTACACAATAACATCTAGAAAACCTCCAGAATAATATCTCTGTTTCCTTTCATGGAAACATGTTTATTTCCAGTGCTTATTTCCTGGGAAGTTTATTTCCAGTGTTATTCCAGTGTTTATTTCCCTGGGAAGAATAATACTGGTTTTTGTGTTGAGATCAATGTCTTTTATCAATGCAAAGGAAGAATCCATCTATTGCTTTATAGACTTTGACTTTTGAGCCACATAAACCTATTACTTAATCAAAATCAATAGATATAATTTTATTTTATATACCTTTTTAAATGTTTAGTATTTATTTATTTATTTGAGAGAGAGAGAGAGAGAGAGAGAGCAAGCTAGTGGGATAGGGGCAGAGAGAAAGGGAGACAGAGGATCTGAGGCAGGCTCTGCACTGACAGCAGAGAGCCCAATGCAGGGCTCAAACTCACTAGCTGTGAAATCTGACCTAAGCCTACTGAGTCACCCAAGAGCTTCAAAAGACACATTAAAAAAAATAATAATTAATACTGTATTTCAATGGCAAATTCTTGGCTGTATATTTGGAGAGGTTACAGAGAAAGCAAACTTACAGGAGAAGTACTCAGTGAGGTCCCTGGACGAGCAGCATTAATATCACCCATGAACTCACTAGAAATGTAAATTCTAAGGTCCCACTCTGGACCTAATGTATCAGAGTTTTGAGGGGGAGGTGGAGTGGCCTAGTAATCTGTGATTTATCAATCCTTACAGGGCATTTTGATGCTAGTTAAAATCTGGGACCCATTGGCTTAGCTAGATTAATAAATCAAATAGATGATGAACCAGGGATTTCTAGGGTTATTGGTAGGGAAGGGTCATAAATAGACATTCAGTTCACAGTGATATGGGGCCACAGTCGAAGGGTAACTAGGAGAATATGAAAAGCTTTCCTCTGTTACCAGAGGGATGGGTGAAATAGGTGATGGGGATTAAGAGTACACTTATCATAATCAGCACTGAATGTACAGAATTGTTGAATCAGTGTATTGTATGCCTGAAACTAATGTAACACTGTATGTTAACTATGTTGGAATTAAAATTAAAAAAAAAACTTATATCTGCCCCAAACTTTATCTTCTCCATACTGAAAGACTCTCCCCTTTTATTTGAAATAGAATCTCAACCTCAGATTCTTGCTTTGATTAAATAATAAAGGGGAAGCATTGCATGAGATTTCCTGCAGTTGGGAAAAAGAGCCCTTGGGCACAGGGATGCAGACACTGGCAGCTGAAAATCAGCTGGAGCACATGAGGAGGTCAAGTGCCTAAGAGGAGCACTGACCCTGTCTGCTGCATCCATTGTGCCACCGGATAGTAGACCGTGACAGTGTTGCCCTTTATGCTGGTATATCAGCACTGTTGCACGTATCAGATTAGCAAGCTCCATCTTGGAAAGTGCAGCACCAACTAGCACATCTGGTAAAGAAATCCCTAGAAATTGTTATTTTTTAGAGTCAAGGGACAGGATTATGAATGCTACATTCACAGGCTCAGACAAGGCAATACAGCCAGGGAGAGAGGTGGCATTCAAGGGAAAAATACTGCACCTGGGAAACTAGGATGAGGAGGAAAAGTGGAAGCAGACATTGAAGGCTGTAACATCACAGCTTTACCAATGGCCAGCCCCCCATTCCTGGGAGTACTTTCAGGAACCTGCATTTGCCTGCACGAAGGGGGGAAGAGAGGAAAGTGGTAATTGTACCTAGGATGGGTACAAAATGCCCTCTGTGTACATGAAGAACTGTGTCTGATGTGACTCAGGCAGTTAGTGCCTGAACAGGAATTTGAATAAAACAATAGAATCCCTACATGTATTCAAATTCCCTTTATTTTCATTTGCTTACAATATTTTTTAAACATTAACTTACTTCTTCTTTTCGTTTTTTGTTCACTTATTTTTCTTCAGCCTCATCCTCAACTATAATATCAGTGAGATCACTGTTTTGAGATTACATTTTTATTTTGTTCTGAAACACATGAAAATAAATACATAATTATTTTTTAAGAGCTAGTTCAGAATATCTCAAATACCTGGTGTGGTAAGCAGGCACTATTTCAGTAATGCCAGCTCTCTAATTTGCCTTCTTTCTATTACTCCAGTAATGTCCAGAAGAGGACAGGGCTTCTCAAACTTTAGCTTGAGTAAGAACAGGTGGTGGAATCTTCTAAATTTACGCATATACCTGATCGTGATCCCCATCACCAAACTCAGATTGAGAAGAACCCCCAATATGATCCACGAAGCTGAATTTTTAAAAGAATTCTAGGTAAAGCCAATGAAGTAACCTTGGGGCACTTAGAACACCCCCATGGAGTAAAATCTTTAAGGTAATACCGAGACAGAAAATTGCTCCTGGCCCTTAAGATGTAATTAGTTGTTTAAAAACCAGAGCTGGGGCGCCTGGGTGGCGCAGTCGGTTGAGCGTCCGACTTCAGCTAGGTCACGATCTCGCGGTTCGTGAGTTCGAGCCCCGCGTCAGGCTCTGGGCTGATGGCTCAGAGCCTGGAGCCTGTTTCCGATTCTGTGTCTCCCTCTCTCTCTGCCCCTCCCCCGTTCATGCTCTGTCTCTCTCTGTCCCAAAAAAATAAATAAACATTGAAAAAAAAAAATAAAAATCAGAGCTGCTGGGGAACCTGGGTGGCTGAGTTGGTTAAGCATCTGACTCTTGGTTTTGGCTCCTGTCATGATCTCAAGGTTCTTGAGTTCGAGCCCCACGCCAGGCTCCGCACTGTAGTGCAGAACCTGCTTGGAATTCTCTGTCTCTCTGTCTCTCTCTCTCTCTCTCTCTCTCTCTGCCCCTTCCTGCTTGTTCTCTAAATAAATAAATAAGCAAATAAGTAAATAAATAAATAAAATTGTTTAAAAAATAGAGCTTCTAAGGAACTATCTTCCACAAGTGTACAATGGGGTGATCACAAAATGCCCAAATCTTAAAGGCTGCTAAGGGAGAGTTCTCAGAACCCTGGGGGCTCAGGAATGTGAATCTGGAAAGAAGCATAGAGGCTTTTTGTCAAGAAAGCCAGAGTCATGAAGGATTAAGTGGGAGACTACAAAATACAAGGGCTCCTGAGCCCCAAACCAGAGCCACTCTCTACAGCAAACATAACAGACTGCTGAGTTTCTACACTGATGAGTTTTGTGATGATGCTGTTTCCTTATGAAAGAGGAGACTTGAGGAGCATTGCTTTGATATTTAATCTGCCCATTAAATGTACTGTCTATATTTTCTATTTATTTTGTTATTTACATTTCTTTAAGCAGTCTTGTTAAGAGCTTCTGAGGTAAGACATTGCATGGATAACAAGGAGGGAAAGAGACCACAGACCTCTGACTGCAGTGGGGTGCAGCAGAGTGGGGGAGTGGGACCTTAAACTAGGGACAAGAATCTGGAAGAGGAGGGCTCTGGTACCATCCCATGATTGGTAGAGATACATACATTTAGAGAGGTTTTTGAACAGGATTGATATGAACTAGTAGAATATACTACACTTGATTTTCTTTTTCTCTTCCCCGCTCTCTCTTCAGAAAATGACACTTTTTGCCTTAACATCCCATCTACTCAGGCACTGTGGCTTCTAAGGTAAGAGTTTTCTAAGATTACAGGGGAAGCCAGGCAAAAGGAGAGGCCATTTTTAGCAGTCAGAACTCCAGGAGATATTTTTACTAGGTAACGAACATCTCTCAACCTTGACAGAACTTGATTACAATAGTTTAGTACTAAACACAATGTCAGAACAGATCTTTGTCCCTGAGGTGAAGAGACTTGAATTGCAGCTTGCAAACTGTGGTCCTGTCTTGAGGTTTCCATGGTAAGCCTTCTCGCCCAGCCCCTTCTCCATACTGCAACAAGGTGCAATGGCTAATATAGAAACGAATGAAAAGTGAGCAGATTCTTCAGCTTACAGCATGGTATTTCTCCTCCAAAAGAATCAGAAGGAGTAGGAATCCAGCAGGTAGACTGAGTAGTGCAGAAGTACTTTGGAAATCATCTAATTCCACCATGTGAATAATCGCACATCTCTTGTCAAGGACACATAAGCTGGGATGGGTTCATACAATCTATATTTGTTTAAAGCAAGCACTGTAAGCTATGTATATACATCCAAATTGAGTTTTCTCATTTGATGAGGTCAAGGAAAATGGCAGGTTCTGGAGGGCAAAGTATATGGATACTAGGCACTTATGCCCTGCCTCTCAGGGTCTAGCTGAGTATATTCACAGATCAAGCACCCTGTGAATTCTCAACTGACTACCTGAATGGTTGATTAACTGAACAAATCAAGGTAAACAAAGCAAGGTAGAAAATCAGTGCAAACCATGATCTCACCTCAAGCGGGGACTTACTTTGTATTGACAAAGAAGAAAAAATAAAAAGACAAAAACCCTGGGTTTTATTTAATTTATCCAATAAATATCTATTGAGCAAGTAATGCTAGGCATAGATGGTAAAATTTCAAACACCTTGCCTCCTGTTCTGGTTGAGGGGATAGGTGATATACATGTGAACAAATGAAAAACTGCGTATAGTGACAAATGCTCTGAAACACACTAAACGAGGTGACAGCGTGACAGGTGATGGGGCAGGGTGGTGGGGAGCAGTGTTCCTATGGTGGTCCTGGAGATATATGAATGGGAACTTGAGTGATAAGTAGAAGCCAGCCATGAAGAAACTGGAAGGAGGGAATTCCAGATAGAAGGGACACTAAGAATAAGTATGTGAGGTGCCAAAGAATGCCCTTGAGTCTGAGATGGCGTAAAAGTTATGTATGAAGTGACCTGCTTCTATAGGGCAGAGGTGGGCAAACTGACCCATTGCCTATTTTTGTGAATGAAGTGCCATTGGAAGAGGGCCCTTCCCATTTATCCATTTATTGACATATTGCCTATGGCTGCTTTCATGCTGCAGTAGTAGAGTAGGTGTGACAGAGACTGGCTGGTCTAAGATAGGTCTAAGCCTAAGATATTTCTCCTCTGACCCCTTACAGAAAGGTTACCCAGCCCTAATTTAGGGGCTGCCTATCATGGCACAGAATTTGGATTTTCTTTTGAATTCAGGGAATAGCTAATAGAAGATTTGGGGCTGTCTAGCAGTAGGGCCTGCCTGACTCTAAAGTTCCATGAACACTGTATGGCAAACGGATTACAGTGTTACGAGTGAGGAGGCAGGGACACAAGTTCAAAGTCTCTTGCACTATTCCCGAAAAGATAGTGACTTGTGTTATAATTGCAGCAATGAAGATAATAAGAAGTGGTTGGGCTACAGACATATTTTGGAGATAGCATTTAGAAGAATAATCCATAACACTGAGTTTGTAAGAATAATTTGAATCTGGAGTTTATAAAATGACTTTGAGATTTTGGCCTGAGGAAATTACATAAGGTGTATCATTTAAATGAGAAGAGGGCAGGAGTGGCAGGGCTGGAGATGAGTGAGAAATCAAAGCACTGATTTCAACCCAAGCTTTACATGCCTATTAAATATCTCTGTGAAATGTATCATAGGCAGTTTGCTATTTGACTCTGGGCCTAGGGGAGAAGTCAGGGCTGGAGATATAAGTTTGGGAATCATAGTGTGTATTTGCATTGAAAGTCATGGGGCTGGAAAAGAAGGTGTAAGGAGAGAGAGGGTACAGTGAGAAGCTCCAGGGCATGCTAACATTTCAAAATCTGGCAGATGATGCAGAGCCAGGAAAAGAGAATGCAGAGGATCAACATGTGGAAGTAAGACTATGCTAGTTACCTAGTTATTGATCTCATCTTTAAGCCCACCCTTGTACATCCTGCTTGGATGCTAAGACTAAGCATTCCTGCTTTGCCAGCAGCTCCCTGCTGGGCCCTGCCCCTAGAGGGCGCTAGAGAGACCAGTGAGGCAGGCAGAGTTAGGATGGGCTTGGGTTTCTTTTCCCTTCAGCTTCATCCCAGTCTCCTTTCTTCACCCTGGCCATGGCAGGACTTTTCTTAGCAGCAGTTTCTTCCATTTTGCTGTTTTTCCATTATTCACAGAAGTAGTCTCCTAGCATCCCCCTGGGCGACTCCCAACACTAGCACCAAGTACCCACCAGCACGCGTTCCTCAGAGGTCTGGGTCCCAGCTGCAGGACCCCTCCTCTGAGTTCAAAACACAAGGTCCAGCCAAGCTCCCCCTAGTTCCTCCAAGGTCAGGGTTTCGTTTCCTTGGGGCCCTCCTCTAAGCACCTGATCTTGAATTCCAACCTTGTCCATCAACTTGGTGGCTGTTTCCTGCAGTCTCTACTTCTAAAACACCTTAAAGATCTCTTTTCACACATTTCAGTGACATACTTAATGTTCTTTATATAAGGACATATAATTCTGTATATCTCAGTTACCTAGTTAACACTCTTTTTTGTTAAGTTCTCTGTATTAAAGTAACCGGAGGAGGTGCTGTCACAGAAGCCTAGAGAAAAATAAGAGTTTCAACAAGAGAGGTCAAAGTAGAAAGGGCCAAATAATTGACAATCCATTGGATGTAGCAAGGTTTTGGTGATAGTGATGTGTCTGTGGACTGATGGGGTTGGGAAGCCCAATGGAGAGGATGAAGAGTGGTTGGATTCCACATGCCTTGTGGAGACTAAGTTTATAAGAAAACTTGTAAGATTCAATTTATAAAATGACTCCAGTGTTCTTGGCTTGAGGAAATAGTAGATGGAGGTGCCATTAAAAAAAAAAAGATTGATGAATTTGGAAGCCCACAGGAGTTGGCTAAGGGGTGAAGGGGAGGTGAGCAAACAGAGACTACTAAAGTAGGTAATTCTTTAAGGATTTTTTTTCCAGTGAATGAGGCCACTGAGGGTTTTATTTTCTCAAGATCAGAGCTGTTCAGAGACTGAGGGAGGCAGACACAGATGATACCAGGGAGATGTGCGTGCTAGGGAGAGTGAAATTCTTGGGCAATGGGTTAAGAACAGGTGGGATCCAGGGCACAAGGGAAGTATTTGGCTTTTAGTAGAACCAGGGCCATTGCTCCCAGTTGTTAAAGGAAGGAAGCAGAATGTGTGAATTCAGATGCAGGGATGTTGGAGGATTTGGTGCTCGGAATACAAGATTATTATTTGTGTTTTTTTACTTCATCTATTATCAAGATAAAAAACAACAAACCTATGGGGAAAAAGCCTCCAAACAACTTGCATTGCAAAATGACTATCGTCATGCATAACATTAACCAGAAAAGCACTTTTGATTTCCAGTGATCACAGAGATCAATATTCAGAGGTGCACAAGTGATAAAAATGATCTTCCTAACCTGGAGAATAGAGATATAAGACTCTCATATTCCGGAAGTGATGTGAATACCCATAATTACCACTATAAATTTGCTGAGTTCTAAAAATAATTCTGTATTTTCCTGTAGGATTTGCAAGCTAATAATAAGCAATTTCCAGCTGTGTGCTGTGACAGCAAAAAAGAGGGTCTAACATCCTTATAATTATTTTTCATATCCGTATTCACATTAGAAAATACTGATTAAGACCCATCTGTTTAAATATTTTTTTTCCGTTGTTAAGACCTCTGTAGTAGGTGACTTTTATGAAATCTATCTCACTATATTGTATATATTAGACTTCACAAGGAGGGTTATCAAATATTTTACCTTTCAGACTTCTTAAATACACACACATATGATTATGAAATAAAAGGACTAACGAGAGTAAGAACTGAAATTTTTCTTTAGAGCAGATTCCACAAACACATCCCAAGGGCTCCCCTCAATTCAGCAGCTAACGCTGCGCCGAACAGCAGGCTCCACCATATGAAATGTTGAGCCTCGTTCACTTCATTCTGCTCGACAAAATAAGTGCGATTGAGAACAACTAAATCAAATATCTATTTCTTGGGTCTGTTTTCTCCAACTTCAAATGCTCTTCTGAGTATTTGAAATGTCACCACCCAAAGAAAGGAGATAACTCTTCGATCATGAATTCACTGTTACTTCCTGGAGGTGAAAAGAAGAATTACTCTTCAGGACAAGTTGATAAGTTTAGCTTGCTGCTGGATGGAACCACACCTCCTCCGGGTTCCTCAGGTTTCCTATAACTCCTTTCAAAGCCCACAGCACTGTGGGTCTGGTCTAGGCAGACAAGATGCTGCTCCAGTAGTGCCCCTCCCCCCCCAAAAAAATCCAGAAAAATCAAGGGAAATATCTGCCCCAGGTTGAATATGGACAATTCTCTCAAAAATATGGAGAAGAGTTTAACAAAACCAATTCAAAATATATATGATGATTGACATGAATCAATATTATTTTCAAATAAAGTTTCCTAAAATTTAACAAGAAAGCAACAATTCAAATGGAAATCAATGACTAGCATTATCTATTTCTCTCCCTATCCACTATGTAGCTATGTGCCAGGTGTCACATTGTCAGGAATAAGATCGATGTTCTTGTGCTTTTTTTAACTGTTTTTCAGTTTTAACTTTTCACCGAAGCATAGAATACACACAGAAAGGTACATATTCATGAGGGTACAACTCAATGAATTTTCTGAAACCAAACACACCTGGGTAACCAGCACAACTCAAGGAAAAGAACATTATTAGCACTCTAGAAGCCCCTTGTGCCTTCTTCTAGTCACCACCGTCATGAACATAACTTCCATCTTTACTTCCAATGGCATAGATTAGCTTTCCTGTATTATGTGGTATACAAATGGAATTTCCTTGTGTGCAATCTTTGGCATCTGGCATTTGGTCTTCTAACTCTAACCGGAAGTCACTACAATTTATTGAGCTCTTGGTTACTACGTGCCACTATGCAAAGCCCTTTATTGCATCATTATCACATTCAAACCTCTCACCCCATGATTAGGCACTAGTATTATCTCCTTTAAGCAGGTGAAGAAATTTCAAGCTTAGGGATATTAATATATATTAAGTCATCCAGCACTAAATGCTGGCATGAGAATTCATGCCTTGTTTATCTGGCTCCAAAGCATACATCTTTCCCATGCAGGCTTTCAGGGACGTACACAGGGCCAAATGTTCCTGATCTACCAAGATCTGAAAGCTCAGGAAACACCGTCATTTGAAAGTGCCATCTTATTTACTGTGATTATGCACTCACCTGTCATGCTAACTCGGACCTCACATTTAACATGAACAGTGGCTACTTTCCTGGCCCTGTAACTTGATGTTAGGTAAACTGTAAAGTGACATGCAAGGTTATAGCATGTGGTTCAAGCATCTTTACTTCTATTAACTGAAAGTAAAACAGGCTTGCCTCAAGACATACTTGTTAGAGAGAGCCTGTGTTGCTCAGTGCTTCTGAGCACTCATCAAGCAGCTGTTAATTATCTAAAGGTAGTTGTAAACTTATATTCAGTAATAATTTAAATGTTATTTAAATTCAATGTAGGATAACTCAAAATGAACAATGAAATGATAAAATGAATAGTGGTAAGCCACCTTATGAGATTTTAAATGGCCATCAGGTAAAAAGAATGAGGGAGACTTTTACATTTTTTTTAAACATTTTATTTATTTTTGAGACAGGGAGAGACACAGCATGAACAGGGGAAGGTCAGAGAGAGGGAGACACAGAATCTAAAACAGGGTCCAGGCTCTGAGCTGTCAGCACAGAGCCCGACGCAGGGCTCGAACTCACGGGCCGTGAGATCATGACCTGAGCCGAAGTCGGCCGCTTAACCGACTGAGCCACCCAGGCGCCCCGAGGGAGACTTTTACATACTGTTATGAAGAGATAGTTATAGAAAAGGATTGCAAGGTATAAGCTAACTTATGAATATGAATATATATTCATATTTTATTTTTATATGTGTTCATATGTGACAGGAAGTCTGAAGGAAAACATGTAAGCATGCACAAACACTAAGAAAAGAGAAAGGAAATAGTTGAAAAGGACGTGCACCATGATACTATGAATGGTTGTTTTCCTAAACATTTATATGAAGAAAGAAGGAAGGAAGGAAGGAAGGAAGGAAGGAAGGAAGGAAGGAAGGAAGGGAGGGAGGAAATCAGGAAATTTGTACTGGCAGAATATTTCTCTGCATCAGTATATATTTGAAATTTTCCATTATAAAAAGTTAATAAGAAAAAGAGTGGATGCTTCTGCGGACATAGGAGTAAGGTGTTTTCAATGCTCTTTTCCCCGGTTATATTTTCTAGCTTTTCTCTGTAGAATATATTTTGCATTTATAATATGAAATACTAAATAAAAGATTAAGAAAGGTGTCCATAAAGCACATTTTATAATTCAGACTCACTTTCCTTACATAGGCAAATGTACCGCTTCCCTTGAAAGACAGAAGCCAGAATACTATTAAAATCACACAAAGCAGTTTGCCAACTGCTATGCATAAAACAATTTAAGCTGATAATTTCCCTTCCAAAATACCACCTCTTTCACTATTATCAGTGTTACCACAATGTGGTAAAGAACTTCCCACTCAAAAGACAAGTTGGGGAAATTATTAAGGGTGGGTTGATTGGGGAAAAATAAATATTTTCTTGGAGAAGTAAAATCCTGAAAAACTCAAAAGGGTATTTTGCATTTCAGGGTGCTTCTGCCAGTTCCTGTTTCAGCTCTGAGTATTTCTTTAAAAAAATTTTTTTTAATGTTTATTCATTTTAGAGAGAGAGATCGAGAGACATAGAGCATGAGTGGGGGAGGGACAGAGATAGAGGGAGACACAGAATCTGAAGCAGGTTGCAGGCTCTGAGCTGTCAGCACAGAGCCTGATGCGGGGCTGGAAGTCATGAACCATGAGATCATGATCTGAGCCACCTGGGTGCCCCTGGGTATTTTTTTCCCATTCCATCTTGGGAAATGTTATAGTCATTTACACTACTCAGAGGGAGATTCAGAGTGATCCTCATCCAAAGGTCAGTATTTCTGTGCTCCATAGCATAAATGACCCAATGTTTGAGAAGAAAACAAAACAAAACCAAACAAAACACATATGTGAAAAAACAAGGTTGGTCTGATGGAACTCTATGAGTTCTGACCACCAGAAAAATATTCTTAGTATGGACAGACCCAGGACTTTTGCAATCAGAAAATGAAATGGCTTTCATATGATGGTGATGTAAAAATAGAAGAAGGGAAAATGGAAAACTTGCAGCTGAAAATGAAGAATGAGAAAAGTTTCCTCCTCGTTATTGGCTCAAAACTCAAACTGTTAGGCTCCTTCAGGAGTTGCCAGAGCAGAGCTGGGGAAAAAGTATGACAGCAAAGGTAAAGCAGGAGAGAGTTTTTGGGGTGATGGAATTGTTGGAATTGTGCTTCAGGTGGTATATACATTAATCTTGCCTGTGTCAAAATTCATGTAACCATGCACCAGAAGGAAAGAAAGAGAAAAGGAAAGAGAAGTGAATCTTAGTGCATACAAATTAAAAATGTAAAAGAAACCAGTTTAAAGCCCCTAATATTCTAAACACCATGGTTGTTAGTTGTATGGCCAATGTTCAAGAATTTTGAAGGGATTGATAAGTGAATAAATGGGTGGATGAAACCACGAGTTAACAGAATTACTATTTTTTTTAATTTTTAAAAATGTTTTTATTTATTTTTGAGAGAGAGAGTGTGCACGTGCACAATCAGGGGAGGGCAGAGAGACAGGGAGACACAGAATCTGAAGCAGGCACCAGGCCGTCAGAACAGAGCCAGACATGGGGCTTGAACCCAGGAACCATGAAATCATGACCTGAGCGGAAGTTGGACGACCAACTGACTGAGCCACCCAGGTGCCCCCAGAATTACTATTTTAAAAGTGAAGATAGAGTAAATTATTGAAACATGTATTTTAAAATACACTAAAATTAAAAAAAAGTAAAGTTTATGTTCTAAGAAGTCAACATAGTGGGTATTTTGGGGGAGGAGGGAGTCACGGCTGGAAAGGAACATACAGGTCTTTTGGATGCTAGACATTCTAGGTTTTGCTCTGGGTGCTGGTTATACAGATGTGCTTTGTTTGAGGATATTCATCTGGCCCTCCACTTGTGATCTGTGCTCTTTTCTCAATGTATGTTATACTTCCATAAAACACTTTAAAAGGCAAATAATTTCAAAGTCTATCCTATGTTTAAAACCATATTAAAAATGCCTTTTACAATTCAGTTGTAGGCAACCGAATTCAATTGCCTCTCCTGATGAACCAGTGTGTTTTTTCTTTCCCCAACCCCCACACCAGCTAATGAGAATTAAGTAATTCATCATTTCTCCTTTCTGCTTTGGTTGCAACAGGGATCTGGGTAAGATCTCCTGCTTAGCTCTAGGACCTCACTTATTTTGCTGGTCTATTTTTACCTCCCCCCACAATCCTCCATGCATGACTTTTAGCTTTGTAGTTCTATTTTAATGATGTTATTATATATACATGTGCCTTATATTATAAGCCAGTCCAAATGCCTTTTGGAAGTAGGTTGAGTATAAATCATAAACTCAAATAGGAATGTACATTCTTATTTTAAGGGCTTTACAAGCAAACCTTAGAAGAAAAATAAAACTTCTGCATTAAAATGAAATGCTACTGATCACTTGTTCTTCAATGCAGCACAATCTCAATTGTGCACTAAGGGAGAACAGCTACCTAGCTTTTCTAGATGAATACAGAGAATGGTAAAATTAACTTTGAGCTTGTATCCAAGGATGTTGAAAAACACATTATAGGTGCCCAAGTTTAAGAAAGAAAGTTAAGAGAAAATTCCTAGACATGAGAGGAACAATTCATACCTTAGACTTTGGAGCTCAGTATTAAAATAAATAGCAGCTGAGTCTAATTTCATACATGAACTTTGCTAACTTAGAAGAAAATGAGGTGACCAGCAAGAGAATCTAAAACAAATGCAGCCATTTGCTCCTGCCCGGTAACTGGATTTTCCAGTTATGAAATTCATTTCATTTTCAGTTTCAAGCATACCGAGAACTGTCCCTTGTAGGTAGAATCCACACCTCAATACACTGAATATAGAGTTTGCCTTTTTGGAAGAAAAACAACAAGTATTAGGACTGATGCAATAAAGTCCAAGTCCTGCATGGTTTGGGCTGTTTTGAAGCTGAAATGATAGACATTTATTTAAACCAGGAGATTCTTTAGGGATCATCAGAGCTAAAATCTTGAGGCATTCCTATCATCTCCTGGCACGTTATCATTTCTTCTACTCAGTTTGAGGAAATCACCTTCAGAGCTTGTCTGTGATCTCATATAAAGATTACAAAACCTAATCTTCATATTCATCTAAAATACACTTTCATGGAAAAAAAAACAAGTAAATATAACTCTACCTGGAAAATGAGAGGAAAGGTGGGGGTGTCTTTGGAACATATTCCAAAATTTAGATGGTTCCAGAGTTGTACTTAAAATAATGAAAAGAATGAAGATTCGCTGTTTCTCTCCTTTTGTTTTTTCACTAGAATTCAGCATGTTTTAATTTTTTTTAATGTTTATTTATTTTTGAGAGAGAGAGACAGACAGAGCATGAGTGGGGGAGAGGAAGAGTGAGAGGGAGACACAGGCAAAGCAGGCTCCAGGCTCTGAGCTTTCCACACAGAGCCTGACACAGAGCTCAAACTCACGAACTGTGAGCTCATGACCTGAGATGAAGTTGGACGCTTAACCAACTGAGCCACCTGGGCGCCCCCAGCATGGTTTTCTAAACTGAAGAAATCATTACGAAGTACCACCTATCCAGCATTTTCCCAAAGTAGATACTATGTGGTATCTGCCAATGCTTTGAATTTTATGAAACTGAAAATTTTTGGGGGGTGGGGTGGGGGGGTGGTGTCAATGGTATAGAAAGATTCTTGGTTAGAGTAACATTCTTGAAACATTTCCAAAAAAAGTACACTTATTAATTACCCCCTCATGTGGGACAAGTGCCCAAGGTTTATAAATATCAGAAATGTGTCACATGTAAAATCACATTTAACTGCATCTTTTTGATTGGTTGAGATTCAAGAGAAACATAAATGGATTATTTTTTAAAAAGTATTCTGAGGATCCAGTGAGAGGGTGAAATTATTCAATTGCATATTAAATGTTACCAAGTTACTTGGTAAAATGTTACCAAGGCATGATTCCGGTTAGAATAGGGTACACCATTCCATGCACTAGTTTCCTAAGGGCAGAGGGAGACAAGGATGGGGGAGGTGAGAAGCCAGGGAAACAGGGAGCTGGGGTTTAGGAGGCAGCTGCTTGATGAACTCCCAAGGCACTCAGGTATAGGCCGTGTGTGGCTTAGGTCAAATCTGTACAAGACATTCCAGGTTTATTTAGCAGACAAAGTTTCTTTACTGGAATTATCTATATTGCTGGATTTTGTAATTTCTCACAGAATGTTACTCTTCTACAGGACAACTATTTATATGAGAATTATTGGGCTCTCTAGATCCTAGACTGTCTTTTCTTTCTTTGCTTACATTAGAGAATTTTAAAAAGAAAATTAAGGAAAAATATTTGATGATTTTCCTAAGAATTGTTCCTAACAGAGCATAGTGATCTTGAAATCTGTACATGTGCTCAAACAAAAGGGCCACAGCAAGCCCTTCCTACGATGACCCCAGTTTTATTCCTAGGGAAACAAACAAACAAAGTTTATTTTAATTAAGAAAAATAGTGTCCATGTGATGCATATTATGCTGTATTAAAACAGGATGTCTATCTTGTTTTAAAATGGCATGGCAAAATATATATAGTCTGTGGCTTACTGAAGAAATGAGACTGGAATGAAAGATTCCAAAACAGTGCAGTTGGTTTGCTACCGAATGGTGGGATGCTTCATTCTGTGCTTCACAGTGTTTTGCTTTTCAAAATTATTGAGATGAGTTTATTTTCCTTTTGACTAACATTGCTTTGAAAACTAGCCTTGTGGTTTTGATGTCAGTACTTTTCAATTCATTGGTATAAGGATATTATTAGTTATATTTTATAATAATGTAATTTGGATAAGCTGTCCTCATTTTTAATTTGAATTTTCTGTAGTTTAAAATGGATTTTCTTACATTTGCAAGGTCCTCAGATAAAGGTTTCTTCTGGGGCTACATCTTACTTCCGCAGACTATGTGCGTTGCTTTGATAGTTTGCTGACTAAAAATACACTCCATCAATTTCAGTGAGGTGGCAGTGAGTTTCTTTGTCTGAATCACTATTCAGATTCAAATATAAAATTACCGTGGGCCCCCTGTGCATTTATGAAAAAAATATTTTTAAACTAAGAGCACATAATTATAGTTAAGATAATATACTTTAAAGTAATATCAGAATCCCTGTCTGTTAGTATATAGTAACCAAATAAATGAACTTATAAGGTAAGATTTTCACATTTAGTTCTTCTGAGAAATTAGCTAAATTACCCAGTAGTTCCTACCACATTGAATGAATTCTAGATAGATTACAACGAATGTCAGTGAAGTTTGTTTTTCTTTTCATATTCTGCTTTGTCAGGCATTAACTGTGAAAATTACTTGTTAGAAAAGGTTAATTTTGAAGACTATTTTACTTTGCATGAATATGTTACTAAAGGAATTATTTAATTATGGTTTTCATTGCAAATTTAAAAATAAGACAAAATAAATTCTCTCTTGGTGGCTAATGGGTTTATGATTTATAATAATGAACATTGATTTATGTAACGGCTTAGGAAGTGTTCATGCTGCCATTTCCAGGACACTTATCCTTTTACCTGAGAATTTGAGTGAATATATACTTTCAATCAACATCTGTGCATGAAAAGTCCCCTTTCCTATTGATTAAAGTGGAAAAAGCTTAAATTTTGTGGAAGTGATGTTCATCTGAATACAACATGGACTCAGATTCTTTTCAAATGCTGTGAAGAAGTTAGTACATTCCTCAAAGTTTGTCAGGTGATTAATAGTTCTGAGAACATATGTGAAAAACACTAAGTCAAGACATACGTGTAAATTTAAATAAAATCCTACTTCCCATGTTCATTTTATTTTATCTTAGAGACATCTGGCTCCTGTTGCTCTGTATATTTTATATTATCACTTTTACAATTCCCAAAGAAATGCCTTCTATAATCTGATAAAGACAAAGAGCACAATAAGCAATATTTAATTTTTCTCCCGTTACAAATCTTTGAGAATCTAAACATCTCACTAAGTTCCTTTTTTAAGTTGAATATATGTCATCATATAAAGTTTATACTTGAGAGAAAGCTGGATATTTACAAGACAATTAGTCGAGTGTGTTTTCCTGACACAGTAAATGTTAAATTTCCAACAAACCAAGAAAAATTATCAAAAGGAACACAGCTGTAAATGGAGACATACCTGTAAAATAAGCCAAAGAAAAGAAAAAGAGTTTGGGGAAAGATATTTGGAAAATAATTATTTCTGTCTCAACCTTCTTGACTTGGATAAGTCCGAAAAGAAATCCAGAGATTATAACCATGTGATTATTTTTCATTTCAAGGACATCCAAACTGTTTCCAGCTATCTGCAGGCTGCCAGATGTATAAACAGCATCATGTTAAAAATAAAATAGTGGCTTCAGTAAGAAATACTTCTGTATTGACTACTGAGACCTAGAATTATAGATCAAAATATACCTTAAGGGTTAAAGTCTGTTTGCAGAATTTTTTAACTACCAGGTTTCTGAATATAGTATGCCAAGTCAGCAGGTTTAAGAAAAGATCATGATAATTGGTAGAAATAAAAATACAATATGGTGAAATAGAACAGAGAGCCCAGAAGTAGGCCCACATAAATACAGTGGACTGATCTTTGACAAAGGAGCAAAGTCAATGCAATGTAGAAAAGATACTCTTTTCAACAAATGGTGAATAAACTGGACATCCACATGCAAAATGAATCTAGACACAGAGCTTACACCATTCACAAAAATTAACTCAACGTGAATCACAGACCTAAATATAAAATGCAAAACTATGAAACTCCCAGAAAATAACACTGGAGACTATCTAGATGACCTTGGATTTGGAAGTGAGTTTTTAGATGTAACACCAAGGGTACTATCCATGGAAAAAAGCATGATCAGCCAGATTTCATCAAAATTAAAAATTTCTGCCCTGCAGAAGACATTGTCAAGAGAATACTAAGACAAACCACAGACTAGGAGAATACATTTGCAGAAGACCTATATGATAAAGGTCTGTTATCCAAAATATATAAAAACTTGAAACTCAACAATAAGAAAACAATCCAATTAAAACATAATTCAAAGACCTTAACAGGCATCTCACCAAAAAAGATAAACAGATGGCAAGTAAGCATATGAATAGATGTTTCACATCACATGTCATCATGGAAAACACAAGTTAAAATGAGATGCCACCAAATACATCTATTAGAATGTCCAAAATCTGAAACTCGGACAACACCACACATTGGCAAATATACAGGGTAACAGGAATTCTCATTCATTGCTGGTTGGAGTGCAAAAAGGTACAGCCACTTTGAATGACCGTTTGGTAGTTTCTTACAAAACTAAACATACACTTACCATATGACCCAGCAATTATGCTCCTTGCTATCTACCCCCAAAAAGTTGAAAATGTGTGACCACACAAAAAGATGGCTATTTATAGCAACATTATTCATAATTAACAAAGCTTAGAATCAACTAAGATGTCCTTCAGTAGGTGAATCGATAAGCAAATTGTGGTACATCTAGACAGTGGAATACTATTCAAAACTAAAAAGAAATGAGCTATCAAGCCATGAAAAAAAAAACATGATTCCACATATATGACATTCTGGAAAAGGCGAAATTATGGAGACAGTAAAAATATCTGTGATTGCCAGGGATTATTGGGAGGGAAGGATAAATAAATAGAGCACAAAGGATTTTTAGGGCAGCGAAACTACTCTGTAGGGTACTATAATGGTGGATACATGTCATTATACATGTAATTGGATTTGGAAAAATCCATAGAAGGTACAACACCAAGAGTTAACCTTAATGTAAACTATGGACTTTGGGTGATAATGATGTGTCAATGTAGTTTCATCAATTGTTATAAGTATATCACTATGGTGGGGAGGTGTTGATAATAGGGAAGACTTTACATGAATGGGGTAGAGGATATATGGGAAATCTAAGTATTTTCCCCTCAATTGTTTTTAATGTTTATTTATTTTTGACAGAGAGAGACAGAGACAGAGCATGAGTTGGGGAGGTGCAGAGAGAGAAGTGGACACAGAATCTGAAGCAGGCTCCAGGTTCTGAGCTATCAGCACAGAGCCCGACGCGGGGCTCAGACTCATGGACCCTGAGATAATGATCTGAGCTGAAGTCAGATGTTCAGTCAGCTGAGCCACCCAAGCGCCCCTCCACTCAATTTTGCTGTTGTCCTACAACTGCTGTAAATAATAGCCTATTAAAAATAAATGAATAAAATTGAAATGTATAATAGTGTTAAATGATTAAAATACCTACATTTTATTACTTTACATGGAGTAGTAGATATGCATTGATCCCCTATCTTTTTTTTTTTCTTTGCAACAGCCTCTGCTTTTTTATTTGATACAAACCAATCATTACATCTCAAGTCACAGTGATAGGTTCAAGGATGGGCATGTGACCTAAGCAGTTCAATTAGAGTAAATCTGAGGACTTTTGAGGAAGCCCAAAAGAATCCTCTTACTTTCTTCCTAAACTTGAATAAGAAGTTTTGAAGCTGGAGCTGCCATCTTGATAGAGCTGAAATGTTAAGGGTCACAGTGTAGTGACTCAAAATAAAGCCAGCACGGAAAATAACAGAGTAATGAAAGGGAATGTGTGGGTACCAGTTGCATAGTTTGAGTTCTAAATCAAGCTGTAAATGGAACCAGTTCTTCCCCTGAACTTACCCATTGCTAGAGGAAATTACTTCCTTTTCTTGCTTGAGCTTGTTTGAGTTGGATTTTCAGTTGTTTATAACTAAATGATTACTTGAGAGTTAAAGTCATTCTATTTCTTTTTTTTTTTTACAGTGAGATTGATCCCCAAACATATAAATCTACCCAAGCACGCATATTAGAGAATTTTCTGCTCAGTTTAGTTAAAACTCTGTTTCATAGTGCAAACTTTTATATGTAGCTCTCATACATTACAGTAGCATTAATAGGAGGAGTACGCTTTTGATGGGCCAATGTGGAATTGAGGAATAGAATCATTCAGGTGAGAAGTTAACTGGAAGGTACTCCCTTGTCCTTCCCTACAATTTTTGGGCTGAGCTCTGCATTTGAGGATTATTAGGGGGAAGTTATGTCCTGGTCAAGGCCTTCAGTAAATCTGTTTTTCTGCTTTCTTTCATGTATAACCATGACATGGCAACAGAAAACAAGAAGCCCTGGATAGGGGGACTTTTGGATTCAAAAATTCTAGTGTTCCCAAGCTCCCAACTTTATTCACAAGACTTAAGCCAGAAGATGCTCTTGATAACTTTCATATCATGCTTGTAGAAACTCACCTGAGTATCTGTGAAGGATCTGGGGGAGAAACCACCTGCAGTTGCTTACTCATGGGAGCCCCAACCTTGAATCTGACAGTGAAGAAAACATCATTGTAGAAAAAATAATGCTTAGCCAAGGTTTCATGTGCTATCTCATATTCCCCAGTCTCCCATGCAGTTCAGTTGGAACCACATGATTAGTTCTAGCCAAAGGGCCATAAGCAGAAGTAATGTGTATCATCTCTGGACAAAACAGAAGTGTCCCTGTCACTGCTCTCCTCCTAAGCTACATGTTCCCTAGAAGCTATATTTTGAGATGACAGAATCACAAAGTAGACCATTTGTCAGTCTAGGTCACTGAGAAAATGTGTTTGTTGACTATATCCACTTGCTCACTAGGGACAGACACACAGTGAGAACAACACATATAATTTTGTTGTATGGAGCCACTGAACATTCAGTATTGGTTTGTTATGCAGCACTCCCTGGCCTACACTGATTAAGACATCAATGTGGAAAGAAGAACAAGGTGCTGTATAAAGGTGTATCCTCCATTCTCAAGGCCTAAACCCTAGAAATCTCCATTTTACTGGGAAAGAAATACAAAGGGTGTGAGGTATGAGATTTCCCTGAAAATCTAAATGGGACTTTTAAAGTACATGCAAACCCTTGCCCTGTTTAATAGGGAATGGTGGGAAATGACAAATCCATAGGAAAGGTAGGTTTTTCCTATACAAAAATTTAGAGCCAGAGCTGCAGGCCTTGGGGCCCATGTCCAAATGAAGTCAATAGGAAATTACCTGTTTAGGCTCACTGATGTCCTTTTGAATTCTTCAGAATTCAAGAACTGGTAACACACAGGCATATTTAGCTTAGCCAGAACAGTATTTTTTTAATTGAATTAAATTTTCCTATATGTAAGACTCTGAGGATTTCACATAAAAATAAGAATTCCAAGCTTCTCCTAAAAGGTGAGATAAAACAACCCTGAGCCCACATTCTGAATTGGTAACCACTGATGAGCAGAGGAACAGACTTCTCCTTTAAGGGTGCAACATGCTTTCCCTTGTCCCTGGTACAAGTGTCACTCATGTGGTACACCTGGCTCTTATAGGTATCTGAGTCCATGGCTCTTAAAACAGACCCTCTAGGACATAATTCTCCACTTCTTAAAAATTACCAGGCAATTTTGGCAGCCACATTAGGGCCCTTAAGTTGTCACTAGAGTATCCCTTAATGCACCACAGAAGTAAATCATTAAAAGGTATCCGGGAGTCTTGAAAGGGTTAAGGCTCATAAGACAATGTTCCTGATTTACTCCCAGACTGGTTTATATACTGTGATAATCTGGCTCAGGCTCCAATGTGTTCATGAGAGTCATTTGCATTCTCTATTGTTCCCAGGTGCTGGAGCTGTTCTCCACATCCCATATGCTGGGCAACATGGAGACCATGTCTGAGGCTTTAGCCCAGCCTCCTGGAGTAAACGTGCCTGACAGGCACAGTCAGATATCTACATCAGCTGAGTGCATTACTCTCACTTTTCAATTATGTGACCTAATTCTGCTCTTCATGAATGAAAGAGAACGGTATTCTTTTTATAATTCATAAAATGATAAAGCTTTAAATAAATTGTACTTGCCATTCATGAAAAAAAATCCAAATATTTGCTTTAATAGTGAATTGAAACCAAGTATTTTTAACCAGGGCCAGTATATTTAAATAATTTCCTGAAGAAAAACAAACCAGAAGAGGATAAAGTGTTGAAAATGTATTTCTTTCCATCCTTAATTTGCCTAGTAAAATAACAAAGCACAAAAAAAAAAGTCTAGCTAGCTTCAGAATTTGTATTTATTTTTTCCATCATGAGAGCAATTTGAGATACAGAGTCTACTTCTGTTTGTCAAACAGATAAGTGTAAGCAGACAATATTTTTATATAATACTGATATTAGGATAACTGTGAAAAGAAACAGTATAACTATGGTAAATTACTTGACAATGGCAAGAAAACGGCTCTGAGTGCCAGAGGAGACATACAGATAAACAGCTGAAGGTTTTGAGATAAACTTCAGAGTGATGCTTATTCACACAAATGATTAACTGAAGGGTACTTTATTGGCCTAAGCAATAAGATAGAAATGATGATAGGCTAAACTACTGGGAATGTCAAAGGGTGTTCTCTCTTTTTCTTTTTTACCTAAAAATTTTTCCTCTTTTTAAATTGAAGTATCATTGACACAAAATGTTTCATTAGTTTCAGGTATACAAAGTAGTGATTTGACAAGTCTATATGTTATGCTTTGTTCACCCCAAGTGTGGCTACTATCTGTCATCATACCACACTATTTCAATAAGGTGTCCTCTCTTTTTTTAATGGCAAGGGATATAACAGTAGGGCAGACTTAGAAGGAAGAGGTGAGATTGGAAAAAGCCCTAACCACAGAGGTCCAAGTCAGACGATGAGGGAAATAACTTTCAAACTGAGATTCTATTTCTTTTCCCAAATGAGTCAACAGACACCAATGAAATATACTATTATTATTTTTTAAATGTTTATTTTTGAGAGAGAGATCGTGTGCACACAAGCGGGGCAGGGGCAGTGAAAGAGGGGGACAGAAGATCCCAAGTGGGCTCTGGGCTTGAATTCACGAACCTTGAGATCATGACCTGAACTCAAGGTGGATGCGCAAACGACTGAGCCCCCCAGGCTTCCTGGAATGTATTATTTTTAAGAACAAAGTGGGGCACAGTAATCACTTATTAAACTAATGGTGTTTCTTTCCCTACTTTCACCCTGGCCTAAGAAGATGTCCAACTCTTTCATAGCTCCGTAGTGCTGAAAAAGCTCAGCCATCACCAGGCTGAGTCACTTGATTTTACAGATGAGACAAATGAAGCCATGGGGCTAATAAATGGCAAGAAGATTAGTGTTCTGATTCCCAACTCCGAACACAGTGTGTTCAGAACTCCCACCACCTTTTTGCCTCAAGACACGATTACAAGAATACCAAGTAATACCCATTACTTGGCATTGATTTACTGCTCAGCTGACAATTCTACTTTCTATATCTCAAGAAACTACACACAAAAGTATCTCACACTGCTTGGTATTTTATTTAATTGCCAAAATAATTATCTCAGGCCAATGTACTCACTTATCACTTCAGATACTCCAAACTATTATCCATATAAGAAAATTTCACTCTAATTGCCATATATCCATGCAGTTTGTGGGACCTCATTTATGATTACGTAAGTGTGTATAATCCAATCTGTGTATTCAATCTCAAAGTAACTTTAAATTGCTTACGTGTTCACATCTTTAGACACTCAGAGATCTCTAGGGATTTATTTTCAGATGAACATTTGCATTTGAAATGCTTTCTGTTGGAGAATGTAAGATGCAGGTCGGTTACCAGAAAATCAGAAGTGTTTACAACAGAGCCTGGCAAGAGGTGGTATAGGGACCATGGCATAGCTACTGGCAGAGGGTTGCTCCGTATTATCTTTAAAATACTGCATTTTAAAAAGCAGTTTCATGTTGTTCCAATACTAATTGCAGGTGGCAATTAAATACAATAGATCCTGTACATTAGTGGCAAAACTGACAAAATTTGAAGATGAACTATGGATTAGACAACAGTACTGTATCAGTTCTAAATTCTTAACATGATAGTTTTTTCTGGTTATGGAAGAAAGTATTATTATGCTTTGGAAATACTAAATTATATAAAAGTAAAGGGGCGTGATGTATACAACTTACTGTGAATTGTTCAAGGGAACTATAAATGTAAATAAATGTGTGTATGTTATGCCTATTATATATAATGTATAAATGGGTGCATATATTTTATATACTCATACACATGAATGTATAGGGGTATATATACAATCTGGTAAATGGTTATCAGAGTTCTTGCAACTATTTCTGCAACTTTTCTCTAAGACTGCAATTATAATAAAAAGTGTGAAAAGCAGTTTCATGAAACCATTTTATTTTCGCCTCAAATAATACTTTTGCAGGAATTCCTTATTTGTTAGTCCTGTTCTGTTTTCCATATTTGTTGACACGGTACCTACAATTGCCTGCTAACATACTTTTAAACCCAGCTGCAAAATGTGCTATAAGTAATGTCAGTGGTACAATAAAAAAGATCAAAAGTGGGTAGTAGCATGGAAATACATTTTTCAACTTGCAAATGGAAGTGGGAAGGCAGAGACTGCAGACTTTTTAAACAGACATGAGTGTACAATCTTTTTCATCATGTAAAAATTCTTGATATTTTCTCCAACATATAACCAAAAAGTGACCTGCGGGCATTTGCTGTCAAAAAGATATCGGTGTTACAATGTGTATAGCAACGTAGACAGATAGCAACAAAAACGTGTGAAGGTGCTTAAATGCTCTATCTGAAAGTGAGGCTGGTTTGGGGCTGGATTTTAATATACTTACCCCAGTTATCTTCACTTTTACAGTAACGGTGATGGCAACTGACAGTGTAATTATCTTTCAAGGACTGAACTGGTCTAAGAAATATTCTTCTAGCGTGTCACACACTGTTGATATTAAACTGGCTACATGAGAAACCATCTGGAAAAAATCTGGGCATAAGGAAGTTTAGGGGATCTAATCCAAGCTAGGTTTTGGCTGATTTACTTCAGTTCACTCAAATCTCATTTAATAACGTGAAATAACACATACGGAAAAAGGAAAGAAAAATGCTATCCTTTGTTCCAGGATTGATTAAATGGAATCACATGCAAGGAAAACAGTTAAAGGATCCCCTCGTCCGCACCCCTGCTTTTCATTGATCATTTCATTTTCCCTGCTAGTAAGACAAACAATGTGCTATATCCATGTCTTTCAAACTACGTTTTTAAAAGGTTTTTATAGGCATGTATTTCCTGCAAAGCACCAGAAGTATGCAATAAAATATATTATTTTATTTCTTTGATCAATCCCTACCACACTCTGTTAACTCATTTATACTGCTAAGAAAATGCATTTTTCTTTTAAACTTAAAAAAAAGATTTTCACAGCTGTCTACTTAAGTGAAATACACAAATAGTTTTTTAAATAGTTTTAATGCCAATAGTTTATAGTCTTCCTTTTAAGATGGTTTGCTACGTATTCTTTTTATGTCTAATGTTTACTAGCCTGACACGAAATCTGAATGTAAGCATAAAGAGCAGATTGACTTTCAGAAAAAAAAAAAAGTATTTCTGAGGCCATGTTGGGGCAAACGACACAGATAGCACGATCCTACTGGACTGGGTGTGAGCAGCCTGGGCAAGATGTAAGTAAGGCGCAGAGAAAAGGAGGCACCTTTGAGCTCCCAAGGTGAGAAGTCTTGGATGGCAATGAGAGGAGAATTGCATGGTGAGCTAGACCAAAATCTCTCAGCCTTCTCCATCTTCACTGATTGGCATGGATACCAAGGCACAAAAAGTATGTATTTCTAGTTCTCATTGTTACCAACCAGTCCCTAAGTGATACTGTCTATAACGGTTTCAACACTCCATCCTCCCCTAGGAATCAGCATTTGTGGACAGATGCGTGCACACATGTATGTGTGGCATGTCCTCCTTGCTCACCAGTCATAGTGGTGGCAATAAAGGTAAGCTGCTGATTCTCTTTTCTGATTTCTTGCACTCGCCATGATACTGCATTCTGGTCAAACGATGTATATTTCTATCCAAATATAACATACATTATGGTATATTCTTAGTCTCTCTCTGTCCCCAGCTCTCACTAGCTGCATCCCAATGCATCTCCTTCCTATTCAATACCCTTTACCCAAATTAGGCTGACTCATCGCATTTTATTCGACACAACTCAAAGATCTTATTTTGATCTCCATCATGGAGATAATTTCCGTCAGAGAACAACATATAGATAAAATGCCGACTTGACATCAGCCTTGTTCTAGAGCTATTTTTTTTTAAGCACTGATTCATTAAGGTCTACCTTAAATAACATCTCAATGATTAAAGATCTCAGAAAACCTGCTATTGCTTAAAACATTTAGAAAGAAATAAATCACCTTTTGTCCAGAAAGTATGACAATAAACTCGAATAAGCCTATGATACACACACACACACACACACACACACACACACACTCTCTTTCAGTACTGATTCCCTTTTTGTCATGCATCTATAATATCACAGAAAGGGATATTTTGGAATTTCTTTGCTTGGATCTAGTAAAAAAATATTAGGAGACCCAAAGAGTTAAATTCTCATAATCACAGCTGCTGGCAAGAAATATGGTAGAAAATGGGACTTTTCATACTAATTAACTCTGTATTTACACATGGGTTTCATTTTCCACATCACATGCTTGTATGAAGGCCCCACATCATAAAGGGGCCCGAATCCCATCAGAGATGAAGACAGCTCTCAAAGCTTTATGCAGTCACTTCAATATGGATATAACTAGAAATATACCAAAAACTAGGGATGGGGAGAGGGTGGACGTGGGGCAGTGACAGAGCAGACAGTGACAGTGGATAGTATATGCAGTGATACAGCAGATAGTAACAGTGGAAATGATTATGAAAACGTGATGGTTACATTTTAAATTCTGTATAAGAACAAGCTGTCTGTCTATACTAAAATTTGTTTTCTATATTCAAAGCTTCACTATGACTATCTCATTTCCAATGGGAAGAGATGGGTTTGTTCCTTCCAGGAATAAGTCAGGCCTGATTTTTATGCTGATTCGGCATAATCTTGACACACACAAAGCAGCAAAGACTTCTGCCAGGAAAAAGTACACGCGTAATTGTTGGGATCTTGTAAATAGTCTCTTGTTCAACATGGGGTGTCAAGCAGAGATGTTGCAGTGGCTCAGATAAAACAGCAGTATTCTCAGTTCTTATTTTAATTCCCTTGGCATCCCCCGGAGTTCATATGGCTACCGAAGAAAAAAAACACCAGCTTTTCACCGCAGTACCGCTTGTCTAATGATAATTATTGATAAATAACTTAGCATAAAATAATAAAAGCCAAAGGCACTCTCTAAAAATTCTACCCAAACTTTCTTGCTCCTTCTAATGCATCTCATTGATTTCTCATATTCATTGATTTCTTGATTCATTTATTTAAGACCTTTGTTTGATTTTCACAAAGGATAAGAGGCAATACCCTACTTGGGGAAGAAGAGGCCCAGAAGGTACTGACATAAGGTAACATGGACAGAATAATATTTATTTTAATGTAGTGGTACCAGCCAACATAGAAAATTTCTCGCAAGGTCTAAGCCTGTAACTACTTCACCTCGACAGACTCAGCCCAAAATGTGAAACTTAAGTATTAAGTAGGCACAATTAACAACCTCATTACAACTTGCCAACAGAATTTCAAAAGCTGAACAAATGTACCAATGCTGGAAAAAAGATTTTTCCTTATCTTTCTGGTTCACTCTTCACATGTTGTTGGAAAATGGCAAAGCTGATTGCATAATCCATGCTTATTCCAATCAAATGCATAATGAGAGTAAGCCTGATTTACCAACTCTTTTAAAAATAAGGATATGCAGACGAAGAAGGTGAAGGTGCTATAAATGGACCTTGAAGAGAATCATAGCATTGACTTGTCCTTAGAACACTCACTGCTTCCATGTTGGGAGGTACCAACCTCTGGTGTTCCCTAACTACACTGAAAGTATCATAGCATTCACTATGCCATATCCTCTTAGGATCCTTAAAGTTTCTTCCTTTTTTGGCAGATTATTGATTCCTTTGAAATTTTTTAGGTATATTTATTTATTTTGAGAGACGGAGAGAGAGAGAAGAGAGCATGAGCAGGGGAGGGCAGAGAGAGAATCCTAAGCAGGCTCAATCTCACAAACTGTGAGACCATGACCTGAGCCCAGATCAAGAGTCCAATACTTAACCAACTGAGCCACCCGGGCCCCCTCGCGAGATAATTTAAATGGAGATAATTTGTGGCCTTTTAGATCTAGCCATCTTGGAAAAAGTTGGCTTTTGTCATCTAGTTTATTCCTTGTTCTCTGTGCAACCTACTCCCCTTCCATTTTTTTTTTAATTTTTTTTTTCAACGTTTATTTATTTTTGGGACAGAGAGAGACAGAGCATGAACAGGGGAGGGGCAGAGAGAGAGGGAGACACAGAATCGGAAACAGGCTCCAGGCTCGAGCCATCAGCCCAGAGCCCGACTCGGGGCTCGAACTCCCAGACGGCGAGATCGTGACCTGGCTGAAGTCGGACGCTTAACCGACTGCGCCACCCAGGCGCCCCTCCCCTTCCATTTTAAACATAAGCCAGATTCAATTAAAGCAAAATTACTTGTCAAAGAATGAAGAGAAATTATTGACACATCCAGAAAGATCATTCCATCTTGACTAATCAGGTCATTTTTTTAACGACAAAAAGAGGAGCATTTAACACTAGCATTATATATTTTTTCCTTTTGATTAATTGTCATCATTATCTTATACTGATATCTGAAAGATGAATGAATTTACTAATCCATTCTTATTTAATATACTAAAATCTTATAAAATAGTTTTTATTTTCCTTATGTTATAGATGAAGGACCTAAGGATCTGAGAGATTAAGAAACTCGCCTAAATGAACTCAGGTAGTTAACCAGAAGAGCCTAGAGTCAAACTTGGGCCTCCTAGTTTTACTCCAACACACAATCTCACATTCAGAGTTATTCAATCAGCCACAAAGTGGGAGAATAGGCATAAATGGTGAGATAAATTGGTTGTCTTTTTAAACTGGTCCTAGTTTAAACTGTTCCTTCCGCTGCCAATCATTTCTTCAGCGAAAAGTCATGGAATTTGAGGCAGAAAATGACTTGCAATATGCCTGTGGTGTCTTTAATTTTGATAAGTTAAAGCTATTGGAGTTTGAGTATGACAAACTATCATATCCCTCCAACTTCTAAGCTATGAATCAATTGAAAAATGTATACAAGGGTCGGATGGATTAGAGCATTAACCTTCCCATTGAGAAGACTGAACTAGAAGATGAAGCTTTAACACAAAGCTAAAGTCTTTCTACCCATTGACTTGTGTTTTACCTTGAAAACCACAGGTGCTGAGAACTGGGTTTGCAATACAGACACTTAAGCCGAGAACTTCAGAGAAAATTTGATCTGCCTCACCCTTTATTAACCACTGTATGCCCAAGAGGATGGACTACATATGAGCAGTGACCCCTCAGCACATTAATTTCACTCAACAAAGAAACAAGGACTTTTGGATGTCAGCCTCTTGCCGTTAAACAAATTATTTTTCCTCCAAGGAGAGAAAACAGAGAATGGCTGAGAGCCTTTAGCATTTGTCCCTAATTTTCACAAGAGCTTGCAGAAGTTCTCACTTCATGGGGTGGCAAGAATTTGGGAAATGGGTGAAGAGATAGAGCAGAGAGTTTCTCCACAAATAAAAATCTACTTTAAATGAGATTGTTGTTTTCAGCATCTTAACTAAAACATAATATCAAATCTAATTTTACTCAATTAACAGCCATAGGAAATATAGTCAATGATACGCAATAGTGTTGTATGGTGACAGAGGATAGCTACACTTATAGTGACCATAGCATAATCTATACAGTTGTTGAATCACTATACTGTATGCCTGAAACTAATGTAACATTGTGTCAACTATACTTCAATTAAAAAATAAAATAACATTTGGGGCTCCTGGGCGGCTAAGTCCATTAAGCATCCAACTCTTGATTTTGGCTCAGGCCATGATGTCACAGTCGTGGGTTCAAGTGCCGCATCCGGCTCTGCACTGACAATGTGGAGTCTGCTTGGGATCCTCTCTCTACCTCTCTCTCTGCCCCTTCCCCACTCATGTGCATGCATGTGTGTGTGCTGTGTCTCAAATTAAATAAACATTAAAAAAAATAACATTTGTTTGATGCAGTTAGTGATGTTAACCAAGAGCAAGATTTAATTGGAATTGTTATTTATTTAATCATTTTATTCATACTGCAATGAAGTAGCTCTGAGCTCGTACCCTCATCTGCATGTGACAGAGTGAGGCTGAGAATTATATCAAAAGATAAATATGTTCCTAGTATCATAACCTACTGAATGGTTTGGCTAAAGTATCTGAAATTATTGTAGTATTTGCAATATTTCAACAAAATCTTGATTTTTGATAGTCACTTGAATCAGTCCTTCCTTCATAAGAATATATATATGTGTGTGTATAAATACACACACACATATATATACATATATACACATAACATATATGTATATATATGTATATATATATACACATATATATGTATATTATATATATACCTATATATATTACATACTATCTATCTATATCTATATCATCTATATCTGTATCTATATCTATCAAAGGAATAATGTTATAAGATCTTTAGTAACATTATTTGTGCAGAAAAAATTTTAAGACCAGAGTTGGAATCACTGGACTGCCTGAAGTTTGCTTTCCTAACCAAAACTTCTTGAGGTCAGCCAATAGGTAAAAAGGGATATGTGGCTAAGGAACATATTTCTTATGTTCTGTCCAGATTTTGGGGTGAAACCCCAAAAGATTAGGAGAAAGAAAAGAAATAGCACACTAAACTGAAAGTACCATGTTTCAATGATGCCGAAAGAACTCCCTTCACTAAGATGTGGGTGAGGGGAACTCCAGCATCTTTGAAAAGAGTTTTAGTGACTGTTCACTGTCAGCCAGGGAAGAACAAAGTAGAAACAAATACCTCATGACTTCTGGGCAGAAGGGAAGATGCTGAGGTGGCATGGCCCATATATGGGTAGTTAGGCAGTTGAGGCAGAGTGGCATGGAGAGCCTAGTGGGCAAAGGTCAGCAGGTAGTCAGCAGGCAAATGACTCCCTGGGATCTTTGGTGGTGGTGAAGTGGCCATAAGCTCTTTCGAACCAAAATACATGGGCAGTCTATCACAGTCTTACTTTGTCAGGATCTAAGGTAACCTTGAGTATATTACTTGATTTGTGATTCTTCTCATCTTTTTATATCTTAATTATGTTCCCCACATAGAATTCAGTAGAGTGTGCATGAGATATTTAAATGAAACCTAGCATAGTGCCTAGCATACAGTAGGCAGGCAGACATTAAACGATTACTGTATGAGTCCATCCCAACCAGAAGTGTTTTCTCAATGATTAATTGTGTGAGGAAGGCGATGAGGGCTCCTAAACAGTATGGCCGGGGAAGGATAAAAAGTAAATGTCCTAGGCTGTCCTACGATAGTAATCTGCTAGAGCTCAGTAAGACAAAATCCAAACAAATAGCTCAGAGACCAGGGAATGCTCTAATAACAGCTGCACCAAATTAAGGCCAATTCCCTCTTCCATGTTCTCTGTGTTCCATCATGAGCTTGGAAAGATAAAATCTGCGACCACTTCAGAGTGCTTTCTATGGTAAACATGTTTAACCACAACTGGGACTAAATTTCCTATTGGTCCTTTGGCTTAGGTCGTAGAATGCCTGACTTGGCTGCTGGGGTCTCAGGCAACCATAGATTTTTAAAGTTCTGGTTTGGAGATGACCCAACAGCCAATGGCAAGTTTCTGAAGTCTGTGTGGCAGGGAAAACCCAAAGATGAAGTTTAGATTGCATTGCTTTTCTTTTGGTTTTTGTATTTGCTGTTTCTTCTTGTTTTTAAAATGAAATGGAATGCCTTATTTTTTTTACCCTTCTCTGTGTTTCTGAAGAATAGGTATTTTTCTCCATGCCATATCTCATTAATAGAATCAAAAGGTCTGACTCTACTACTTAATCAGAAATATTAGAGACAGCAGTGGGTGTCCTAAATTGCATCCTGTACTTTAGCATTGGGCTAAATATTTCTGAACAGAGTTGTATCTAAGAAAAAGAGAGTTCATTCACCTAAGGGGTTTCAAGATCTGTGATTTTTGAATGAAGTGATGCAGAGAAGTAAATTATGTCATAATTTTTTTTCTCTAACAGTGAACTTACAGTCAATGAATCAGCACCTACTATTTTCATGTGAATTTTATGTTGCTGCAATTTCCTCTTTACCTATGATTTTATGACTGATTAATCTGTGCCTGTATGACTGAGATATGAGACTTAGATAGGTAAAATTGAAATCCGTGGAAAAAATTCCAAACAGTAAATAAAATTGGAAACTCTATCGGAGGGCAAAAGTTCTTCCCTTTTTCCTGACACGTATCAATCTCACAGTGTGGTCTGGTTTCAAGTTCACCAGCTGAAGCAAATCACTAACAATCAAGAGAGAACAGAGCAGAAAAAGGTCCATTGACCAAAAATGAACCCTACAACGTATTCACTTTATACCAACATTTGTTCTTAATAAGCAAATTGTAATCACATGAAAAACAGCAACAGGGACAGTGATTCTTTTTGGTTATACCTCCCAAATGCTTTTCTTATGTTCTAAAAGATGAATAGTGAGCATGGAGTTGGCCATGGGAGCTATACTGTAATATGCAAGAACTACAATTCAAGAAGGCCTCTTCCAATATTTTTACCATTGAAGAACCCTGGTTTTTCAATCTATAGGTAGATCTTCAATCTATAAATAGTGCATACCATCTAGCCAAAAATATTTTTAGAAAGCAGTAGACCACTGGTCACCAATAATTGGGTACGATGAGTACACAGAACTTATTTTATCTCTGAGTAAACTGCTTTAGTTCAAGCAATGGTTTCAGGGGAAAAAAAATAAGCCAGATGTCCTAGTATAAATCAAGAGATCCATGATTCTTTAAGTAAACACAGTGCCCCAAATCCATCATTTATATTGGAGTAACCAGCATCCTGGAAACACGTATCATAAGTGACCGAGCCTCTAGCACAACCCTGTACTCTGAGAAGCCAGAAGGTTTAATCCCCAAATAGATTAAACTAGACAGATGGGTAAAACTGTTTACGATGTTCCCAGAATGGCTGTTTTTGTGATATGCCTCAAAGAGGACACAGATGCATATGACCCATTTTAATTTTCCTTCTCTAAGCCTCTCTGCTTCACTGAGCCAAGCACAGTTCAGAAGCAGGTTTAAATAAGGCAGGAATGCGTGAGTTCCAGAGAGCCCCCTTTATGACCTGAGAGAGATAAAGATCGGGGCAATGAATCCTGAATAAACTACCTTCAAACCAAATAAACATGTTCTTCATTTGAAGATTATGCCAAGCTATAAATGTCATACACTTTCAATTGCAGTTAATTTACAGTTATTTCTGATGTCAAATTTTCTTGATAAGTGGGATAAGCTCACAGCATAAATTTTAAAATTCGTTGTCCCAACTGTCATCCTCCTACCTGTTCCTCTAGACTTTCAGTGATCTGTTTTGGGCTAGCAAAGGGCAGAACCAATCCATCACTCCCCATGATCAACAGTTACAGTATGTGTCTTTTTAATTTTCCTGGAAAAATGCTAGATCATTCTGGAAGTATGCCTTTAAAAGCGGATTAAACTGTATTTGTAAAATCATAAACTAGTTGCAGGAAGAAACTCAGATGAAAACATCTGGTTCAAATGGACAATTTTCAAATCTCATTTATGCCCCTCCACCTCCCTATTCCAAAAGAGGAACAAGAGTGGATGAAATTAGGGCTGATTTGGGAATAGATATTGGAGGATAGGAGAGTGTCTCTATAATAGTGCTGCAGCTGGCATAGGGGGTTTCGAAAGCGTCTTGTTTTGTGAGTTGCCACCCTCTACCATCTCTCACTGCTGCGCTACCCGCCCCCTGGAGCCCCCTCACACCCTCCCTCCTTCCCCCATTGATACAGTCATACCCCTTTACACTCCCTGTCTTTAGAGCTTTGCTATAACCTAACCATATAAAATCACAAATAACTCAAATTCCACCAGCACAAACATAGCTTCTGCATTTTAGTGGCAATGCTACAAGAAGCAAGGTTTCTCTGCCTTGAAGATTTGTATAGTTTGAAATGAATAAAAGATAAGCGCGGGCATGAGGTTTGCGAGATTAGTATGCATGTGGCTGTTTATTCCCTCCAAGGCTAAACAGCTAAAGTCATTTCCTTCCAAACAAAGGTCTTTTAGGACATTTTTACTCAGCGTTCAGAATTTAAACTCGTGCCTTCTTTAAATGGCCCAGCTTGGTACTTCAGCTCCATTTAACCTTTTTACCCTCCCTCACATTTCCAAAAGAAGCAATTTCAAAATAATAAACTGTACCTAAAGGGCTATAATCAATTTCATTAAGCCATTCCTACAAATAACTATTCTGAACATCAAGTTTCATTTAAGAAAATGAATATTATATAGTTTTTATTTTTATTTTTTTTGCCAGATGGGACTACCATGATTTATAGGTTTTAGTGTTAAAAATAAGATACTTATTTGATAAAAAATTAACATATTATATTAAATTTTTACCTAAACACATTTAGATTTACAAGGCTATAAATATCTAGCTACATTTAAGTGACATATTTTGGATTTGTCTTTTTTCATAAATAAATAATCCTTAAAAGCATCGATGGGCAGAGGGAAATGTAATACAGAACAACCTCGGCAAAACTTCCTTTCTTCTTTCTGCACCATTCTCGAGTGAATGCCTTTTTCTACACCTTCACCCTTAAAGTCACTGCTGCTTCTGCAGTCCCAGATTTGGAGGGTCATGCTGAACAGAACTCTGGGCATTATCTGCGCTGTCCCCTGCTACTCCAGTTTTCATATGCAACAAGTGCCAAGCCTCATCCATTCTGCCTCCTACATCTCTTTCCAGCCCAGCCATGTCTCCACAGCCCCACTACCACTACTGGATTTGGGACCACTAGCATCCCTCATGTGGACTACAGCACATCTCTCTAACTGATTTGCCTGATTCCTGCTTGACTGGCTCTGATTCATTCTTCATCATGCTCGCAGAATGGAAATTTTTGTAAAACTGCTAACTTGGTTCTGTCCTGCTAATGCTTAAAACTTCTGTCTTACTCTTGGGATAAAGTCCCCGTTCCTCAACACAGCATTCAAGGCCTTACAAGTCCTGACCCTTGTCCATCTCTCTACCTCTCTTTTATTTGGTTTATTTTGGTCAGACTGATCACTTCTCCAGTTCCTGAATATAACTCATACTTGAATATACCTCTGTTCACTCAAGAAATAGTTCTGAAATTCCCATTGTGTTCTAGGTTTTATGCTAGAGGTTGAGAAGTCGGGGAGCGGGGGTACAAAGACAGTCTTCCTGACCCCGTTCGTTATGGTAATGAGACTTCCTCTATCATAGCATATCTCAAATTTGCATTATAATTTACTGTTTATTTGTCATATCACCACTAAGTCTAAACTTTATAATGGAGAAGAGTGGGCTATGTTTATTTTGTTCACTTGTGTGTTTTTAGCAGAAAGCATGGCACACAGCAATTCCAGAGATTTTTTAAAAATAAATTAATCCTTTTATATATACCACAAATTCACCAGTTGCCTGTTAAAAGGAGGTATTATGGTCAGATTAAAAAAAAAAGGATAATTTATTATGCACTTTCTCAAAGTAGAGTCAATTTCCAATAAATGTGATGGTACTTTTTCTGGAACTTTTTGAATCTTTGAAACACTTTCCCCAAAAGCAGACCCTGAGACAGAATTTGGGTGCAGTCAGTTTCTTTGAGAAGTGATCCTAGGAAGTACAAGGGAGGTAGTGGGAAATGAGGTGGAGAATGGAAAAATCCAATAAAAGAGTATTAATGCATAGGTTATAAATGTGGACAACTGGGACTCAGATTCCTTCTGAGCGTGCACTCAGGACACTCCTAGAACTGTCTCAGTGAGGAGATACAATGCTTATTCACCAACTCCTTTCCCTTACTGATACCCTGGATGCCTCTAGAGGGACTGAATTCTTATTATTTCCAGGCCACCCTTACTGAAACTGAGAAAAACTCTTATGCCACTAGAAAAGTCTCTGGAAAAGGAAGCAGGGAGAGGTGTTTAAGATGAGAAGCTGTGTACATAATAGGGGCATTGTCCAGTGGGGCTATAGGTAGCCTCAAGTCAGGCCAAGAGCAAACAGATAACCTAGCATCAGCATCTGCTGTGGCATACTTTTACACAGTGCATTTTAAAAAAATCCCTAAAATCTGGAGTGCCTCCCGTTTTTACTTATTAATAGCATATCAGAGTATCACCAATAATGAGAGATTTCCAAGACATCAGAACTGGCTGAAGACCAGATCCATGGTTAGATGACCACTGGATAGGAAAACAATCTAACATTTCAGAGTGATCTTTAAAGCTAAGGAAAGATTGTGATCAGCTACACAAGCTTACAAGCTGTCAACAAAACAACCTGAGGATCATGCCAAAGGTCCAGATGCCGCTTCTGGCAAGGGATTCCTTTAACGGTCTTCCAAGAAAGAGAAGAACTTCTAGTAAAAACATGGTGGGAGGAAAACACATGTTCTCCACTCCATACACTTACCAAATCTTCCCTAGGTCTGATTAATTAATAAAGCACACTTTTTTTTCTTTAAGAAAATAAGTCATAGATTTCCTGGAAGAAAAAAATCTGTATATGCATATAAACAAACTGAGGAAATTTTTTCTCCTTTTATGAAAGTAAAAAATGCTTATGTAGTCACCATGAATAAAAAGGAAAAATAATGTGGTCTCACAGCAAGGAAATATTCTTATACATGAAACAGTGCAATATGAATGGAGGTTTAAGGTATTTGTCTATGAAACTCAACACTAAGAACACCAAAACACACAAGGCATGAGGTTTTAAGTACGTTTTTCCTGTCCTTTCTCAAAGTTCATGACAGTGAGGGTGAAATAATAATGGTGATAAATAAAAGCCCACAGGAACAAGGAGATTGAGAAGTGAGGTGACAAAAGACAAGAAACACCAATATTTTTTTTCACCATATGGGATGGGAGGTAACAGAGTCAGGGAGAAAAACTAAAATGTAAGAACCTGCAGGGGCACCAGGGTGGCTCAGTTGAGTGTCCCACTTCAGCTCAGATCATGATCTTAAGGTTCGTGAGTCTGGACCCCACGTCAGGCCCAGTTTCAGATTCTGTGTCTCCATCTCTCTCTCTCCCCCTCCCCGGCTTGTGCTGTCTGTCTCTCTCAAAAATAAATAAACATTAAAAATTAAAAAATATATATATATACAAGAACCTGAAAACAAGGTAATTAGTAAGAAGCCAGTGACAGTAGCCAGAGAACTCTGGAGAAGATTCAGAACTGGAGACACCTGGTACGTGTGAACTAAGGGACAAAGCTTGAGGCTGAAAACAGGAGAACTGGTGAAGGTCTATAAAGAGCAGCTGAACCTGCCTTCATCAATGTTCCACATTGCCTGATCCCCCTCCCTTTCTTTGAATCTGCCCCAGCAGGTTCACAGGAGATATTTATCTCTGATAGCACATAAGAAGTCACCATTTTGCAATCACCAATATAATAATTGATTCAGGTAAGACTCATCAGTATAAAAATTTTTCATAGGATGAAGAAACAATATTTACACAGCCTCAAAGTGCCACTTCGTGAACCACTAAGAAATAATGAAAAGAAAAATATACAATGAAAAACAATGAAGGACGTCACCTTTACATTACAAATAATGAGACTAATGGATGACAAACACCCCCTGATGTGATGTACTGGAAAGGAATAATATCGTATGTAAATATTCTTACCCAAAATATATAACCTGAATTTAATCATGCAGAATTAATAAGATAAATTCCAGTTGTGGAACATTCTAAAAATAGCGGGCCTTGACACTTTAAAAAATGTCAATTTTACTGAACACATGAATAGATGGGAGAAATGTTTCTAGGTTATAGGAGGATAAAGAGATTTGACAACTAAATGGAATTCCCTGGATACTATATTAAAAACAAAACCAGAAAACATCATCGGACAACTGGAGAAATCTGTGTATGGACTGTACAATGGGTATATTATTGTACTAGTGCCAAGTTTCTTGAGTGTGATGATATAGATAAAAGAAAGTAATTTTTCTTAGAAGATATATACTGAAGTATTTGTGAATGAAGTGCCAGTGTCTCCAACTTAATGTTTACTACTCAGAAAGTTCCGCAAAAAAAATTGATATGCACATATGTGACAAGTGCACAGACAATGCCTAGTTTGAGTTAGCATATTCCCTGATGGTGAAAAGATCATTCAACACACACTAACTGGATGACTTAGCAAGACTCAAAGGGAACTCACTTGAGTTATATGACATGATCATTGAAACTGGGACAGATAGGGGGGCGCCTGGGTGGCGCAGTCGGCTAAGCGTCCGACTTCAGCCAGGTCACGATCTCGCGGTCCGTGAGTTCGAGCCCCGCTTCAGGCTCTGGGCTGATGGCTCAGAGCCTGGAGCCTGTTTCTGATTCTGTGTCTCCCTCTCTCTCTGCCCCTCCCCCGTTCATGCTCTGTCTCTCTCTCTCTCTCTGTCCCAAAAATAAATAAACGTTGAAAAAAAAAATTAAAAAAAAAAAAGAAACTGGGACAGATATGAGAAAAGTGAACTCCTTCCAAGAGGAACTGGAGAATTGTGATAGCAATGCCAATGCTCTCTATTGCCTGCTGGAGATGAGACTTTGGGGTGAAAATAAAACTTCAGTCTATATTGAATTGCATTACCCAAACACTTAGAAAATACCTAGTGAGGTATATGGAGAATATATGTGTGGTGTACCACCCAGCTTGTAAATGAGAATCTAAAATAGGGGTAAATAAATTGAAGTGGATGACCTAAAAATCTTTTCTTTCCTATTGTATTTCAAACTCACCCAACTAAACTCTTCTCCCTATATTTGTGTAAATCAGATAATCCCATGGGGGAAAAGATACTGATAGACAGACATTCTAGATCTGTTTCTGTCTCAATCTCTATCTAGTACCAAAGTTTACAAAACAAATATAAAGTGGAAAGGTGGAAGGGCGCCTGGGTGGCTCAGTCGGTTGAGCGTCCAACTTCCGCTTAAGTCATGATCTAGCAGTTTGTGAGTTCCAGCCGCGCGTCCGGCTTCGTGCAGACAGCTCAGAGCCTGGACCCTACTTCAGATCCTGTGTCTCCCTCTCTCTCTGCCCCTTCCCCACTCATGCTCTGTCTCTCTCTCTCTCTCTCTCTCTCTCTCTCTCAAAAATGAATAAATGTTTAAAAAATTAAAAAAAATAAAAATAAAGTGGAAAGGTGGAAAGTAAAAAAAAAAAGTAATTAGCCCATTTATAAAAAAATGAAATTCAGCATCCCTTTGAAGTCCTCAATAACTTACTTGTCAAATATTACTTTTATTTTAGTTACGATTAATGCAGATCAAATGTATCCCAAACTTAGCAACTGACATAACCATTTTACTATTGCATGTTTTTTTGGTTAATGGGTTCAGGAAGGGCTTAGCTGGCAGGTTTTTCCTGGGGTTTGTCCTGAGGATAAAGTTAGATATAGCTAGAGTTGGAATCATTTGAAAACTTGACTTTTCTGGGTATTCAAGATGGCTCACTCCCATAACTGACAGTTGATGCTGGTTGTTGGCTGGTAGCTCAACTAGATGGGTGGCCAAAATATCTATTGTTCTCAAAGTGTTAGTACTTTTTGTGTGTTAGCTGGCTTCCCCCAACCCATGAGAACCGAGTAGAAGATCTGTGGCCGTTACTGATCTTGGCTTGGAAATTTCACATTAATTCTGCTTAATTCTATTAGTAAAAAGCACATCACTAAGTTTGGCCCCGATTCAAACAAAGTCTTCTCCTCTCAAGGAAGGACGGTTAAAGAATTGGTGATATGTTTTAAAATCACTATGTTTTAATTTTAGAGTTGTAAACATTTTTTTATTAGAGCTCTAAAAAAGATGGCTTTTACTGGATGAATTAAGAGTCTGAAGTTCTACAGACTGCTGAGCTATCCAGGCACTTTACCAGTTGAATTATAACAGATGGATGTTAGATAACCTTCATATAATTAGATAACAAAGTAAAGCTAAGTTCTGAGTCTATCTCCAAATAGTAAGAAATATTAAATGACAAAAAATAAATTTAAAAGGGGGAGGGGCGCCTGGGTGGCTCAGTTGGTTAATGGTCCGACTTCAGTTCAGGTCAAGATCTCATGGTTCGTGGGTTTTAGCCCCGCATCAGGCTCTGTGCTGACAGCTCAGAGCCTGGAGCTGGCTTCAGATTCTGTGTCTCCCTCTCTCTCTGCCCCTCCCCTGCTCATGCTCTGTCTCTGTCTCTCAAAAATAAATAAAAATTAAACAAATTAAAAAAAAAGAAATATTAAATGAGTAGATAGATGGACAGATAGATGAATAGATGAGTGGAAATTAATGGATTGGTGGATGGGCAGACAGATAAATAAATGGATTGATGTAGATAGATGTCAATAAAAGGAGAACTATTTGGATGAATTCAAAGCACAGTAGGTGGCTAGTCCCAACCCTGACCATTGACTGGGTTGCAAACATCTTTTAGAGGGTGCTTATACTAAAACCACAGTTCATTCAGACACAATTGCTAGATAGGATGAAACCAGGGAAGAGAGCAGGTTCTGAAATGAAGGATGTTTAATAGGCATGATGAGGAAATGAAGATTTACACAGGAGAAAGTTTACTGGATCAACACAGAAATCCATCTGTCTTGGCCAGCTGCTCAATTCTGCTACAGAGTCAGTAGCACCATGTCAGCTCATGGCAGGAGACAGATCATCCTCTAAATGTGGGAATCAAAAAATTTGGCAGAGGAAAGCAATTAGGTGACATATTCCATTCTACAGACTTGTGATCACATTACATGTGCTCTTTAGTTTGCTCAGGGAAATTACTAGGATACAGAACCAGACTGAAATAAGGTACTAAGGTAATGGGAAGTAAGATTCCACTCACTCAAAAATCTCAAGGCTACAATTGGGCTGGTCTTCCAGTTACAACATATGGCTTAGAGACATGATCCCTCATCAAGAAAATGGAATAGAACTTGTCATCATGGACAGATTGTTAGGGAGAAAATGATGGCGATGGGCATATTATGAGATAAGAACAGCTAGTACCATTACACTTGGAGTGCTCTAAAAGCTGTGGTAGCATTTGTTTTGCTCCCTGGATTTGTTCCATCTGTCTAGTACTGCTGAGAATATTTTACAGTGGAAATTCATGAGATGAGGCAACGTTCACCATGTAGTGACATTTATTAGTCAGATTACCCAGGATGGAGGGAAGAAGGATTGGAGACATTGGTTTGAGGGAACTGGAACCAAAACATGAAGGTCACACTAATGGAATTTAAGGAGACCTTTGGTGGTGGAGACTTTGATATCATTTGAGATGGGGGGAGGGTGGCATTTGTCTTTGGTTTTGACTCAACAACAAGCTGTCAAGATAGCTGACAGGTGAGATAATTATTAGCTCTCTGGCTCACTAATTAAAGGAGATGGAGAGTAATGGGGACATTAATTTTGTTCACTCACCTGAATCTCCTTTGGAAAAGGGAATTCCTTTTGAATCCTAAAAAAGATCAATTCACTGCTTGACATGCACCCAGGTGAGTATGAAAAATATGCCTTCAGGCTGAGTGATGTATGAATCAGATGTCAAGCTTCACATGGTAAAATAGTGATATTACCTTTTAATTGCTCTGGGAGGCAGAAAAGTCATCTAAAGCTGAACTGCAGCAACCACTGAAGAAATGGCATCAAAAGGAATCATATTTCAAAACATGAGGGAGCGAAAAGGAAGATCAAATCTCCTCTACCTCACTCACCATTGCATTGATGTGCTTTGTGTGTCCATTTCAATATTTCTAACGCTTTCTTTTAGTGAATCTGAATTCTTTATTCTTGGGAGGATTCCCGCAGGTATTCAGGATAAAACATCTTCGTTGTTAACCCATTCTCAATTTTAGTGTAAATGTGGAGATCCCAGGAAATCAACCTGCCCAGGTTGTCATCCAGGCTCTAAGGCTTAATAACTGTGGAACTTTGAGGCTATTTTCTCATTTCTACAATTGAAATATCATGAGAAACTTCATGGGGTCATTGAAAGATTACAGGAGAAAATCCATGGATAATCACTTAAGCATTGACTGGCACACAGTTAAAGTCCAAGAAGTACTAACTATCATTACATCTATCTTTTTAGTCAAAAAGACTCCTTTCTTTCCATTAGGAATGCTGTTCAGATACAGGTAAAAGATGCGTGTGGTCAAAGACTGGATGGGGACAGGGTAAACTGAATGTGTCATATTCTGCCCTCTCCCATGTCATACAGTTCCCTCTTCCGTACAAGACCCATTCGTCTCACAGCCTTCAGGTGGAAGGAATTACTCTGCCATCATCTTGATTTCTGGTGTGCACTTCTAGTTAGATTTTTTTTCTTCAAAACACAGTAAATCCAGGGATTTATTAAATTGAGGGTTAAAAAATGGCAAAGTGCATCTACAAGCCAAGCTGTAAACTCTCTATCCCTTGAGTACAAAGCTTTGTCCCCCGGTCACAAACATATCGGAAAATACAACAAAACAAGATTTATTTCCAATACTATATATGGCCAGAGTGAAAAAAAATGAAGATTGGGGATTTTAAAGGTGACCCCATGGTTCCAAAGAGACCCGTTTTTCATTCTCCCAGTGTAACAGCCTCGCTCCAAGATTACTGCGTGTGCAGTATCTGTCTTCTGTGGGCTGCTGCCAACAGATGGCTTATTTTGAGTGGAGAGAAATATCATTAAGGAACAAAGAGAAATTAGAACTAAATAGGAAATTAAATATGTTCTTGGGATTACAACTGATGATCAAGGAGTTGCAAACCAGTGATTTGCAGCTTGATATTTTGCCTGCAAGCCAATACCCACTGTTTTAAAGAAACCTTAATATTAAGAAGGCTGTTCTCACATCATGCAATTTATTTGTCTTTCTGTCTTGCCAGAGCCTTTGCCAAACATCATAATTTGCCCAGAACCCTGAATTGCAAGATGAACAAATAATATTCATTTCCTCCACGGAGAAAACATCCTTTGATTGAATTGTCTCCTTCCATCTCAGTCACTGCAATGCGTGCTACATGTCAGAGATGTGAAATGGAGTTGAGCCTACTTGAAAGCAGAGTATAAATTAGCTTCTAAATGAAAACAGTTAGAAGGAAAACATTTTCAAATGACAGCCAAACTCTATCAGCTTCCTAAAGTACTCAAGGCCCCACTAAGAAATGCAGCATGAAAATGAGGGCACATAAGCCCAGAATGTGACCCCACCACTGCTCAGTGGGTTAAGGAATTTCCCTGGAGGACTTAGCAGGGCAGGGCTGGAAGTCAAAGGGTAAAGCAAGATATGCTTCCCCTAGAAACCAGCTCTTGTGGTTGACTATTTAATCTACATGTATCTATTATTTTACCTAACAATAATTAAATAAAATAACAAAGGTGTACAATCAATAGCAACCAAATGAAATACAGCTCCATCCTAAGTTACATTAGAAGTGTTTACATATATCCAGAAACAGGTTAAGTAGAAGGGGATGTTTGGACACCCAGAGATTGTCAAACCCTCCAGCACTGTATGGATGTAATCATAACCAAATTCACACTGTGGTTCTTGGACACAAGTCTGACTCTATTCACAGCTAAGGACAATGCCAGGATATCTAATATTGGATGGTTTCTCTGTTGCTTAAAAGAAATTAGTCTTACACTTATGCCCATGGCATAATTCAGAGACCACATTGAAACTTGTAATCAACCCCCACCATTTTGGCCTTTAAATCAGTGAGAACCTATTCAGAACACTTAAAGATAATTCCTGCTACTGGCTAAAGAGTCTATATTCTTGAGATAAAAGGTCAAGTTAATTCTTTAAGCTCAGTCTGTGGCTATATGAGAATAACTGAGACTTTCTGCTGTGCTGCTATTATTGATGGTATAGTCAAGTACTAAAGCAAACTGTATGACTTCAGGGAAACAATATTAGGGCAAATGTCTATTTCTCAGAATCTAGATGCCATGAGGTGACTGGCCTATTGGTTGCAGGTTGCTCTAGAGCTGTGGTAGGCATAATGATGTCCCTACTACTTCCCCCAGTCTGTGTCTACCTGCTTTTCAACAGGAATTTGCATTTGTGGTAATCTCCCACTGTGGGGAGGGTAACTTCCTCTGCCTTTTAACCCTGTGCTCAGCCACATGACTTGCTTTGGTCAATGAAATACTACCATATATGATGCAAGTAGAGTCCTGCAAAGCATTTGGGTCATTGGATTAGCTCAATCCTTCACTTTTTCCATTGCCATGCCATCACCATGAGAAGGTGCCCAGGGAGACCACCTATCCCAGAAGGAGGATGAAAGACAGGTGAAACTGAGATAGTTGACCTGACCAAACCTTGCCTACATCAGCCAATAGCCAGCTGGCTCCCAGACACACACAAGCAAGCACAGCTGAGACCAGCAGAGCCACTCAGCCAATCCTATAGATCCATATGCCAAATAAATGCCTACTGTTTTTAGTATTGGCTAAAACAATGAATGGTTTAATTGATTGTTTTTAATTTTTAAAGTTTATTTATTTTTCAGGGGTGGGGCAGGGAGAGGCAGAGAGAGAGAGAGAGAACTCCAAGAAGGCTCCACAATGTTAGTGCAGAGCTGAATGTGGAACATGAACCCATGAACCGTGAGATCATGACCTGAGCTGAAATCAAGAATCAGACACTTAACTGACTGAGACAACAGGAACCCCATGGTTGTTCATTGTTTTAAGCCACTGCTTAAAATTGTGGCAATAGAGAACTAAGCAATTCCAAAAAAACAGAGATTTGCCTCATTGCATGGATAGAAACCATTTTTAAGTCTCCATTCTCTGTAGTGGGATGTCCTGTTTTTCCACTGTCATGACTTGTAAGTCAAGGAAATGATATTCCTGGCAGCGGAAGTATAAGCCTTCAATATCTGTGGCACTGAAAAGTTGAATGCCTGCCTGCAGCACCATTAAAATAATAGTGGCTAAACTTTATTGAAGGCCTATACAATGTATGCTGCAAACACATTTTGTAGCATACATAATATCCTTTATATTCACTATAACCTTTGTAAGTGGGGTATTATTACCCATTTCTATTGAACAGATGAGGAAACTGACACTCAGAAAACCTAAGTAACTTGCTTAGGAAGCCACAACTAATATATTTGTTTTAATATATTCAAACCAAAATTTAAGCCCATGTGCCATACTTGCCCCTAATCAGTTGAAAACTCCAAAGGATTTCAGCAGCAAGTGGTTTTATATATGTAGCCCAAGAAAGCTACTGAAAAGGAAAAAAAATATGGTCAGTTCTTAAGAGTTCAGAATTCTTGGGGCACCTGGGTAGATCAGTCAGTTAGGCCTCCAACTTTGGCTCAGGTCATGATCTCACAGTTCCTGAGTTTGAGCCCCACGTCAGGCTCTGTGCTGACAGCTCGGAGCTTGGACCCTGCTTCTGTGTTTCCCTCTGTCCCTGCTGCTCCCCCCCCCTCTCTCTCTCTCTCTTTATTTAATGTAAATAAACATTAAATAAAACTTTAAAAAAATTCTAAATCCATGCATGTCCATGTTTATCCTATTTTGGTGCTGGTCAAGAACATCAGTCCCAAAGCCCAGTCCCAGAAGGAGCTCCTCAGTACTTCCAGGTCCTCATCCTCTGCCAGCAGGCTCTCCTGAGCCTCTGGGCTCAAAGTCATTTGCTCTGATTTGAAGTGTTGTGCCTCAAAGAAAATGGGCGAGTCCATCACGTGAACTCCAACCACAAGTCCTGGGCCCACAGACAGAGTGTGTATTATCTACCAAAGAATGATTAAGTTCCCAGTCGAGGGAAAGGCAAAGGTCAAGACCTCTGTTTTTTAAGAAATCACTTGGCTATTTGATGAAGCTTACAATAGTAAATAAATACCGTGAGAACCAATGCTGCTGTGGAAATTATATTGAGGAACAGATTTCAGAGAAGTCAAAAGTCAGTCAACTGACTGAAATCGTAGAGTTCTGATAGTAAATTTTAATTCTGTCCTTTCAATCTTTTTTAAGTAATCTGTTACTGAGGTGCCATTGAAGTCTTACCTTCTGTCTAGATTGTATGAGCACCCACATCAGCCCTTCTCTACTCTGAATATTCAAGACTATTATGATATCATCTCCCCCTGGGTCCTACTTTCTTAAATGGTTTCTTAATATGACCATACAAGTGCACAGGGCTCTCAGATCTCTAGTACAATGTCAACTGTGATGACAATTTTGACCATAATATATACTGTTTAATGACCTTTCTTAGATGGCCTAATCTCTTTACAGTCACTGAGCTCACAATAATTGTAAAATGTAGGTACTATTATAATCTCCATGGTGTAAAGAAGAAGCTGAAGCTTACAGAGGTCATATACCTTGCTCAAGGTCACAGAGTGGCCGAGTGGGATTTGAAGATAGTCAATATGATTCCCAACAATCTTGGTTTTTAACTATCTTGATAGCAGACACCATCTGATTAGGCTTATTTTGTATAACTCCAAGGTGCCTGCCACACGAGAAGGAGGCACAGAGTAGGCCCTCATTTGCATGAGTTACACTGGTTGCAACTTTAGAGGTTTCCAACAATTATCTGATGGTAACTATTGAGCTCAAGCCACTGGAAAAATGAAAGACTGGACACCCAAGTTAGTATCTACCATGTATGAGGTATTATGTTGGGCAATAGAGAGTTATACATATGAAAAATAAAATTTTTCTCAGAACTGTTTTCCTTACAAACAGAAAATATATAAAGAATAATATATATATCGGGGCTCCTGGGTGGCTCAGTCGGTTAAGCGTCTGACTTCAGCTCAGGTCATGATCTCCCGATCCGTGGGTTCCAGCCCCGCATCGGGCTCTGTGCTGACAGCTCAGAGCCTGGAGCCTGTTTCAGATTCTGTGTCTCCCTCTTTCTCTGACCCTCCCCTGTTCATGCTCTCTCTCTGTCTCAAAAATAAATAAATGTTAAAAAAAGAATAATATATTAAGGAATTGACTAAATGTTCCGAGCTTTCTGAAGAAAACTGTCAAGCAAAACCCAGTATCAAATAAGATGTTGCTTTGGGACATATGGATATGTGTCAGTCATGTTAAGAATCAAAATATTCTGAAAAAATACAAAAACAAAAAAAAAAAAACACCTCAGCTCTTTCCATCAAGTTTGGGCTGCTTGCCCATTAATCAAAACTCATCATATGAGTGCCAAAATGTTGAAATTTTTAATCTGGGCAGTGTCTCCTATTATTTGTCTACTTGTCTCTTTCCTTTTGAGTTTTCAAATTTCCAACTGATAATCAAATTTATGCTCTTACATTAGTAGAATTTAAACAATTTTATATTACCTAGAGAGAAATGAAAGAGAATATAGTAGGCAGTATACCCAAATCTCCTCTTTTTAAGAGCACTGGTTTCTATGTTCCAGACTCATAAATCCAGTTCTGGAAAAAAAAAAATCACTACTGGAATTTTCCCACGGTACCTCAAACCTAATGTAACTAATGATGAATTATTTCTTCCCACAAAAACTGGACTATCTTTATGCATGAGTAGCACTCCATTACAGATTTCATTGTGTCCCCCCAAATTTCATATGTAGAAGTCCTAACCATCCATACCCAGAATATGACCTTATTTAGAAAAGGGATCATTGCAGATAAATAGTTAAGATGAGGATATACTAGAATGGGGTGAATCCCTAATCCAATATGATTGGTGTCTTCATAAATAAGGGAAACTTAGACATGGCTATATGCTCAGTGAGAATGCCATATGAAGATGAAGAGAGACTTGGCTAATGCCATTCCCTACATCTCAAATTCCCTTTCAGCTATAGGTCTCTGTTGTCATCACTTTATCTTTCATACCTAAAGTCTATCACCATTTTCAACATGGAATATTTTCTACATAGTATGTAAAATCAGAATTTCATCTCGTTAAAATATGAATCATCAATACACTGGACAAGCCAGAAAAAAGTCTCCAGTTTAACCAACAAGTCAGTGAAAATATCTCCAGACAAACCAGACCAATAAACCTAAGTTTATTAAATTCTACTGCAGTATTGGAATAATTTATTGAACAAAAAAACAAATGCAATTGCTAGACAAGACAGCAGAAAAGCAATACCAGAGTTGGTACATTTAAATATTGCTGCACAGTTGGCCCAAGTTTCATGTGATATTAAAGAGTTGGCAAGACAAGATGTTCTTAGATAATTCTGTGTGCATTTGTGGTACTGATGCACACCTGTGTCCTTCTACAGTTGGCTTAAGCCCCACATGCTTCTCCTTGTCACTGATTTGAATCTTTCTCATTTTAGAGAAAGCATTTGGCTCACACAATATACCATGGATTTATCTGGTTAGAGTTTCATGCCTCTTCTAGATCTCTTAAGATTTTAAAGCTTGCTGAAAAAGACATATTTATCACTGTATTGGCTGGTTACATACATTCTTAAGTATTGCCTTAAAGGGAAAGATGCAAGAGTTATATATTAAGAAGAAGAAAAGATTAAAAAAAAAACAGAACTGCTCTTTTGTATATTTAAAATGACTAGTGCATATTTTATATAATTTATATTTTATATTTATACAAATTTTATATAATTTATTTAATATAAATAACAAATATAACTACATATTTTATAATATATAATATAATGTAAATTGTATATAGATATTTTATACAGTGTACATGCTAAGGCATACAATTAGCACAGCAGGATAGAAAGTTATCAATTTAATCTATTGTCACCCAATAAGAATACTCTATTTATGTTACTCCTTATGACTATTGTTTTATGTTCAAATGAAATAATTGATTTATTTACCAAAAAAAAATCCATTGTTTTCATTCACTCATTCAAAATATGCACATTCTAAAGGTCAAAGAAGAAACCATTGGCTTCAAGATAAAACTATACTTTGATATTCTTAAGCGGGCCTTGCTCTCTTGCCAGTCTTCGCAGGCCAACCTTCACAATCAACCAGAAGCTCTTCACTGAAAAGCGAAGCTTCATTCCAAAAATTGTGACTGTACCAGCTGACACATCTGCAAATCTGACACGCATCTCAAAATTCAACATGTTCCAACTTGCGCTCTCTGCCTTGTGTCTTGACTTGCTACTTTTCCTGAAGTCCTAACACAGGTTAATAGGATCACCCTCAATATAGTCATTGACCTAGAAGCTTTCAATTTCTCTTGAGTTCCTTCTTCTACATCAAAAATTGCTTAGTGGGTCCTGTGGATTCTACCTCAAAGATTCCTTTGGAATCCATCCCTTCCATTCCATTTTCTAAATAGAGATTTTTTTATTGCCTCAGCAACCAGCACAGTGTCTGATGTATACGTTGTAAGCATTCAATAAATGCTTGGCAAGTGAGTCAATGGACAATAAAATGGGGAATGGAGATATATATTTTTTCTTTTTCTTTCCTAGACAATTACAATAGTTCTTTATACAAAATCCCAATTATTATGTTCCACTCTCCGATTTGACCTCTAATTTGCACTTGTATGTTCTTTTAAAACAGCCAACCATATCATTCTCTGCCCCCAAAATTTGATGGCTATTATTGGCCATGATAAGCCAGGTAAGCACTCTGCTAAGTGCTAGGGATACAGTGATGAACAAATTATGGTCTCTATGTTGGAAGACACATATTAATCATATATTCCTCTAAGGCACAGCTATAACATGGTTTGAAAGCATACGACTGGGGTCATGATCCAGTTTGGGATCCAGGGGTGGGCTTCCTAGAATGAGAGTTGTGTGAGCTGCTATATGAAGGATGGGTACAGTTTCCCCAACAAAGTGAAAAGTTGTTCCTGGTAGGTGAGCAACATATGGGAAAGCTATGTGTGAAAATGAGGGCAATGGGTTCCAAACTCAGATGGCAAGGGGCGAACAGTGTATGTTAAGGTCATGGGGATTAACAGTGGTGAGATTTTGCCTCTTTTGTTGAGCATGCTATGAAGAATCTGATGAAGGATTATAAACTGGGGGTTACACGATCACTTCCACTGATTTTATCAAATTTGGTAAAAATATTAAAAAGAGAGAGGCATATATTAGGATGGGCAGGATCACATTAAAGCTCTGGACAGCTGGAAATGCACCAAATGACAGCACTGTAAATAACTATTCAAAAGTTGTTGGAGTGTGAATAAAAGATAAGTTTCATTCCATCAACAAATCTTTTGATGGGCATAATTCATTGCTTAGTGATTTCACTTTTGTTTCTTAATCCATATTAATAATGGGCATTTTCAACACACCAGAACGGTCACTGCATTCTTTATCACATCCTATTCTGCAAACCAAAGATAGCGGCACAATTAATACATGCGATAAATGCAAGAGCATCGGGCTTTGTTTTTGATCTCACTTTTTAATCAACATTGAGGCCTTTTAACATTTAGCTTTCTTCTTTCCTGAATTCCTCTGAAGCCATCCAATCCCCAGGGCCCTTGGAATAATGGAATCCACCTTTCTTTGTTCCAGCAGTTGAGGAATGATTGCGGCCCCCTAGTCTCTTCACTTGTGCCAAGAAGACAACCCATGTGGAAGTGATAACAAGAATTTCACCATCTCTCCTCGCAGGCTTTCCAGTAAAGAACAAAACCAGGGGTGACATGTCTTTATCAAAAACTGCCAGCTCTAAACTGTTCTGTCTTGGGCAAATATATTAATCTGTGTACTTGCTGAGGCTGCTTGTTAGACTCAGGCCTCTGGAAATCAGAAGTGCTGATGAGGGGGAACAGTGTCACGTGGAAAGCTGGCAAAACTGCATGGACCCTGCTGCCCGTTGAAGTTTTATTGTTCTTGTAATTGCAATAATAAATAAAACACCATGACCTTTGGTGTTCACTGTGATGCCTCAAATGACTGCTTCAGTTTCACTGCAGTTACTCTGACTCTTCTGGGGGCATCTTTCACATCTTACTTTTTGAGAGGTGTTCCTGTGTTGTCCCCCAAGATTGCCGGATATTTACCAACAAGCTTTTTGAAGGGATGCTTTTGTTATTTCCTGGTTGCCAATTGATTTCTCATCTATTATTACGCAATACAAATTTATTTGAAATACTTACATGAATATTGTTTCTGAAAATAGATCCAGGGATATGGAACCCCCAGATCCAGGAGATATATGATTGGAAAATGTCCCATCAGGAAGTGTAAGCAAGGCTTACCTTGTTTGTTCATTTGCACAATCATCTTCTGTGTTTCACTGTCTTCTCCTTAGGGGTTCCTTGTGGATGAAATCAAGGTAGAAATTGAGTTGTCAGAGTCTTGGGCCAATAATCTGGAAATCAGCCTTTTCCTTGAAAATAGGTCTTTAATTTTATAGTGTGAAACAGTGGTTCTCAATCATCTGGAGGGCTTGTTAAAAATCAAGTTTCTGGCCCTGTTTCAGACTTTGTGATTCAGCAAGTCTGGGTGGAGCTTAAAACTTACATTTCTAACTGGTTCGCAAGACCACATTTTGAGAACAACTGGTATAAGAAAAAAGGGACTCTACGTTGTCTCTAGGAGCTCCTGGAAACAAATTTTTCAAAATATTACCATGGAAATATCTGGCTTTATAAAACCAAGGAACAACAGAGTTCAGAGGTAGCAAGATACTTATAGCACAGACATATCAGACCTTAGAGAATTTAACTGATATATCCAAGGTCACAAACAGGGTAGCAATGGAGCTGAGGATATGACACATTCTTGACTCTTGTGACTTTGCTATGTCATTGGTTATGGCATTTGTATATTAGGAGTTTAACCGATGTGGTTGAAACTGTTAAACATATATCAGCTTTCACACCTACCACCCTATTGCACACTTTTGAGACTCCTTTTGACTACAAAAAAAATTTTAAGTTAAAAAAATGGCATATATTACTTTTGGACTGGTAAGAAAGAAGCCTGTGAGGGAGAGAGAACTAGATATATTTATATAGAAGAGCTGTTCTCAGGAGAAAAAGTTTGAATCCTATCAAATATTGCACTATTTTACAATCAGCTGATGGATTGGGTCAATCTAGGTATTTTAAAATAAATGACTCACTGATTTATTTACTGTAATGGGCTTTATTGTATTTTATTTTCTTCTATGAATTAATTTGCACATGGAGAAATAGTTTTAGCTATATATTTTTCAGAGTGATTTTGAAGAAATTTAATGTGAATTACTATCTTTAGATGAGTATGTGCCTACATGCAGCAAATACAGTCGCATAGGGTCCTGGAGCTCAGTGTCTCATCTCAGGGAGCACTTCAAAGTTGATGAGGTCATGCTGATTGAATCAGTTTGGTGTAACACCAAATACATCTAGATTTTCTGGTTCTGTAGACCTGAGTTTGAATCCTGTCCATTATTCTGTGACCTTTGTCAAATGCATGAAATGATTTTTGGCCTTAGGGTTATCATCTGTACAAGTGGGAAACAAACAAACTTTTTTACCTCATAGGCAGTGCCAGAGCCAAAAATTGGCCTGGAAAAGACTTAGACCCTCCATAATTTCCGTCACATCATTCCTGCAACTATGCCTCTGTCACCAAGGTACACAATCAAACAATCTAAGTAGAAATAACGAACTTGAAATGCAAATGTGGCTTCCAGACAAGTCTCCTACTCATTCATTCCCCCAAGCTTCATTGCAGGCAAGTTCCTTCCCTGACCCCACCACCACATTGTCACTTCCAATCACCTTCTATATCAGACAGTCCAGGGCTTCCTTAGCTCACAGTGTAGCTATGATAAAACGTCAGGGCTGTATCTGCAAAGGACCTGCCACATACTCCTTTTCCTTCCCTTACCAACTAGTTTCCCCTGAACCAGTCATTGAGCTGCACTAGGACTGAGCTTCCTCTCAAGGAAAAAGAGACAAGTAGGATGGATTATCTCTCAAGTTTATTTTTTCTTTCTTTGTTTTTTAATGTGTATTTATTTATTTTGGGGGAGAGAGAGGGAGTGAGAGAGAGGTACCGGTGGGGTAAGGGCAGAGAGAGAGAGAGGGAGAGAGAGAATAAGCAGTCTCTGCACTGTCAGCACAGAGCCCAACATGGGGCTTGTACTCATAAACCGTGAGATTTGAGCCGAAGTCAAGAGTTGGATGCTTAACTGATTGAGCGACCCAGGTGCCCCTCTTTCTTTCTTAAAAAAAAAACTCCAAAGCATCAAAACTCTACAGTATCCAAGTAATACAAATGATAAAAAGGGGGGGGGGTAAAATATATGGTTATATGTTACAGCAGAAAGCATCTGTCTATGTAGTACTGTCTTAATATCTAAAATGATCATGATCTATGTACATTTCTTTTTACCTTCTGCAATTCTCTTCAAAAGACTGATCTACAACAAGGCCACCAAAATTGTTCTTCCCAAAGAAAATACTATTTACTAAACCATTAAAATTTCAGAATGCCTCAAAATCTGTAGGGAGAAATGCTGACTTCATTTAAAGGGCATACCCAGTCTCATAATGTGAATATTGCTGATAAATTTTCTTTGGATTTAAATTTGAGTTGTTTCTGCACATGAATGACATCATTACACTTAGTAAAGGTGAAAAATAAATCCATTTGAATAAATGCGAATGAAGACATAGAAAAATCACAGTTTAAAAACTAAGGAAACAGAGAAAGACAGATACCATATGTTTTCACTCTTATGTGGATCCTGAGAAACATAACAGAAGACCATGGTGGAGGGGAAGGGGGGAAAAAAAAAGAGGTTAGAAAGGGAGGGAGCCAAAACATAAGAGACTCTTACAAACTGAGAACAATCTGAGGTTTTATGGGGGATAGGAGGGAGGGGACTGTGGGTGATGGGTATTGAGGAGGGCACCTGTTGGGATGAGTACTGGGTGTTGTATGGAAACCAATTTGACAATAAGTTTCATATTAAAACTAAATAAATAAAAATTAAAATTAAAAAAATAAAAAATAAGGAAACTTGAGGCTACTGGGTGGCTCAGTTGGTTGAGTGTCTGACTTCAGCTCAAGTCACCATCTCACGTTCATGGCTTTGAGCCCTGCATCAGACTCTGTGCTGACAGCTCAAAGCCTGGAGCCTGTTTGGGATTCTGTGTCTCCCTCTCTCTGCCCTCTCCTTCTCAAGCTCTCTCCCTCAAAAGCTCTCTCTCAAAAAATAAAATCAAATGTTAAAAATTTAAAAAAAAATAAAAAGAAGTAAACAAAAATTTACCAACCAAGAGCAGGCTTCATGAGTACCATGCATGCATAATTATTGCCCAGGCACTTGAAGCTGAAATGATTGGCAATATAACCTCAGCTCTGAAAATAACTGTATTGTTTTTTAATAATTTTTTAAGTTTATTTATTTATTATTGAGAGAGAGAGAGAGAGAGAGAGAGAGAGAGAGAGAGAGAGCACGAGCTGGGGAGGGGCAGAGAGAGAGGTAGACACAGAATCCAAAGCAGGTTCCAGGATCTGAGCTGTCAGCACAGAGCCTGATGTAGGGCTCCAATCCACAGACCATGAGATTATGACCTGAGCTGAAGTCAGACACTTAACTGACTGAACCACCCAGGCACCCCTGGAGCTGACTTTAGATAACAATCTTTCCCCTTTAATTGACATATGAGAACAGGAAATTCTAGGAGGGGGTTCAGAGACTTGCCCAGACCATAAGAACAAAGCCAGGACAAAAATTAAGATTTCCCAAGATCAAGGTCAATTTTTTTTTCCCCCAGAAAAGAAGCTGATTATGGAGAGTGATAAATTTAAGGTAGAATGTTTGTAGCCTGCTGTGTTTTATAGGTGTGCTTATTTTGTTTGTTTCACCAAGTCTGTATGAATTTGTCCTAAGGAGAAAAATTGTAATCAATGAATAAAAAATAAAATTAAAATATTGTATATGGTTGAATAATTTTAAAAATTGTAATCAATGAGTAAAAACTACAATTAAAATATTGTATATGGTTAAGTAATTTTTTAAAGTTTCATTCTGCTCTCTTCCTCAGTGGAAGTGCCAGGTTTATGTTTTCAACATATAAACAGGTAGCTAAAACTTGCAAAATATTTATTTTAATAATGAGAGTGGTATAAAATAAAGACAAAAACAATACCCGAAAAACTAGACAAATAGCATCTTACATATTATGCCCTACTAGGGTTACTGATTTAATGAAGAAAAGTACATGTTATCTGGTTAAATTTGAATTTCAAGGGGTACCTGGGTAGCTCAGTGGGTTAGGCAGGAGAGTCTTGATTTCAGCTCAGGTCATGATCTCATGGTCATGGAATCCAGTCCCATGTTGAGCTCCATACTGAGCATGGGGCCTGCTTGAGATTCTTTCCCTCTGTCTCTGCCTCTCCCCCACTCATTCTCTCAAAAAAAAAATGAATTTCAAATGAATAACAAAAAAAATTAAATATAAGTATGTCCCATGTAATATTTAGGATATATTTATATAAAAATAATTATTTGCTATTCATCTGAAATTCAAATTTAACTGGGAATCTTATATTTTATCTGGCATCCCTAGATCTTTTGACTTTAAATTGTTTAATTAAAATGTCATTTACTGGAAAATTAATAAATTTATGAAAGCCTACTATGAGAACAATAAAACCATTCAATATTGAATGCATATCAGTTGTGGTGATTCATTTCCAAGGAATACAATGAAATAGTAATTTGTAAAGGATACATGGATTTTTATTAATGTATTCACAAAATACACTTCACATAACATAAGGCAAACCAACTACAAAACCAATAGACCCCTTCCTAATACAGAATGTAATTAATCAATCTTTTGCATGTAACCAATATTCATTTAAATTGATAATTCATTGGTAAACAATTATTTTGCCAAATTTTATTTCCAGGGCAGACAGAAATATAAAGGAGACTTAACAAGACAGGAGAAAAAGAAAAGAGAAAGTGCAGTAACAAGAAGATTGTGCTGGACACTCATCAGATCTAGGTTTATGAAACCATATTTTCTCCAATCCAGATTTTGTTGTGATTCTTCAAAGATACTACAATGTGTCAGACCAATATCAATAACATAATGCAGATATAAAAAGCTGCGTTAAATTGCTTTTTAGGTGTTGTTTTTCTATTTAACCATTTATATATCTGTACACCAAGGGAGTTTTTATTCTCTTAAGATATCATAGCCATTGAGTCTTGGAGGTTACACAGGTGTTCACTGTTCTATTCTTTCAATTTTTCTCTGTCTGAAGATTTTTATAACAAGTTGAGGGAGAAGAAAAAAATGAAAAGGAGAACAAGAATTAATGGCTATATAATCTTTAAAAGAGTTCTGGAAATAGCAAAATATAATGGGATGTAGAGTCTGTCATATTCTAGTGTTCTTATATAGAACACTGATTATTTTTATACTTCTATCTCCATAGTCAATAAATAGATTTATTGATTTCATTTGACTGTCTCTTTGTCATTTTTGCCAAAAAATGGCAACAATCTATTTTTAATTCTTAATATGTAAAATAAATTTTAATTCATCATTGGTAAACAAAACCTTTAGCAATTTGCAAAAGCAAAACAAAGTTATTTTTTAAGTTTATTAATTTTGAGAGAGTGAGAGAGACAGAGCAGGGGAGGGGCAGAGAGAGAGGGAGAGAGAATCCCACGCAATCTCTGCATCGTCAGTGCAGAGCCCGAGGCGGGGCTGGAACCCACAAACTGAGAGATCATGATGTGGGCCAAAACCAAGAGTCTGACGCTGAACCAACTGAACCACCCAGGTGCCCCAAAACAGTTATTTTTTAAGTAAATCATCTACAACAAGCAAAACAGAAAGATTTTGTTTTATTAAAAGGTATCTAAGGATAATAATAAACTAACGAATAATGCTGTCTTTGTTCACCCTGCTGTAACAAATATAGCATAGACTTAGTGGCTTATAAACAACAGAAATTTATTTTTCACAGTTCTGGAGGCTGGAAGTCTAGGATCAGGGTTCCAGCATGGTTGAGTTCTATTGAGAGCCCACTACCAGGTTGCCAACTGCTGACTTCAGGCAGAAAGAGAGCTCTTTGGAGTCTCTTTATTAAGGTAATAATACCATTCATAAGGGGTCCATCCTCATGATCTGATTAACTCCCAAAGGCCAACCTCCGGGTTAAGATTTCAACATACAAATTTTGAGGGGACACAAATATTCAGTCCATACCAAGTGCCAAGTAAGTTTTCTCTTCAATAAATATAGATCCTGATAGCCAACCTGACTAATCTTGTCAGAAGTATGTTTACTGAACATTCTTTTGATGGAATGTTACATAACCATGAAAAATGAGAGATCTTCACATGTATATGAAAGTAAAAATGTTAGTAATGTTTCAACAAGAAAAATGCAGCTTACAAAAATGTACATGCCATTTATGTTGCTCAACACTTAGGTTACATTAATCTTAGATTATGACATTAAACATAAAGAAACCCTGAAAACTACCCCACATTTACAGTATCAGCTTAAGAGTTAATTTGTAATACACTCACTTAACCTTCAGCCAAATGTTTCCTGTTCCCTTCACCAAATAGATATTAACTGTGTTCCTGGGATAAGCTTTCATTTTTCTACCTAGAGCCTTAGTTTCACTTTCATATCTGTCATCAAGAAAGTAGAGGAGAAACAGCTAATTCTGTATATGGCCAAGGAAGGGCTAAAATATGGTGACTAATGGATAAATAATGAAACTTAAGGTCCAGTTAACTCATTTTATTACAGTTACTTCAGCTTATCTTTTTTCCTCTTCAAATACAAGCTTTATTTTCTGTTCCCCTTTCATTTCTTTTTTTTTAAATGTACTTTTTAAAATATTTATTTATTTTTGAAAGAGATAGAGCCTGAGTCATGGAGGGGCAGAGAGAGAGAGGGAGACACAGAATCCGAAGCAGGTTCCAGGCTCTGAGCTGTCAGCACAAAGCCCGACACGGGGCTGGAACCCAAGAACTGTCAGATCATGACCTGAGCGGAAGTCAGACATTCAACCGACTGATCCACCCAGGTGCCCCACCTTTCATTTCTGTCTTAATAAATTTCTATTGTCCTCTCTCAGATTTCTTCTGCCTGCTGACTTAAACCATTGTTATTGGTCTTCTTCACACTTCTCTGAATACACTCTTTTGCCTTTATTTCCCTGACATCTTTTCTACACTGTTTTGTCCACTTTTCATGGTATGCTCCCTTTTTTTCTCCCAGCTTCTAAATTTAACTATCACTTGCTAAATGTCAAAATCATTGGTCAAAGGGGCAAAATGAGTCAAGCTAGGAGTTTTAACTCTGCAATGTCAAACAACTGATTTGCTTCATTTATTTTTTGAAAGGTAATAAATATAAACATAAATATTACAGTTTAAAGTATATATATTTGAAGAGATGGTCATTTGGTTTTTCAATTTACTTGAAATCTTAAATCTGGTTCTTTTTTTCTTTCTTTTTTCTTTTTTTTTTTGGTGGGAGAGGCTTGCATTTACAGTTGTTGACTAATTTCTTGTTTCAAAGAAATTGGGACGTCTGGGTGGCTCAGTCGGTTGAGCGTCCGACTTTGGCTCAGGTCATGATCTCACAGTCTGTGAGTTCGGGCTCCGCATGGGGCTCTGTGCTGACAGCTCAGAGCCTGGAGCCTGCTTGGAATTCTGGGTCTCCCTCTCTCTCTGCCCCTCCCCCACTCATGCTCTGTCTGTCTCTCTCTCTCTGTGTCAAAAATAAATAAACATTAAAAAGAAAATTTAAAAGAAATAGCACCTAGCTTCTATTTGGCAATTCCCTACTTCCTTGGCAGATCTTTTATATACAGTTTCCACTTAATAATGTCTTAACAAATGATTTTAAGAATGTCTACAGTGGCCCACAGCTATATGCAGTTTATGTTTGTGTAAAATATTGCAAAATATAGAAGAGTAAAATAATGAAAATTAAAAATCACTTGTATTCCTACCTTCCAGAAATTACTGTTAACAATTTACAACACATGTACATGTGTGCACACACTCACCATGCATACATAGCACGTATCAGAATTTAAAAGAAAATGCACACAAGACTGCTACTCTCTCCTCTTCTTTCAAGCTGGAAAATAGATATGTCTACTTCCAGATTCTCTTCCTTCTGGTTGAGAAAAACGTTCTGAGAATGGCAGAGTAACAATATGGAGGGAACCTAAATCTGAATAATCACATGGAGCAGAGCCATCCTATTGACTTTGACCTCAATGTTAGACTGAAAAGAAATAAACTTCCATCTTCTTTAAGCGATAGTACTTAGGGCTGTCTTTAACTGTAATATGTTGCCCTAATGGCCAAAACTTATGGTAAATATTCTAAGAATTCAGAGAAGAGAGGATGATGTACAGGCTCAAGTCATATTGAAGTCTTCAGAGAGAATATGACACTTCAACAAGGTAAGGATAACAGAGTTTTAAGTTCAAAATGGAAGCCAAGCAGAGGCATTTGCCTCTCCTCCTTCAGGAAACCACATTATAGTGGCAGTAAAGGAATATTAAATGAAACAGATGAGACATTTCAATTTCTAGATTACAAAAAGCAAACAGAAATGTTCAATCAGTAGATGAGGCCGAAAAAGGTACAGTCCAGAAGATGTACCGGAAGGAGCCACAAGAGAGATGGCAGCCAACCTTCCCAGCAGAATTCTTAAGGGTTTTGTGCATCAGGGTTTCTCAACCTCAGCACTGCTGACATTTAGAGTCAAATAATTCTTTGTTGTGAGGGGCTGCTCTACACATTGTAGGATGCCAGCAGCACTATTCTGCCCTGCAGCCCCAGTGATCAAAAGTGTCTCCCGGGGCGCCTGGGTGGCGCAGTCGGTTAAGCGTCCGACTTCAGCCAGGTCACGATCTCGCGGTCCGTGAGTTTGAGCCCCGCGTCAGGCTCTGGGCTGATGGCTCGGAGCCTGGAGCCTGTTTCCGATTCTGTGTCTCCCTCTCTCTCTGCCCCTCCCCCGTTCATGCTCTGTCTCTCTCTGTCCCCAAAATAAATAAACGTTGAAAAAAAAATTAAAAAAAAAGTGTCTCTGGACTTTGCCAAAGGTTCTCAGAGGGCAAAACTGACGTGGCTGAGGACTACTTTTCTATATTATTCATTCTGCAAATATTTATTGAATACTTCCTGTGTGCCAAGCACTGTTCTAGGTACTGGAGATACAGAAGTGAACTAAATCATCAAAAATTCTTATCCTTTCTTTTCTAGTGGGACTAGGTAGGCAACAAACAAACTAAATGAGTAAAGGGCATAATTTGCCAAGCACTATGGAGATAATGGATACAACATTAGAAGATACTGAGGGGAAAAAGGAAAAGCAAGATGGAAAACATGGGTTTCCAGAGCAGCTGTGCCAGCTGGCTTTCAAATTCCTTTCCTTGTTTCATATGTGGGAAGTATCAAGTCCCTAAGTTTTGCCTCTTGGAAAACCACTGGAGAGATATTTGCTATAGAGTATGAATAGGCCCCAGGGAAGATTGTAGATGCTGGTGATGGACCTTAGATGATTCTGAAGCCATATACTAATGGAACTCAGAGAACAGCATGGGCAAAGAGCAGTCAGTGACGGTTAAGAAGTAGAAGAGTGAGGGTGGTACTGTTAGATGATACAGGGAGAAAAATGGCTGCAACAACTCAGGAATCTGACTTTGAGTGGTTAAAGCAGAAGTAGATTTAAGCTGAACCCACTTGATATTAAATAGTGAACACATAAACTTAACTGATTTCCAACACATTTTCTCTATCAAACATTCAGCAATGCTGCTTTATAAGCATTGTGTGAAAATGAAATTTCCTTTCAGTTTATTTCATATGATTGCATTATGACACTGAATAGGACAGCCAGTTGAATACCATTAACTAAGCTTTACTAATATTGTAAAAAAAATGAATGAGGAGCTTTTCTCTCAAATAGAATCTTTAGTCAAAACTTCACACTTTAAGACACATGGCAACCAAACACTTGGAAATATTTACTGATATCTAGTGGACTCATTTTATTTTCTCTGAGGAACACATGGAATTGTTGGTACAGTCCTAACAGCATGAAGCTACAAGCACAGACAAGGGAATGGGAATCTGAGATAGTGAGCTTTTTTTCTCCTTATTTAAAAGTTTTATTTTACATAATATCTTGGCATTTTCCCAGCACAACCATTACCACAATAAGATAGTCATCTCTTTGTGATTTCTAATATGTGGTAAGATATTTGCTAGCAAAATTATGAAACAAACAGAGAACAAATGAACTATGTTTACAAAATGTTGATTATTTGGGGATTTCCATGCTTTCTTAACTAAATGTTCTCTTCTATTTGCTATTTGAGAAGGTCACTTTCTTTGACGGAGATTTGGGAGGGACGTATGTACTTGTAAGGGAGGAGGAAGGCATTGTTTAAAAACCAGATCAACCAAGCCAACCTTGTCAAGCAAAAAACAAAACAAAACAAAACAAAACAAAACCATAAAACAAAATAAAACATAATAATGCCAACTACCATAAGAAGAGCCTCACTCTTCCAATATGGTTTACTAATTTCTGGCTGTGTTTTTTTTTTTTTTCCTACTAAATTAAGTTGGTAGATACAATTTCTGCACCTTCATATACAATTAGTAGAAACCTGTCAATCCACATTTTTTTCAGTGATAACCCACCAAATCAGAATTATTACTGTTCTGTAGATATATATGATCATCCTTGTTTCTTTGCTCATATCACACTCCAGGATCCCCCCACCCACCCCCTTCTTCTCACCCTTACTCTAATGGCTTCCTTTCTTCTCTTGTCTATTTAAATCTTTCTTTCTGTCCAAGCCTTTCCTGAAAAATTTACACTAAAATATTTTCTTCCCTCTGTAATCTCTGGAGGGCTTATATTATATCTCTACTATTTTTGGTGGTGCCAAGTTATATGCCATTTTGTGATTGCCATCTAATTGTTTTACAAGATTAGATACCTTTTGGTCCAATTATTATTATTGTTGTTGTTGTTATTATTATTTTTGTCTAGCTTATGATCAAGCACCAAGGGATACACTATTTTTGGTATCCACCTTGGCATCTGATATGCTTATGAAAGAAATCTCAATAGACTGTCCTTAAAGACAGATACTCTAGGGATAGACTCCAAAACCATCATTTCAGCCTTTGTGGAGTTTATATTGATGACCTAGATCCTTATTTCTTAAAAAAAAAAAAAAAAGAAGGAAAAAAAACACTTTATTCTCCTTTTTTGTACATTTAAGGGAAAAAAATCTTTCTTCTTCATCAGTCCCTTGTTTTGTTTCTCTTCATCACTCCTTAATTTGCCATGTATATTTTCCTTGAGTGTGATGCTCACCTAAAGCAACCAGATGTTGAATGGGACCTCTGAGTGCTCCTGACCATCCTACAGGTAGTATACAGCTATCTAGATTCCTGTGTAAACAAGAAAGATTTAGATTTATATAAAGGGAGGTTAAATGGCCATGATACAAATAGGGACTTTAAAAGGATAATTGGCCTACCCAAAATGCCTTTAAATATAAGTTTATTATCATTGACTTCTTGCCAGAGTGTTTTCACACAAAGTTCCACTGGTTAGTTAGTGTTGATAGTGACAAGAACACTTTAATGCTAGAGGCATAAGAACATACAGGTTGGGTTGATTTGTGTCGGCAGTTCTTCAATAGATTGCTTTGGGTGCATTACTGTAAAAGGAATGGGGACCATGTGGGTCTGAATCACACCATGATACCTCATAAGCTTGTAGATGATGGAAATTGTTTCCTTGAGCTATGTCATTTTTCTTGTTGGGAATGATGCCCACACTGGACAATGTTATTAAGGAAAATTATTCTACCCATTGCCTAAGTTCATCTAATAGTTGTTGGCTGCTTGCTCTGTGCCAGGAACTCTGCTAGGTGCAAGAGATAAAATGGCAATCACAAACATAATCCCTGCCCCTGTGGCTCTTAGTGGGTTTCTAGTGAAAAGAACAAATCAAATATAAAAATTGTAACTGTCATGAATAGTCTAAAGAAGAAGTGCACGAGGTAAAACGAGTTTCTTTCTCCCTCAGTGACAAAAGTTTCATCTTTATGAGATGACAGTGAGGGCACTTGGATAGGGCCCAACACTGAGATATTTTTGGAGTAAAGGAGAGACTGAAGTAACACAAACAAGTTCAAGCCACTAAGGCAATCACAGTATCTAAATGGCCAGTATCAGGAAGTGCCATGCCAGACACTTATGAGCAAAGAGACTGATCCTAGTCCAAGGGTCTGGAGCCAGTAGAGACATTCACAGGGTCTGGCCACAGAGAGAAAACCATACAGGAATATATTTGAGACCAGATGCATCTCTTAGAGTTGTGAGCACAACCTGCTCATAGCTCCAGAAGACAGTACAAAGTTGGGACATAGTTCAAGCACTTTAGTGAATACACACAAGGAAAAACCCAGAAAATGAGGAAATAAGCCATAAATCAAGACAGCAACGAGGACACATTATGTCATATGGCCATGATATAACTTGTACAGTCTATAAGAGACAAGCCTCCACCAGTCTTTAAAGTATTCGTGTGTGAGGCAATTTGTCAACAAATGAGACTCAAAGAATTGAACTTTTGGAATGCACAGGACATCCACTAAAGAAAATCATTGGATACCTAATCTACAGATTTGTGAAATGAGGGATTATTTTATACATCCTCCCTATGATTGGATAATTGTTTTTAATATTTTTAAATATGTATTTATTTTTGAGAGAGAAACCCAGAGTATGAGTTGGGGAGGAGCAGAGACAGAGGGAGGCACAGAATCTGAAGCAGGTTCCAGGCTCTGAGCTGTCAGCACAGAGCCTGACGTGGGGCTCAAACTCATGAACCGTGAGATCATTACCTGAGCTGAAGTCAGCCTCTGAACCAACTGAGCCACCCAGGTGCCCTATTATGATTGGAAAATTTTGTTTTTGAGCACAGGTAACTCCTAGCCAGATGGAAAGAAAAGTATATTCACAGGAATTGACAGGAAGGTAAGACAACAACACCTCCTTCATTCTGAATGATTCATAAATAAAGTATATTAATTTAGTGGCTCTCAGATATTGAGCAGCATTGGAATCACCTGGGGAGGATGTTAAACATATTGTCCATGATTCCACTGTTACCTACTGAATCAAGGTCTCCAAGAAGAGGTTTGTATATATTAAATATGCTCTTCAAGAAATTATGCACAAGATGTTTGGGAACCACTACATTATGTCCTTGAATCCTCATGACCAAATACAGATGGAGATATCCAGGCTTAGAGAAGTTTAAGCATTGTTTTTACAAGAGGCTTCTGGATGCCCCATATAGAAACTGGAATTTCTCTGACTTAGGAACAGCAGTCACTCAAATAGAAGTGTTCTGCCGTTGTTTGTTTGTTTGTTTGTTTGTTTGTTTTTGTTGTTATTTGTTTTTCACACGCAGAAAAGCATTCAATTTTCTTACAGAGTACAAAGAGAAGGGAAGATTTGGATACTGTCCTGCATGCAGAGGGATCCCACTTGGTGGCCATAAAAGAAAAAAAAATCAAATTGGAGGGCACAAACCATTGTTAGTTGCTCTGGGCCTTGTTTAGCAACAGCCAAAGACCTTAACAACATTCATTTTCCAATGATGCTTTGCTATTAAATCAGTGGCTTCCAATCTTTGATGAACATTGGAGTCACTTTAAAAAACAAACAAATAAACAAACAAAAAACAAACAAACAAAACCTGATGCCTGGCTCCCACCCCTAAACATTCTGATTTAGTTGGTATGTACAACCTGAGCATCTGGAATTTTTAGAGTTCCCCAGGTTTTCCTAGCGTGCAACAAAATTTGGGAGCCACTATATTAAGTGAAAACTACTGATGAAAGAAAGAAAGAAAGAAAGAAAGAAAGAAAGAAAGAAAGAAAGAAAGAAAGGCAAAGAAAGGAAGGAAGAAAGAAAGGGGAAGGAAGGAAGGAAGGAAGGAAGGAAGGAAGGAAGGAAGGAAGGAAACCACCAATGGTGTTAGGAGCCTGCTTTGAGTAGCCTTTTCAAGAAATTGATGTGACTTTATAGGGGCTGTTTGTCACCTTGTGGTCATCTATGAGGGCTACACAGGACTCTTTGGTGCCACAGGCCAGGGCATTAAGAGTCAACCACAGTAGGCTCATAAGTGCAATCACCAACTTTCCTCCCTAGGTTCTTCTTGCCTATTGCTGTCTGGTCCCTCCCATTCCCTGCCACCTGATGTGTCCTGGAGTCTTTTTGTTCTAATCCATGTCCTCTTCCCTCTGTGCAGAGTGAAAAGACCACCTGATACTCAAATCATACTAAAGAAACCTAGCATCTTGGAAAACTGAGAGGTGAAACAGGTCTCCCAAATTCCATTTTTAAGAGATCTGTGGCTTCCTGGAAGGGACTGGGAAGTATACAGTGAGGCCCATTGTCAGAAACAGGCCCATCCCAATTGTGCCCCATTAACAGCTATTTCTAATCTAGCACCTGTGGTCTCAATGTAGAGTACGTCCCAGAGGCACTAAAAATTCAAAGGGCAGAGTTAACTTTAGGGGATTCCCAAAGACTTGTGTACTAGCAGAAAACCTGGCCACCTAAGTGGAATGAATAGAAGATCAATTAGTCTTGGAAAAAATGCCCTCTTTCTATTGAGTAGATCAATACTCTTAGATTTCCTTCATTTCCTGGAATTTGCTCTACTAAAGTAACAACATAAATGGCCACCAAGGAATTTAGCGGTATAGAAGTTCAAACAAATACAAGCAGACTGTAATCAAGATACCATTTGATTATGACCAAGGCCTTTTAGTATAGTGGTTCCCCTTATCCATGGTTTTGCTCTGTCATTTCAGTTACCTGTAGTCAGTCATAGTCTGAAAGTATATGATCTTCCTTCTGATGTATTAGCAGAGGTCAATAGTAGCCTATAACACTATATCACAATGTCTATGTCATTCACCTCACTATCTCATCACATAGGCATTTTATCATCACAAGAAGAAGGGTAAGTACAGGAAAATAAATCCATAGAGAAAGAAAGACCACATTCATAAAATTTTTATTATAATTGTTTTATTATTATAGTTGTTAATCTCTTACTGTGCCTAATTTATAAATTAAAATTTATCACAGGTATGTATGCATGTATAGGAAAAAATATAGTGTATACAGGGTTTGGCAATATTCACAGTTCTAAGCATCCACTGGGGGTCTTGGAACATATTCCCTGTGGATAAGGGGGGGGTATTTTATATTCCCAAGGCTGGAACAGACTGGAAAACTGGGTTTGCACTAATGGAGTAATGCTTAACCAGAGGACTCCACCAGGATCACTGAGGGACATTGAAGACCAAACATGGTTTAGCCCAACTCTCTGGAAGGACTAGTAAAGTAGGTAAGAAGCAGAACCCAAATACTTAAATTTTTAAAAATATCCTCAGGTGAATTTAATGTAAGGATAACTGCAATGTCTTGATGGTACTGACTAGGACTGCATCCCAGGAAAAAATTATTGAATCACCATTCAAGCCAGTATTCCTATGGTGAGAATTCCAATCACAAATAAGCAAGCAAATTTCCAAATTTCCAAGCAAATAATCCAGGAAAGAACTTTCTGAGAGAGCAGACTATTCACTTTTACATAACTTTTCTCGAGTATCCTCTTAGATCACTTAATCATAACACAGCCTAAGCTGCCAAGCTAACAATCTAGAGCCAGCTTTCTGCAAGGACGGATATATCCTTATTCTGCTCTGTCCAATATGGTAGGCATTAGCTGCATGAAGTTATTGAGTGCTTGAAATATGGTTGCTAAAAATGAGTAATTGAACTTTTAATTTTATTTAATTAATTTTAACTTAAGTAGTCATTTGTAGCTAGCGCCTACTATATTGTACTGTGAAAAGAGATAACCTGCCTTGAGTAGAAAGTGTGCAAAGCTATAACTGAGGACTAGACAATAAACATATCATTCTATTAGACAATCTCCTGTCCTGGGGTTTCCCATAGGTGATAATTCCTCTTCCTCCTTAGGTGAAGAACAAGAAACAAAAATCTGTTATAAGTGACCCATTATTCCCCCAGAACAGAGTTATCTCAAAATGACATATCTGGCTCATAGATATATTTGGGTTGGTTTGTGTGTGTTTTTTTAAGTTTTTGAATTAGTTTTCAATATTTGTAAACTTGATTTTTTAAAAATCTCAATATCTGTCTTCTTCAGAAAAACTAGACAATGAGGTCACATTGGCTAATCCTTCATAGCAGTGAGTATCTGAAACCAAATCAAAGGGACTCTTGAAGTTCAGTGGAGACACCGCACTCTATTTCACTCACACACTTGGCCCGCCTTGGCTTCCGGAAAGGCTAGATTTGAGAGACCTGGTCTACAAATCTTCCCCAGGCAGAAGCATCAAATCTGAGAGTCTGGCAAACCTGGTAATTTTATCTCCATTGCTCTCACCTTTAATACTCAACAAAGAAAGGAATGGCCTCAATACAAATACCTTCTATTCAAGGTAGAATCTCTTCATTGTTCTTCAAAAGCAAATATGTATGTGCACACATGCCTAGGATTTCAAAGGTATTGTATCAAGAGGAATGTGAGCCTAGGCCAAAGCTGCTGGTTTCAAAGTATACAGAAGTGATATTTACTAGCTTGAGCATGTTACTTAGCTGTGCCTCAGTTTCTAGATCTGTAAAATATTGGGATAAAGAGCCTAGAACAGGTCTCAGTATGCTGCAAATGCTCAGGCTATAGATGGTATCTATCTATCTATCTATCTATCTATCTATCTATCTATCCATTTATCTATCCATCCATCCACCCAGTATGGAAAACACTTCTCTGTGGAGAAAGAATGAAGATAAGGCTTATCCACAGTACCACACAGAGACATGGGTAGGTTTTCAGTCTCCAATGAATTCTAAACCACAGCAGAAATCTCAGTTTGCTTACACATGTTAAGTAAGCAGCTCTAAGAAACCAGCTATTAGTGACTCATCCAAAACTCCCTGCTTTTCCAGTGTGCTAATGACTGTAGCACAGCCTGGGATGAGTTCTGAGTAACACAGACACAAATGTGTGCACAGCCTGCTTTCCTGCTGGTGCACAGAAACACAGTGAGAAAACAACTCTGCCTGCACAAAGGAAGACAACAGCCAAATGCACCCCAAATCCACCCTTTGCCTGACTCAGACACATCTCTTCCAACAGCATCTTTGAGCCACTGAACTTGACTGCCAAGTTCAGAATAAAACATAAAATGGCTAAAACTAAGATGGCTCTAAAAATGCAGCATTTTTGTGCACATTTACTTTTGAAAAGTACATTGTGTTTGAACCTGACCCGAATTATCTGCCACCACTCATGTGACGAAACACTAGGCAATGTCCTTCCTTCGGCAAAAATCTTTCTTTGTTCTGAATAAATTTAGCTTTTAATTCATAATAAGTTAGGAAGTTCTTTAATAATCCTTCAAAGGATGCTTAAGGCCAACCCAGAGATCACCATAGCTGGTTGATTCTTATTACGACTCTCACTTAGATGTATCCATGTCTGGGTGGTAAGAATGCAGTCCTGTCAATCAACTGCTCACCCACCTTCCCCAGGTTCAACTGCAACCGTCCAAATTTTTCCCCTCCATCCAGCAGGCAGCTAATACCAGTCACCAGCAGGCAGACTATACTCTTTGAGTTGAGAATTACATTCAGTCCTGATGTTATTTCCCAACCACATGTATTTCCTGGTGCAAAGTGATTATGTGCTCATGGTGCTAGGCTTGTAGACAAATTAAACACGGCAAAAGAATACCACCCCTGCTGAGTTCATCCTTAGTTTGTACTCTAACATAATTTCAATCCTACCTTAAAGAGTTATCTTCAACATGTTAATTAATATACATCATCTCATTTAAGCTCTTTCAGGAACTATAATATCTATCATATATATACATATATACATATCTGCATACACATCTTTGCTAATGATAATAGCAACACAACTCATAACCACAATAGTGACTTAGCACAGCTAACATTTGCATAGCACATCATAAGCACATTCACATACTTTCTCTTATGTATTTCTCAAAAGATACCTATGAGGCAGACAGGATCAACAGGGGAAAACATTTTTTGAGCCTCAGTATGACCCATGCATTGTGATAGGGTTTTCTGTGTAGTATCTCTTTAAGAATGCCAGGACTAGAATGAGGCAAGGGAGGCACCCAAGGTGTAGAATTTAAGGTGGTGTTCACCCTCAGAGCCATACAGTCACAGACTTGGCACCTGACAGTGCCAAATGGTACGTCTTAGATACCATGTTTGCTTCACCCAAGTCCTGGCAGCTCCTTGTCAGTTGCACATAATCTTTCTCCCTTCAAAGATGGAAAGACTAGGGGCACCTGGGTGGCTCAGTCGGTTGAGCGACCGACTTCCGCTCAGGTCATGATCTCATGGTTTGTGAGTTCAAGCCCCGAGTCGGGCTCTGTGCTGACAGCTCAGAGCCTGGAGCCTGCTTCTGATTCTGTGTCTCCCTCTCTCTCTGCCCCTCCCCCACTCATGCTCTGTCTCTCTCTGTCTCAGAAATAAATAAACATTAAAAAAATTTAAAGGTGGACAGACTAGTACTCAGAGATCTTTAGCAACTTGCCAAAGACCTCCAGTTAGTAAACCTTCTGACCCCATTCTGGTGTCATTTTTTTATACTAAAGGGCCCATGGCCCAAAGCCATTGCCAAATAAAACCACACTTATGAACTGCATAGAAAATTACTTGGCTCCTTCTACCTTCACTTAAAATTCAGTGTAGATAGCACTCCAGAGAAAATCTCCATATAATCATTGTTATCACTGTTTGTAAAATGAGAATGCTGTTTATTTTGAGCTTTGTTAGTTTCTTTAAAATTCTGTGATTAGCATACCCTAATTATGTATACTGGTTTTTTTGTTTGTTTGTTTCATCAATAATTTTGGTTTGTTTGGAGGATGTAATGGATGGACTACCCAAGAAGTGGCAGAAAATGAATTTGTGTCCTATGGTCATTCTCATTTTTATACAATTCAAAATTCTCTTGTCCCTTAGTTCCAATGGCAGTTTATAGAAATTCACGAGAAACTCTTGGGCCCATTACTTTAGCATTCTCCAAAATAAAATCCTCAAGTTAATACTTACCCAGCTCCAAAGTCACTAAAATAAAAAGCTCCAAGCTTAAAACAACTTCATTGTAATGGGCTGTGTATTTTATTTCTTCCTAGCAGCTTTAAATCTACTCACAGCAGTCCCAGACAGAATTTATGGGAATACAATAATATGCCAATTAACTACAGTCAACCAGTTCCTAATTCTACATCTCCAGAATGTCTTTATTATTAATGGAAATCCCTGCCATGCTCACTGGGAAACAAGAAGGCAAACTGAAAAACAAAAATAAAGAAAAATAAAGAAAGAAAACAACCCGCTCTTGATTATAGTTATCACTGTTCTTGTAGATGCACAATTCCTCACTTCAAACTTCAGTGTTTTGTATCAAATTCAGCCCTGTTCTCTGCTGGGGGAATCTGCTGATGCAATTCGGGCAAGTCACCCAAGAGAAAATCAACAGGACTATCTACAAAGCACATGGCTGGGAAACATGTCTAATTATATATTTGTTCTTACTGTCCCTTCCCTGTGGTTTAAACACCCACTTCCCATTAAATGTAACTGATGGGGAACAAAATGAAAGTCTGTCTGAAGTTGGGGGCTGTGGCTCCAGTGTGATGAAGTCTAGTGAGTTCTATGTTTGGCCCATGGCAAATCTTCCAATCCTGTCATCAAGAACTAGCAGAAAATGGGAATGTGGATGCTGTTAACACCCAGACCAAGGTAATCAATTCAAGAAACTAAAAAGAAGGAACTCTATCAGAGATTATCTAAATCTTGACTTTTTTTTTTTTTTTTTTTTTGGGTAGAGTGTAGGAGGTGACCACCTAATTTCCCAAAGTACCATAGAGAAACTTAGAATGCCTGGGGCCCAATGAGACCTTTCAGTTCCTCTGTTGAATCTGTTCTCATCTATGCACAGTTTCAAATGTCATGGAAGCTGTGGGTCTTTCTTATTAGAGGGAAATCTTGAAGCTCCAGGGTTATCTTCTTTTTTTTTTTAATTTTTTTAAATTTTTTTTTAATGTTTATTTTTGAGAGACAGAGACAGAGCATGAGCGGGGTAGTGGCAGAGAAAGAGGGAGATACAGAATCCGAAGCAGGCTCCAGGCTCTGAGCTGTCAGCACAGAGCCTGACAGGGGGCTCGATTCTAAGAACCATGAGATCATGACCTCAGCTGAAGTTGGATGCGTAACCAAATGAGCCACCAAGGCTCCCCCCACCCCTTAATTCTTAAGAATAGGGAAGACACTTGGGTTAATTTGCCTTGGCATGAAGTATGACGATAGACATTGTTACTGTTATCAGCCTGGGTGTGAAAGAAAAGACAAAAGGGGATGGATACTCTGCTCATGAAGCTATTGTTATATTAACTCTGGATCTTTATCACTCTGACACTCCAGAAAGTATCATTCCAACATGTTGGAAAAGATCTCCATGCCATGCCTACTTCCCATGGATATTTTCCCCAACCTAAACACTTCACAAAATTACAAGATAGGTTCTTCTCCAGAGATTCATAAGGGACTTGATTTACTCTGTACTCAATTTGTGTTTTATCCATAAAACTTCTTTATACCACCAAATGTAATCTATGTTAACTGACAAAATAGGGCATTCCTATCCAATAAGCAATTTAAAGAAGCATTCACCTACCATGTCACTAACCATTCTACTACTGTCAGCTTTCTCCAGGCCTCATTTCATTTGATAAAATGGTTTGGAATGCTTCTTTCTGACTCATCACTTCCCCTAACTCCCAATAGAATAGCCTCCTCTGCATTGTGAACAATTCTAGGCTTCTCCTCAACCTTGCATCAAAAGTCTTTGCAGGTTAGCCCTGGGCAATCAGGTAGAGGTGGTTCAGATAATGGAACTATTGTGAGTACTGACCTCATTTTTACTCTGCATCCCCAGCCTTTAATCCCTGCCTCTAAGAATGTCCCTGTCCAACCTAGTGCAAACCAGAAAGAAGACAAAAGGAGATCAAGCTTCTCTAAGTACAGAATGCTTATTTCTTCCAGCCCATTTTAATTGCTTTCCAAACCAAGGTCACTTGGCACTTCACTGATTTTAGGGGTATGCCTCCATTTCTTTCTCTTTCCTAACTAGAGCTAAGAATTCATTTTAATTCAATGCTTATGTACTTAAGGGTTTTCCTTAAATTGTTTTCACTGCATTTCTTAGCAAACTATAATTCGTATAAACTGCTTCCCCATGAAAGACCTTTCAAAAATTGTTTCATGGAAAATCTCATACTTGTTAAAATGAGACAGCATATTTCAGATGAGACTTTAACTTTCCATCTTCCTCAGTTTCCTTGTTTATTAAAAAAAAAAAAAACACGGGGAAATAGTCCCCACACCCTGACAGGGTAGTGGGTAGTGGTGAGAATTCACACTTAGCATAAAATCTGGCACATAGTAAATAGTAAATACTAACTTATTCTATGTAAAGCCCTTAAATGCCAAGCTTGTGATAGGTACTTAATAAATATTAGCTATTATATTACCCTAATTAGCCACAAACTGGAAAGGAATGGAAATATTTCTCATACAGTGTTATTAGAGTACATGGAAGCTTCTTTCCTTCTGCCAACTCTCTTTCTCTTGCTTGCAATCCCTTCTCTGCTTTCCTCTTCCCTCACCTCCTTTTTTTTTTCCAAATCAAATTTGCTAGAGATTGAGAAAAAGGAGAAAAGGAATGGGAGTGCATAACATTTAGGTCTAAAAAGAATAATTATTGGGAAATATCTTGGCCTCTGCTTACATGTAGGAAATTGCCAACACAGGGCCAAGAGAAATTTACGGTATTTTCCCAGAGGTTGGTATTTAATTAGTGCTCCGTTATTGTCAGGCGGCTGTGCTGTCACAGGGATAAATCATTTGCAAGCTATTTTGGAGGCTCTTCCTGTTGCCACCACCATCTCATCAATCTTCTCATCGGCTTTGTCATTACAGATCTCAGCGATTTCTCACCTTTTCAGGAACTCTGCATGAATTTGACCTCAAGAAGTATTTGGCCACTATCATCTCAGCTATTAAATGTCAGATTCAGACATCTCAAACTGTGTGTCAAGACATTGCGTTCTGGTGGCAATGAACCCATTACCTTTTTCCCCCTCATAAAGCTTGCTCTTTGGGAGCCTGAAATTGTGCGATACAAGTTCTCTTGAGGGTCTTATTTTATCATGGGTGTCTCTGAAAAGAAGGTCTGTCGCCAGCTATATTAATGTCCAGACTTTTGATAGTTTGTACAGGCACATTATGCAAATAATGTCTGCCCATCTTTACTGGGTGAAATAGGCAACGGGGTCAGGCAAGAAGTTATAACTAAGCAAACCTGCTCCATTAGCATTTTTCAGGTGTAGCTGTTAGGATCAGTGAATTCTTCAAATTGTATTTTCTAGTCTTTAAAAATAGTCACACTGAGCTTGCTTTATCCCTGCTAATGAGTCACAGGAGAGCAGGAAGGCCAATGGATACCGCCTACATTGCTGTCAGGTTGTTTACTATAAACACTCATCCATCCAGGCAGTTTGTCATCTTTGCACCTGTGCGGTGGTGGCCTGAAGCATGAGTATGCTGGGTGGGTTCAAAGGGAGAGTCAGTAAGACTGGAGGGTAGCCAGCTAGGGAGAAATAGTATGGGTGTAACTAGAGAGACCTCTCTTTGGTGTCACGGACCCATTTAGCAGTTGAGTGGGGCCTATAGATCTTTCTCAGAATATATATCAGGATTTTAAATAAATAAAAATACAAAAGATTACAAAGGAAACTTTTTTTTTTATTTTAGAGGGAGAGAGAGAGTGTGAGCAGGGGAGAAGGGCAGAGGGAAAGAGAGATAGAATCCTAAGCAGGCTCTATGTTCAGTGTAGAGCCTGACATGGGCTCAATCCTAACAACTCTGGGATTATGACCTCAGCCCAAAAGTGGGACATTCAGCTGCCTGAGCCAACAGGTGTCCCTAAAGGAAATGATTTTATTGAGATTCCAGTTTTATTGGAATCAGTGTGTGCTATGGTAATATGTGTACTTCTTTACTGACACATTAAAAAAAGATCTGGTGATGATTTGAAGTTACAACGAGCAATCTCTACAACTGTAATGTGACAGGAAGTATCTGATTTCTACTGATGGCAAAGTCACAGGAACTGCTGATACCACTGTGGTTTATGGCTACAGATATGATGGAAGGGAATGCTAAAGTGCAGACAAGGTTAATGAAAATAATTTTGTTTTCTTCCCCAAATTCACAAACTCCTTGGGACCTCTTAAGAATCTGTGACCACCGATCAAGGGCCCAACTTCTGGGGAGGCATTTGGATTCTATTCCCAGGGGAATGGAAGCTCTGAGAGGAGCTTACAGGATGCAGCACACTTATCAATTTGAATTAGGAAGCACCTTAAGTCTTCCCTATTTCCTTCACCCAGCATCCACAGTGTTCTGGGCACCATTTGTCCTGGTGTTCACTACTTTGTCATGTAATCACTGTGTGTATTGTTTGCTCCGACAGATTGCAAGGACAAGAACTATACATCAACCATCTTTGTATAAACAGTGCATAAGACCTGAGACATACCAGATCTTGAGGATTTGTTAAATAAGTTAATCAAGACTGTGATGCTCTTGAAAGAATTACACATGAATCCCATGATCAAATTTTTCTGAAGAACATATTTTCCTTTCTGAAAGGGATTATATGTGAAAATGCACATTTAAAAATGTTATCATCAGATTTTAGGACTGGAAATGGAAATGTTGATGCCATCAGAGAAATTAAAAGAAATAATTTAAAACTAGGTTGATTAAAAAAAAGATACCATGTCTCCCTTATGTTTAAATGTTTATTTATTTATTTTGAGAGAGAGAACATGAAGGATAGACATAGAGGGAAAGAGAGAATCTCAAGCAGGCTCTGTGCTAAGCCAATGCAGGCTAGGCTCCATACCACAACTGTGAGACTATTGACCTGAGCCAAAACCAAGAGTGGGACACTTAGACCCAGAGTGGGACTGAGCCACCCAGGCACCCCTCCCTTATGTTTAAAATTACAGGAGCCTCTGCAAGGAAAGAGAAGGCCAGGTAGGCAAAAGTTCAGCATTGTGCTGACCAATTATAGATCAACAGGTTAAAACTCAGGCAAAGGGATGAACTTCTAAGAATATTCATTGTTTCTACTTTGTCCCCAAAATAAGCTTCCCATTGTAGACAACAGCTGAAAGCTGCCTAACCCTGACACACTGCCATCCATCCATAGATAAAGGAAGGGGTATGGTAGAATTTTCCCCAATCTGGGTCACGTCTAGGACCTGGTTGTAGCTCTGCACACTAGGGCTAGTTTCTAGCCCCTGTGTTTATTTGGGATTGGTGATGGAGGTCAAAGCTTAAATCTTAATTTTGAATCTACTGAAATTCAGATAAAAACCTATTTAGCATGTTCAAAGTTTGACACCAGAAAGGTTTATATGAGAGAGATTTACTGGCTTCATGCATGCTCAGCTGCGTCATTGTAAGAAACAATGTAAAACATTAATTCAGTCAATGCTGTTTTTATTAAGGCTTTCTCTTTGCCTGGACCCATGAATTAAACACACACACACACACACACACAAACACACACACACGCACGTGCACACACACATACATAATACATACACAAATACATATACACACGACACACACAAAACACAAAACCTTCTGGGTGAAAGTACACATTCCCTGTCCTTGGATCAGTGATAAAGCTAACAGGTAAATCCACAACCACAGAGAAAACAGTGATGCTTATGTGTCTACGTGGAAGAGTGAGGAAAAAATTCATCGAGGATATAATATTTGAGCAGACATGACAGGAGTAAGTAAAGGAATCTGTCATCTCAAGAAGCATGTGGTATAAACAAAGACAGGGCTGATCAATGAGAAATTGGATCCATATCAGGGCCCACCTACTCTCAGGGAAATTTCAAATGTTCCTGAACTTGTTTATTATTTGATAAGATTTAGCTAATTAATCTATGGCAACATCCATGGTTTAGAAGTGGTTGTTCTGAACCAACAGGCTGTTCATCTCGAAATGTAATTACATAAAGTCTTAGGAGACTATAAGACATGCAGATCAGGTAATAAAAGTCCCATTTGTTAACTCTCTCATCTAGCTTGTAATGAGTTTGGGCCTGACACTGTTCTGAGGGCAATAAAACAAAAGTTGACCAAACCACAGACTCTTAGATTCATAAGATATCTTGGTTTCAAAGAAAAAAAAATAACAACTCTACATAAGTCATGTGAACAACAACATGGAAGACGCTATGGGATCAGGGAAGAAGAAATCCAAACTAGGCTTTAGAGTGAATTGTAAGCATTGAAAAGAGATTGTTGATATAGTAGTCTACTTTCATTACCAAGGGAAAAATACACGATTCTTTTGAAGATCATGGTTATGAACTTGGGAATCCTGAGGTAAAATTCTAACTCTTCCATTTATTTGTTGTGTGGTCTTTAAAACTTTACTTACTTAATATCTTTAAGTCTCACTTTCCTCATTCATAAAATGGGAATGATTACAATGACTACCACATAGGATTATCATATTAATTAAATGAGATCATCTAAGTGAGGTGTTGATGCAAAGGAAGCGCTCAATATCTCCACACGTGGCCTATAGTATAGGCCAAAGAGAAGTTTGCTTTTTATTTGTCATTGAGCAGTATGCCACAATATTTTTGATGATCAAAAGTAGACCTGTTTAATTCAATATATAGTAGAACAGAATTTGTATACATCAATCTCTCTCTGTCTGTTACACACACACACACACACACACACACACACACCACATCCTCTGCTATGCACATTGTCAATATCTTATGTTTCCTTTAGTTCAAGGCTCTACACTGCTGGGTAAACAGATTGCTTTAAAGAGTTTCACAGGTAAAGTATTGGTGAAGGGGGCAACTTAAATCCCACTCCTGCTGCAACCACCACAAGGAATCTCTTTAATTACACCTTTAATAAATCTAATGCATTCCAGAGTATACATTTATCCCCACCCTCTAAGGAAAAGCATTTGCTGACTCTACTTAGAAAATGGGGAATATGAATTTTCTTTTTCCTTTGCCTCTCAATGGAACGTGACTATTTGTGGGGCTCACTCACTGCTGGCAAATGGCCATTTCCTGCCTCTAGACAGAAAGGCTTAAAAGAACTTATAAAAAAAGCAGTCAAAATCCTCCGTAGACATCCAATAACTTATAAAGGAAAAAACGTTTTGATGAGTTAGTGCAAATGAATCAGGAACATATGGATCCTATTTCCCTTGAGTTTAAATTTGTAAAGAGAAAAACTTCTTTAAAAATGAACTTTCTATATGTCACTGAACCCAAGGAAAAACATATGAGATGATTACTCAACTTAATACATTCCTAAGTTGCCCTATGCTTAGCTCAAGCACACTCAGGTCATTTGTAGCTCAATTTGGACTGTCAAACACACAGCCCATCATGCTCTAATTGTTTTCAGAGTAAAATTCTGGACAGCAGAAGATATTAAGGTGGTAAGTATTTTCAGCAATACATTTTAGCATAGTGGTACTAATTCCTTAAAAAAAGTTAACTTATCTTTGTGGGTGACACATACCTGCATATCCAGGAGCCAATCCACAAGCAGGTGGTATAAACAGGGTCTCATAAAGGAAAACAGATAATCAGAATATCATCTCTTGCAGCCAGGCTAAATGGTGCCCTCATGCCCAGGGAGAACTAATTTGCTTCATGTAACTGTATATTTTATTTTTAAAAGGTTTTTCAGGAACCAGTATAATTAAACTACAGCCAAAAGATAAACCTGTTGGCTTTCTTTTACAATCTGACTACAATAATTACTCAAATAATGATTCAGTTGTATATGCTGATGATTTTTACTAATTTATTAAATACATTTCACACATGGATCCATCTGAATACATATCTAGACAATGATTACTACAAACAGGGCATTGGAAATATATTAAATTCTTTCTAAAAGAGAGCAAAAGGCCCCACTAAGTGTAAGGTACCACAGAAGACTGAATAAAACACCCATAAATATTTAATGTGAGTTGAGGTTATAGATTATATGTAGACATCATCAAAATATTTACCAACCCATGTTAAAAGGGATTATGGAGGTAAAGAAACAAATACTCATCAGTAGGAAGGCTTTGGTGTCCACTCTGGTACCTTCTAGACAAGGACAGTCCTCTAAGCCTTTGTTGGAAGGATGGTTATACACTGGTTGAGAAAGGGATTTATTCTTAGAGTTCTCACTTGCTAGGTCTTTCTCACATTGAAAAGAATAAATATGATTTGAACCTCAGTATGATCTAGCTGGAAAAAAATCCTTGAGGGTAACTGATCTAATCATCCTCAACCACTTGCTGGAGAAATTGTAAAAATATAGGCTGCTGCCTTCTCTGATATTTCAAAGCAGTAAATTCAAGTTATGGCTCTGTTGTCTGACTCAGTAATTTCCCATGTGATTTTTCTCCTTATTTTACAGATGAAGAACAGTCCCAGAATGGTTGTAACATCTCCTACAATCCCCTTAATTCCCAGGTCAAAGTCTCACCCACAAGCTCAGCAATACCTGGGTTATTACTAGGGGAACTCTCCAGTCTATAGCAGGACAAGGAAACAGCCCAGACTAAAGGAAGATCTGCTGGTTATAACGGCCACTGTTTATGTTGCAAAATAAATGAAGTTGAGTTATTCTTATGCCTCTAAAGTCAGCTCATAGGATGAAAACTTTACATGGGCAAAACTATTCTTTAAACTTCTTTTAAAAAGGCCTTATGTTGAAAACTGAGGTGTCTCAAGTTCCAACAAAGTCCATTTTTTCCTCCAGATTTAGGAAAGATTGCTGGAGGGTTTTTTTTATTTTGTTTTGTTTTGTTTTTTGTTTTTGTTTTTGTTTTTGTTTTTTGTCACCTCTAAGCAAAAGATGAAGTGTTGGACTAATATTTAGGAGCCCTGTCAGAGAAGCAACTAGGACAAAAAGCTCTATGCACCAGAATCACCCCAATGCAGAAAGAAACTATGAGACATGACAATTTAGACAAAATGGGGAAAAAAGTACTCATATGTCTTCCTTCACACCAAGGTTTATTGTGAAACTGAAAATAAATTGCATCATTTCAAGTCTCTCTCCTTATCTGTGTCTTTTCAAAGAGGGCACATAATAGAACCCCCGTGTATAGGCAGCACCTCCCCACCACTGAACATCACTGGCCCTGGTGCCCATCAGGCCGCATGCCAGGTAGTTGTACCCTTGTTGCACAACCAAGTCAAAGGTCAGTAGTTCAGGATTCACCTGGGGCTCTCACTTCCTTGCCTGAGGCCTTCAGATTTGGGATAACAGGTGTGAGCACTTCATTCCAACCAGGTTTTAGTAACTTGGGATTCATAACAGGTTCAGGGAACGGTAAATCCTTTAAATCTTTCTATTGCTGCTTCATATAAAGGAACAGTCTCTTCACTAATTGTTGAGGCTTCCTGGCAAGGTATGAAGACACTAAAGCTTATTTCTCTCAACTTCTTGTCAAGTTCCTTTTGATGAGACTTTGAAGGAGTTCATGAATAGAAATGAAGAGAATGCCATCTGATTAAGAGGGGCATGTTACAAGTCCTTCTGTTACTGGGCTCACACTCTGGCTCCTCCAACTCAGCTTTTACCATAAATAAGCTGATGCTATATGTACATACTCTTATGAGGTTTTTCTAGTTTGTTTTCTGTTGAAGAGCCAAGAGATTGGATAAATGATGGCTTTGTCAAACCTACTTATGTTTCTTACCATAGTGGTAGGAGGGTCATTATCAAAGGAGGTCTGTTTTTCATAAAGGTCACCACTATGCCCAAATGCATTAGGAGAGATCATGAAAAGGCCACTGCAGCTCTGACCGTAGCTTCCATCGAAATCAGAGATGTGGTTGAGAATATTGCCACTTACAGGCAAATCATTTAATTCCACTAGAATGAGAAAGTGCCCTTTTTTGTTCTTCCCTGAGTTGAGCTAGATGATAATGAAAGGATACTGCTTTTCCATTCAATCACAGCAACACTTGAGTCCTACTCAATTGAAGTGGAGGGGAAGAAAAAGGCTATTTTTTTCCTCCCTACCTGGGAAGAATGAAGGCACAGGCTTTCAGCTGTAGAACATCCTTCAGTAGGCCCCTCAGTGTCATTTTTTCTCTGTGTCAGATGTGGATCCTGTCACATGCTCAGAGGTTTATTTTCTATTTATAAAAATGTCACATCATTTGGATAATCAGCAGATTTAATTTCATAAGAAGTTTTAAAGGTTGGCTATTTTGAAACCACCATATAATCCAGATCATTTATAGAAAAGCAACATGGGGGCCTCTCCTACATGAAATGGGTCAAGGTTGTTAATATTTACTCTAAGGAGAAACCCATATGGAAGTTGGGGACCATCTTAAAGACATCAAGGCAGCATATGCAAGTGCTGCTTGATCTCTGGTATGTCATTTTAGGGGGCTGAAACAAAGCTTTCTATTGGTCTGTGCTATGATGACCTGGGCAAAGGCATAAGTGGGTGCCTCAGTGGGGTTGCTCCAGAAGATAGTACCAATTATGGTGAATTCTAGAGCTGAAAGAGCCATGGCCTAAAGAGTCAATTGTCCAAGGTTATAAATGAGAGTGGAAAGAGCTGATTACAGTCAAAATTTTCTGACTTTTAACCGAATGTTCTCATCTTCACACTAAGCTTCTTCTTTGGGACAATAATAGCCAGGGATGAACTATATCCTGCCTCTTCCCACCCAGCTTCCAGGTGACATAATTCCCATTTTGGATGCATGGAGAGGATCTGAGCTACTGTTACATTGTGGCCTTGCTGATATAATCCTGTAGGCTTGGAAGCTATCCCATAGTCTCACAGACTTTTCTAAGCCACAGTTTGCAAAGGGGTCCATTCTCTTTTAAACAGCTGCCTCGTACTACTTATTCCTGGCTTCTACTCAGTACTATCTTCCATTAAAACTTACATGTTTCTTACCTTCAGGTCACACTGAAGAAATAGGAAGACGCAGCCATTAGTTAGTAAATAAATAAATAAATAAATACAATTTTGATTTGACCCTGCATGAAAAATATGTATTGAATGATGGGATTTTTAAAAGAGCTATTATTCATTTTACTACTGAGAACAGTGACTCTATATTATTTTTTCCAACCAAATATATTTGAAGGACCTCAAATACTCTCATCAAAAGCAGGGACTCAACATAGCAGGGTTCTCTGAAATAGAATGGCTTAAAACATGTAGTTTTAAGGGGAACACCCTTCAAATGATTCTCAAGTTTCTTTTCTCTAGTTAAGAATTATTAGCTTGAACTGTTAAAACTAAAAATGGGAGGTCATTCTGTTTTGCTAAAATGTACTATATTTTGCCTTAGGTTTCTTTCCTCACTCCAGCCAGCAGAACAGGCTTTATGACTCTGCCAACTGGCCAACAGTCAGTGACACCTTCAGCAAAATATCCTCCTAGAGCAGAACACACCTTCCCGCAAGGGAGCAGGGAACATGGCCACTGGTGCCTCCTGTGCCCCAAAGACCTCAACATCACTGTCAAAGTGGCCCTAGTTTTCCTTTCCCAACTCCAGTTTGACAAAAATGTTCAAGGGAAAGACTTTAATCAGCCTACTTTAGGTTCCATGCCCACATACATACTTTGAGTGGCAAGTTTGGGTAAGATGTCCAATTTAGAGCTAATCACTGCTGACCACAGAAACAAGTTATAAGAACATGAAAGTGCCCAGTTCGTTGACCTTAGGAATTTCCTTTTCCTTGAACTTTAACACCACATCTGTATAATTAAAGATCAAAATACCTATCTTGAAGAAAGTTTTGTGACTATATAATCATATGTGTCACAGAAACATGTAATAGTATGCGTCCACAAACACAGACCATGGGACACATCAGGAGCCAGAAAAATTGCTTTTTCTTCTCTCTTTAGGTATTTACTTACTTTACATCCTCTAGAATTCTTTCTAGAGTTCCCAGACCTAGTGGAAATATATATATATTTCCCACATCTATTTAAACATATAATAGACACTGTGCTGGGTTAAGGATGGCTGGCAGAGGAGACATACGTGGGTTTTTAAATTTTTTTTAAGTTTATTTATTTGAGTGTGAGAATGAACAGGGAAGGGGCAGAGAGAGAGAGAGAGAGAGAGAGAGAGAGAGAGAGACTCCCAAGCAGGCTCTCTGCTATCAGCACAGAGGCCAGTGTGGGGCCCAAACCCACAAACCTTTAGATCATGACCTGAGCCAAAACCAAGAGTCGGATGCTAACCCGACTGAGCCACCCAGGCACCTCAAGACATATGTTGGTTGCATGTCAGTACAGAAGTAGACAAGCCACCCTGAACTATATGGGACTGTAGGTTGGTATCACTAGGGCACCCTGATACCTTGAATATCCAGACATCCTCTGCTGGGAAAAAAAAAAATCATTAGACTTACAGAGCTCTCTACACAAAGTAAGACCAGGGAAAAGGGTACTTGGCCAACATTACCTCAGTGCCTAAAAGTGTTTGATGAAAGCCTTCTGTACCCTAGGTACACATGCTAACTGGAAGTGGGCTCACTAAAACATCAAAATTTATGTTGTCCCATATATTTTGCTTATTGATAAAAAATGGGGTTATGAAGGCAATAGCAAGGGTCTTTAGTTTCTGGCTGCAAGAACCTGAGCAGGCCTGCTGTGAATAGGTGCTAGAGCAGCGTAGGGGTGGAGAGATAAGTGGATTTGCTCACCTGGAAAGCTCTAATGTGGGGTGATCTGTTGACAACAAGCGAGGCAGAAGTCTCCTTGGGGCATGACTTTCATTCCAACAATGGGAATTTAGATTCATAACATAAGGAGATAAAATTTCTGATCACTGATGTAACTGCTTGGCACAAATCTTAACACAGGCAATCTCAGAATGGGAAGGAAAGTAGTGTGTGTGCATGCGTGTATGTGTGTGGGTGTGGGTGTGTTTGTGTGTATGAAAGAGAAAGGGGAAAGGAGTAGAGAAGAAAAAAGGAGGAAACGAAGGTAGGGAGGAAGGCAGGAGTATAAATAGATGGGAAGGAGAGAGAAAACAAACTGCGTCATCAGGGTTCTTGAAGAGCAAAAGGAACGTGCCATATGTGCAAAGTCTGGGAATAATTTTCTTCAGTTATGTCACAGCCAATGAGCATCATGGTTTCCACCTGAAGATCATGCTCAGGCTAGTCAAAGGATACATTTTTATAGCTGCAGATTAGGATGATGATTATTATTGCCATAGCCACATTCTTGCATAGAACCTGAATATTTTAAGATGGATTATTTTTCCAAACACACACATTTTAACCTTATATGAAACCCAAACTAAGCCCAGTATAGATACTTAAATGATGTTTTATAGACATAAAAAGACATTCCTCAGGGAAAACATTGAGCACTTCATTTACTGCTTTCAGATCTCTGGATGTTAACCACACCCCCGTGTCATGTAGAACTGAGGGATGTGGTGCACTATATTCTTTGCATTTCTGTGAATAATCGACCACAGAAATTGAAATTTGGTGTGAAGGTTGTAATTTTCTCATTAGAAATATAAGCATCATTTCATGTTTTATTTAAATCTCCCTTTTAAGAAAGATCCTAAGGTGTTCCATGTCAGTGACATAAGGCAGGCCCCACACTGGGTGGTTTTTTTTTTTTTTTTTTGGTGGTCCATAATGTGATTCTGAAATAAAAGTGACAATTTTTAACACTGCATATGTTCAAAGACCTCTGCCAAGAAGGGGAAAAAATAGCCTTGGCACCAGAAGCTAAAGTGTGACGGTTCCTTGTGATCCATAATGAGGAAACAAGGGGCCATGTCCCTGATCTTGTCAAATTAGCACAAGGATAGCATATGAACCTTTCAAGAGGCTGAACATACATTTCTTCAATGGATTCCCAATTCTGTTTTCTGGAGTAGACAAATATGTTTACCTTTTCATTACTCTGTGGCTGTGTGTCTGATTGTTGGGAGGCCAGGGAGGGTGACAGTGTAACTGCTTCTACTCAGTAGGAACCAATATCATTACCTCAAAAGGCACCAAGTATGAGCTGGAAACTATTTTTTTTTTTTGCTTTTTATGACAAAGCGTTTGCTTATTTATTTTAAAAATTGTTTTATTTGAGTATACTTGACATACAATGTTATGTTAGTTTCAGGTGTACAACATAGTGATTCAAGTTCTCTTTATGTTATGCTGTACTCGGCACAAGTGTGGCTACCATCTGCCACCATAAAATGCTATTAAAATATCATTGACTATATTTCCTATGTTGTGACTTTTATTCTTGTGACTTATTCATTTCATAACTGGAAGCCTGTCTCTCCCATTCTCCGTCATCCATTTTGCCCACCCCCTTCCCCCATTCCCTTTGGCAACCATTAGTTTGTTCTCTGTACTTATAAGTCTGATTCTGCCTTTTGTTTCTTTATTCATTTGTTTTGTTTTTTAGATTCCACTTATGAGTGAAATCATGTGGTATTTTCCTTTCTCAGTCTGACTTACTTCGCTTAGGATAATACTATCTAGGTCCACCGTGCTGTCACAAATGGCAAGAGCTCATCCTTTTTATGGTTGTGTAATATTCCATATTATATTATATATATATATAATAATAAAATATATGTATATTATAAAATATATATAAATATATAATATATAAACATATAGCATAAATATAAATTATAAATTTATAAATATAAATTTATAAATTATATAAATATAAATATATATAAATACATAATGATATATATATATATAATAACTAAAATCTTCTTTATCCACTTATCTATTGATGGACACGTGGGTTTCTTCCATATCTTGGCTATTGTAAATAATTTTATAATATATTGTAAATATTTCTACAATAAACATAAGGGTACATATATCTTTTCAAATTGGTGTTTTTGTTTTCTTTGGGTAAATACCCAGTAGTGGAATTATTGGATCATATAGTATTTGTATTTTCAATTTTTTTTAGGAATCTCCATATGCTTTTCCACAGTGGCTGCACCAATTTACACTCCCACCAACAGGGCATGAGGGTTCCTTTTCTTCCCCACATCCTCACCAACAGTTTTTTTCTGTGTTTTTGATTTTAGCCATTCTGACAGCTGTGAGGTGGTACCTCATTGTGGTTTTGATTTGTATTTCCTTGTTGATGAGTGATGTTGACCATCTTTTCATGTGTCTTTTGGTCATTTGTATGTCTTCTTTGGAAAAATGTCTAGTCAGATCCTCTGCTCATTTTTAATCAGATTATTTGGTGGGGGTGATGGTGTTGAGTCATAGAAGTTCTTTAAATATTTTGGCTATTAATCCCTTATCAGATATATCATTTGCAAATATCTTCTCCCATTCAGTATACTGCCTTTTTGTTTTGTTGATTGTTTCTTTCACTTTGCAAAAAAAACTTTTTATTTTGATGTAGTCTCAGTTTATTTTTGCTTTTGATTCCTTTGCCTTATGAGACATATTTAGAAAAATGTTGCTATAGCCAACACCAAAAAAATTACTGCGTATGTTCTCTTCTAGGATTTATATGGTTTCAGGTCTTACTTTAAATCTTTACTCCATTTTGGGTTTATTTTATTATTATTATTTTTTTTTGGTCTGGTGTTCCATTTTCATTCTTTTACATGTAGCTGTCCAGTTTTCCCAGCACCATTTGCTTAAAAGACTGTCTTTTCCCCATTGTACAGCCTTTCCTCCTTTGTCATGGATTAATTGACCATGTAAGTGTGGGTTTATTTCTGGGCTTTCTATTCTGTTCCACCGATCTATGTGTCTATTTTTGTGCCTGTACCATACTATTTTGATTACAACAGCTTTTGTAGTACATCTTGAAATCTGGAATTGTGATACCTCCAGCTTTGTTTTTCTTTCTCAAACCGCTTAGCACAAGAAGTTTTGTTCTCTGGCTACTACTATCAGTTGATCTTAAGATCCAGAGCTCACTGGATAAAGTCTGGGACCATAGCGACAAGTTGCAGAGTAGGTCATCTGTGTCAATGCAGCACTGCCACACACACGCAACATCTCATGATGCCCTGCCACATCTGTAGGCACAACACTTAAGATGACAAACAGCAATAGCACAGGTGTCAAGTTTCCCTCAGAAGGCACAGCATTAAAAATTTACATGACAAGTAGATGATATTTAACATTTTGTACAACAATCTGTTTGTGCTAAAAGCACAGTTAAAAATATTATGTTAGTCAAAGGCCCAAACTCTGCATGCAATGACAGAAAATTTCTACCTTCCTCCTGAAGAGAAGAAAACTGATTTTGGTTTTAAAAATGCAGAGCTAGGGTTCTTCCCTGCCAAGGTATCTAAGTCACACCAGTAGCCGACTGAGGGCCTTGCAAGATGAAGCCAAGACTCCTCCATTGAATTGTTCTCACCTTAGAACAAAAGGGTCTGTTTGTGGAGGAGGGGGCTGTACTGTCAGCATGAGGAGGGAGATTAGGAACTTCCCATGGAGTGGCTGAATGGGAAAGACTTCTGGGAAATGCCATCTTCAAAGATCTGCAGAGATGCAGCTGGGGCCCGGTCTCAGGTGAACCACAGCCTCCCCTCTGTATGTCTATAGCTACCATAGTTTTAATTAGAGCCTCCCAGAATACTATGCTTCTCCCCATCACTCCTGCTTTATCATTGTTGGGGGTAGGAGGTGTTCAGGTTTGTGTCATGCTACAACCGAGGCCTGATTAGTACTTTAGTGTATCCACATTTGAAAGTAACCAGGAAACTCATTCATCTTGCATGTTAGAATCTTCATCTTAGATGCCTCAGCCCCTAAGATGACTTCCTGGAAGACTTAACACAGGTGCTCTGTGTTACAGGATGTCTGCTCCTTCTGGACATTTGAAATCACTGAACGTGACCTCCATAATGGAGAAATAGCTCATACAATATCAGGGCATTTGTAGCTTTTAGAGGGGGAAAGACATCCTATTCTTTTTCTGCTTTCTATGGAAAATATTACAAATATGTGCATTGCCCCAGAGACCAATAGTCAGATGCCATATGAGTCCCTGGGGTGGAACAATAGAATAGGCACTGTAAAAAACATTTCTTAGGCTAACTTCCAGATATAAAAGGGGTGCCTCAGAGCTGTGGAGTGGGAAAATTCCTATTTCACAAGGAATATGATATTTTTAGACTGCATAAAAAATGAGGAATGCATGAAACTGCAGATGATAACGTGGAGCAGGCACCCCAAGTTGAGAGTGTGGGCCACATTTCCGCTGCTCATTTCCCTAATGGCCCCTTATTTTGCTCGCTTATCTCTGCAATAAAGTTTCTACTTGAGAAAAATGGGTACTTATGGAAAGGTTATCATGCCACATGCTGTCATTTGTTTTATAGTGAACTCTGATATTCTTTTCTTTTGATTTTCTGAACCAGGAGTTCTAAATTCTTAATTTTGCCAAAAAATGCCAGTGAGTAATCTTCATTCCTTGCCCACCTCCCACTTGATTCCTGGATTTCTCTGCCACATGCCTTATCTCTCTTCAGTCATGATTTCCATTTCTTTGTATTTCTGTTTTGTAAGATAATTAAACTCTCTGGTTTTCTGAGAACAAGAATTCAAGGCTTAGCAGTGAATATTCTTTTTTTTTTTTTTTTTTTTTTACAATTTTTCAATAAGAATTCATTATATTTTTCAGTTCTGGTAAATCATTTTTGTGCCCCAGTTACCTCCTCTGGAGGATTTTCCTTCCTTTTTTCATTAAAGCACTGCTCTATCTCTTCCTCTAGAGTCAATTGTGCTATTTGTTCAGCTGGGCTCCCTCATGTCCCTGAGTCCCCCTAAACATGTGGTGACAATAGCATCCTCACAGTTCAACCTTTGGGCAAATGAAACAAGTCAATGGTGGGTGACAGAACATGTTTTCCCTAGTCTTGTCTACTGGGGCCAAGTGCTCCAGAAAAGCCTCTCTGGATGTGGAAATGTCCAGTCATACAAGCTGGGCATGATTTGCGTAATGAAAGGAATCAAATCAACTGTTGTTGAAAAAAAAAAGAAAAGAAGTATCCCTTCCTAATGGTTTAGAAACAGAGGGTAAGTAAATGGTAAAATGCGAAGGCTCACTAATTACATGACAACATCAATTATCAATGATCAAAAATCATGAAGATATGCACCATTGAATCATATACTTATCTGACTGAGAGAAGTATGGCCACTGATAGAAGTCACATTTACACGGATTCCCAACTTTTTTAAAGGAAAATTTTAAGGGACATAACCAGATGAAAGGTCCAGAAGTTGCAACTTTACCCCCTGACCTCAACCCTAGCTTTGCCCCAAGGAGGGACCCAGTCGTAATGGGGCATATTAAGCTGGTGAATGGGTAATGAAGATAATGGACAAAAAAAAAAAATCAATGAAACATAGACATGAGAGCGATTGAGAGAGTATGTAAATGAACTCCCTTGCTTCTTGTTGGATTTATAGTCTGTAGTTCTGGTTACTCATGAGACCCTGCTATAGTTCTAGCCCTTGAATTTCAAGACTTTTTTTTTCTATCATTCATTTATATAATATATATTCCTTTACATAATATAGCTTGAATGTTTTTCTACTTCTTGTAGCTAATCTCAAACTAAGACCAAAACCCAAGTTAAAATTATGATAATCTGATCACTTTTACCTTGCCTTTCTGTCTGACTTCTTTCCTGAGCTTCAGGCTCAAGTAACCACCTTTCTATTTGAAATCTTCATTCTGTAACTCAAATCACCTCAAACTTAACTGTCTGCAACATCATTATTGTTTCCTTTATGTTTTTTTATATCAGCATGCTCCCCTACCAAGTTTCTTAGTAAATGTACCAAAATTTGCCAGGGGCTTAGGTCAAAAGCCTAGATGCTGTTTTTGACTCTTCCGTTTTCCTCATATACCACACATGATTTACTGCTATGATAGACACTACTACTGTTCATTGATATCCGGTTGCCTCTCTTCTGAATATTTGAGAGGACTTCATTTCCTTGTCCCCTGGGTGCCTTGTTCTGGACAGTGAAATGTGAGAAATGTTATATGCATCATTCCTTTGCAGAAGCATTTAAGAGCTATTACTTGATTGTCTATCTTTTCCTGTTATGTGATAGATGATATTTCACATGGTAGAGTGTCTGTCAGCCTGGGTTCTTGACTAAGCGAGAGCCCTCTGCTGACTCAAGACATACAAATAGCATGAGCAAAAATAAACCTTTGCTGTTTTATGGCACTAAGATTTGGAGGTTGTTTGTAACTGCAGCAGGAGCTATCCTATCTTAAGACAATCCCCAAGTCCTGCTAGCTCTATCGTCAAAACATATTCCAAACCTGATGCTGTTACCTCCTTTTCTGCCATCGCTATATTTCAAAAAGAATCCTCATTTCTTGCCTGGATTTACTGCAGTATCCTCTTCATCAGTCTTCCCTTTTCTATTCTGACATGTCTCTCAAGTCCTTTCTGGCAGCAGCCAGCCTTTTGTCATTTTAAAGGTGAATCTCATCATGCCACTCCCTGCCCCAAACCCTCAACAACTTCCCATTAGACTTAGAATAAAAATCCAAGTTTCTCCATAAACCATAGCACTCTATGATCTGACTCTTACCTACTTGTCCAAATTTGTTTTCTGCCACTTTTTTTAAAAACTCTTTGATCCAACAGCATTGTCTCTATTGTCTCTTACTATTACTTGCAAACAGTAAATTCATTTTCCCACCAGGGTTGTTCTCTTGCTGTTACTTCTATGTGGAATGCTCTACCTCAAGATCTCTCTGTGGCTTGGGTTTCTCCTTTCCATCATACAAATCTTTGTTCCAAGATTATGTCCTCAGAGCCCTCTGTAAATTATCTAAAACCACATCCTCCTATAACTCACTCTCTCATTACCCTGTTTTACTTTATAGAGTACTCTTTGAACTGTCTTGTTCCTTTATTTTTTGAAGTTTCTCTTTCCTAGACTATGTATACCATAAGAGGATGATTTTGCTTTATAGCGTTCTGTCCCTCACATCTAGAAAAATCCTGGTGGTTATTTGCCAAATGAGTGAATTAATGAATAAATACCTTAAACAATCAGGATGTTAAAACAATACTGCAATGGAAAGAAACTGACAAAGAAGTAATATTCTTTTTTTTTTAATTTTTTTTAACGTTTATTTATTTTTGAGACAGAGAGAGAGCATGAACAGGGGAGGGTCAGAGAAAGAGGGAGACACAGAATCTGAAACAGGCTCCAGGCTCTGAGCAGTCAGCACAGAGCCCGACGTAGGGCTCGAACTCATTGACCGTGAGATCATGACCTGAGCCCAAGTCGGCCGCTTAACCGACTGAGCCACGCACGCGCCCCAATAATATTCTTTCTTAAGTCCTTAACCTGTTTGTTTTTTGACAGAGCAAAAAATAAATCAAAATACTGCTATAAAAAAAAACTGTGTATAGCTTTTATCTATCTCCTACTACTTACAATTCATTTACTAAGTAAAATCTGACTTGTTCAAATTAACATGCTTACATTAGCTAATGCATATTGGAAAAAGAAGCCTTTTATTTATTTATTTAAATTCTTTTTAACATTTATTTATTTTTGAGACAGAGAGAGACAGAGCATGAATGGGGGAGGGTCAGAGAGAAGGAGACACAGAATCTGAAACAGGCTCCAGGCTCTGAGCTGTCAGCACAGAGCCTGATGCGGGGCTCGAACTCACGGACCGTGAGATCATGACCTGAGCTGAAGTCGGCCCCTTAACCGACTGAGCCACCCAGGCACCCCAAAAAAGAGGCCTTTTAAAAGAGAATTCGCACATTATATGTTTAAGGTCACAGTGGTGATAACTGAGCTGTGTTTCTTAATCTAAACTACTTAAATTTCTATACAACAGACCCAAGAAATGTGCAAGAAAAAGATCTGAAAGCAAAAGAACAGACTCAAAGACAGAGGAAGCTAACAAGGTTTGTCAGGGCACAGACCATTTAAGTGGGAAACACTAACACATTTCCATGAAAAATAACCTGCATAGTTTAACAGAGAAAACCCATCAGTAGGATTTTTCAATGAACTATAAAAATGACCAACAAGTTTCCTCTTCATAATCATCTCCTTGACGACTTTTGTGTGAGTACATACTTCTCTCACATGCCACCATGACACATGTGAATTTTCATCAGTAGGGAATATCCTTGGATCACTATTTTACTGGAAATATGGATTTGCACCCATACACTAGCTCAATTTGTATTCATGAAACATTCTACACTTTTGCTAAGCAGATAGTCCAGGTGAGGAGCTTTTACCGTAACCAAGAGATATATTAAAAATACCACTTTCAAAGGGACTGAACTTCTCTCCCTGGCCTCAGGATCCCTCCAAGGAGGAATGGCTGTTGGAGTAAGGAGGGCAAAGTCAGACTCTTGGCTTTGTGAGTCTGAAATCCTGAGTATGTCATTTAACCTTTTGATTCTAGATGAGAATCCTATGCTAGATATTTCATGAGATTGTTGTGAAAATAATACATGTCAAAGAAATGTTTCGTAAACTGGTTATTTTTGGTATTTTTTTTTTTAAATTCTGCTTCTTGGGGCTCCTGGGTGGCGCAGTCGGTTAAGCGTCCGACTTCAGCCAGGTCACGCTCTCGCGGTCGGTGAGTTCGAGCCCCGCATTGGCCTCTGGGCTGATGGCTCAGAGCCTGGAGCCTGTTTCCGATTCTGTGTCTCCCTCTCTCTCTGCCCCTCCCCCGTTCATGCTCTGTCTCTCTCTGTCCCAAAATTAAAATAAAAACGTTGAAAAAAAAATTCTGCTTCTTTGAGGTTATTACAGCCATCCTCTATATCAAATCTGTTATATGTATGTATGCCTTTCAGAGTAAGAGGAAAAGAAAGAACAAGCACCAAAATGGATATGTTTGGCCATGTGGTCTTTACTCCTCCTGGAGAGTAACAATTTCTGAATCTATTTAAAAAATGTTGAAATTACAGCAATTAACAGAAAATTACACTGCTATTTTTTTTAAATTCACAAAGGCACCAAGAAGCTATCTCCCATATTATTAGCAAAGGCCCACAGTCTGTCTCCATACTCAAACATTTCCAAATAATCCATGTCCTACCCAAGAAGAAAGCTAAATTCATGGTCTATCATAAATGGAACAAAATTCTTTATAGCACTCACATGAATATCTGAGAAAAAAATCAGAATAAAAACACACAAAGTTGTGTATTGTATGAAACCTATTTACTGTTACAATATGTTAATTGCCAAAATTTTGAAATCTAAGCCTCCACAGTATCTCTACTTATTGTGTTACTTTGTTGAGTAGTTCTCCTGTTCATCACTAAACATATCCTAAAGATTTTATTAAATAAGCAGAATAAGATGCATGATGAATAGTCCAAGAGAAGCAGTTTCATAAAAAATCCTAATCATGAGGATTTAGCTATCAATTATCCATGTGTACTCCAATTTCACACTCAGAAGTTACTTTAGGGGAATGATTAATTATAAATAAAGGGACCTCAAGATACCAAAAACTTACCATACACCAGGAATCCCTGTCAACAAAGATAGCTTAACTCCTTAGGGAAAATAGCACAGGACAATCCATCCTGTTCTCTCTTTTACACACAAAACCCATACTATCTAAACATGTAAAAATGAGATCATGACCAAATGAGTCTGATCAATTTGTATATATTCACCACCAAAAACAATCAGCATAATCCCTTCATTCAATTAATTACTGGAAAATATTCAATCACCTATGTAACCTCAACAAAGCATGATCAGCTAGCTTTGGCTCAATGACTAGGTCTACTTGATATTTATGGAATAAATTTTTCTGCTTCTTTTGAGATTGAGGATCAAATTATACCATTTTCAATGCTTTCTAATTATGTTGTACCTCCTACCTCATGATGATTCTTGGCCAGCCATTCCTTAATGGTGCTGAGGGCAACGATGGAAGCAGGCTCATTCGGGAATCCTAAGCGAAGAACAGAATAAAACAAATAAACAAAAAAAGATGAAGGCAATAGAGAATTCACTGATGGCATGACACTGAATTTTTCTCATTTAAGCAGTATGCAATTCAACCAATTACTACTGAGCAAGACAGGTCTCAGTAAGGTACCCATGGATATGAAGCCCATGATCACACATATGACGCATGAAAGGGGCTACACTTATGCCAGTCCAGCACTAACAAGAAAAAGGATTTAACTGTCTTTTAAATTCTACAACAGTCAATTAAAAATATATCTACATTTGTTTAAGAGTTTTCAAAGCACTTTCATATAATAGTCTCATAAGAGGTGCTCATATAAGGTTTATTACCCTCAATTTATAAACCAAGTAAATATGGCTAGAGAATACATGTACTTGACCCAGGGTCATGGGCCAGCAGGACTCTATCAATGAACTGGCACAAGACAGGACAAGCAACTTGCCAAATAGCCATACCACTGAAAGTTATTACCAGAATTCAAAGAAAGTTATTATCAGAATTCAAAGAAAGTTATTGTCAGAATTCAAAGGCCTTCCTTTTAGGGCCACTGGAAATTATGTTTGAGGGGCGCCTGGGTGGCTCAGTCGGTTAAGTGTCCAACTTCAACTCAGGTAATGATCTCACAGTTCGTGGGTTCAAGCCCCGAGTCAGGCTCAGTGCTGACAGCTAAGAGCCTGGAGTCTGCTTTGGATTCTGGGTCTCTCTCTTTCTCTCTCTGCCCCTCCCCCACTTGTGCTCTGTCTCTCTCTGTCTCTCAAAAATAAATAAATGCTAAAAAAAAATTATGTTTGAAATTAAGACAACATGAATTGACCTGGTTGTGCACTATGGATTTGATTTTAGAAAGAGGGGAAGAAAGACACTTATGTCCTACTGAGCAGTAGCACACATAATCAGAATTTCTAAAACCCATCCAGAATATCTCTTTAGCTTATATAAATCAAACGTATTTCTGAACTTGCAGAATCATCGTACATTCTGCCAATAAAATATATGTGAAGGAATAACCTTACAAATTCTATATTTATGGGGAAAAAAGAAGAAAAGATGGGAGTGACTATTCCTTTGAAACTACTTTCTTTAAGCTTACTATTGGCTTCCTAATCACCAAATCTCATATAGTCAATCACTTATTCAAATCAGTCTTCATCTTTTCCTGTATCAGATGTGCTTGACTAGTTTTCCATGTTTCAATACCTCTTCCCTCCTGGATTTTTAAAAAAATTTTTTTTTACTGTTTTAAAGTATACAACACAGTGGATTTGTATAGTTCCACAAAGTTGTGCAGCTATCACCACCAACTCCAGAATGTTTTCATCATCCCCCCACAAGATTCTGTGCCCACTAATAGTCACTCCTCAACATCCCTCTACCCCAACCCCTGGCAGCTATAAATCTACTTTTTGTCACTATAGATTTGAAGATTCTCCTCCTGGATTTTTCAGCACTGCCTTCTATGATTCCTCTCACCTATTTGAGCTCCTCTAGCTCCTTTTTCTAGGAGCATCCATTAAATGTATGCCATTCCCAACATCTAAAGTCAGCCTTCACCTTAGTCGATATTCTGTGTTAGCCAGCTGCAGCATCATCCACTAACATGCCTTTTAATCAGGGGGCTCCTGTGACATTGTTCTGTGCAGATGCAGAAAGAGAGAGGTATTGCTGAAATGGGGAGATCTGGGATTTAAAAGACCAGTTTTATTGGAAGGCAAATACATATTCCAGTAGTTTATACTAATGGTATAAAACTCATTACACTTTCAGAGAAAATGTATGAAAGAAGAGGAGCAAGAGAGAGATGTTTGTCCGCATTTCCAAGAACAAATGTTGCTTTTCTGATTAGGTTTCTACCTACACACTTTGTAAGAGAGTGCATTAGGAAAGGGGACAAAATAAAGCAGGGCCAAGCTCCGCTTGACCAGTGTCATATGAGAGAGAGAACCACTGCCATAGGAAAAATGTGCACAACTTTTTATTTTTTTATTTTTTTAACATTTATTTATTTTTGAGACAGAGAGAGACAGAGCATGAACAGGGGAGGGGCAGAGAGAGAGGGAGACACAGAATCTGAAATGGGCTCCAGGCTCTGAGCTGTCAGCACAGAGCCCGACGCGGGGCTCAAACTCACAAACCATGAGATCATGACCTGAGCTGAAGTCGGACGCTTAACCGACTGAGCCACCCAGGCACCCCATAACTTTTTAAACTTTGTAAATTCATCCGTGACATTTGGGATTGTGAATTTGTTTTGAACTGTTTCATCTATTTACATTTTCCTTAAATGAAGGTTTCAAAATATAAAACCCTTAAAATAAAACCTGTTAGCTCGTTCATTAAGCAAATTATTATTGAACCAGAAAAGAGAAGATATATAGACGTGTTTAATGAGCCCCTGTCCTCTAAAACCCAAAGTCAGAGGGAGGAAATAAATAAGAGGCATGCATGCGAATGAATCAGGGATGTGGGGACACAGACAAAGGGAGCTAAGCAAGAAAGAGGAGGCTTTCTAGGAAGTGATAGAATGTTTGGGGAAGAGAACAATAAAGCAGGGAGCTGAGGAGACACTGTCCTCAGAAGTATGTGTGAGCAAGTAAGAATTAATGGAAAAGGTAAGAGAACTGATGAGAGGTAGAAAGAAAAGGAGTCCCTGTGGACTGCAAGGAAAAAGCAAGAGGCTGGGATGGACGTTTGTGGTTAGGGGTTAACTACAGGTGGCTTTTCTAGTTTACCTTACCCCCACCTCCCCTCTGAGTTTAACATCTGCATTTGTAATCACCTGGATACCTCCCCTTGATGCACTCCAGAACCAGAAGTGTAATGTGTAGTCTTCCACAAAATGAACTTCTTCCAGTATTTCTGCTTTCTGCTCATGGATACCTCTCTCCTAGACACTGCTTCAGTATTTGACTGTTTCCCCAGCTGGTAACTGAGTCCTCTGAAATATTTTTTATACCACTTCCTTTCCTTCTTTCCCATCTGATCTCATTCAAAGAACAATCAGTCCTCACTTTGATTACTGTAGTTGACTCATAATTGTGCCTCTTTGGTCATTCCCCTGCTTCTTCATTCTGTTGAGAACACCACTTCTAAGTGATTCTTCCTAAAGTATAGTTACCACAACATTACACAAAGCAATGGTGACCTTGGGGACTCTACAGAGTGAACTTTAGCTCCTTAGCTGGGCATGATACACCACAAGGAGCCTTTCTAGACTTGGGTCTTAGTTTTTCCTATTTATTCTCCTCCCATGAAATTCTTCTCCAACTTTTTGATGTGTTTAAGAAGTACTTAAATCATAAGATTATAGGGCTATATAAAGCTAATAAATACTGTAATCATGCTCAGTTGCAATGGCCGTCAGCATTAACCTTTAGAAGACGTAAGTCCCCACAGAGAAATTATAAAAATTCTCATAGAACCATGGCAACTACAGTCAGTTCCCAATTATATGTGACCTCCTGGTCACTTTCCCACATCTATCAAAGCCTCTGGCACTGAGCTATGGTTTTCATCTGTATCTCAAGGCTTGCCATAACCGTGGGTGACTTCAGTGTCCAATAAGATGACCCACCTGGCCTGCCAGTTACTTGACCTGGTCATTTTTGACAACCACCTCCACTCCACCGCCTCTCTAGATCACACCCTGCTCCTTGAAGCAACATTTTTATTCCCAAATTACTAATTCAAGCATGCTCTCTCAAAACTTGTTCTATCTTTAGTTTGTTCTGCTACCTTCCAAGGGATGTCCTTTACAAGCCCTTGAAGCCCAAACTAGTGCTCATATTTCCTGCCTGAATGGTGCGACTCTTTCCTACCTCTCTAGGCTCTTCTCACACCGTATCGCTCGTTGCTTCCTCAACTCCAGCTACACTGACCTTCTTTCTGTTCTTTGAATGTGGCATGTTTGCTTTTGCTCTCTGCCAGAAGGCCTTGCTCATGCTGTATCTTCTTCCTGAAATGACATTTCTCCCTCATTTCCTAGCTTATTTTAACTTTTATTTGTTCTTTTCCCAGTCATCACTTCTCCAGAGAAGGCTTCTCTGACGACTCTCTATTTGACACTTTCATAACATCATGTACCTTTCCCTGGTGGTACTCATCTTAGCTTCAATTTTACCTTTATTTGTGTACATACTTGATTAATAATCCTAGTAGGGCGAAAGCCCTAAGGAGGCAGACATCACATCTGTGTTTTACTTATCACTGTATCTCTAAACCATTGCTGGCACCTACAAGATAATCAATAAATGTGTGTTGAATGAGTGAATGGACTGTGGACTTGTGATTCATTATACTGACAGCAAGAAAGCCAGCACTGGGAGAACAAGGGTGTTTAGCTCTAGAGTCTCAGAGGGTGAAGGGCGCAATGATATATCCACATTATCCTATTTCATCCCTGAGGGGAAACTACTGAGAAGATTCATATGAGAAAACACAGTTCCTAATGGAATGATATCCTGTAATCAATTAAAAATGGAGGGAAATATCAAGACAAATGTCCCTGAAAATATGCCTTCTTTCAGTGGGCATATATCTATACAAGATGAAGTATGGTGTTCAGAGGAAACAGCAACAGCACAATTCTTTGTCCACTTAACTGCAAGACTCCAAGGGTTACAAGTAAGACCAATGAATAGACAGGATAGATTTTTGCTCAGGGATGGGCTCCCGACGACAGTAAGGCCTACCTCGGGAGGTCACAATGTATTCTGGTCACCAGAGGGCTTTTGTTCATAAAAGCAGGATGGCCACCCAGAGGGAAGGCTGCAGACAAGCTTTAGATGAATCATTGAATTAAATGACATAGAAAATCTCTTCCAAGTATGAGGGTCAATGAGGCTGAACAAGCCATTAATAATTTAGGGCCAGGCGTGCAGGGAATTATATATGTGTGTGCCCAGGTGTACATAGAATCTGTGCTTCTGTTGGCATTCCAAAGCTTAGTTCCTTATTCATTAGTATAGATTATTAAATTTAACTTCTGTTGTGAATGTTGAAGTTGATTTACAGAATGTGTAAGTGATTTTTTCTTTTTGTTTACTTTTATATTGAAACTACTTGCAAAATTTTTACATACACACAAATGTACATACATACATCATACACACATACAACCCTTACCCAAATCAAGATATAAAATATTTCTAGCTCTTCAGAAAACTGCCTCGTCCCAAGTCAATATCTACCCCATGAAGAAACTGCTATTCTCTCTTCTACTGTCACAGATTTGTTTTGTCTGTTGTTACACTTCACATATATAGACATACAATGTGCACCCCTTTTGGTCCAAATTTTTCAACATTATGCCTGCCTGATTTATTCATGTTGTTACATATAGCAGAAGCTTCTTCTTCTTCTTTGCAGTGTTGTATTCCATTGTATGAATATGCCACAATTTATTTAGCCATTCTACTGTTGATGGACAAGTGGGTTGTTTCCAGTTTTGAGCTATTAGGAATGAAGTTGCCATGAACATTCTCATAAATGTCATTTGGTGGACATGAGCACTGTTTCTGTTGAGTATATACCTGGGAGCTGGGGCTACCAGTTCATCGCTTAAGCATACATTTAACTCTGGTAGATTCTGCCAGTTTTCCAAAGCAGTTTTACCCATTTACACTCCTATCAGAATTAAACCAACACAATATTTACAAATTTTGAACAAGAGAGGTAAAAACTGAAACAGAAAATTTAATTTACAATAGTTTTTATCCATGGTACAGCAAATAACTCATTAGACAGATATTTTCCTTTTACTCAGTTATTAAGCAGATATTTCTCTTCTAATCAAATTGCAGAAAGATATAGCAATGAAGATTCACTGAAGGTCCTGCCCAGCCATTGGACTATTCGTTTGATGGAATTGTTAAAAATCTGGAATGTTTTCAACACAATTTGAATGAATCTGGTTTTGACCTTGTCATAGACGAAGTTCCTCTCTAGGTTTCATTCTTTTATTCTTTTGCTGTTGTTGATGATTCTCCAATATCTTCAACTTTGTCGATTGCTCTGACACAAAAACTAAATTTGTTTCCCTGACATAAAAAAAAATACCACTTTCTACAAATTGGTGTTTGTGGTGTGTGTCAGAGCAGAGGTAGGTGGGGTGTTGGGTGAAGCAGGCGAAGGGGATTAAGAGTGCACATCTCAATAAGCGCTGAGTAATGTGTAGAATTTTTGATCATTATATTATACCCCTGAAGCTAATATAACACTGTGTCGGTTATACTTGCATTAAAGAATAATACAAATACATAAAATAAAACACATTCTACTGAAAATCTAGCATATTCTACTGAAATAAAAGTAGACATAATTTGCTTTGCCTGTAAAACTACCCTTTTTGCAGGCAGAAGCAATGGATCAGCTTTTGTTTTAAACCTAAAATGACAGTCTGCTTGCAGCTCTGGATCACCCTACCATCAAGGGCATATGGTAATGCCTTAAGTCAGTTATTTCAAAGAAGTTCTTACTGCAAAAAAAATATCAAATTGAACATAATTCCAGGTATGATTAACCCATGTGTCCAAATGTCAACCCCCCTCTACCATGTACAGTCTAGCCGGGGCCTCGCTTTCTTGCATTGCCCCTGATAGCCCTGCCAAGCCCAGCCATAAGGAGTCACCTCTGCCTTAACTGTGGATGCCTTTCTAGCAGTTGTAAGAATAAGGCAACCTAGATATCAATGCCCAGGCAAAGCTCACAAGCGTAAAAACCATGCACAGGTTCTGGAGTGGTTTTTGCCTCAAAGGGTGTTTAGTTCATAATCTCATCTCACCAAGAAGGGTACTTAGTCCAAAGCTGTGATGAAACACTGGTTGCCATACTAACCATCCTTCAGTGGCTAGAAGCCCAAGATTAGTACTGAATTGCGATAAATATTCAGAAGTTAGAAGCAAGAGTTAAAAAAAATCAAAAGCAAAAACAAAACTTCTCTGGAACTCTGCATGTGAAATTCACATTCAATTTTGAGTTCTCCCTCCTTATCAAGTCTTTGAAGCATGTTGGTACTTTTTTTTCTATTTACACACAAACTCAAGCAAAATACTATGCAGGTCTTAAACATGGGGTGTTCAGCATTGATGCAAATCTCAGACTGTCCCAAATGACAGGGATGTATCACTGGGTTTATTGAAATGTTAACATCAGTTGAACTGAGATTGTCAATGTTGATTATCAATGCAAAATTACACTTTGCTCCAATTTTGAGACAGTATAACCATAACATTTTCCATCTTAGCACAAAAATTCTGGTGTGGGGACCACAGGGACATGAAATAGTATACTTTACAAGCTCAAGTAAAAGGACATGAAGCGTGAGATGAGTTGTCTTTCTCAGAACATTCCTCATGACTATTTCTTGAACGAACACACACACACCCACACACACCTGCCTTTGGTCAGGAGGAGAGGTAGGGGGATACAGATGGAGGGTGCACCGAGGTGCGGGGCTGTGGGGGTATAGGAGTATGGGGTATATGGGTGAGCAAGGGGAAGTATAGGGAAATGAATTTATTTTTTAATCTCAAAACAGTTTTTGTCAACCCCTTTCCCCCTAGGCCTCCTTCCAAGACATAAAAGCAATTCTGATAGCACGATGAAATCAAATTACTTGAAAGAAATGAGCTGAAGGAGGCTCACCGTTAAGCAATCGCTAGAGCAGCCACTCAGACAATTCTGGCTAAAGGCTGAGTTTCACAAAAGATAAAACAGGTGAAGTAATAAGAGTGACACTGGCCTCAGTGACTGCAGTGAGCACAGCAGCAGAATGCTAAAGAGGGTGTCACTGGCTTTCCTCAGGAGAGCAAAGGGCACCACAGTAGGCAAGAGCGAGACATCCCCGGCCTGTCAGTAAGATGGTGGAGTCTCAGCTGGTGTTGAAAAGGCAGGTTTTTGTAAAACATGCACATATATACATAATATGGCATCTTAACAAGTTCAATAGACATAACAGATGCTGACAACACCCTATATACATCCCCTTGGCATATGCCATCCTTGCACACTGGCTTGATTTACACCCACTAGCACCAGCAGGCTTTTAACTGAGGGTGTCCATAGTGACACCACAGGTGGGGCAGGTCCAAAGTGTCAGGGAATCAGGACCACCAGCAACATTTCTCAACCCATGATTAATGAGAGATTGTGGATAAATATCCAGCTCACTCACCCCTCAGGCAAGACAACACTGAGGTGCATGCTTCATACAGTTTCCTCGAGTTGCCCGGTGGGATTACCCACCTGTTGTTCACAGTGGCAAACTGCATTCTTATTGGCTTCTTTCCCTGAAATCATCTCCCCAGTTAACTACTTGAACTCAAACCCTTGCCTCTGAGCCTGATTTGGGGGGAAGCCAAACCACGACTGCAATCAACATGCATTCATGAACTTGAGAAAATGAGAGGTCATGTTTTATCTGATGACACCCATTCTTCAGACTTTTCTACTTGTAAGGTCTGGCATGTGCACGGTAGATAAATGTTTTATAAATTACTTAATGATATGGAGGAAATAAGTTGGAAGTTGTCAGCATGGAAGCACAATAGTATTTTACTTTGGGGAGGGGGGAGGGTAGAGGTCATATAGGTTAGGCTCACACTGGCATGGAAGCCTGGCCCCACTGGACAGAAATCTTGAAACCATAGTAAACTGTTGTTGCTGCTGCTGCTGCTGTTAACATTTATTGAGTAGTTATTATGTACATGTCACTCTACCTAGCATTTATATGTATTATATTAATTAATCTCCTCAACAATCCAATGAAAAGAACAAGGGAGAATAACTAAAGATGAGCTGGTCTATAAATGAACAGTGACTTTAGTGTATTCAGGGAGGCAGTGACCAAAGATGATTAATTTGGTTTTATATTAAAAACTACCAAGAGGTGTGCAAAATGCAGTCTAAGTGTTATGCAAGCATTGGTAGACTCAGTATCAATCACTAATGTGGTTTAAACCAGCATATGCTTGAAGAGGAAGCAAAGATACTGCATGTGGCCATGGGTGGCAAGGGTGGGAGCCTAGGCTGTCCTTAAGAGCCCTGTCACCTCTGGCTTCCACATAAAATTGCCTGAACCTTCAAAATTCCCTTCAAGATGTGTATAGTCTTTCCCATTTTATAGAATGAAAGTGACTCTTAGAGAACCCAAGCAAGGGGCAGGGCCAATACCCAAGCCTGGGTCTGCCTGATTCCACCCATACCCTAGCCGAGTGCCTGCTATTGTTCATCCTCCCACATCCATAGAATGAATGGAATTTACCATAACCCCTCTCCTTCAGAGATTCGCCTCCTGAGGCAACAGTTTCAAACTCCAAGAGAAGGAAATGAAATTGGAGGCACATAGGATGAGAAAGCTTGTTTCAGTGTGCCAAGCACGGGGCCTCCTGCCTGGTCACACCCAATAGACCTGGGGTCACTGATGTTTTGCTTTCTTTCTCGGGTGGCAGCACCCAGTCTACCATTTAATGTCTGCATTTCAGAGTATGGATGGGGCCCAAGGAATCCCCTTGGGATTGTAGAAAAGCTGGTGGATGGGATGGTACAATGACTCCTCAACATATAGGTACCATCATTCTGGACACAATTGGAACCTAGAAATCTGAAGCTCACTGGCTCACAACAGAACTTCTGTGTATCACACCTCTCTCTGTGGTCCTGCCTTACCCATTATTTTGTTCAGCTTAGCACTGATTTTCCAAGCGAGACCTCTAGGATTGTCATATATACAAGGGAGAAGGAAAATTCTGTACTTCTTATCATTAAACTCTCTCCACACCCATTCTTTCATTTCACTTGACATTATGTGTTCCATAGCAAGTGACACTCCATAAATTCTACTATATTCAGCCTCAGATTTGAGTTACTTGTGCTTTCACCTACTTAAAACATTGTGCAACATGAAGTTTTCCTTTCAAGTTGTCTTTCCTTTGCTCTGCAAAGCGGGTATGAATGAGCCGCACTTTTATGGGACACAAGGTTACAATCTATGCAAGCTTCATCAGTTTCTAAAACTTATGAGCTCCAGCTTCTATTTCTGAGGATATTTTTTAAATCATCTTTTGCCTAAGGAATTATAATAATGACCTAAGAAATGGCTCGTGAAACAAATGCTATTCTATGCAAGCTGTTCCTACTAACTTTGAATAAGTCTCTTGAGAAAGGAGATGAAAGATCTCATAGAATCACCTGGAACAGAAGATTTCTAATATTCTCTTTTAAAAGAACATTTTTCCTACAGGGGCAATCAAGGGAGTTCACCAAGGGTATCACATCTGAGTAGGGAAGATTTATATTGGGATCTACTGAAAAGACAAAAATGAAGTTTCTACTTTTGAACTGGTGGCACCCTGTGGTGCATGGACCTTGTAGCCAATGATCTTTCTAAACCTAAAGCACACCATGTCATAGCCATGCTAAGAGATGCCAGTGACTTGCTCCACACTTGTGACCAAAGTCCAAACTCCTCATTTTGGCTTTCCAGAGCAGTTGTGTGGCCCCCCTCATACTCTGAAATGCTTGGTTACCATGAGTAACTCCACTGGAATATAAACTCCATGAGGCAGAGTCCTTATCTGTCTTATTCACCTTTTCACCCCCAGTGCTCAGAGCAAAGTATGTGCTCAATAAGGTGTGAAGCTTCCTAGCATCCTGAAATGATTTTATGCCACCTAAAGCCTAGGAAAATCATCTCTCTCACCGGAGGGAAGGAAACAAACTAATTCTGTGCGGCTCTCTTGTGCCTGCTGGGCAAGAACTTCCACAACACATGTGACCTTGGCACAACCTAAAGGCATGGACTTAGAAGAATGAGAACTAGGTCCCTTGGCTTTAGGTCCAAAAAACACCTCTTGGGCTTCTGTGACCTTCAAGCTGGGTCAGAGAACAGGAGCTCCTTTAGAGACACACCATTATAGAGGGTCTCTTAGCTTCAAGTGTCCCTGACTTAGAGGCATGAAACCACGTATGTCCTAAAAAGCTTTTATGTTCCCACCTGCACAGCCAGGTTGCAAGGTTCTCCTGAAGGAGATGCGCTGAATATTTTCATCACAGCTTCCAGCAGCATTAACCATGACACCATAACATGGAAGAAGAGGAGTGAGTCCCCAAAGCCCCTGCTTATTGGCTTTTACTCCCCAGTAACTAGCCAAGTTCCCCTGAAGGCCTAAGTTTGCAAACTGCCCTCATAATCCCAGGAATTTCTCTGAAGTTTCTCACTGATCAACTCTCGTGCAATAAACACTGAGCATGGAGAGCCTCTCCTCTTCACATATGAATGTTAAGACAGACCTTGGCTGCTACACTCTTATGTCCTGAGGTCCATCTGAACCAGTCTCCAGATTTCAGCATGTGAAGTTTTCTTAGATAGAGCTGGTGCAATTGGTGAGAACTCCACTCTATGGTTTGATAGAATTTACAAATGGCAGCCACTCTTTTGCTGAGAAACACAGAGACTAATGCAATCTTAGCAACTCAGACTGTGATTAAAAATAACACATTATTTGATATAATTATATAATTTCTATGATCAAAAATATGTCTTTTGATATACTGAAAGCCCACTGGAGTACATCATCCTGAAAATCATTTTCAAAGACACTCTGAAAGATCACAAGTGAGAAATTCTGAAAATTTCTCTGTTGTGACGGAGAACACAGTTTGATGTGGGCAGTAATGTCACCATTAGACTACTGTGTCACTTTTTGATGGTTTGGATTCTGAATGTGCTAGATTGGATGAGCATATTGAATTCCTCACTCCTCTTTGCCACACCCTCTGGCACCCTTATTTTTCAAAACTATCCTGTAAGTGGAGTATATTTCCCTGTGTCACTGATGTTGAGTCTGGCTATGTGACTTGCTTTGGTCAATGGGATGGGAGCAAAAGCAAGACTTTAAGAGCATTCACCGGCATAAAAATGGAATGTTTCAGGTAGCCACTGCTCTTTCAGAATGGCACCTGAAGTGAGGTAGGTGAAACAGACTGACCACTACCAAAAGGCTGGGATCCAGGTCAGTCAGGTCCAGCCCAGCCTCAACCAGTTAAACCCAGCCAATCTGCAGAACTGTGAACAAGAGAATAAATGCTATTTGCTGTTAGCCTTTGGTCTTTTGAGGTCATTTGTAATGCAGAAAAATCTGACTGATACATTGAGCAAAGACTGATATGCTTTTTGAAATCCCACTGAGGATATACGGCACTCAGGAGTGGTTTTTCTTCTTATCTAGGTCTTGGCCATTTTTGGAAGATGGTTTCACTTGTTGACTGTCCAGGGTAAAAATATTATATATGTAATAAATTGTGCATATTACTGCAAAGAATTCAGAGGCATGGGAATTGTTTCCAGAGAAACCCTGGAATAAGGAAAAGAGAAAAGGTTTTGGAGTCAAACTTACTAGACATTGCATCTTGCTATGAAAAAGGCAATCTGTGTGAGTATAGCCTGTTCCTTTTTATTTTTTTTTTAAGATTTTATTCTTAAGTAATGTCTACACCCAATGTGTGGTTCGAACTCACAACACTGAGATCAAGGGTCACACGATCCACTGACCGAGCCAGGCAGGTGTTTCCACAAAGCATGTTTCTATTCTTTGCCCACGCAGTAATATGGGGATAAGGCTACCCTCTTGCTGTGAAGATTAAATAGAATAAGTCACATACCCTTTGTTCCCCACAGGGCTTATTTAGGTCCCTCTCCCTGCATTTACCTTATTTACTTAAAGGTGTGAGAAAACCAAAAGATGTAAGGAAGCCTAAAGGTACATGAATGCCATTCCTCACCTGAGGCCTGGAAACCCAGCTAGGAGCACCAAACTCTTCAGTATGTCCTAGAGTCAGAACCTCAAGTGAAGGTATGATCAATTGTTTCCCCTGAGAGCCTGGAAATAGATTTACATTACCTATTTTTCCCCAGAATCCCCTCCTAATACTGGAAAATATAATTTTTTGGTAAGAGAAACAAGTAGTAGAAGGGGAGGTATTCACAAAGTGACCTCACTTATAGCTAAACCTCTGAATTGTACCGTACTTACTATAGTCAAGTATCGGCATCCAAAAGACGCTTGCTAGTTAGACTCCCAATCACTACACTGTGGATTTCACAACATCCCAGTGATATGATGAATATGCTTCTGTAACAAATCTAAAATGAATTTGGAGCGGCCTGAGCAATGGCCTCTGATTCATCACAGATATGACCTTTTCTTGTTCTATCTGGAACATTCCCTTCACTGGCTTTTAGATTTCTAAGGTTTACCCAAACATAAGACACCGCTCCTGAAATTGCCCAGAAAAATGTAATTGGAAGTGACGTATGTACTATTTCCCTCAAACAGAAGCCGAGCTCGTTCCTCTTAACCACAGTGAGGTATTTGGGGGAATAGTAAGCATTTGAGGAATGATAGGAGAATGGAAGAGACCAAAAAAACCACAGAATTTTAAAGCAGGAAAACTGCATTTTAAAATGCAAATTTCCCACAATGCTCATCGTTTGTCAGTCTTAATAATGAATGACAGTATTTCACCAACCATGAGCTCCAGACCAAGTTTGTGGTAGCATAATGAAATCCTAGAAGGGCATATTTCTCATCAAAAATCAATTTGTTCTCTGGCTTGAGCTCTAGTAAGCAGACACAAGATAGCATGAAGTTGTAATGTGCCATAAAAACCTGCCGGGACCAGAAAAGAAGTTTAGGGTGTGCTTTTAGTGTGAATAAGTATCCATTTAAACATAAATGTTAAAGATTTATTTTGACGGATCCCTTTAGGAAGTTGGAACTTTTGTGTACACTCAAAGGTATTCCTGAGAGAAAAATAAAGCAGATGTTTGCACAGTATTTTATGTATGTGACACCTGACATTATTTTTCTCCTTAAAAAGTAGAATGGCGTTCTGGCACACAAGAGGCTTGGAAGTTGTCACTCCCTCCTAACAAGTGATAGGCTGAAGAAACTGAAAAAAAAATCAACAACTTTTCTTAGATCTTTCAGAGAAGTGAGGTCCCAGGGCAAATCACTGTCCCTTCAAACAGGCAGGTGAATACAGAGAACCACGATTTCACGGAGCAGCAGCTCTTTGAGCAGAAACGTCCACCGAAACCAGTACGAGAGGAGGGAAACCTAAACTGTAGTTAAGGAACTGTTGGAGCTTGGGGTACACATGTCTTAGAGTTAAAAACTCCAGAGGTGCCTAGCCTTAGGGTGCCCACCCCACTTTTGTAAGTTTTATCTCCAGGAGCTCGACCAGGTTTTCTCACAGTGAATATAAAGAAAACCCTCCCTCATGCCACCTGCAGGGGGACAGGGAAAGGGACTATGGCAATATCTTGGTTTGAGAACATAAATTGTTCTGGAAACATGCTTGTAATCCAAAACACTTGCATATCAAAGCGAATTTCAAGAACCATTGTCTCGGTTGTGATCATGTGACAGGCGGCATCATGTACTACTCATATTGCAAGATAACACTCACTTATCAAGTTAAAATTTTTTAGAAATGTTTGCTCATCTTGCATAACGCTCGCGGAACAACTTACTTGCAATCCAAGGTTTTACTGTATTTTGAAATAGGCCACACTGTTCTCAACAAGACTTGCCTTCAGGAGAAACTATGTTACCAGAGCCTAAACTACCTGGGGGAAGGGGAATATTCTAGTCCAGCCAGCTCTAGCCATCCGTCCACATGGGGGAAGGAAAACACCCAACTGTAGCCCATGCTAGTCATCCAATCTCACCTGAAGAGGGAAAGAGGGAAAATAAGAAGCACTTGTGACATTCTCAGTTCAGAAGCATGGGCTCACTAACGACGGAGACCTGAGCAGAGGTCTAGAGCATGTTTCCCCTTCCCCACACCTCACCACCACATTACTAAAGGCCTATTTACTGTAGTTCCATTTACCAAATACACCATGTTCAGCTATCAAGAAAAAAAAATCAAAGCATACTAAAAAGCAAAACTCATAGTTTGAAGAGACTGCCTAAGCATCAGAACCAGATTCAGATAAGGCAGGGATGTTGGAATGATTCATATGCTAAGTATTCTAATGGGTAAAGCACATAGCATACAAAAACAGATGGGCAATACAGGGAGAGGGACAGAAATTCTAGGAAAGAATCAGAAAGAAGTGCTGGAGATCAAAATCATTAAAACAGAAATGAAGGATGCCTTTGATGGGCTCATTAGTAGACTAGACATAGCTGAAGAAAGCACCTGTGAGCTTGAGGATATAGAAAATTTGGAAGTCAATAGAAACTTCCAAAATGGAACAAAAAAAGAGAGAACAGAATATCTAAGAACTGTGCAACAACTACATATGAATAATGGGAATATCAAAAGATGGTATGTGGGACTCTCTATACCTTCCAGTCACTTTTGTTGTGAATCTAAAATTGTTCTAAGAAAGTCAATAAAATAAGATAAAACAAAATAAAATAGCTCTCAGATTTGACAGATGAGCATTTCCAGCTACTATTTCTGGCATACGTTTTTTAAAGTTCCTTTTTTTATTTTGAGAGAGAGAGACAGAGAGAGGGAGAGAGTGCGAGCACACACAAGCAGGGCAGGGGCAGAGAGAGAGGAAGAGAGAGAGAATCCTAAGCAGGCTCCACACTGTCAGCACAGAGCCCAATGCGGGGCTGGAACTCATGAACCGTGAGATCATGACCTGAGCTGAAACCAAGAGTTGGGCACTTAACCAACTGAACCACCCAGGAGCCCCTTCTGGCATATTTTCTAAATAACAGCTCACCCACCAATGGCTTCAGTGTTTTTTTGGCATTCTAAATTCAAAAGCTCAGTTTAAGAAATGATATTGAGGCAATTGCTGTGTGACAGCAAACATGTAAAATTTCCACTCAAGCACAGAGGCTCCATGATTACTAAGGAATGCTCTATCAGAGACAAAACTTTTTTGTGTCCAATAATGTCAATAGTGGCTTTAATAACACATTAAAATTACCAAGCACGTTTCATGTACATTAGGAATTTCCTTTATTACTGCCCACTGCACTTCCTGTCACAGGAATTATACACAGACACATTTCTTGTGTTATTACATACAATAATAAATATTGTACTTTCATAAAAAATGTAGAATGGACTACTGATACACACAACACAGGTGAATCCCCAAAATACTACTTTGTATTTTTAATTGTTTTTAATGTTTATTTAGTTTTGAGAGAGAGGGAGAGCGGGTGGGGGAGGGGCAGAGAGAGAAGGAGACACAGAATCTGAAGCAGGCTCCACCTGTCAGCTGTCAGCACAGAGCCTCATGCAAGGCTTGAACTCACAAACTGGAAGATCATGACCTGAACCCCAGTCACATGCTTAATCGACTGAGCCACCCAAGCACCCCCCAAAACGGAATTTTGTATGAAGGAAGTCAGACATAAATGTGTACATACTGTCAAGATTCCATTGATACGAAGTTCAAGAACTAGCAAAAATAAGCTGTTAGAAATCTGGATGAGAGTTGTTAAAGGGGGCTGAGATTGACTGAAATGGGTCATGATGGAACTTTCTAGGGTGATAGAAATATTCTACAACTTGACTGGGGAGTTGATTACACACAGGTATTCCCATTTGTTCATATCTTCCCCCCTGACTTAGGAGAAGCTGTTACAGAATTCAAAATGATCCCATTGCTCAAGATGGGGCACAGGTGTCCATGCTGACTGTCTTTATTAATGCCTGGTGCTCATCTGAGGCACACAGACAAATGAAGTTTGAGAAGGGGACTCCTACTGTTCTGATCTATTTGCAGCAGATCTGAAGATGATAACTGCCTTCAAAATGCTTAATATATTTGTCATACACAAAGAGAGAGTGAAAGAAAAAGAAAGATTAAGAGAGAAAAATTTCCCTTGGCAGATGGGAATATGAGGAGCAAGTTGAGAAGAATCAGTGGGGCAAGTCATGGTGGTGATGAAAGAGGGGTGTCTGTCAATATTGCAGAGTCTGCCTAAGAAGATGGGCAGGTAGAGACAGAAGGTGAGTGACTTCTGCCCCAGGGGGCCAAGTGAAGCCCAACATGTTCACAATGGACTCCTGTACAGGGTTAGAAATAGTAGATCAAGTGCCAGGACAAATGCTATCTTGACATGTTTCTTAAGCTTCATAATGGCCCTCTATGTTGAATTTTGATTGTACCATGATGGTTAGTAGAAAACATGAAAACTCAAAGAACCTGCAGTTTCTCTTTAGAGGTAAGGAAATAATGAACTGCAGAGATGATGGCCTTCTCCTCATCTAGGTGAAGCAAGAGAGAAAGTGTGATATGGAATAGCCCATGGCAATTTTGATAGAAAAGGGAAGAGGATGGTGGAGTAATCCATATGGCCTGAGTTAAAGTAGAAAATGAGAGCATGAGCAGTCATATGCGGGCATGACAATTCATTCTTTGCTCACTTCCCTCCCCCCCCAAAAAAATAATAATTCCTAAGCTGTTCTATTCCTGTTGTAATGCCTCTCATTTTTAGACTGTATCATTGTGTATAAAATTATTTTAAACATTTTCAGTCATCAAAAGAGCCATCACATAAAAAGACTTGGAGAGGAAGTCATTCAAGACGTAGCAATGGTTTCGTGGCCACCATAATGTCACTGATTTAATTTTCTTCTCCTCAAGGGCAGAAGTAGCCCCCTCTCTGAATTTATTTCTGTATAGTCACCTGTTTCCTTAATTCCTGTCAATTCCTCAGCACCCATGTAATTTGTTTATCCCAAATTAAACTGCATTCATTTGTATGCTTCCTAGTAAATAGTAGACTTTTAAAAGATGTTTATTTTCTCTAACTTGGGCTATACTGCAAGAACCTGAGATCAGGCTATCTCTGACTTTCTTTCTGGGACATAGTATTTATGAATGTGCTGCTTTCAGTTAACACTGAGGTTAAGCAGCACCATGCCCAGCATTCATAGCTCAGATCCTCTCTTTATCTCTCAGTATGTATGTGTGCATATACAAATATATTAAAATATTATGTGTAAAATATAAACATAATGCATACTTACCATGTTACTAAATATAAACACAATGTGACATTTACTTCATCTTAGCTTTTATTATCTAGACTGAAAGGACCTTGGACAGCTTCTGCCTTGTGTATAAGAAAGACATGAGTCATTCAGCCTCTTCTAGAGTAGTAGATACCAAGGTACTCAGATCCTAAGCTAGTCTGCTACTATAGACACAGATACAGAACGGCATGGACACTTGAGCCCAAACTATATTACGTGAAAAGGCACCTTCTATTTTTGTTCTTTTCCAAATAAAGTTTTGAGTAGCACACTTGCCAAATGAGAACTACAATATTGCAATGTATCAACTTAAGCATTTTATTTTATTATGTTTGAATGTTTATTTATTACTTTGAGAGAGAGAGAGAAAGAGAGAGAGAGAGAGAGAGAGACACAGAATCCGAAGCAGGCTCCAGGCTCAGAGCTGTCAGCACAGAGCCCAACACAGGGCTCAAACTCACAAACTGTGAAATCATGACCTGACCCAAAGTCAGACCACCCAGGCACCCCAACCTAAGCATTTTATAATTAAATACTAAATATGTGTCTTCCTTACTTTCAAAGAATGCTATGGTCAAACAAAGTGTGACTGTCAGAGTTCTGACAGGAAACACAGTTTTCTGAGATAGTTTAAATAAAGAGATTTAATGAAGGGACCACTTACAGTGAAATAGCAAGGTTCAAAGATAAGCAAGATAAACTGGGACTCCAAGACACCAACAGCCCAGGGAAGCAGTCAACACCCTAGAGGAAAGTAGTGGAAACAGTGTCACTATAGCCTAGTGAAAGAAAGGGCTTCCTAGTGAACTGGTCATCGAGAGGCATAGCTACTGCCAGAAATATAGTGCCAAAGTGGGGGAGGGTAAGGGGTAGGGGGAGTCAGGGGTGGGGATTTAGGGAAAGCAAAATAAGGAATTGAGATAAGAAATATCTGAATCAGGGGGCTCCTGGGTGGCTCAGTCAGTTAACAGTCCAACTTCAGCTCATGTCTTGATCTTGTGGTTTGTGAGTTTCAGCCCCGCATAGGGCTCTGTGCTGACAGTTAGGGGTCTGGAGTCTGCTTCGGATTCTTTGTCTCCCCCTCTCTCTGCCCTTCCCCTGCTCATGCTCTCTCTCAATAATAAATTAATGTTAAAAAAATTTTTTTAAAAGAAAGAAGAATTTTTTTTAAAAGAAAGAAGAAATCATTTCCTCCCACCTTTCCATTCTGCTAGTTAACCAATCCCTCCCTTTCCCTATCAACCAAACCCAAACAAAAGCTAGGCAGCAAGGAATCTCAGGTAAGTTTGCTTAGAGAAAAGAGAAGAGGGAGGAGGGGGCCAAATAGAGAACGGCCAAGAAACAAGGAAGTTGTGCTATTGTAAATAAATGTGCTATTGTAAATCATAACCCTTATGAAAGTTAACCCACTGGGTTATTGCTTCTAAAGTGTTACTTACTTTAGACAAAGCTCCAAAGATTGGGGACCACATATAAATGGCACATAAACCTAAATTTTGTCAGGTAGGCAGGAGGAATTGGTGAAATGTGATTATAGTTATGAGCCACAGGCCCAGGAACTCAAGTGAACAGGTGGGAATTGGTGTATCCTAGATCATGCAAACATTTGCCCCATGTTAAGGGGGGCTTGTCTCTCAATTAAGCAGCAGGATGGTTTCTAATAGTGTTTGTCTGAAGTTTTTGTACTTCAACCTTACTTGTTTCACAAGCTTATCATTAACCAGCTTGTATTTACAATCCCTAAATATGCACTGGACAGAGATTTCCTTGAGGATTGTGGCAACCAGGACCTTTACATTATTAGCAAAATTCTGGATCCATCAGGGTTTAATCACGTTCTATTCTACCCTAAAATTTCCTTCAGACCCTGATGATTTTTTTACAAGATCAGTTCATTTTAATATCATATTTTGTGTGCTATCATTTTCAAATACGTTAGTTATAAAATGGTCTTTAAAACATATATATCTGTATTTATTTGCATATGTCTTTATACATATAAAGAGCTTTTCTAGGACCTGAGGGCCATTTTAACAGCCAATGGGTGTCAATGAATTTAATCAAACACCATTCAAGGGCGTCAAACATTTGTCTGACATTCAAATCAGGAAGAGAAGCTGTTGTGGAAAATCGAAACTTTATTCTAGGTTTCTCTTAAAGAAGAGGCACTCAGCCTTCATCTTAATATGTTCTGAAGGCTAACGTACCTGGCCGAGCTTACAATATTGTCAGAATATACAACACATCTGAAAACACTTGCTAACATCCATTGCTTTAAAAAATTAAATAAATACATACATACATACATATATAAGTACACAAATACATACATACATAAATAAAAACATGTCAGGGGTAAAAAGAGAATCCAGTACTTAACAAGTGCCCACAAAAAGCTATGTCAAATTAGATACCTAGCAAAGAGAAAGCCACGCCGCTGTTTATCACATTGTCCTCTCCAAGCCCTTGTCAAGAGGAAACTGTCTCTCAGGTGTCAGGAAAGATTTGTGAAAGTTAATCTGATTTTCCTTTCAAGACTAGGGATCCCAGCATTTTCACGCAGGAAGTCTTTAGTACTTTCCCAATATGCTCAATTTTCTGCCAGACACATGAAATGGCTGTTTGACATCAGCACTGCCTGAAATGCTCATCTCTTTTTGTATTGATTTATCTGCTAACCTTGACTAGAGAGTCTTAGATTGCAGATTGGTCGTGCAGCAGGAGAAGGCCATTTTGCCTAGTGACAACTTGCATTTGTGATTGACAGCCACCTTGCACCCAAACTGCCTGGGATCTACAAAGTCTCTTGAATCTCTTTCCAAGAAAGAGCCATTTTTCCTTTTCTGCACAGGCTTAATTTGGGAATTAGAGAAAAATTGCTGTAAAACAGCCAACTTCCTTATTTACTGTGACATTCGCAAGCTGTCACACTCTGTCACCCAATCCGTCAGGAAGTGTTTTTCCTAGATGCTAGGCATTATGCTAGGGCTTCTGGTGAATGAGAGAGAATTTCTAGCCTCAGAGAACTTGATAAAGGGGGAACAGCAGACACACACACACACACACACACACACACACGCATGCATACATTCACTTACTACCATGGAAGGTAATATCCATGCTCCACCCACCCTCCTTGGCCCATCCTTACTTATCACTTGCATTTTTGGTGGACAATCCTATATATCCCAAGACTTCCTATTTCATGCATCTCTGTCTCTCTGACTCAGAGCTTTCTTTGGCTCCCAGAGAGGGCAGGAGGGAATTTAGCTTGAACAAATCAGACACAATAGAAAGTTAATGACTCTAGGGACAATCCTAATGGTTTCTCAGAAGGCCCCTGTGTTAGTTTCCTACTGTTGCTGAAACAAATTGCCATAAACTTAGTGACTTAAAACAACACAAATTTATTATCTTACAGTTCTTGAGGTCAAAAGTACAAAATAAATTTCACTGAGCTAAAATCTAAGTGTTGGCAGGATTGTATTTCTTATGGAAGCTCTAGGCTGATTCCATTTACTTGCTTTCTCCAGCTTCCAAAGGCTGCTTCTATTTCTTGGCTACTGGCCCTCCTGGGTCATTCTTCATAGGACTGTGGTATCTGATTCCATTGTCTTATCTCCTTCCTTCCCTCTGCTTCTGTTGTCATATTGAATTCTTTCACTCTAACACTTTTGTTTGCTTTTTATAAGGACCCTTGTGATTAGACCACCAGAGTAATCAGAAAATCTTTCTATCTTATCTGCAAAGTCCCTTTTGCCATATAAGGTAATATATTTGTAGGTTCTTGGGATTAACATGAAGACCTCTTTGCAGGGCCATAATTCAGTTTACCACAGCCTCCGGTAAAAATAAACCCCACTTGCCCACGGCAGAAAGCCATTCATTAATGTACCCTTTACTGGCTTTCCTCCCTTCGTGTCTCACTCTTTCATTCCTCAACCTGTGTTTGTGGTATTACTTCTCAAGTTTCTTTCATCCAAATCCTTCTTTCAAATTAAAAGACTTACTCATGCCCATCAAATTATTTTATAATATAAGAGGTTTCCAAAGGCAGAATCTGATAAATACAAAAGGAGCTAAAGGGCTACAGAAATTCAAATAGGGTGTGATCAGCCCAAACTGAATTCCAGAGATGCCATGGAGAAGGAAGGATTTAAATAGATTACAAGGAATGAGCATATTGTTTGTAGTCAAATGAGTAATTTGGGATTTCCCTCCCCTTCTACTTAAATATATCTATCAGAACCAGGTTCTGACCAAGAGAAATATCTCCATCTTGAAATCAAGCACTTGTCAAAACTCTTTCAAGTTCCCAAGTAGAGGCATATGACCTAGATTTTTCTCATACCCCAAAACATACAATTTTATCTGCAGGACTCCAAATCTGGAGAACTATGTTGCAGGGGGATCTTGCTGATTTTCCTTCTCTGCTACTGAGGTAGGATGCAGTGATCCAATTGAATGAATATGTATTGAGGATCAAACACAGCCAGACAGACACAACCTTCTTAGCTGAGGGAGATACCAAAATCAGGATGTGACAACTACTCTTTCTTTGCTCAAGGAGTTTATAGATTTACTGGGGAAGCAAAAAGAGAACACGGTTTTAAAATTGGAAAACAATATTATATTTTTTTAAAAGAAAAGCCACATCACCAACCTTTTGACATCACAGAGGATGATACTATGTGGACAGAAAACATGACTATTGATGACTGAACAGCACAGCGATTCAGAAGATTCAGACTTTGTGAAGAAGGTTGAGGAATATCTTAACTCATTGACTTCACTTTCATTTTCCTGCTGTGTGTGCAAAAGAATGATATTATATCATAAAAGCATTTGTCTAAAATAAATACAAGGGCACCTGGATGGCTCAGTCGGTTAAGTGCCCGACTCTTGGTTTCAGCTCAGGTCATGATCTCACAGTTCATGGATTCAATCCCCATGTCAGCCTCCACAATGGCAGTGCAGAGCCTGCTTGGGATTATCTCTATCACACCCTCTCTCTGCCTCTCTCTCTCTCAAAATAAATAAACATAAATAAATAAATAAATAAATAAATAAATAAATACAAAAGTACTCTTTTGATAGGTATAAAATACACAGGGCGCCTGGGTGGCTCAGTTGGTTAAGTGTCCAACTTTGGCTCAGGTCAGGTCTGTGAGTTTGAGCCCCACCTTGGGCCCTGTGCTGTCAGTTAAGAGCCTGAAGCCTGCTTTGGATTCTCTCTCTCTCTCTCTCTCTCTCTCTGTCCCTCCTCCACTCATGTTCTGTCTCTCTCTGTCTCTCAAAAAATGAATAAAATGTTTTAAAAAATTAAAAAAAAATAAAATACACATTTTAGGGTTAATAAGACATGAGGTGAATGTTTCTAAAGTTAAAAGGGCATCATATAATTGATAGAACTTTGGATTCCACAAAATATAGCATTGTGAAGTGGTTAATCAGCCCCAAATCTAGGTGTATCATCGCTTTCTTGCAATTCTAGAAAAGAAGTACTTGGCCACAAACATTTTGCTTGACTGTCAAGACTGAGTGACATAAAATTTATGGGAGAGTGCAGATGGTGTCCTCTTCTCCTTTCCTCATCTTATGTTCTCTCATTTTTTCTGTTTTGTGACATATTTGCCTTATTGAAGACAGTAGGGAGCATTTTTCTTCTCTCTTACATGATTTTAGACCATGCAGATTCTGAAAGCTAGAAGTAGAAAGTCAGGCTGATTGGAGTCATGGGATTAAAGGTTTTCTGTCTTAAGAGTCCTCACCAGGTTCACCAGCAGCCTGCCAGTAGCCACCAGAGCAAATCTCCAAGGGTTATAGATATCTGGATGAGGACTCCTCCTTGAACTCCCTGAGTCACAGCCCATGCTGGTAGCAACAGGACAGGAGTTTCCTATTGGCATTCAGGTAGCAGACAGGTAGGGCCTCTTCCACTGTCATGATGTATGACTGTTGGGTGTGGCTAATGTAGAGTGAAGAGGTTTGCTGAGGGAACATAGTTATGGCAGCAAATGCTGAGAAATACAGTTCCTTCCCCCTCTATAGTTTGCATTAAATTTTCTTCCATTAGAATGCAGAATGAGTACTCTCATGCAGTTCTCTTGGAAAAAAAAAAATCGGTCCCCATACTTCATTCCTTTCAAAAGAAAGCTTGCTGTATCATTAATACCAGCAGAAAAGTTTAATTTGCATGGCTTTCAAAAGTTCTTAAAGATCCATCTCCCATGAAAAGTGAAAGAGAAGTGACTGGATCTGTGGGGGTGAGTGGAGCAAGTTACTGTGGTAAAGAGAGAACTGCACTGCCTCCTTGCATAACAGTAATTGCCTGAGGGTGTGGGGTGGATGCAGGCCTAGCCCCATGAGTCTCCATGCAAGACTGCATGGAGCCAGGATGTTGGTCTGAATGAAATCCAGCCTGGGTCAGTGGCCAATGCCTCTCTTCAGGTCTGCGGGTGACAATCTCCTCACTTGTCCACTCCCGAGAAGAGACTACTCTTTCTTGTACAAAAGAACCTAAACTGCCAAACCTTACACCTACAGAACTGCCTCTGTTGAGAAAGTGTAGCCTTTGTATATACATACTATCTCTTCTTTATCCATTCATCTATCAGTGGACACTGGGGTTGCTTCCATATCTTGGCAATTGTAAATAAGGTGTCAACTATACTCAAATAAAAAATTGATAGAAGATAAAATGAAAAAAAGAAAGACAGAGAAAGAAGGAGAAAGGGTAATCTTTTCTAACAGGTACCAAATAACTATGTGGGCTGGCAATTATCAGAGAACTAGGAAACCAGTGTTTGTTTGTTTGTTTGTTTGTCTTTAATCAGTAGCCCCATGAGAAGTAGTCAGTTACTGATATTGATATATGTTGGACAAGCTGAAGGAGAGAAAAAGGGAAAAAGTGGTGGGAACTACTGAATTAGATGTTGGGAGAAGACCTCCATTGTAGAGTGTATAAGGGATGTTTTCCATTCTAGACCTTCTTGACCAAAGTACCTCAATTCAGACATCAAGGATGGGCAGGGAGGGTACTTAGGATGACATCAAGCCTAACTCATTAAGTGAAATTTTCATTCTAAGAAATAATAAAAACAAGCCAACACAAAATAAACAAATAACCAACAACAAACTATAATGAATAAACAGAAGTACAAACTGGAAAGTTAAAGCACAAAATCAACCATGGAGTTGCTAGTTACAAAAGGTTTATGATGAACTGTTAATATTAACAGCTAATATATATTGAGCTCTTCATATGTGCTCTTCATTGTTGAAAACTGAGGTTCACAATGACACAAATTTGCCCAAACTCACAAAGATAATAGATGCTTAAGCCAGGATTCAGATCTGGGCAGTCTGAACTTGAAACACACTCTGTAACATGAAGGCACATTTCTATTTTAGAAACCAAAAGGTCACAAGATAATTTGGGCTCTGTTGACTGATAGAAAAAGAAAACTATTAATGTTTGGGGGACTTGCTAGTTTAAAATATGCAAATCTAATCAATGAGCCCAAGTGGGTATCACTTGTGAAGGGAAAGCTAGCTGAAGCAGAGAAAGGAAATAAGTCAAGAACCTTTAAACGCTGGATGTGTTCATATCAGCAGAGTTTGAAAGCTGAGGGAATTGACAAAGTCACTGTAGCACAACCAATAGCTGTTATTTTTGAAAATGCATGCAAGGGCAGAATTCCCTCAAGCTTGGAAGCAGTAAATGTAATGCTCAGCTCAGAAAATAGGACCAAGGATGGCTGTGGTCACTACAACAGTTGAAATGCAATTTGAGAATTCTGGTTTCTATTGTATTGAGGATATGTCTTCAGGCAAAAGTCACTTCCTGATAGGATGATAAATGAGGCGGATTCTCACCCAGCCTAATGTTAGCCCTTCTCTGACTCCTGGTGGACAGATTATAAAACTGATGGGGGGGAGTTGATGTCAGGCATTTGCCTCCTATGAGTCCACCTCTTCCACTTGAAAATATTTCTTGAGCGCCTGCTCTGTGTCATCATTTGTACTCTGTAGCATCTCAGATTCTACTGAGAAAAACTTTTTCATTCAACACATACCTAATGAATAGCAAGAGCATTCATTGTCTTTGTTCTCAGCCAAAGACAATGTCAGGGGCTGTGTCATATGCACTTTCTAATCCTCCCAATACACTTGAGGGCCTGGTCTTATTATTTTATTACTTACATGAATAGAATGAATTTCAGAGATATTAAATAACTAGTCTAGGGCCACGTAGCTGGTAGGTGATAGATCTGGGTCAGTTTGGGCAGACTGGACTCAACAGTCCATATTCTTATTATACTTTTCTATTTTGAATAATAACCTAGAGGGATGAGATAATGTTTTAGTAGTTTAGAGGCAAGAAAAATCCTTTCCAGATTGGGAATAAAAGGTAGAGAATGTAAGATCAAGGATATTTTCTGGAAGAAATGCATTTATGGTAAATCTCAGAAAATAATGGGATTTAAACAAGAAATAGGGAGTAAAATTCTGCAGAGATGATGTGAGCAAAAGCACAGGGGGCCAAACCAGCTACGACATGGACTTCACTGTAGAAAGTCTCACAATGGGAAAGAATATTAGGACATAAGGTAAGAAGCAAGTTAGTAAAAGCAGGTATTGAAAAAATTAGAAATGGAATAAACTTAGATGATAGCAGGAGGGGGAAAAGGAGGGAAATATTCAATATAAAGAGAGAAAATAAAGACCTGAAAATGGTTGGCAACCAATTACGTGTGGGAAGAAGGGAAAAGACATGGTTATAATTGACTGGGGATTTAAGCTTTTGGATAATGGTGTTGCCATTAATAAAAGAGAAAAAGAGCACAAGGAGAAAAAAGAAAACAAGATGATGGATTTAATCTCAGAAAAAAGAATTTACACAACCCATTCTATACCTGGATGCTAGGGACCCCTCTGCCTGAGGACACACACTGGGGTCGTGCTTCCACAACCACAAGATCATCACCTTTTTTGTGGCCCTCCATAGCCTGGCACCTCTCTCACTTTCCTCTTGTACTTCACAACATCCCAGCATGTATTTTCACTTCAACCACATCCCAGGCGGTCCTTTTGTGCTGTTTTCCTCCTTTCTCACTTTTCCTTGTGGTGTTCCACCATCTTCCTTCCTTTACAAGAATGGATTCTGCCTTTCATTTCAGATCAACTATAGTTCCCACCTCCTCCACTTAAACCATCCATGATGATGCCAACTAACAGATGTTAACATCAGTTCTTTTCTCATGCTTATTATCTGTCTCCTAGTCGCACTGATCTCTTTTAGGGTCTTACTTTTTGTTCTTTTTTATCTCCCACAGAATGTATGCCAGTATTAAATAGAAAGTTGTCAAGCAATTGGATTTAGGATTCATTTCTTTCGTTCCTGAATATTCTTCTATATTCTAGAGATCTCTGTGAAAATAAAATATACTAGCTAGGAATGTGGTTCAGAAATACCTCTCTTACCTTTGGCAACCTTACAAAGTACATATAATTCCACTATTACTTATAATTTTCAACAAAGATGGCACCTCCATGGTCAGGTGACCTTTTGAGGTCTCCCTGCTCTGTGCCTGCAGAGTTCTGTGACTGCACTGAGCTTCTCTCTTCATGTCTACAGGCTATCTTTTTTTAGAGCCACACTGTTTTCATAGATTATGCCCTAATACATCCTAAGTAATTTGAAGCAAGGTACACATCACTAGTCAACTGTGAAATCATCAGAACACTCAGAATGGAACAACACTAGGATATTGGTTTCATTTGTAGTTAAGATGCCAACAAGGCTAAACACCGATTTCTTCCCACTGATTTAAATCAATTGCTTCTCTCTCTCATCCTGTTTAATTGAATGAAAGTATCAGGAAAATATCCTCTTAACATGTTCAATACTTCTCAGTACTGATACTTTCTAAGGGGGTCCTGTATACAATTTTGTAAGTTGATGTGGATCCCGCATTTATATTCAGATTTTGGTCATTACTCCTTATTCAAAATTCAATGCAGTGAAAGAAATATTCATTACCTACAAAAGACATTTAGACTCTAGTGAAGAAAAACATAAAATAAAAAGGTCTATACAAACAGTAAAAAAGAGAGAAACCGGTTTCTGCTTTCTGACATACAGCTACCTAATTGGCATCAGAGTAGATGCTTGAAAATCAGTTTGTCATTGCTGAACATTTCTTGAATGGTAGCCTAAGATCTCAACATCACAAAAACCTCCAATGCCATAGTCAGAGCTTTTCACCAATTAGCATGCATTTAGCTGTCCTCAGAGGATATCTTCTCTTTTGCCACCGTACATTCAGAAAGGAACAGAGTGCCTGGGTCTTGGTAGGAGAAAATAAATATTTGTAGAATGAATGTACAAAATTCCACCTCCTGCATTCTGCACCAATTTGAGTCAATAAATATTGATTTATTATTCTGATGCAAAATTCATTAACCACATGGCTGCACAATCCTAAGAGATGGGCCTTGGCCAGTCTATTTACAATGAAATAGAAAGGAAAGGAGATTTGGAGTAAGACAGCAAGCTAATTAACTTCTCTGAACCCCTGTTTCTTCATCTGTAAAATGGGGATAGTAACATTCCCTTTGGAGAAGTGGTAAAGATTAACTGAGATAATCTGTGCAATGTATCTGTCTTGATTTGGCTCCCCCAGAGCAGACCTCAAGACAGGGATTTGAGTGCAACTAATTTACTTGAAGAACAATCACAGAAACAGGAATATGGGAAGTGAGAGACAGAAGAGAAGGAAACTGATAAAGGATGGTTATGAAATCAGTTACCACTATGGACAGTTGTGGCACAATCTGGCTGGGGAACTTTGGGAATAGTGTAGAACATACATGTCAGAGTTATCTTGTCTGAAGAGCAAAGAAGGTGGGGTATGTACCCACCAAATCCCATCACTCAGGGATTGCAAGTGGCAGGTATATGTGTGTGGGGTGTTGACTCCTTGATTCCTTGCCATTCTGGCTTGCCCTCGTCCTCAGAAGATCAGATTCTAGAAATCAGAAAACACTCTCAGAGGAAGACACAGGTGCTGAAAGGTAGATATCTGGCTGGCTGCATGGGGGGTGAGTGTGGAACGGGGGAGCAGGGCAGTGGACGCATCTGCTGCAGTGCCTAACTTTGTACTTAGCACCCATCATATGTCCAACAAATATCTGTAAATCATTATCACATCTGTCAAGATTTGCTGGGCCTTTAAATACTCTTCTTCAGAAATAAAAATTTCAATTTCAATTTTATAGGATCCAAGGAGACCTCAGAGTCTTTAAGAGCTTGTCTAGTCTAGCCATGAAATACACTCATTATCAGAATTAAAACTATTTGGGAGGGCTGCTTACAGAATATCAAAGTCAGACAATGAATTTAAATGAAAAAAAATTCATTTTCTACTTATAATATAATCTCTTTTTTCTTTTAGCATTTCTCCAAGCCCTTGGTCTTAAAGTTTTTACAATAAGTATGCTGGAGAAAAAAAAATTACCTTGAAATTCTTATGACCTAAATCTACACAGAGGGGAAGGAACAGCAAAGAATGTTGAGCACATTGTGCCAATGATATGTCCATGGGTTAAATCACATGTTCAGGAGCTTTATGATTTTGGACATTTTAACAGATCCTGATCAGGTTCATAAATATACCAGAATTGACTTACTTTAGGATCCTAGGTGAATCACACCACCTGTATTCTTTCTCCAACCTTTACCCAATACCAATGACTCTGTCCAGGTAAAATTGCCAACATAGTATCTGAATGAATGAGTCCATGAATTAATTTATTTGAATGAATGTATATAATTCCAGGGCTAAAATAATTTGGGTGGTTGCCTCGTCAGTGAATCATAATAATGTCAGTCAGTGGGCTTAAACAGATGAAAGCATTCATGGTGATTGATTAAATGAATGGATGAATGAGAGAATAAACACATAAAGGCAAAGACCTGTGCAGACCTGCCCAGACCTTAACCCTTTTTGACCAGTCACATCTTGGATCAAATTTAAAGTAGCCCCTCCCTGACACATCTAACCCCTAATAGTTGCTCTGTATTAAAAAATCAGTAAAGAAGAAGGTTGGACAGTTCATAAGGTAAGTGACAAAGCATCTACTATAATTCTGTTTTATTTCTTTTATAGTACATAGAACTTAATGAAATAGTGTCACTTACTTGTGTACCTATGTCATTCCTCACTGGAGTGAAAGCTCTGTGCTAGCTGGAGCCATATGTTTCTTATTCATACTGTGACCACAATGCCTTGGACAATGTCTGACAAAGTATGGGCTCAGTAAATATTTGGAATGAAATAAACAAAAGAGTGGACATCAAAGGCACCTTCATAGGGCAAAAAGAAGATAAATCATGAAAGGTAAAGTGAGCAATTGGAAGTGCATGTGGATTCAGGTGAATGTGGAGGATAGAATTTCATGTGAGGTCTTTATTTATTGATAATGTGACCATCTACCCTTGTTCAAGACCAGCCTAGTGTCCACTTCTCTTCCCAACAATGTAGCTGTGTCCTGTTTCCTCATGCCTCACCAGCCAAGAGAAAAGTTGTAAATATCACCCTGCCTGCTGAGAACACTAAGCAGGACCTCTCCTCAAGGAACCCAGAGGAATGAGCATCCTTCTATTCTTAGAGTATCAGAGAAACTTTTGCCTCTTCTGAGAGGCTCACCCCAAGATTACCAAGCACTTTTCTGACAGCCAGATTCACTGAAGCCAGGTCACCCAAAGGCCCTTAGCACAGACAAAAATATGGCCAAAATACCACTTCTACCCTCCCTGGCTACCCTTCAGGGGTATGTTTTAATACGTTTTTTTTTCATGTTAAAAGTCAAAATCAGTTCTCGAGATATGATACATAAGGCCAGTAAAAAATTATATATATATGTATATATATATACATATATGTATATGTATATATGTACATATGTACATATATATATATAAGCATCTATATTTAAATATCTAATAAAAGAAGTCCCCATTATTCTTATGAGGGGACTTCATTCTAAAGTGTTTCAAAAAATATATGTATTAATATGGCAAATCTCATTCACCTCAGTTATCTTTAGGATTGTCATTACAGAGTACAAAAAGAAGTGATGTACCCCCAGAAAAATAGGTAAAAAGGAGTATCAAGAAAAGGGAAAATACTTATTAGCTTTCAGTGGGGAATATGCTTAGAGCAGAAAGGGAATCAAAGAATGAAATCAAGTTTCTCTCCACTGGGAGATAGTGGCTCATGGGAGTTTGAGTCTTAACCAGTGCTCATGGAACATTGGCCATGAGCCAATTGTTAGCTCTAGGCATTTGAGATATAGTTGTGACTAAGACATGTACCCTGCCCTCAAGCAGCCCAAGTGAAAAATACACTTTTTGAGAAGAGCAATAATGAAGATGAAAACAAAGACAGCCTGGAGGCAGCACAATCAATTTTCAGGGATAGCAACTGAGGTGATATCTTAAGATGAAATTTTGAAAGATAATTAGGGCAGGACAGGTACATAAAGGACACACAGAGAGAATTTTTCAGAAAAGCAGGGTAAATATGATGAGTTTTGGATGGGAAGAAAACCACACGAAAACAATAAAAAATGATATGATTATGTTCAATTTTTTTTAACATACTCACATACTTAGAGTAAAATAAAGCTAAGCAGAAGAGTTTTAGAAGGAACTGGGAAATTCTAGAAATGGTAGACCTATGAATTAAATATATCATTAGCATCTGTTTTTCTCTCTAAAGATATTTGAAAAATAAATAAGGAAGAAGGTTTGGATAGTTCATTTAGTAAGTGACTTAAATAAATAGGGATATTTCTATAAACAGGAATATTGGGCCAAGGTAGCAATGTGCCACATACTTTTCTCTGTATCCCCATCCATTTCTGTGTCTGAATAAATGTTTTCAGTGAATGATTTGTCTTTTAAGAGAAGAAGGGCCAACAGTAATAAACCAAGCACCAACAAGCTATGTAGGGTGGCTGTATCACCAGTGAGTATCAGTTGATGGGTAGCAAAATTCCCTTATCACATGACTAAAATTAAAAAAAATATATATTCAGTTTTTCTCTAGAGAAAATAGAGAATTTTATCAAGTGGAGGGAGTAAGGATTAGGTGATTAATAGCAACGGCAAGTTTGGCATGAAATCTCCAGTAAATTTAACTTATTCTTAAATGTGTGTGTGCATGTGTGTGCGTGTGTGTGTGTGTGTGTGTGCGTGTGTTTTAATAGACTTTGTTTTTTAGAGCAATTTTAAGTCTTTTTTTTTAAATTAGTAACTACATCTGCCATCCTTTTCTGGAATAAGCTCTATCAAATGATTCACCCAGTCTAAGCATGGCAAATATTTGGATCTTTCACATCTAGTCTCTCCTTCTCTGGCAGACATAACTAATTGATAACAATACTCTTTGGCTCTGAACACATACTTGAACTTGGAATCCTTTACAACACAGCTTTGTAAATGGTCCTTCCTCTCCACTGGCATTGACACATGAGATACAACATATTGGCCACTCCTGGTTGTGCCAAACCTTCCTAGCCCATTAGTCATGAGCTCCTAGGTGACTAAGGGCTACTTCAAGAGTTTTGGGAAAAAAAGACTTTGTAAACCCACATGTGTATTAACATTTGCCATTAGCGTGAACGGATGCTTCATACATGAATAGGTTACTACTCCAAAAATGCATGCGTTCATTGTAGTTAATAAAATGTAAAAAAAAAAGTTGCAAAACATTAAAGAATTTATAGTTTTCAATTTATTATAGAATAGAGACCTGTGAACTCTATTTTGACATTACAAAAAAATATTTTAGTGGATAAATTTGGGAACCACTGGCTCTTGGTTGTACTTGTCATGGGCCATCGATATCCACTGTGTGAAAGCTGCCCCAAATGGCAATTATAGCACCTTAAAGGTAGACAATTGTGACACAAATATATTACAAAAAACAACAAATCTATTCAGTCAGTAAATATTGTTCTCCTTTTTACCAAACTTCAGGTTAAATAAAATTCAAGTGGCTTTCAAACCAACAAATAAACCAAAACATCAGTGGAACCAAAACACCTCTTGTGTATTTAGAATGGCACAGCTGTAATATCTATTTGCTTCTTTATCCAAATACCATAGTAATAACATTTTCTTTTCCTTCCTTACATTTTTTTTTGATAATTATAAAAGTGAGGTCATGACATGACTTGAAAATTAAACACAATATACAGATGTAAGGAGTTTCATCACTTCTGATTACAGATTATTTGCATTTTGAAATATATTCCTTACAATAAAACATCATTTTGAAATATATTCCTTTGGTGCAATTAATTTTTGGTGGTCTCTACTTTTTAGAAAAGACCAAACACAATGAGAACTTGCATTATTATTAGATATCCCAAAGGTGGTCATAAAATATCTGCGAATGTGTACACTGTCCATATGAAAGTCATACCTTTGCATTTCACAAGCCTTCTCTCCAATAATTTTCCAAGAGTAAATTTTCACTTCACCTAGATGGTTTCTAAGGGGAAACTCTTTGGAATTGTTCCAAAATTGTCAAGAAGGAAACTCCATCTGGAAACTAGATTTCATGTAGCTCTTACAGACATATCATTTTCACCTAGCAGGATCCCAACATAATTTGAGTGGTGTCTGCGATTTTGATTTGTTCATAGAGCAAAAAGGGAAAAAATGCCACCGGTCATGAGTATGTTCAAAAAATATGTAAATAAGGTGATCTAGTTTTAGTACTGAAAAAATCTTATTTTTACAGAGCACATTTACTCAAAGAAGTCTATAGTTTTATTGTTTTTACATAGAAAATCTTCACTTATGGCTTTAATGCATAACCAAAACATATAGCAATTCAGGAAAAATCCTAAGGTTGCTATTGGAAGCCCCCAAGTTTCAAGATGGTTTGTTATGCAGCAATAGTGACTAGAAAGTTCATTTGATTCTCTAGGCACTTACTGAGGGCCAACTGAGTGGGACACTGGGCTGTATACAGTGGGGAGGTTTACCAAACTAATAATAAACATAAGCAGTATTTTACTTAAGTTTAAAATGATCATACAATTTGTGGATAATTATTCTTATCCCTGCCTTAAAATAAAATAAAAGGCTACAGGAGAGTTAGTTAACATGTCTACAATAATACATCAAGTACTATATACAATACTGTAAGGACTCAGTCTATGGACTTCTATGTCCTGGAACAATGCTCTTTGATGGCACAGTGCTATTTCTTGCCTTCTAGAAAGAACAGTCTAGTAGAGAAAAAAATATATAACATATAGCCCTGTTATTAAGTAGAGCATAATGAATATGTTATGAAAAATACAAATGAAATTTATTGACACACAGAGCAGGGAGAACTTACTTCTGGCTGGAGTAGAAACAGACAACTTTAATAAAATAGCTAGATCATGATACCTTACTACATTCCTCTAAAGTAAATCCATCATGTGGGGAGAAAGTCCGTGGCACCCTTTAGCATGAATCTAATACAAAAACACATTATGGAAAAGTTAAAGAAGCATCTACCCAAAGCAGTCATTTTACTGGAGAAACAAAATGGAAAAGAGCCCATCCCATCAGACGTGGTTCTATATTCTCTAATATGAGCCCAGCTGGACATAGAAAGAGAACTTCTATGAAGGCATTTGGAGCATAGCACCCTTATAGCTTAAAGGTATGAATTCCATTTCCAATATTGCCCACTCTCTGTAATCAAGTCTGTGCATGCACAATGACAACTATGCCACACTGCCCCCTGGCTGACAGCAAATATTAGATATGATCACATGGCAACATCTTTTGTAAGACATGGTAATGTCAGAGGTGTGAAAAGGTGAAAAAAAAAAGTGCACCTTATATTCAGTGATGTGCAATATCTCTTCATAACCAGATAGCCCTCCAAATGGCAGAGTCCATGGCTTTTTATATTGTTTTCTCTTTGATTTCAATAGCATGGTATGTAGATTCACACACAGCCAGTTTATTGAATTAAATTAAATCTCATAAAACACTTTTTGATTAAAAGAGAGATAAAATACAAAGTGAATCATCCAGGAAGAGGTAATGCATGTTCCTCCTAATATTTGCATAACTTTCAGTGACATTGTGTCTTTCTGATTTTTAGGTAAATGTAGTAGAAATTGTCAACTCTATTTTAAAGTTGAGGAAATTGGGGCTCAGAGATATTAAAATGATGTTCCCGAGAACATATGACCAGTAAACTGTAGAGTCATCCTCAAAAGGGTGAACGAGTGCTGTGGCCACAGGAGTAGTAACACCAAACATTCCAGAGTGGCCAAACCAGGAGACAGAATTAATCAAGTCAAGAAACAGCTTGCCTCCTCTCTCTGTTCCTCTCTTTCCCTCTAGAACAAACATCTTGTACTATTAAGACCTTGAACATCCTCAAAGAGGAACCAAAACAGTAAAAAAAAAATGCCCAAAGTGGTTAAGGTTGTGAAAGGGAGTATTGTTTTGTTTTGCTTCTTTGATTTACAGAAATAAAGAATAAGTAAAATATCAGAAAAGGAAGTGTTTGTTTTCTGTTTATGGGCCTGAATGAGACCTCTGTATTCAATTTAAGAAAAAGAAAATGTATGCATTTCAGAAAAATTCCCTTAAAATTCTTCTTCACAGAATTTGTTGGTTTTTACCAAGATTGAAAAGCAAATAACTCAAAAATCAATGAAGGGAAAAATAGTTACTAATCTTCATTTTGCTCCTTTGTATAATTGATGATTATAGTTTTATATGTAAATTTCACAATCTCCTATAGGCTTCTGTGTCTTTTTGTCTTTAACTTGAAAATATATCATGGACATTCTTCCATGTCAATATGCATAGATATGGCTCATTCTTTTATTTTTTTTTCTTAAAAAAACACATTATGTATGCCTCATAATTGATAATATCATTTTACTACTCATAGGAATTCAGACTTCTTTTAGATTTTTACCACTACTAACAAAGTTCAGTAACAATGCTTATATACATATTCTTAAATATTGATATTGTTATTTCCATAAAAAAGATTCCCCAAAATGGGATTACTGATTCAAAGGGATATGCAAATTTAAAATTTTATCAGCTAGTGTTTAGTTACTTTCCAAAAACATTTGATCAACATTCACATTCCCAGCTGCATGATATAACAGTGCTAATTTCTCCATACATTTACCAGCACTGGTTGTCTAGTTGTTATCAATTTTTTTTCTGTTTTTTTTTTCAAGTCAAATACATGTATAATAAAATTACATTTTATTTTGATTTTTGTTGTCCTGATTACTGGAGAACTTTCCATGTGTCTACAGGTCATTTGTATTTCCTTTTTAATCACTTTTCTCTTTATGTTGTATGCCCATTTTTCTATAGAATTGTTTACTTTTTTCTGATGTTAACCCTCTAGTTGTTAAGTATGTTGTTTTTCTCCCATTTGCCATATGTTAGTCAATTCTAATATCCATCCAAAATCTTCCCATTCAAACATTTTATAAGTATTATCCTAAAATTTATTTATTTTTTATATTTTATTTTTATTTTAGAGAGATTGAGTGAGAGGTATGGGGCTGGGGGAGCAGACAGAGGATCCAAAACAGGCTCTGCACTGACAGCAGAGAGACCAATGCAGGGCTTGAACTCATGAACTGTGAGATCATGACCTGAGCTGAAATTGGACACTCAACCAACTAACTGAGCTACCCAGGTGCCCCTCCAGTATGTATACATATATATATTTTAATGTAGGTTGTTAATCTACATGTACTTATTTTTTCTGCTTTAATATGGGATAGACTTATTTCCCATAATTTATTATAGTTATACCAAGATTAAATGATCATTTTGGGAATATTTGAACTCACATTGTTTCCAACTATACATAGGTGCATTTATGAACTCCGTATCAGTGAGGGGAACATTTTGATACATTGAGACTGCTTTATAACATTAATTAAAGGAAGGCATGGAATAAGAGAGGATGTTGTTTCCGGTAAACTGCTCTCAGCAATTTTGAACTTGTTTTATTTAGAAGGTACATAAAAATAGAAGCTGGAGCCTTTACTTTCAGAATTATGAAACATAGAGTCAGTTTTTAATAATGAAATAAATAAAACAAATAAATAATGACAACAAATGCTTCCCTAATGGACATAATGGATCTTCATAATGGAAAGGGAATAATTAAACTGAATATCAGCCATTTGCAAAAATATTTTTGTTTTGTTTTATTTTGAACACTGTAGGAAGCCATCTTTACAACTAGAAAAGTAATATAATATACATAAAGTTTCCTTGGATGGTAATTTTGTATTATTTGGGACTATTTAGGCTGCAAGTGATAAATGAACCAGCTCAAATTTGCCTGGGTAAACAAGGTTATATGTTGAATTTCATAACTAAAAAGTTTAAGAGTTGTCTTGCTTTGGGAATGGCTTGACCCAGGGACTCTTATGATATCACCTGAAACTAGGCTCTCTCCATCTCTGGGATCTTCTATCATCTTTGTTGGCATCACTCTTGAGTTCAAATGGTAGTATAATGACTGCAAGCAGCTACAAGTCTACATTCCCACAGGTTCGATTTCAGCAGAAGGGAGAGTAGTGACTCTTTCTGGTACCTTCCAAAAACGTACCTATTGGTTGTCTATTAGAATCAATGACCATGCACCCATGCCTGAATCAACCTCTGTAGCCAGAAGAGGAGAGGCAGTCTGTTTACCAGACTTCTGCCATGTGCCCTTCCTAGATCACTCAGTATAGCTAGTCCTAGGTTACAAACTCCAACCACATGGGTAAAGATGGAAACCAATCAGAACTATTTGTTGCACTGAGGGTGGAGTTGTGGTCTAAAAAAAAAAAAAAAAAAAAAAAAAAAAAAAGGAAAAGAAAAAGGAAAAGCTGGTGCACTCCTATTTGAAGAAATAAGGAGAAATGCTGAAAAACTGAAACAATAGTAACCTAAAGGTTTCATTGTCTATAGGATCTCAGGAGTGGGAAACAATGTAAAAAATAACTAAGAAGTAACTACATCCCCTGAACTCTGAAGACCTTCTCTCACTTATACTCTACTTCCCACTCCCCTTGCCCTGCTTCTCACAAAATTGTTAGAAATTTTGCAGGTAGATACAATCCTTCGGTCAGTTTAGAGAATCAAGACTCAAAGAGTCTTTGATAATTATTAAATAACGATCAGAATGGAGAGCATTTAGCTTCACTGCAACATCAAAGAAGCTTCTATAAAAGGGTAGCGGGGGGGGGGCGGTGGGGAAGGCTGCCATTAATATGGCAGGTGTTAAGAAGCTGCCTTACATTGGGGCGCCTGGGTGGCGCAGTGGGTTAAGCGTCCGACTTCAGCCAGATCACTATCTCGCGGTCAGTGAGTTCGAGCCCTGCGTCGGGCTCTGGGCTGATGGCTCAGAGCCTGGAGCCTGCTTCCGATTCTGTGTTTCCCTCTCTCTCTGCCCCTCCCCCATTCATGCTCTGTCTCTCTCTGTCTCAAAAATAAATAAACATTAAAAAAAAAAAAGAAGCTGCCTTACATGTTGAATATGCAGCACATATTGAATATAGAGCTTCTAGCCTCCTTCTTCTGCTCTAAATATCTTCACTTTGGATAATTATGTCCTGCCTGCAAATGAGCAACTGTAATAACTCCATACTCTAATGGGGCAAGCAAGGGAGGGTTGCACAGTAGACAGGAGCGACTTGGACAGATAGCAGTGATAATGTATAGATAGTAATGAAAAAGAAATTACAGATAAGGATATTTTATTCTCTCTCTACAAATTTTCATCATTAAAAAAAGAGGCCAGTTTCCCAGCTCTAAATCTTAGCAATGGTTTTGAGATATTATACCCTCAAGAAATGTTTATCCCTTGATCTCATCAGACCTACAAATTGTCTTCTGATACTATTTCATCCTCCATGCTTCCAATCAAGTAGGCTCTGGACAGCTCTGAAAACCTCCAGAATGTCTTATTTGGTTCACAAGTGGAAGATCCCCTTGCCCTTCAAAATGATGGCAAGCAGGCCTTGAACTTCTGCCAGAGGATGTAGGATTCCTCAGTATTCACCCAGGATGTACCACTGTGGGGCTGAAAGTGAAGGGACAGGAGCAGGTGAAGGAGCACTTCGCTGCACTGGCCCAAAGCTAACCTCCATCATCCTGGCTCAGATCTGCCAAGCCCTTGTACACAATGAAGCAGGGACTTAGGAAATATTTATGGAACTCTGAAAGAACTAAATGAATAACATTAATATCAATCTTGTAATAGCATGCAGTGGACATCAATTCAATAAATGGCACAATCTTTCTTTAACAGCTTGTATCGTTATCTTTTATAAGATTCTTACATCTCTTATAAGAATCTTATAATGTTTATAATGTCTTATAATGTTTCTAACCTCACTGTTGTTCTCTGACTCAATGCTAAAGAAGCCTATAAGAGCATTGGTGTTCACTGGGTACATTACAATTCTAGACCCATGTTTTTATCACTGATGATGAGTTTGGTTTATATTGCAGTAGCTCCATAAAGACAAAGTTACCTTCCCTGGGGAATCCAAACATCTTCCTGAGTTTGACAATAAAAATGAGGCTCTGTTATAATTATTACTCTGAACCTTCTAAGACAAAGAAAGCAGAATACATTTCCCTTTTATGAGTTAGTTCCTATATGATTTGTATGAATGGTATGGTCATCCTTGATCTGCAAGGCTTCTGAAAACATGTGGATTCTCTCTTATACAAGTTGTCTTTGGAAACACTCGGAATGGTTGAAAACAAGCCCTGTGTGGCAAATTTTAGCATTTATAGCCCAAATTTCCTTTTACTGGTGGAAATAATTGGAAAAATATAACTTGCGATTGAGGGTTTAGAAAATAAAACTAAATAATATCTGCCATTTATTATGGAAGGATCTTTGTGAATCAGATGTGGCATTAAGCACCTAGATATTTTTTTTTTCATTTAATGCAGAGCAGCTCCATTAGGTTATATTCTATCATCTCCATTTTGCAGAGGAGGAGAAACCATAGCTACTAGAGATCAAATAATTAGAGCAAATGATAGGATGTGAATCCTAGTCTAAGCAACTTCAAAGGCCTGAATTGTCACAGGACACCAGATACCTCTTAGGACCTGAAACTTATTTAAACTGCAACTAAAGCATGTCTTAAAATGGTCAAATAAATCAGGGCATTAGCCGTAAAACAGGAACTGACTAAATAAGAGGTTCCCACAACCAAAGATAGAGGAGTTTGTTAACAAATTTTCTACCAACATAAAATGAGTTGAATCATATTCTGGCTTGTGGTCATCACGGTTGCCAGAGTAATGCTCAGATAAAACCGCATTTCAAAGAAGTGAATGGGACTGCAGATTCTCCAAACAGGCAAATCCAGTTGCTTTATATTTCCATCTGGAATATTTCCATTAGTTCATATCTTTGAGACTCAATTACATGAAATAAATTTGTAACATTGCAAGATTACACCTGATTACGCAAGTACATATCAGAGAAATTATGGAGATGATGGTCAATTCGGCATGTGGGGTTGAACACCAAAAGGTTTTATGTACTTGCCATATCTATCACTGCATAGTTTTAGCTTCTCAAAGTAGGAACACCTTGGATGCAGAGTAGTCAGACCAGAAATCCTTGTCAAATTCTAAATCCTCTAATAAAATCAAAAGTAACAGAAAAATTAATTGCACACTAGAATTTGAGACATATACAGTAAGTATAAGACAATCATAGTTATTTTAATCCTTACATCCAGCCCAAGGGATGTCCAAAAGTCAGATTTTTTTTTTAAGAAAAGGGGAAATGAATTCCATTACCCTTCCACAGTTTCAGTCTTTGCAGGTGCTAGCTTATCTGCCCAAGACCAAGACAAAATAAAGTGGTGTGAGGTCAGTTGCCTGCTATAAAAACTGACAGCTGAATAAAAAACTATAAAGCCTATGATAGGCAAGCAAACTTCACTTCCACCAGCCCAATGGATCTCAGCCCTGGATATTCATTAATATCCCCAAGAGACTGAACAAATCCTGATGGCCCAGGACACATCCGAGACAAATTACATAAGAATTTCTAGGGGCAGGTCTTAGGCATTGGTATTTTTATAAATTTTCTGGATGATTCCGAAAGGCAGCCACTGTACTAGGGAATATGGGAGAAGGAGACATCAATATCAGACCTTCCCCTGGGGCTGCTCCTAGGCTCCATACAAGTTAGCTACACTTGAAAGGAAGAATCTGTAGCCCTGCCTAAGACCTAGTTTAGGTCAACTTGAGTTTATCTACTGGATACAAAGACCATAACCCTGCCCTCAAGGAGTTTGTTCTCAGTTTGCAGGATGTGATTCATAACCACAAATAGCTGATTGTGATAGAATGCAATAAAAGCAGTCACACTTTTGTCTTCAAACAGCAAACCACAATAGGAATACAAAGGAAGGACACATTCCTGGAGGTGATGGTGAGCAGAAGAGATATCCAAAGCACTTTTATGGAAAAGATAATGTTTAGGGAAAGGTATTCCTAAGGGCAGGAACTATGTAAGCAAAGGCCGAGAAGTGCAGAAACAGGAGACACATTTTTAGGAAGCGCTGGAACATGGGTAATGTAAGAAGATTTGGATCATATAGTTCAAGAAGATTCTTTTCTGTTTCAGATACCCAGAGTTCTGTGATTCCCAGTATTTGCTTCTAGGATCCCAGTTGTCCCGGCAATTACTGTCAGAAACCACAACTATCACTTAACACACATAGTTCCTTGAAAGGGAATGGTTAAAGCACATTTTTGTGGAGACATCCTGCTGTAAGAAACCTGATGAGGTCAACAGAGCTATCCCTCAGGCCTGTCTATGTCTCTATTAAGCTCATAAAAAAGAGATTTCACAAAGCAGAAGGCTCATTTTTAGTTTATAGATTTATGAAAGGAGCCAGTTTGACTGGTGAAAATGCCAATCAATTCTTTTCTTAAAAAGTGAGCTGGAATGAGAGGACAGTCAGCATCCAGAAGGTTATAACCCATGTAGGAAAACTGAGTGGGGAGGTTACAGTAGGAGTGAAAAACTGATAATGAAAGCAAATCTGCAGTAAAAGCTTAGCAATTAACTCTTCTCCAAAATATGCATCAAATTTCACAATTATAATTTTATAGACTACCCCTTATGAAAAGATTTTGACAGGCCTGACAGTTGCTTGCTCAAAGCCATATGATATTTCACAAGCAGAACTCTTAAATTTAAAGTCATCAGTATGTTGTGTAAGGATTGCTTTGTATGTTTTATGGTAAGTGCAGTCATCCAAGGGTATGTACATAAATCACATATCTGAAGGGCCCGAATGGTTTCATTTATCACTTGTTGAATGTTCTGGGCTGCTCAGATGATAGAGATACTTTTATTCCTGCCCCTGATTACCTATATACAATAAAACAGTGACAACTCATTAATCAGTGTCCATAATCATGGACAAGCTGCCACAAACTGGAATCTCTGTTAATCTGCTGACAGAGAAGTGGGACCAATATGTATACTCATTATATACATCATGGCTAACATTGCTAGTTTGAAAGGAGCAATTAACTATTCTACTGTTTTTCTATTAAATGGGTCCACTGTTGTCTGGTGAAATACTTCTCTACTTCCAGGAAGCCCAGGGTCCCAGAAAATGCACAAGAAGAAAGCCTCTAAACATCATAAGGATGTAATTCTTGCTGTTGGCTAAGCAAATGCAATCTGAAGTCAAGATGCCTGGGTCTAGTCAACATTCTGACACTGGTGGTCTCTGCATGGGATTGAGACAGTCGCTTAGCTATTCTGAATTTCCTCATCATCAAGAGTAACAGAGATTATGCTACAGATTCTTTTGCAAAATAAATGGATTACTATACATAAAGCAATTTACAGACTAGCAGGCAGAAAGCACAAGGTAAGTGCCCCAAACTATCTATACCATCCTCAGTTCCTCTCCATGACAGGTCACCTGCACAGTTCAAAGCATTTCTTTAAAGAAACTTGGTCTGGAATGTTGTATTTCTTCTCTTGGAATTGCAAAAGGAAACCTTAAGAATATATGTAATAGATATCCATGTGTGTATATCTATATCTATATCTATATCTATATCTATATCTATATCTATATCTATCTATATCTATATCTGTGCTTGTTTGTATATATGTAAATACACTGGATATGTAATAAATACACACACAAAATCATATCTGAAGGATAAATAAGACTTAAAAAGAGAGTTAAGATCCTCATATCAACCCATCAATTATCCTAACCTAAAACATCTAGAAAACTATGGCAGCCCTATGATTAACAGTTGCATAATAAATGCATGTGTGTGCACATGCGTGCGCACATGTGAGCTGAAGGAGGAGGAGACAGCATTTGTTAGGGAGTGTGAAGAAGGAGAGTTCAGTATTAAGCAGGATGCTTGCAACCTACAGCTAAGAATTCTTTAAAACTATTAACCTAATAATGCTCAGTTCTTTTCTACATGCTCAGTTCTTATTAACACATATGATAGTTAAGATGCACAAAAACAATTTTAAAATGTTAATCATAACTGTGAGTCAGTTGCAAACATCATCTCAAGCTCACAACCTCTCCTGGCAATTGGCTAGGGACACACCTTCCCAACTGTTCAGCTTTTTCCAGAAACCCACAATTCATTTTCAAAGCAGAGTAATGATGTGGTACATAAAGCTGGGATTGTGTAGACACCACAGATCAGTGTTAGAATGGTCAATGGCTTCAGTCTAATATCCAAATTTCAGCACCACCATCACAGCTGCATATGGATTTCGCATTCTGTGTCTTTGAGCCCCTCGGCTGATGTAAAAGCTAGAGAGGCTGGAATACACCCAGAAAAAAGAGAATTTTGGTTCTTCAGACCAAATGCTTCCTGCAGACTTGAGAACTGATGAATGTGTATTAGGATCACAATGGTACACACTGCCGCATGGGAAACCATGAACCTTTTTAGAACAGAAGAATGTTTGTCTCTGAGCGCAGCTCTTTACCAAGGAGAAGGACTGCTTTCAGGTGCACTTCTGAAGAATTAGGCAAGGTTTTTATCCCACCTCTGCTCTTTCCTTAGTTAGTTACCTAACCTCCCAGAGTCTCGGATCCCTCAGCTGTACAGTGGGGATCATTGTACTGATCCATTAAGATTGTTGTGAGGATTATAAATAGCACATAATACATCAAGCACAATTATAGGTATCCAAGAAATAGTAACAAATATTATTATTGACTTAAAGGTGCACCTCAGTTCAGTCAGTATTTAACCATTTCAATCTAAATTGAAAAATCCAACATAATACAAAAGTATTTTTGTATTTTTAGGAACAAACTAAAATAATTGAGTATTAGAAATGGGTAAATTAATTGTACTTCCTGGTAAAATTTTTATTAGGTCAAGAGGTGAGAAGGGTGGAGGGGGAAAGGGGAGAGATTAAAATAATGACCCCACAATTCAATGAACACTGGAGTCTTCAGATTGCTGGCATTAGGCTTAGGAAATTATTATGTCTTTCTCAGAGAATAGGGTAAAACAGCAATTCATGTACATACTTTCAGACATATATTTTTTTCCTGCAAAAAAGAAAAAAACCTTAATCATCGGGAGAATGTCAAATTATGTATCTCTGAGGAAAAACTAAGCCACATGTCCTGAATACTGTGTTCATGTCTGGCTTCTATATGTCTTTGGACACGTCATTGATACCCTCGGTCTAGTACTGGGAAATGCTTTACTATAATTTAGACCTCAGATAATCCTCATTTTTTAAATTAACTTTCGTTAATAAGTAGAATCTCTAGCCCTAAGTATATAGGGAAAAGTTGCTTTCTGAGTTAGTACTAGAGATGAGAAAAGTTTTAAACACATTTTAATTATATTTTATTTGTATTTGGTCTGGGAGAGGCAGAATGGAAAGTTTAGAGACAATGATGCTACACAGTTCTATAGTCTGAAAAATGATCACTTTTTCCTGGGAATTGAAACATTCCACTACCTACCCATAAGACCCCAACACTGATTTTTGTGAAAGTCTATGGCCCAGCTGTGAATACCACTGCCCACAGTTATAAGAAGCAGGGGTAAACTTGATTAGAAAAGAGATGACATTATGATTCTTGTTTGATTCGATTAAGCTAAATACCACCTCTTGAGCATTACAGAGGAGACTTGAATAGATACTTACTCTTTCACTTCAATGGATACCTAACATCGCAGGTATCCCATTACATAGCTTAGCTGTCCTTTACAAAGAGCAAGAGTTTCAAAATATGATGTTCTCTTCTGCGGTACTGGTAGAGCAGGGAAGCAAACTTGGCTTTTTTTTTTTTTTTTTTTTTTTTTTTTTTTTTTTTTTTTTGGTCATCTTTCACTGTTATGCCTCTTCTTATTGTTGAGTATCTATCTCTTGGGATCTTCCTGCCATCTGGTAATTTCTTATGGGCTGAGAAACATTTATTAGAATTATGTCTAAAATAAGAATGATTAGGGGTACCTGGGCAGCTCAGTCATTTGAGCATCAGACTCTTGATTTCAGCTCACATCATGATCTCACAGTTCGTGAGTTCAAGCCCGTCGTCGGGCTCTGCGCTGACAGAACAGAGCCTGCTTAGGATTCTCCCTTTCCTTCTTTCTGCCCCTCTCCTGCCTGTGCTCTCGCTCTCTCTCTCTTTCTCAAAATAAATATATAAACTTAAAAAAAATAAATCAAATGAGAGTGATTAGGCCCTGGGGAAGAGCTGGAGAAGCTTTCCTATGGGTAAGACTTATAAACTTTATAATAGGGGCTGGGCATATTTATGAAGAATATTTTTAAAGGTATTTTCAGTTTCTTGGGTTATATGAGTAGAGACAGTGGCCTAATAAGTGAATTCTAATCAGTGAGTAGAAAGGGCTAGATATCTCACTACCTAGCTCACAGATGACAGACAATATACCAGCAGCAAGCACAGCCAGATAGACACTCTCATTTGGAGCATACAATAGGCCTCTACCAACTTCCAAATGGTCAGACACAGCATTACTCTTTAGGGTTCCATTGGGCCAGGCTGGCCTCACCAATCTTCTATGCCACTGCCCCATGCTGCTTCCTCAGCAGGACAAAGCCCTGCTCCTTTCTCTGCAGCACTGATTGATCAGGTATCTGGTGGGACCTAACGAAGCCCTGATCGCATCAGCCAAGCTCCGAGATGCACAGCGAACGGTTTGTTTATGGGTGGTGGTAGTGACAGGCAAACCGCAGTGTCCCCTTGTTCAGTCTAATGGGGTGAGTTGAAAGATTCGGCTGTCAGACCAGCGTGAGGCCTCATTTTTCTTCCCTGCCGCATAGGGTGCCCCTTGCTGCAGCTAACATTTGATTGTGATTAATTTGTCAGGGATGGCTGTACAATGGAAATGGAGAAATGGATTGCCAATTACAGCTAGTCTTCTCTCAGACTGCTTGGCAAATGAAGGCCTTTCTGCAGGGCTGACAGCCCCAGAGCACACTGGATTTAGCCTGGGAGGGAAGGAAGCCATTCTCAAGTGTGTTTTAAAGATGAGGAAGGGGTCAAAGGTGACTTTTTTTTTTTTATTTACCACCCTTCAAGAGACTTGCTGACATGAGTCCTGGCCTTTTTGGCAAGCACCATGGGAGGCAAAGCCACTCTGAGGTTTGCTTTTCATTCTGTTGATTTAAAATACTTTGTACTTCTGATTTAAGTCTTAACAGCACAAATGAAAGGTGTGAAAGAGTCCTTCCATACTTCACACTGAAAATGCCCAAAGGGAAGTATATCTCTGACGCCCTCCAAGATGTTTGGAATATGCTAATTGTGGGTGAGTGGAAAACGGTATTTAGGCATGCCACCTTTTTTTCCCTTTAATTTCCAAAAGACAATAGATAATTTTTTCATTGGTAGCTATGACAAAATACTTGTGTTACTTGTTCCCTCATAGAAGAGATGACCTTTTGTAATTTTAACAATATCCCAAAGGAATAGATTAATAAACAAGGAAATGTCTTTAGCTGCCAAGCCCTGTATGTCTCATAATCAGACTTGCTTTCAGATGGTGAATGACATGGAAGCAATAACATTGTGCATTTGGAGAAAATCATTGACAAACTGACACCAATATTTATAATTCTAAGAAATCTCACTACATCTCAGAAATACCTGAGCTATGGCTCTTAAAGGGGGGCACTGTTAATTTATTCTCACATTAAATGATTTGCTGTATGTGTGGGGGTGGGACTAGGTGAAATACACCTTGTTTTAGTGTGAAAAAACTCATTATATTATAACGAATAGATGAAAAAATGAACACAATTATTCAATAGCGAGAAGATTAAAAATATCATAACATCCTAAAACTTTACTAGAGTTTGAGATATAAACAACACACAGATCACATTCTCTCATATTCATACACAAAAACACATACACATAATAAATAATACATTTTCTATTATATATACACACATATATATATATATACACACATATATATGTGTATATATATATATACACATATAAATATATATATTATGTTATATATACACACATACAATATATAATATTGTATGTACCTATATATATACATATACATATACACATATATATACATATATATACACATATATGTACATATATATATACAGTACATATATACATATATAGTATTACCTAAAAAATAAGCAAAAATAAAAAAGTATGACCTTGTAATTACTGGGTCAAAATAAATAAAAATAACAGACATTATTTGTGAAAAAAATAAATTATAATTAATTAGATACTTGCTTAAAGTTACATATATCCCCCAAATCTTTTTTTTAAGTAGTTCATGTTTTTTCAAACCACTATGCATACATAGGTATAAGCATATATTTATACTTATTATAGCAAAACATATACTATTTCACATTCAGTGGCTTAAGCATATAAAGTCCTTTTTATATGTATATTGATATACATACATACACATTTATACACCTATTTACACTATATACATATATATACTTACAAACACACTATGTGATATATAGTATATATATGTATGATATACAGTATCATATAGTACTATATAGTATCATATAATATATATAGTATGATATATATGTATGTATATATAAACTAATATACTATGTATAATGTATAATATTTATAATATGTATATGAATATGTATGTGTATGTATGTGTATTATAGACATATGCATGTGTATGTACAATGACTTTGGCTCAGGTCATGATCTCACAGTTTCATGACTTTGAGCCCCACGTCAGGCTCTGCACTGGCAGCACAGAACCTACTTGGGATTATCTCTCCCTGTCTCTCTGCCCCTCCCCGACTTGTGCTGCCCTCTGTCTCTCTCAAAATAAAACAAAAAAATAAACTTAAAAAAAAAACCTTTATGACATTTATACTGCTTTATTATTTTTTACCACGTGCATGTATTACTTTAACAATTAAAAAACACAGCATTATTAACAATAACCAAACCATGGAAGCCGCCCAAGTGTCCACTGATAGATGAATGGATAAAGACGATGTATACACACACACACACACACACACACACACACACACGCACGCACACTTACAATGGAATATTATTAACCCATAAAAAAGGACAAATCTTGCCATTTGCAACAACATGGGTAGATCTAGAGAATATAATGCTAAGCGACATAAACCAGTCAGGGAAAGACAAATACCATACTATTTTGCTCATATGTGGAATTTAAAAGATAAAAGAAATGAATGAAGAAAAAAAAAAAAGAAAGGCAGACCAAAAAATAGATTCTTAACTGTAGAGAACAAACTGTTGGTTACCAGAGGGGAAGTAGGTGGAGGCAATTAAGGGTACACTTATCATGATGAGCACTGAGTAATGTATAGAATTGTTCAATCACTATATTGTATGCCTGAAATTAATGTAACACTCTACATTAATTACACAGGCATTAAAATAAAAATAGTAACAATAAAAAAGCACAACTTTTAAAAGATGTCCCTCAATCTCCTATTCTCCTTGGTAACATCTCCTTAGTGCTATGTAAGTATTCAGATGCTCAAGCCTTATTTTATTAACCAGGAGTCCTCTCAAAGCTGGGTGTGGATCATGACCCTCTAATCAGTTATTAGACAAGGAAAAGTGGGGAATATGTGTGATTAATTTCAGTTCTATGGGTATTTGTTCAGCAAGTTCCATACTAGACTGTAAGGTCACAGGAATGTCCTGTGGTCCCAATCCTCTGGTACTCAGGGTTTAGACACTAGTGAAGACACTAATGGGAGTAGGGATGAAAAACTTAATGAATGCATTTCATGGTTGAATTTTATAGACAGGTCCTGAAGTACAAACAATCTGTCACTAGGCAGTTTGATTATCTGCTTTGAGCCATCCATCAGTCTTAGGGATGGTCCTCTAAGAGGAAAGATGGCCATTTGCAGAAACATTACGTAGGATGACCACAAGGATGATAAGTGCAAACATCAAAAAGGTTTTTTATTTATAATAAGAAAATACACTTATTTAATTACATGTACTATAAAAAAAGAAGATAAAAAATCCCTAGAATTAAATATAAGAACAGGGCACCTGGGTGGCGCAGTCGGTTAAGCGTCCGACTTCAGCCAGGCCACGATCTCGCGGTCCGTGAGTTCGAGCCCCTCGTCAGGCTCTGGGCTGATGGCTCAGAGCCTGGAGCCTGTTTCCGATTCTGTGTCTCCCTCTCTCTCTGCCCCTCCCCCGTTCATGCTCTGTCTCTCTCTGTCCCAAAAATAAACGTTGAAAAAAAAATTTAAAAAAAAAATAAATAAATATAAGAACTATAACTCCATGTTTTCTATGTTCCAAACGATTATTTCCCATTTGATTATCTGAAACTTATAATTCAAATTCTCAATGAGAAAATACTGTACATTGTAATTCTCTTGTCTGGACTTGCCCAAAAGTTATTTCATGTATAACGAAGGCAGAACATAAAGCATCTTTTTTTACAGAAAAAATGCATGCATTCATTTAACAAGAATTTATCTACTCTAGCATGCATCAGACACTGTGTTGGGAAGTGGGAAAAAAAGGATGAGTGAAACCAGACACTAACATTGATAAAATAATAAAATGTGAGCTGCAGTTGTAATGAAGGCTGTGAAGGAGAGCCACATAGTATCTTGAGAGCTGGTAATAAGGTTTGATCTTATCAGGGAGGTCAGAGAGAGCATCCCTCTAGAGGCCATACTTTTGGTGGTTAACCTGCTGAAGAGGAGGAGGTAAGGGCTCTCCAGACAGAGGGCACAAATAACAGAACAGAGGCCTGGTTGGAAGGACTGAAAGGCAGACAGTGGGGCTGGGTGTATAAAAAGCTAGGACAAGCCAGGCACAAGTGAGGGCAGACGAGGGCTCCAAGATCATATTAATACCTTTGTCATCATCCTGTGAAAATGGGCTCAGAATTCTGGATTGAGTTCCCAGAAACACATTTCCACTTCTGGGGACTCTCCCACCTTCTAACCTCCCAAGCAATCAGAATGGAAACTGTGTGACTCTACATTACTGATAGCAAGTTCCAATCCTATATTAGGGTATGCTGAGGAAAGGGATGTAGGACGGGACAACAGGGCAAAAACACAAGGGTTTGAGTGTTGGAAATTGGAAGAACATTGAGGTCATGGCCTCTTATTATGGAAAATCCTTAGCATTTTTTCCAGCTTTAATGAGAAATAATTGACATATAACATTGGGTATGTTTAAGATGTACAATGTAATGAGTTTATATATGTATATATTGCAAGATGATTACAATAAGGTTAGTTAACACATCATCACTTCACAAAGTTACAATTGTGTGTGTGTGTGTTGTGTGTGTTGTGAGAATTTTAAAAATCTACTTTTAGCAACTTTCAAGTATACAATATAGTATTGTTAACTACAGCCACCATGCTGTGTAGTATGTCCCCAGAACTTATTCATAGGATATCTGGAAATGTGTACCCTTGACCACCTTCACCCATTTCTCCTATTCCTCAGTCTCCTCTCCTGGTAAAAAAAAAACACTCTGGTTTCTGTTTCCATGAGTTTATTGTTTGTTTTGAGATTCCATACATAAGTGAAATCCTACAGTATTTGTCTTTTTCCATTTGACTATTTCACTTAGCATAATACCCTCAAAGTTGAACCAGGTTGTTGACAATAGAAGGGTTTTACTTTTTTAATGGCTGAATAATATCCCATTAATCTTATTCCATCTCATTATATGTGTATTTCACATTTTCTTTATCCATGCATCCATAAATGGTCATTTAGGTTGTTTCCATGTCTTGGTTATGACGAATAATTCTCCAATGAGAATATATACATATATATACATATATACATATACATATATACATATATATGTACATACACATATATATATGTATATATATACACATACATATATATGTACATATACATATATATGTATATATATGTATATATGTATATATGTATATATGTATATATGTATATATATGTATATATATATGTATATATATATATATATATATATATATACACATACATATATATGTATATGTTTGAAATACTTATTTCATTTCCTTCAGATATATATCCAGAAATGGAATAGCTGGATCATAAGGTAGTTCTATTTTAATTGTTTGATAAAACTCCATACTGTTTTCCATAGTGGTGCACCAATTTACATCTTCACCAACAGTGTACAAGGTTCTCTTTTCTCCACATCCTTATGAACACTTGTTGTTTCTTCTCTTTTGGATAACAGTCATTCTAACAGAGAGGTGATGTCCCATAGTGGTTTTGATTTGAATTTCCCTGATAGTGATACTGAACATCTTTTCATGTACCTGTTGGTCACCTATATATCTTCCTTAGAAAAATATGTATTCAGATCTTCTGCACATTTTAATCAGATTATTTATTTGATACTGAGTTATATAAATTCTTTATATGTTTTGGATATGTATATATCCCCTTATCAGATGTATAATTTGCAGATATTTTCTCCAATTCAGTTTCTTTCTCCTTTTCCTTTTGTTGATGATTTCCTTTGCTCTGAAGAAACTTTTTAGTATAATGTAGTCCCACTTATTTATTTTTGCTTTTGTTGCTTTTCCTTTGGTATCAGATTCAAAATATCATCTCCAAGACCTATGTCAAAGAGGTTTACCACCTCTGTTTTCTTCTAGAAGTTTTATGGTTTCAGGTTTTATTTTCAAGTCTTTAATCCAGTTTGAGTATTTTTTGTGTACTGTGTAAGATAATGGTCAAGTTTCATTATTTTGCATGTGGTTGTCCAGTTTTCCCAACAACATTTATTGAAATAACTGTCACTTCCCCATTGTATATTCTTGGATCCTTTGTCATAAATTAATTAACCATATATGTGTGTATTTATTTCTTGGCTCTCTATTCTATTTCATTGACCTTTGTGTCTATTTTTATGGCAAACCATACTGTTTTCATCACTATAACTTTGTAGAATAGTTTGAAATCAGGGAATGTGATGTCGTCAGCTTTGTTCTTTCTGAAGATTGTTTTGGGTATTCATGTTTTCTTTTCTTTTTTTTTTTGTACCTCTTCACAAATTTTAAGATTATTTGTTCTATTTTACTGAAAGAATGCATTGGAATTTGATAGGGATTGCACTGAATCTGTATATTTCTTTGAGTCATATGGATATTTAAAAAATACTGATTCTTCTAATCCATGAGCACAGAATATCTTTCCATATATTTGTGTCTCTTCAATATCTTTCATCAATATCTGGTAGTTTTCAATGTACATGTCTTTTTCCTCATTGGTTAAGTTTATTTCTAGGTATTTTATTCTCTTTGATCCAATTGTATGTGGGATTGTTTTATTTCTCTTTCTGATAGTTGATTAGTAGTGTATAGAAATGCAACAGATTTCTGTGTATTGATTTTGTATCCTGCAATTTTACTAAATTCATCTAACAGATTTTGATAGAGTCTTTAGGGTTTTCTATATATAATAACATGCCATCTGCATATAGTGACAGTTTTACTTCTCCTTTCCAATTTGGATGCCTTTTCTTTCTTTTTTTTTTTTTTTTTTTTTTTTTGCCTACTTTCTCCAGCTAAGACTTCCAATACTATGTCAAATAAAAATGGTGAGAGTGGGCATCCTTGCCTTGTTCCTGATCTTAGAGAAAAGGCTTTCAGATTTTCATTGTTAAGTATGACATTAGACATGGGCTTGCTAAATATATGGCCTTTATTATGTTGGAGTACATTCCATCATGCCTTCTATATCCATTTGGTTGAGGGTTTTTATCATGTGTTTTTTTTTAATATTTCATTCTATTAATGCAATGCATCCCATTTATTGACTGCACATTTTAAACCATCTTTGCACCCCAGGGATGAATCCCACTTGATCATCATGTTTTATAATCCTTTTAATATGATTTTGAATTCAGTTTGTTAGTATTTTGTTGAGAATTTCTGCATGTACATTCATGATGTTGGCCTGCAGTTGTTTGGTTTTTTCTTTTTTTTTTCTTCTCTCAGTGTTCTCATCTGGCTTTGGCATCTGGATAATGCTGATCTAATAACATAAGTTTGGAAGTACTCCTTCCTCTTCAATTTTTTGAGATGATTTTAAGAAGGATTAGAATTAATTCGTTTTTAAAATGTTTGGTAAAAAACACCATTGAAACCATGTGGTCCTCGGCTTTTCTTTGCTGGGAGGTTTTATATTATGGATTCAATCTCCTTACAAATTATTGGTCTGTTCAGAATTTTAATTTCTTTATGATTTATTCATGATTCTTGGTAGGTTGTATGTTTCTAGGAATATATCCATTTCTTCTATTTTTTAATGTTTATTTATTTTTGAGAGAGAGAGACAGCATGTGAGCAGGGGAGGGGCAGAAAGAGAGGGAGACACAGAATCTGAAGCAGGCTCCAGGCTCTGAGCTGTTCGTACAGAGCTTGACACAGGGCTCGAACTCACAAACCATGAGATCATGACTTGAGCCAAAGTTGTATGCTCAACCGACTGAGCCACCCAGGCATCCCATTTCTTCTATGTTTTAATTGTTGGCATCTATTTGTTCATAGTAGTCTCATATAGTCCCCTTAGTTTCTGTGCTATCAAATGTCTTCTCTTGCATTTATAATTTTATGTATTTAAGCCCTTTTTTTCTTGGTTAATTTAGGTAAAAGTTTATCAGTTTTGTTTATCTTTTCAAAGTACCAATGGTTGGTTTGGTTTGTTAATCTTTTCTATTGTCTTCCTATTCTCTCTTTCATTTATTTCTGCTCTAATTTTTACTATTTCCTTTCTTTTGGTAACTTTTAGTTTGTTCTTCTTTTCCTAGTTCCATGAGGTTTAAGATAGGTACTTTGAGATTTTTCTTCTTTCCTTGATGTATGCATTATGTTGCCAAAGATTTCCCTGTTAGATTTATGTTTGCTGCATTCCGTAAGTTTGGCATGTTGTATTCCCATTTTCATTTGTTTTAAGATATTCTTTTTTTTAATATGAAATTTATTGTCAAATTGGTTTCCATAGAACACCCAGTGCTCATCCCAACAGATGCCCTCCTCAATGCCCATCACCCACTTTCCCTTCCTCCACCCCATCAACCCTCAGTTTATTCTCAGTTTTTAAGTGTCTCTTATGGTTTGCCTCCTTCCCTCTCTGTAACTTTTTTTCCCCCTTCCCCTCTGCCATGGTCTTCAGTTAAGTTTGTCAGGATCCACATAAGAGTGAAAACATATGGTATCTGTCTTTCTCTGTATGACTTATTTCACTTAGCATAACACTCTCCAGTTCCATCCACGTTGCTACAAAAGGCCATATTTCATTCTTCCTCATTGCCAAGTAGTATTCCATTGTATATATAAACCATAACTTCTTTATTCATTCATAAGTTGATGGACATTTAGGCTCTTTCCATAATTTGGCTATTCTTTTATTCACTTTTTGAATTCATCTTCGATCCATTGGTTGTTCATGACTGTTAATTACCATGTATTTGTGAAATTTCCAGCTTTCATTGTGTTATTGATTTCTAGGTCATTCCATTGTGATGTGAAATGATACTTGATATATAATTTACATTTTCTTGAATATTTTGGTTTATAGGATCTACCCTAGAAAATGTTCCATGTGCACTTGTGAAGAAAGTGTATTATGCTGCTCTTGGATAAAATGTTCTGTATATGGTCTTGTAAGACCATTTGGTCTATAGTATTGTGAAAAAATCCTTAGGCTTCACAGAGTCCCAGACTATGATTTCTTTGAATGGCCTGAGTGCAGAGCCACCATCTCTTATCATTAGTTACTTCCCCACTAGGTTATTTCCTACCTCACCCACTACAGAATGCAAAACAATTTTATTTTTTTTACTCCAGTTTCTAATTCTTTAAGTAAGCACAGTTCCCTGGAGTTTCTTCAGGATAGTTGCCAACAGCATGGAAGCTCCATTGAGCATTGGACATCTCTCTTGGAAAGGAAGCTGTATGGTGATTGTGATGGGCCTGTGGTAGGAAGTGGAACAGAGGCTGAGGAAGTGACCAAAGTAGCCCTGGAGATGGAGGAGAGCTGAGTTGCAAAAATAATTAAGAGGAACTCCATCTTCCCAGCTGTTAGTTGCTTTCAGCAGCTCTGACAGTGTGGTCTCATCTAAGATGGGCATTGCCTTACGTGAGGCAGTAGGTGTAAAGTAGAAGGAGTTGGTAGTGAAAGGGATGGGAGCAAACAACTCTAAATGGAAACAGCAGCAAAGCCAAAGATGTTCCCAGGCACATATTGGTCTGCATGCCCCAGCTCATCCTTGAACCAGTCTCCTTCCTGCCTGGGGATGGCTGCTCTGCCATGAGTTTGCAGTTCCCTTGTGTCAGCTTCTTTTCTTTTCTTTTTTGAAAAAAAAAATAATGTTTATTTATTTTTGACAGAGAGAGAGAGAGAGAAAAACAGAGCATGAGTGGGGGAGGGGCAGAGAGAGATGGAGACACAGAATCAAAAGCAGGCTCCAGGGCCTGAGCAGTCCACACAGAGCCCAACACAGAGCTTGAACCCGTGAACCACAAGATCATGACCTGAGCTGAAGTCGGACACTTAACTGACTGAACCACCCAGGCGCCCCTACGATAGCTTCTTTTCTTACTGCTCTTCTCACCATCTTCTCATACTCACTCCATTTTCTACTTCTTATCTCACCCCATGTCTTGACAGGTAGTTTGGAATGAGGTCTATTGGGAGAAAAGCTAAATGAGGATAAACACACACACACACACACACACACACACACACACTCTACTCTCAGGTCCCAATATTGCCTTCAATGTGTGCAGAGATCTAAAGAAAAAAAAAGCATTTCAAATCAAGGTTTTTTACATTTCCCAGATCCCCTGATGCATATCCCTGCTTTACCCAGCAAGAAGGCATATTTTCATTGTTTTATGAAGGATGAAGAAAGCTGATGAGTCCTCATTTCCTTCTGTATACAAGATGGGAAAGCAGCAACTCTGCATACTTCTTTTTTCCTTTTCACTATGGATGAGGAGATAAAATATTTGCAAAGATGAAAAAAAAGAGGCAATAATTTAGGATGCTAACCTTTCCCCACGGCAGTGCCAGCACATCTTTCTGGCTTGCCTAAGGGATTCAGAATTTGCAGAAGCTTGGAACCTCTGAGCTGCTGGTGATCACCTTCCCAGATTCTTGTAATTATATGCAAGGGCTGACATTTGTAAGGTTGGGCAAATGTCTGGCTTTTAAACTGGGGAATTGGCAGTGTGCCAGAGGCACCATAAACCACAAGATGGACACCTTCCTAATAGTTAATTTTATAAGAAAATATATTGTAGGAGGGCTGTAAAATTAAACAGGTAAGTAATGTAAACTATTTTGTTTTACAAAACAGATTACAATATATATTTATACTTTAAAATACAATATAAGATTTCAACTAAAACAAAATCCCCCCTCATAGAGTCTATCTCTAGAGACTCTGAGGATATAGACATATTAACCTTTATATTTAAAGCGTCTTTGATGATAAAGTGAAACAAGCACTGATATGATACAAAGAGAGATGGATGTGCAGGTACTTTCTATATAAACTCAATCATCACAAGTTACTGATGGTGAAATCAATGGCCTGGTGTGGATCCATAGAAAAAGAATTAAGCTAGAAGAAATGTGGGTAGAAGAAGAGGCAGGTTGGAAATAGGGACCTAGAGGATGCATGGGAATCAGGACCTTTATTGGTATAAGTTTTTGGGATCAGTTCTGGAAGAGTTTCAGTTCAACTCCCCTCTTTTCTTCTAATAGCAGAAAGTATATATTAATATCATTCCCACACAACATATGAGGAAGCCTAGAACTGAAAAGAAATGGTCAGTAGTGGACCATCTTGGGCTGTAATCTCAAATGTTCCTGATTCCCAAACTCTTACCCTTGCTTCTCTGCCCTACTGGTGGATATTTGATCTCAGTGTTTACATGAACTAGCTGGGTGTGGCTGGGCAAGTCAATCAACAATTCTGGGTCTCAATTTTCCCAACTAGAAAAATAAGGAGCTAAGACAGGTGTGATATCCAAAATGGCTTCCAGTCCCATGACCCTATGTTCTTAGAAATTTTTTTTTAAATGTGCAAACTTTCTTGATGTTTTGGGGGGAAAAAACAATAAGCATTGGGTTTTCCCTCTCTTAAAGGCAAATGGCAAGACAACTATTATCTACTACCCAAGATTTCCTAGGAAAGAAGTATTAGAAAAGCTGTCTTACAGAACCATGCTTCAGTTTTATCCAAAATATTACCTGTCTTATTTACATGGAACTTCACTTTGAGACCACAATTAACTACAATTACCTTGTCCCTCATATAACTGAAAACTTATATATTTATATATAAACTTATATATTTATATATATGTTTTCATTCCTAAGGTTTAGATAAACTGTAGAAAACTTGGAACTGCTGAAACAAGTTCACTTTATTTTTTAAATGACAGTCTACAGTGGTTGTGGCTAAGTGTGATATAGAATGTATGGTGTGATGCTAACAGGCTTCAGTTCTAGATGGCTCAACTCATAGGGCTCAACCACAGGACATGGAGGCAGCTTAGAGGATATAGCTCGTTTTCAACAAAGCCATAGAAGTAATCCCACAGAAAGTGAGGTGGTTTTTATGAGAAGAGACTGATGACCGGTGTCATTAAGGGCCTGAGTAAAGCCTCTTTCAAATGTCAAATTACATGTTCAACAGTGTAGAAACTCTTCTAAAATCTAGATGATAGGAGTGAATTAAACATCCAAAAGCCTCTGCCCTCAAGGAACTCAGACTCCAGTGAGAGAGTAATAATGATAACAATAGTAGCAAAAATAAAATTACTATTAACAATAGTAGTAATAATAATTGTTAAGTACCCATCTTTATGTGTCTGACATCACAATAAGCACTTTAATGCATTATTTAATTTAATATTACAACAACCCATGTTATAGGCATTATCATCCCCATGTGACAACTAAGGTTACTAAATCCTGGAGAGTAACTTGCTTTAGGACACACAACTGATAAGAGACAGACTCAGAATTTCAACCTAGATCTATGGGACCCTGAAACTTATGCCCATAGCCACTTTGACATCTACCCTCACTCTCCATTATTCCTTGGTATTCCAATACAGTGATACTCAAGAATGATCACACATGGTGGTACAGACCATACTATAAGAAACCTATATCACCACTGAGGTGAACAGGACACCAGAATCATGAACCAAAGGTAGCCTTTGAAGATGCCTGAGAGAAATTGGTATAGTATCTAAGACAGCATCACCATACCCAAAGTCATCTAGGTTTTTGCCAAAGCATCTTCTGGGAGTTTTATATTGTTGCATTTTATATTTATTATACTGTTTGAGTTACTTTTTGTGAAGGGTGTAAGGTCTCTGTCTAGATTCATTTCTTGCATGTGCAGGTCCAGATGTTCCAGTACCATTGTTGGAGACGTTATCTTTGCTCCATTGCATTGCTTTTACTCCTTTGTCAAAGATTAGGTGACTACATTTATGTGGATCTATTTCTGGGCTCTCTGTTCCACTGATTTATTCATGTATTATTTCACCAAAATACACTGTCTTTACTACAGTAGCTTTATAGTATGTTTTGAAATTAGGTAGTTCAGTCCTCCAAACTTGTTCTTCTCCTTCAATATTGTGTTAGCTATTCTACGTCTTTTGCCTCTCTGCCAGTGTCAATATCCATGAAAACAACTTGCTGGTATTTTGATTGGGATTACATTGACTCTATAGATCAAATTGGAAAGAATTGACATCTTGACAATATTGAGTCTTCCTATGTATGAACATGAAATAACTCTTCAGTTATTTATTTATATAGATTTACCTTTATATATTAAGTTTTATTCTGTAATCTTGCTATAATTGCTTATTAGTTCCAGGAGGTTTTTTGTTGTTGTTATCAATTCTTTCAAATTTCCTATGGAACGATCATGTCATCTCCAAATTAAAAGTTTTATTTTCCTTCCTAATCTGTATACCTTTTATTTCTTCTTCTTGCCTTATTGCATTGGCAAGGACTTTTAGTCTGATGTTGAAAAAAGTAGTGAGAGGGGACATCCTTCTTTATACCTGATCTTAGTAGGAAAACTGTGTTTCTCACCAAGTATGCTGTTAGTTGTAGGTTTTTGTAGCTAGTCTTTACCAAGTAGAGGAATTTCCCTTCTAGTTTACTGAGAGTTTATATAAAATTGGTGTTAGATTTTGTCAAATTATTTTTCTTCATCTATTGGTAATCATATGATTTTTCTTCCTTAGTTTAATGATATGATGGATTACAATAATTGATTTTGGAATGGTTAGCCAGCTTGCATACCTGGGATAAATCCCACTTGATCATGGTATATAATTGTTTGCATACTTTTTAAATTTTATTTGCCTATATTTTGTTGAAGACCTGTTTATTTTATATCTGTTAAGTAAAAGCTTATCAGGGCAACTGGGTGGCTCAGTTGGTTAAGTGTCTGACTTAGGCTCAGGTTATGATTTGTGGGTTCAAGCCCAGTATCAAGCTCTATGCTGTCAGCACAGAGCCACCTTCCCATCCGGTGTCCTCCTCTCTCTCTATCCCTCCCCCACCCCTCTCCCTCAAAAATAAATAAACGTTAAAAAAAGCCTTATCAAGGCCTACCATGTATCTGATTTTGCCTTAGGTGGTAGATAGAGATTAGATCCCAGTTTCATAAGCTAAGTTCCAAAAGAATAGAAGTCTTAAGTAAAGGGAAAATAAGTTTTATCAAAAATATAGTTGCTTAGAAAGAAGATCTGGAAAGATTTAGGTGAACTCAGATTCCTTTAGAACATTTGAAAATAAATTTAGGTGACTAAATTATAGACAGATAATTTCATGTTGGTTTTGTTAATTTCGGTTCAATTTTCAGTCACTTGTGGTGAATTATCCCTGTTGACAATGCCTGAAATGTGAAATAAGGTGTAAAAAACTATTTTCTTCAGTTCTAAAGATTCTAAGGAGACCTCCTTTAACTGTTCAGGACATTCACATTTATATTACCATTTTCTCTTTCTCTCCTCATCTCTCCTTGGTAATATTTTACTCTATTATGAGCAGACTCTTTCCTAAAGTCACATTTCCCTAGGGTTCCTTAGTATGCAGGATGCTGATCTAGAACTGTTCAGAATCTTGGGTATGTTTTTAATAGTTACAGCCTTAAGAGTTTAAGGTATTACAGAAACAAATTATAATTGATTCCTCTAAGGATTTCTATGGAAATGGGCCAAAATTTCAAATGTAATAAATAATATAATTATTTATTAATTCTCAATATATTGATTTTAGTTTCCACTGATATGTCTGCCAATTTTGAAGGAGTATGTGAATATGTGAATATGTGAAGGAGTATGTGAAAAAATGTGAATATAATTGAGATGAGATATTAAGGTGTAAATATACTGGAACTAATGATAGGTCATTGTCCTGATGCCTTAGGATTTCCACACTTTCAAATTTCTCAGGGTTCAGGATTATAAAGGCATTTTGATAAAGTATATACTATCAAAATTACCAAATATTCTTACAAAATAAGGACACCAGTGTTCAAAAATATTTATGGATTCTGGGTAGATGACACTGCTCCAAACTAAATTATCTATCAGTGGCCTGTTTGATTTAATTTGCTTTGCTTTTCCTCTTGACTAATGATATGTAGAATTCCATGATAATTCAAATCTCCTTCTTTCCACATAACAAAATTGTAGTCAGAAATGTGGATTCCAGGGGTGCCTGGGTGGCTCAGTCAGTTAAGCATCTGACTCTTGATTTTGGTTCAGGTCATGATCTCACAGTTCTTGGGATGGAATCCCACAGGCTTTGCGCTGACAGTGCAGAGCCTGCTTGGGATTCTCTCTCTGTCCCTCTCTCTCTGCCCCTCCCCCACTCAATGCTCTCTCTCTCTCTCTCTCTCTCTCTCTGCCTCAAAACAAATAAATACACTTAAAAAATACACAGAGAAACGTGGATTCTACACTAGACATCCAGGAGGCCAATTTTTCCCCAATGGAAAACAGATGAAAGTGACAAGTGCTTCTCTGCATCCTAAGCTAGGGTGTGAGACCATCAAAAGCATTTCTTTTGCTGGGACCAGGGCAAGTAAATTTATGAGAACAATGGCTTAAGGTAGACAGAGCAACTATTTGACACCATGTTACATTTCTGGTTCCTTAAATGACAGAATGGAACAAATCCTCCCACAAGCTGAATGCCCACTTTGGAATTGTTAGCATAGAGAGAAATAAACATCTCTATTCACTAAGCCACTGTATTTTAGAGTCTCTTTGTTACAACAGCTTAACTTTAACTAATATAGTCTCTTCCAAATACATCTCAAGATGCATTTTAAAAATATGATCATTGACTAAAAAGGATTTGACATGAAAATCATTGTCCTAAAGAGCTAAGCATACTTGACTTCTCTAAGAATTGTCAGAATTGTTTTTAAGTCCTTCAGAAAGGGAGCTGAGCTATGTTTATTTAAACTCACCCTTCAGATACAAGTATGTGTAAAGGGCAAGAAAAAGGAATGTCATTTGAGACTGGATGAGAAGAAGGAGCAAAACGCATGGAACTTATTTCACTGATCGAACTGAAAGTGTGGCCAATTCTTAGATGCTCTCAAATAGTTCCCTAGGGACAATGTCTTAATAGCGCTCCTATTTTTCAATGAGACTGAAAGATATTCCCAGAGTTACTACTGTGCGAAGTGGCTTTCCCATTTCCTTAAAAGGCTTACTGTTTTAATACTTTCTCTATAACAAAGCTGTTTTTTTTTAATGTAGTGTAACAATAAGTGGTGCCCTCTGAGGAAGGGTGGATTTGAATTCATTTGCACCTTTTAGCCCTCAGTCAAGCTTTTACCTTGATGCAACTGCAAGGAGGTAGACATCCACACCTCAGGAACAGTAATCAACTTGTAATCTTTATGACTTTTGGAAACACTTAATCTTTTAATTAAGTCCTAAATCATTCAGTTTGAACAGAACACCAGGGAGAATGACACCGGTGTCATTCGCTGCATCTGAGCACCAGAAGGCTAAGTTTCCAGGATTTTCATCTCTTTTGGGAGGTCCCCTGGGGTAACTCTGCCTGTGAGTCTCACTGTGATTTTTATGGAAGCTGAACTAGCGTATGTATATTGTTGCTAGACACGTGCAACTCTTTTCCAGAGCAAAGGTAGTACTTTTGGTTTCTTAGTTTCATGTCTTTTTATTATTAAACATCCACGTAGCTTAGAGAGAACAAGAGGGGAGTTTTACCACATTTTGTGGGATGAATGAATAAATGTGTGCATGTGTGAGTGTTTTTGCTGAAATCGTCTATTCAAATGGCAAGCACTCAGAGGGTTAGAAACAATTTAATAGCTAGAATTTTGTGTCTATTAATCTGTTTTTCCCAGTGCTTCATTAGGATCAGCCTTTAAAATAATATTCAAATATGGTATAATTGAGGCGGGTTTGACCCACTACTGCATTTAACCAAAGGGAAGTAAGTTACACTGATTCTAATGTTACTTTGTTTTGAGGGCCAGCAATTAACTAGAGGATTGCCAAGAGCAGCAAGGTTTCATATAGTGATATAGGGATAAGGTGACCAGGGCAAAAAACAGGATGTCAGAGAAAGGAATTTATGAGGGAGAAAAGAGTCATCATTAGACCACCTGAAAGGAAATGTTCAAAGCAAATGGAAATTTCAAAGGGAAAAGAAGAAAGCCAAGAGGGAGGGGAGAACTGTCAGGGAGATAAAAGGGAGGGGCACACATTTTTGTCAATTTTGCTCTGGTTCCCAAGTGTATTACATAAGATAACTCTCCCAGCGAGCCCAGAATTGCACGGCAATAGTTGTCACACCCTCTGAAATCTGTCAGCATTTAAAGTTGACAGAGAGCATGCCCTAAGCGTTGCCGTTGGAAGATGTCCTGGTTTCTTTCCAAGTCATGTCTGCGAATTTGGACAGATGTAGTGATTATATATATATATATATATATATATATATATATATATATATATTTGCCGAGTAGGGATAAGGTTAAAGAAACATTGGGCTCATCTTCGTTTTACCAGTTAGAAGCAAAAGAGCAAATGTGAATGCAAATGAGGGATTCAATTAGAAAAGCTGTGTTCTGGCAGCATTTCAAAGAAAGCGGAGGGACGCCAGGTGATGTGATAGAAACAGGCCTTCAACACTGATAACAGAAATATATTGACTAAATACGAGAGCTGCTTTTAGCTAAGTTACGCTGCTTAAATTTCTTCCACAAATTTCCAGCCAATAACTCAATGTCTGAAATTCCTTCCCCTCTAAAACCGCCACCTCGTACCTGGAAAGCAAGATTCAAGTTTTTTCTTTTACTCCACAGAGAATATTTTCCCAGTTACTCAAGGGATACACTTTTCCACCTGGACTTCATTTCTGTTAACTATATTGGCTCTCATAAAACGGACTAAAATTATTTTTGCTGTTCACTTCTCAGTAAAAATTCCATTGCCATGTATCATGTCTAGCCTCTTTTGTTAAACTTATTAGCACCAAAGCGTCCAAGTCAGGCTCAAAGGGCAGAAGGCACGCACGAGATCTGAAATGTCCATCAGGGAAGTTCAAATCTGTCCCTCTGAGACTGGTTCAGCAGCCAATTCAAATCTTTCACAGGAATCTGGGAGTTTAGAGCCCCTGTAAGCTTCATCTGGATCTATTTTTCCAAAAGTAACACCGGCTTTTCTTTGGTATTTTACCAAATGTGGCTTTTCATCCTGAGTGTAAGCAGAGTCTGGTGCCCTCTGGAAGCATTATGTTGGAACAGTCACAGCAGTTACTGGAAGTCAGAGTGGAAAAGTCTGGTTCCTCTTCCAGGAGAACTTCAAAGCGGGCAGGGCCTGTTCTCATCGTGTGCCTTCCCAAAATGCAGTTGTGTTGCACAGCGGATACTCATCAGTGTGTGTCTCTCAGGAAGGGGTGGCGGGTTTTGCCGCCACCAAGGTCGCTCCTTAAAAGGCTGAGGAGTGGGGAGAGGCTGGGAGGGCACAGGTTTCCTCTGTAGCTAAAGGACCTCCAACGTACTGGTGTATGTCACATGCTCCAGACACACTGTGAGTGTGGTGATGATGTCTGAGTTTCCACGAAATGAGAATGCTTACTGTTGAAATTACCCCGGTATGAGATCAGTTTTGGCAATTAAATAACCAACCCCCTTTCAAATGATAGCTGTACCATAGTCAAAACTCTGTTGTAGTGCAATTAGAGTTACAGTGGGTTTGTAGGCCATAAATCTAAAAGTAAAGATTTGTAACTCTAAAGAAAACAAGTGTCTAAGAAATCACAGCAGGCAGGCAAGTGGGCTGGTATGTCCAGAGAAGTTAGGGTAGGGCCTCGGGGCCAATCTGTACCTCTCTGACTGACCATTGTTCCACGGGCCATAATAAACAACAAAGGGGCATGTTCTCAAGTGAAGTGTTGTGTATGGCTTGGCTCTCTGACTGAAAAAGTTCTTGAGTTTTCATTTTACCTTAACAAGGTGGATAGTGCCATTCTCACAAATACCATTTTTAGTTGAGAATGCTTTTGAGAAGCATATTTGTTTTTCCTCAAATAGAGATGTTTGTCCATCAGGAAAATACTGACTAGGAAGCCTTTCTCTATCAGTTATTTTGCCAATCAACAATTCTGTTTCTTGTGTATCTTCAGTTAGGCAACACTTTGGGTTATAATCATTATCCTTGTTATCAAACAGCAAATATTTGCTGAGCTTGGCCTATAGATGTAACACTAGGCACTGGCTGTGCACAGAATATGCACAAGTGAATCCATGCTCATTAAAGAATTCCAAACTGGCTGTGAGCACAGGATACGTAAACAAACATCTATGGGACAAATATGAAAGAGCCATTGTTAATTGTTCGGATTATAATGCTGAAAGATTTCAAAAGATATAATGACCACTAGGAGTTGGCATATTCAATACTTCTCAGAGATTAATAGTTGCCTGCCTAAGTGTGCACAGTATGTCTTTATTTGGGGATGGGGGAAAGAGCAGTGGTGGTCAACATCTGTGTGATTTCAGTGCACATGTGTGTATGAGTGTGTGTGCATATGAGAATGTGGGCATGTGTGAGCATCTTATAAGGAAGAACACAGGATTGAACCTGGTAAGTTATATAACATGTTCTGAGACTTATCAGCTCATCTGAGGGTGATAGAAGATGTGTCCACACTGGGTATATGATAAGAAATCTCTCCAACTATATTCTGGAGAAAACACAAGTCCTGAGAAAGCTGAGAAAATAACAAAGGTCAAATAACCTTAGGAAATGCTGGAAAGTAAATCATCCTTTTAAAGACACAAAAGTGGGCACCTGTGTGGTGCAGCTGTTTAAGCACCTGACTTGATCTCGGCTCAGGTCATCATGGTTCGTGAGCTCGATCCCCACGTTGGGCTCTGCACTAAGGGCATGGAGTCTGCTTGGGATTCTCAAAATAAACTCAAAATAAATTTAAAAATACAGATATAAAAACAAAGCACATACAAATTTCTTGGCACACCAATTCACATCCTTGAAAAGAGATGTCTTCTCCCTTCACAAATTTTTAAATTTTTTTTGTTTTATTTTATATTTGAGGCAGAGAGGGAGGGAGAGGAAGAAAGACAGAGAGAGAGAGAGAGAGAGAGAGAACCAGCAGGGAAGGGGCAGAGAGATGGAGACAGAATCTGAAGCAGGCTCCAAGCTCTGAGCTCTCAGCACAGAGCCCTATGCAGGGCTTGAACTCAGGTGCAGTGAGATCATGACCTGAGTGGAAGTCAGAGACTTAACCGAATGAGCTACCCAGGAGCCCCTCTCTTCACAAATGTTGAAAGCACTGGTTTAGGGAGATACATAAGGCACCTATTATTCAGTCCAGAAAGAGTAAATGTTAACCTGCAAGTAATGGAATATGATCAAAGGCTCCTGAGCAGACGGGAAACATGCACCAAGTGGTATTTTAGAAAAATTAATCTAGTATGGTAGAAAATATATTAAGAAAGGAGGGGGCCTAGAACCAGGAGATTGATGTGAATATTTTCTCTAAATCCATTCTCACATGACTTACAAAGTGTTGTGGATTTTGTTTGTTTCCTTTTTAAAACTTTTCTTTTGAGCTGTGAACCAATTTATTTAAATAAAGTATTATTTCAAATCCAATAAATTGAGAGAAAAGTAAAACTTATCTGGATAATGAAGAGCAGAGCAGGGTTTGGAGCAAGAGTAAGAGAAGGACTGATCTATAATATATGGGTACCGGGAGAGAATCAAGGACTAATCAGAAAGCTGACTTCACAAGGGACGTAGGAAATAAATTCCAAGTTGCAAAATGCTAAATGGTCCACAAGAGAACTGGAATAATTGGGTGCCTGGTGGCTCAGTTGGTTGAGGAGCCAACTCTTGACTTTGGCTCAGATCATGATCCCAGGGTTGTGGGATAGAGCCCCGTGTAGGGCTCTGCACTAGGATGGATTCTGCTTAAGATTCTCCCTCCTTCTCTCTCTCTCTGTCTGTCTTTTATTTTTAGAGAGAGAGGGAGCACAAGCAGGGGAGATGCTTGACTCCAGACAAGACGAAAGGGAGATGTGGGCTCTTGCTCAGGCAAAACTTTGTATTTTACTGTTTCCTTTAAACAAATATTTAAGATCTCTAACTAGGCATCCATAAGGTAGGAAGAATTGCCATGATAGAGATTATACAGATGGTCCAGTTATCCCTCTCCAGCCAGTGTCCATTGCTTTCATAAACATAGGCTATAGTGGAATCCAGAGAGGAAAAAAGGCATGCCTTAAATTCTTAAATGATGTGACCAAATCCTTCCTCATTTAATTTGATTCAGGCTTATATTTTCCATTTTATTCTCACCAAGATCTTCAAAATAAATACCATATTAAGAAGAAATAAATCTACCTTTGACATCATTCTAGATATCTCTTCCCTGGAGTGATGAATTTAAATTATTTCTTTACATTTGTACATATTTTATTTTTCAGTTAAGAGCCACCATGTGAGAAGTTTGAGTTCATAAGGGTCTAATCTATTTTTCTTGATTAGAAAACTCTAAAATGAAAACTAAACCCCATGTTACCTTAATATTGTAAAACAGATTTAATAATGGCTTGAGGGAAAAAAAGCACCAGGAAATGTCATTGTAGGTAAAATAATGTTTAGAGAGCTTTAGGTTAGTGAAAACGAGTGATTACAAGAACATTTTGCCACTATCTGTAAGTGAAGCAGTCACTATTTGAAACAATCCCTCAAGACTAAAAATATATATGTGAAGATCACAAAAATAATTTGTTTTTATCAACAGTCACTTCTTAGGGTTTTTTTTTAATTAAATATACTGATACATGCATGTGTGTACATATCAATGCTTCCATTATTTTGTAGTTCACAACAAAATAATGATAATGCTAGGCTTTATATGCATAATGATTCACGTAAGAGAAAAGCCTTACTTTATGAAAGAAAACCCATTAGAGGTCAAATCTTACTAAAGCAAGATTTTTCATTTAACCAAAGACATTGTGCCACAGTGTATCAAATCATTACAAGTGGTATCCAATACAATAAAATCCAAGAACACAGAATACCTGAATAGCCTCTTCAGAGTCCACAGTAGGACTCAGAGACTCTACCTGCCTTTTGAGTCTCTTTAAAGCACAGAAAACTATATCCATCAGAGGACCTCTTATTTCTCCTGTTAGCCTTGCCTTTAACAACAAAATAAAGAAATACAAACATTATCAAAAGCTAGATCACTTACCATAAATGCCGGTTGAGATGCAGGGAAATGCCTGTGAATAAACCACAAAAATAACAATAAATTTTAAAGGAACAACTTTGCTGACATCATCTATTTCAGTATCTATTTGCTTGATATGGGATGTTCTCTATTCATATGCTCAGACCTCTGAAACCCTACTCAATTGGAGAAGGAGACACTGTGGAAATGGATGTATCAAAACTGAAAACTTCTTATCAGCAGCAATCACATCAGCTCCCAAGAGTCAACTGTCAGATTTCCAGGAATCTTGTGAACCAACTGTTAAATCTAGTTATAATTAAGAAATTAAGTCATATAAGCCTGCAATGAAATGTTATATATAAAACAAATATTCAGAAATCATCTCATCACTTCATAGTTTGCCACATTTTACTATTACCTCTGCTCTTGAGAAGACCTATGTCTATTATACATTTATATAATATGTAATATAATATAAATAATGAATAATATATTCTATATAATATAAATATCATATACATTTATAAATATATCATATGTTATATAACATATAAGTATATTACATATTATAAATTTTTAAATGCTTATTTATTTATTTTGAGAGGGAGAGAGAGAGACAGAGAAAGAGTGGTCATGTTGGTAGCTTAAAACTTGAAAACATTAATCAACCTTCATATTGGACCATACTTGTGGGTCAGTGGAAACCACAGGTTGGCTATAGATGCAAAATTTTTGTAACATTTACAAAAGTTTTGTAAGAATCAATCTGCTGTATAGAATTTATAATAAAGAATTTATTATTAAATGTATAATAAATGTATTATATATAATAAGTAATATATATTGTATATTTTATTTTTATTTGTAAGCTGTGTGCTAAACATTCTTTTTATTAGTAAAATTTTAAATACATGTATACATACATACTCATTTTTTAGAGTCAGGTTTGTTTAAATTGTATTTATTTATTTTGAGAGAGAGAGAGAGAGAATGCAAGCAGGTGAGGGGCAGAGAGAAGGAGAGACAAAATCCCAAGCAGTCAACACACCGTGAGATTATGACCTGAGTAGAGATCACGAGTCGGACGCTTAACTGACTGAGCCACCAAGGCACCCAAATTTTTTCACCATTTACAGACACACTACTGCTTATACCTTATGCAACGGACTGAATGTTTGTGTCTCCCCAAATTTATATGTTGAAGCCCTAACGTGATGGTATCTGGAGGTGGAATCTTCGGAAGTTAAGGAGGGGGACGGTAGAGGCCCCATGACAGGGTTGGAGTTCTGATAAGAAGAGGAAGAGAGCTAGCATTCTCTGCTCTTCCCCTCCAGAAGTTACGATGAGAAGACAGCCATCTGCAGGTCCCTTTCCAGGTTTACCAGATCTGCTGGCATCTTGATCTCAGACTTCCCAGCCTCTGGAACCGTGAGAAATAAATGTTTGTTGTTGAAGCCACTCAGTCTGTGGTAATTTGTGATAGCAGCCCAAATGACTAAGACCCCATATTTTACTTAGCAATATTTAAAGAATTTGACTGGAAGAGTGTAGGAACAAATGTGAATATACAGCTAACTCCAAATTAGGCTCTCTAGCAGAGGAACATGATCTGAGCATAGCAATGTCCTCTGCCAATGTACCTCTGTGTAAATTTAATCAAGTTGTTTTCATCTTTCTGGTCTTTTTATTTTTCAGTTCAAAATGAAGATGCTAGCATTCACCATATAGAAATGGGCTGTAGAAATCGATGACAGAATTTTTGAAACATGTGACTGATACTGTGCTACAGAATCTAAGAACTGCAGCTGTTTGACTGTCATAACAAGCATTATTACTGAGCTCCATAATGATGCAATGTCTATCTTTTTTCTTTATATCTTTGGGTTAAGTGTGTACTATATTTTATTTTCCTTAACATTTTTATAGACTGTATGTTTATTACCTTTACATGGATGTCCTATTTAAAAAGTCACAATTTATGTGATTTTGTTTGAGAAAGAGTAATACTGAACTCTTGAGCTCACCTATATGTCTGCAAAATGATAAGTTTCTTTTTTCTGTTCCTTCACCAGGAACAGTGAAGTGCTACTGTTTCTTTTTTTTATGTTTTATTTTTGAGAGAGAGAGAGAGAGACACACACACACACAGAGGAAGACCGGGACAGAGGATCCCAAGTCGGCTCTGCACTGACAGCAGAGAGCCTGATGTGGGGCTTGAACTCACAAACCGAACTGTGAGATCATGACCTGAGCCTGAGCTGAAGTCAGACGCTCAAATGACTGAGAGAGTGTGAAACAAATCCTCCTGGAAATATTCTCATCTTTTTAAAGGCATTCACCAAGACCATTGACAGGCCTTTCTCTCCATGTGAAAAACAGCTGCATGCTCACTGTAAGCAATTTGATAGTAATAGAAAGGGCTCAGAGTTCAGGGATGGCCTACCTGAAAATACAAATACAAATTAGAGAGGATTCAGGGTCATCCCCATGTGTGCCGTGCTCACTCATGTTCCACTCTGCTTTTTAAATGAGATAGAGGGAAGTGAGTCTACAGTTCATGCCCCAGGAATTCCATGAGAGTGAACTGAACACGTAAACACCCATCTTGTGATTGCAATAGAGAAAGAGAAAGGTTTGAGAATTGCTACACGGAGCCATCAAGCAGAGGCCAGAAGATACCATGTTTTCGACAAGCAAGCCCACTGTAAATTCCACCTGGGTATCTTTCCAGTTCACGATGTTGGGTAGTTTACTGAACTTTCCTGAACATCAGTTCCCTCATTAGTAAATGGAAACAAATGAGGAAATGAGACTCACTTCAAAGGGTCTGGGGGAAGCTTAGGAGAAATAAGGAACACAGAGCATTGAATCTGACAGATAGTAATATCTCGATTAATGTTGATTCCTGAGGTGGGCACTGGCATGGCCACCAAGCTCCCCCTCAAGGGGAAATTGTTGCCCTACAGCAGGGCTTCCCAGACTCAGCTCTATTGATATTTCAGACCAGATAACGCTTTGTTGTTGGGGGCTGTGTGGTACATTGTGAGATGGTTGGTGGCATCCCTGGACTCTCTCTATCCACTTGATGCCAGTGGCATCTCCCCCCCCCCCCCCCCCCCCGCCCCGAGTTGTGACAATCAAATCTATTCCTAGGCATTGTCAAATGTCCCCTAGGGTCAAAATCATCTCTGGTTGAGGACAACTGCCCTAGAATCTGGGGTCTAGACCCCAGCAGTGCTGTCAGCAGACAGCCTCTATCAACTCTTCCAGGGATTGCCTCAGATGCAAAGGGCTACTCCACTCAGGGTCATACTCCTTCCGGACAGTCCACATCCAAAGACTAGTTAATACAGAGTGGCAAGGCCTTGGTTCATCTTAGCTCAATTCAGTGCAACACTAAAGGGCCCTACCAGCTCCAGAGCTCCCAACGGGTTCAGTGAAGCCATCACTGGACTTGCATCGTAGCACATCTTTCCCTCTACCCACTCCTGCTTCCCCACCCCCCCTTCTCCAGGTGTGGATCCCAAGGGCACATCTTAATAAACATCTTGCACCATAATCTTTGTCTCAGAGTCTGCCTCCTTGGTAACTGATCTAACTCCCTTCCGTTTCCCTCTTAGGGTCAGCTATATGAGTCTTTTTTTCCCATTAGATCTAGCAGAAGAGAACATACTGAACAGTTAATGGCAACTTTCATTTGCCTCAGCTCCCAGCAATATCTTTGAATCAATCATGCAACTTGGTAATTGAGTCTGAATGTACCAACTGCCTTGCCTTTGTTAACAAGGACAAATAGCTTCATCGGAAAATGACATTGTTGCCTTGAATGTGAAGGCAAATGGTGGTGTAATGGAGGATGGCTTTGGTAATATTATTGCATTCATTCAAACAAAAAAGCAATGATAAAGCAGAGACTGAAATACAGTATCATGGAAAAAGTTTGTTTTATGTAAAACAACATTGCATGTAATTCATCCAAACTAAATCTCCTCCCTTAATCACTTTTTATTGAGAGACAGGGAGAGGGAGAGGGAGAGGGATGGGAGGGAGGGGGGGAGGGAGAGAGAGAGGGAGAGAGAGAGACAGGAGGGGGGGAGAAAGAGAGAAAGGAGAGACAGAGAGATTGAGAAAGAAGGTGAGCAAGTGAGCTCATCTAAGGGATTTTACAGCACATAGTCTGTGTTCTTTGCCATAGTAAATTTCTGATGGTGTCACCAGAAGTGAGTAGCATGGGATTTCTTTATTTCAAAGTTGTGGTTAACATAACCACCTCCCACAAAAATCCTCTTCTGTGGAAGAATGATAGATTGTACCAAAACCCAGCCAATTAGCCTGGTTTGTTTCAAGTGCACATAACTCAGCAGTCACCTGTGGAACTTGGGGAATGACATCACCAGCCAAATTTGTAAGGCTCCATATTCTCCTTACAGAAGCCCCAGGAGCAAAAGTCTCCATGCTAATCAGGCCCCAGCATATAGCCATCAGAAACTTGTTTCGTAACACTTGACTTTTCAGCATATTTTTCTATGTCAACACGCACTTGCTTTCTTGGGGGAAAATAATAATTTGACTTGGAGAGTGAGACAGGATTTTTCTTTTGTGAAATTGTAGACTGAGCCACTACCTGGAAAATACTTCCCTAACCCAGCATGTTGGTTTCAAGTACATTTGTAAAAACACTGAAATCCTTAAGGCTGTAGACTATGCCTCCCATTCTCTTGAACATCTATTTCCACTTCTCCATTTGAGGGCATGGAAGGAAATACCCCCACTGCCTTATCTTGATTCTAATAGTGCCTCAAAACTCAGGCAATAAGCCCTAAGCCAACATCATAACCATCCCTTGCTTTACCCTGACCCTTGATTCTTGGTTAATGCTTTCCTGTAAAGTGGGAATTTCTTTCTCTCTTCTTTTTTTTTTTTTTTTTTTTTTTTTGCACTTTTTAGGACCACCAGTCCTTAGAAATCAGTTTTATTTATTTATTTATTTATTTATTTATTTATTTTAATTAATTAATTTATTTTTTCAATATATGAAGTTTATTGTCAAATTGGTTTCCATACACTTTCTCTCTTCTTTATCTATGTTCTTTGCCATCTACCCATTGCTTATGCAACAGCCTTGCCAGCTGGGTAGGACTAACTCCACCTTCAGCTGCACATGAAGGTGTCGATTGAACTAAGCAAGTAGCACACATCCCCCTTAGCTACAAGGAGAGATGGAGAGTTCTGATATCTGTGAGCTGCTGGTGTAAATTAACTGTAAAGTGTTCCCAGTCTTGAGAATCTTTCAATTGCTGAGCCAACACTTTATTGTTTAGTCAGTTTTAGTTAGATTTTCCATTATTTGCAAGCAAAAGCATGTTACCTGATACACCTTCCATTTAACCATTTTTAATTATATGTCCCATTTCACTGAGGAAGCCATTGATTGTAAGAAACACCATTATTTTGTTGTACTTTGTGTACCCCTAAGAGGAAGCTCTATAAGTTGAAATATAACACATGTTTTCTTACCATTTAGATTTTTATTGTATACTTAACTGAAATTGCTAGTTTGCCTTTATTTAGATAATTTCTTAAATCACATCTTGCTCTAAAGAATAGATTAAAAGAGATAAACTGGTTAAGTTTTCCTAAAACTTGTCCACATTCAGAGTCCCGTACTTCTGAATCACTTTTCACTGCAGAGTCATAGGCAAGAGTTCTCCACAGTTTCATCTTTGTGCTCTCAAGAAAGGTGTTGTTGATCCAGTTCTTCACAAGAGTTCCACTGTTGACTCTGGACTTTTCTTCTAGGCTTCTAACTCCTTCTCTGAAAATTTTGAAGCTGGCTCCATCTCTGTTGCCAACAAAAGTTTTCAGACAACAGCCAAACACACACCTCCTTCTTATATGGCCCCTAATTGGTTGACGGACTGAAAGTCAAGAGGTTGCAGCTGAATAGGAAGTCCACTGGGAATGATAACCAAGTGTACCCATGTACAGGCAGCAAAAACTCACCATGACTATCGTTGACTGTAAAATATCCCAGGCTATAAGAGACATCCTACTTTCAAAGAAGATAGGATATGGGTTATGAGAAAATGAGCATCTTAGAAACAATGAACATCGGGGTAGCATTTCTTTGTCTTTAGGTGTTTAGTTATCAGCATAGTGGGTTGTGCCATAGTCCCTTATCCAGAATGCAGCATATTTGATTATTTCTCAAACTATGATATGCCTAACTCTAGTATTCAAGATATTTTGACATGGCAAATAGATAGTCATTACTCATTTCACTGTAATGTCTACATATTATTTTGATATACCATATATCCCCATTACTTTTTTCAAGCCTTCATCCCTCCTTGTACCTACATGCTTTACCATGTGATTTTGCAGTTGCTCCACTAGGGGAAGATGTATTTTCCTTGCATCACTGATGATAGACTGAGCATATGACTTAGTTTGGTCAATGGGATAATAGTAGACATGACATTTAGAGTTGAACTTTTATATTCCTGACTTTAGAGGAGAACGATGAGAAGAACATGGCTCATGAAGCCTGAGGCTGAGACAAGTAGAATCTTAAACCAGCCTAGGGCAGCTGTGTCATCCCTGTGAACCCACAGGTGTGTGAGCAGGGAAGATGTGCTTGTCATTATGTCACTAAGTTTTGGGGTTGTTTGTTACACAGCATTACTGTGGCAAAAGCAATCATAAAAATATGCTAAAACTCTAAGTCATTGTAATGAATTATAAGAAGGAATACTGGTTTTCCACTTAGGGTGATATTATAGTTTCCTTTGAGAATAAAAGTACTTAAAGAGGCAATTAAAATATTAGATAATCATCATATTAGAAGGTGAAATGTGAATGCTTAAAATTAAGGAAATACTAATGCAGTAGAAATCTGAATTGGAATGCAAGAGATCAGAGTCACTCATTAGCTTTAAATCTGAGAACCACCAGTGTATCTTCTCCGTGCCTCTGTTTTTCTATCTATGAAAAGAGCACTGTTGGATTAAATGCTTTATTCAGCTATTTAATTCTATGATGCTACAAAATGGCCTCATCATATTCTATAGCTCAGGATAAAGATAACAGAGAGACAAGGAATTTCATTGCATCCTGAGTGCCTTACAGTGTTTGGACATGGGGGTGGCAGCATGGCAAAAATAAGAGTTGCCATTATTTTAATCACTATAATGTGCCAAGCACTGGGCTAAGAGCTCTATGTATATTACCTGATTCATTCTCATGAACAATCTTGTGATAAAGAACATATTACCCTTTTTAATATACATGGGGGACCAGTAAGGCCATGGATGCAAAGTTGCTCAAGATCACAGAAAGGAATACTACATAAGGGATCTATCTATCTATTTATTGCATAAGGAATAACTGATTCTATGTTTTGCCTTTAATACTTCTTAATTATATAAGTAATGTTTGAATACATTCCCAAAGTCTCAAACAAGACTGGTGTAGGCAGAAATCAGTGAGAACTTCTCCTACAGTCACATCCCTCCCTTCCTCTCACTAAACTAGAATGCCCTCCCTCCAAGGCCATCATGGTCAATAGTATGGTGAGCAGCATCCCACTCCACATATTTACATTTTAAAGCCTAAATAAAATTGGGTCTTTTTCCTGATCTCACTTCTCTACTCACTTCCCACCACACTTTAAATAGAACTTGAAGTCCAGACCATGGCCTTCAAGCTCCCAGTGATCTGGCTCCTAGCTTCCTCTCCCCGCTCCTTTCCTTCCATTTTTCCCTTTGCTCACAGAGTTGCAGCCACACTGGCCTCCTTTTGCTCTCCAAACACACAAAACACAATCCTGCTTTAAGGACTTTGGCCTCACTGTCCCCACTGCCTGGCACATGTTCCTTTTAGATCTCTGATCAAATGTCACGTCCTCAAAGAGGTTCTTTCTGGCCTCTAAATTACCCTCTATTGCCTTAGGCTGCTTTGTATCTCTTTATGACTCTTACACCACCTGACACACAGTTGTTTGCTGTTCTTTGTGTCCTCACTTTCAGTTCCCCCACTGGCATGCAACTCCCAAGAAGACTTTGGTTTTACTTGTATCGCCGGCACCTATAATGTAAAATGTAGCCTAGAACTCAATAAATAGCTGAATGTTTGAATGAATACACAATTGAGTTCTAGGGCATATATAAACATTGTCATATATTCTTTTTCTACACAAATTAGAGCATTCCCTGTAGTTGATGTTTTGATATTAGCTTTCTTTTTTCATGTCCTCGATCTTGGTGACCCTTTAATGTCTGGGCATATTGATCCACCTCATGTTTGTAAGGTCTACATACTATTCTATGGCATGGTTACACTGTTCATCTAATATTGCCACATTGATGAATATGTAGGTTGTTTGTAACTTTTGCTGTAACAAACCTGCAATACACATTCTTGACTTGCCTTTATGTACTTAACAGTATTCTAGTAGGATCTATTTCTAGAAATGAAATTAACTTCTTTAACCACTGGGTTAAAAAAAGTGCATTTAAAAATTTGAGAATATTTACAATCTACTGCCCTCAAACATTTATTTTTCTCATATAAGACCTCATCAATAATAAAGAAAATTCTTCAATTCCACTTTTTACCCACATTGCATGGGTGAACAGAGCAAAGGATGCTCTCTCGTTAACAAATTGCACTGGAAAATGCAAAGGCTCCCATCTCCAAGGCTAAATAACCTGAAGGCCAAGGTCATTTAGAGGAGACTGTGAATGAGATCACATGGAATTGGCCAGTGAAATGTTTGAAGTACATTGTGCAAGCTCACCCAGGCACCATAATTATAAGCAATAACTTTGTTTTTGTTTTCTTCATTATACCTTGGAAATAGCTGTCATAAAGTCATTTATTGCCAGCTGCTTTCATGTTTATAACTACAACTCCACACAGTATAAAACAAACTATTACATAGCTATGAATAGTAGCAATCCTCTTCCAAACTTTATATTTTCCAAGAAGACAGCTGGATTAGTTCCACTGTGAATTTATTAGGATGCAAAATGTCAGAACAAGCACAGAGAAAAACTTTCTTTTTGCCCAAGCTTGCTCATGTGACTGGTAGGAATGTTTAACTGTAAACGATACATATGTGAAAACACGAACAGGTCACTATAAACCTGCTGAACTCAGAAGAATGTTCATTCTGTTCCAAAATGTCTACATCTGTAAACTCCCTTTATGTAGAAGCAAAAGGAAGAAACAAAGGTTAAAAAAAAGAAAAAAATGGGGGCACCTGGATGGCTCAATTGGTTGAGCATCTGACATCTGCTCAGGTCATGATCTCAAGGCTTATGAGTTTGAGCCCCACATCGGGCTCTGTGTTGACAGCTCAGAGCCTGGAGCCTGTTTCACATTCTGTGCCCACCCCCCTCTTTCCTCCCTCGCTCATGCTCTGTCTCTCTCTCTCTCTCAAGAGTAAATAAAAGCTTAAAAAACAAAAAAGAACCCCCCCCCAAAAAAAACCTCTTATCAACAACAAAACACTTGTGTAATATGAAAGCTCCTACTGGAACAAAAAGTCCCTAAAATGATGACTTTCCAAAAGTCTAATTACCTCTAATTTTGTATCCCCTCTCCATCTTCCTTATAATTAAGGACAGGTATCAGGCCCATGTTACATCCCTGGCACCCATGGGTGAGGAGTATGTATGTGGGAATGCTGTGTGATGACCTTTCCTGGGCAGAGCCAGGAGAAACTGAGAGAAGAGTCATCATTTCAGATCCCCTGAGGAGTAAATTACCCACCTGAGTATGAATGGCCCACAGCTCAAAACCACTGGCAAGATCTAACTGTGCCTGCAGGGAGGGGCCTTCCTGGATGAAGGATTGTACACTCACAGCACTGAGGACATAGAGCACTGCAAGTATAGGACTTGTGGATCTTTGAGCTTTCCTCATTGTGACTGCACAGGGCTCCATCTGTGTCCCATCCTTCACCATGCCCACATGCCCCTGCCCTTGGACCTCCCACACAGCAACTATCATAGACCCACTTTGCTAGAGCACTTGGAAGAGAAAGAGGCTGGAAGTCAAATCCCAGTGCTAGTCCTTAATGAATGATTGATGAGCAGGGTGTGGAGGGTAGGATAAATACTAGCATACCCTTACCCTACTGAGAAAAATGCTAAGTGTGACTTCATCATCTGGAAACTACCACCATGGGATTTTGCAGTCACCTGGGATTTGGCCTAATGTCTACCTTTCCCTTCCAGTCCCAGTGCCTCACATCTCACCTGAGTTTTTCTTGGGATTTTCCTAATAAATCCTTTCCCCAAATCCTCACTTCAGAGTCTGCTTCTGGAGAACCAACCCAAGACATCTGTTATTACCATTTACCTTGATGTCACTGGCATTAAAGCAAAATAGACCTGGGGGTTAATTTGGGAGAACCTCTAAGGAAATAAAATACATGGTCATCCCAAGTCAGTCTTGATAAGAATGAGAAACAAACAAACAAAAACAAATAAACAAAGCAAGCAAATCCTTGTGAAGCCACAAGAAAGAAGAAAAGGCATCCTCAAGACCATGAACAACTTGAACAACTGAGACCTGGCTCAGAGCCAAGGAGAGGCTGTCAAGAACATACAACTAGGAGGAAATTCAGAAAGTGAAAACTTAGGGGGCGCCTGGCTCGCTCAGTTGGTTGAGCATCCGACTTTGGCTCAGGTCATGATCTTGCAGTTTGTGAGTTCGAGCTCCGCGTCGGGCTCTGTGCTGACAGCTCGGAGCCTGGAGCCTGCTTCAGATTCTGTGTCTCCCTCTCTCTCTCGGCCCCTCCCCTTCTCACACTCTTCCTCTCTGTCTCTCAATGGTAAATAAATGTTTTTAAAAAACCTTGCTTTTAAAAGAAAGTGAAAACTCAGGGAGAAAATGGTGGCCCTGGGACTCTGTCTTCCATGCCAAGCACAAGGCCCCACATAGATTGTGCACCATGTAAAGTTTTGTTAATACAAATCTAAAACTCATGGTTTTGAGTCAGTCCCTGTATTCTCTTAATAGTAAGTCGTGTCTTAATATCTGTCTTAATTAGAAAGTTGAAGATATGACTTCTAGAGAAACATTAAGAAAACCCATTAACAACAAATAACCACAAAACAATAAACACAGATGTTCTCATAGAGGAGCAACCCAGAAGCCTTGACACACTTAGATGATTAGGTGACATTTTCTAAGAGTCTATGGACTGGGCACTATAGAGTAAGTTGACAATTTCCCAGCCAACCAGCCTCACATCTCCTTCTAGGCCTCACTAACAAACCAAACAGCTTTTAGAAGGAAGAGAGAAAATTCATATTCAACAAGTATTTACTGATAGACCATTGATACTGACAAAATACCGGAGTATCCAGAAGCTTCAGCTATCTATCAGGTTTCTATCTTCCTATGGCTTAATAAAACAAGTAAGAATAAAGATGCCACCTAAGAAATTCTAAAGCTTCCAGGATGGTTTCACATGGGCCTTGCTGTCTCTCAAAATAACCATGTAAGGCTCACAGGAGGCATTATTATTACTCTCCCCAGCTGGGATAGGGTGCCACACAGTGGCCGACAGGAAGGTTAGACAGAAACCCTACTGTTCTTGACTCAAAATTCTACTGTACTTCCTGCTGCAACATAGAGGTGGTGAGGTCAGGAGAGAAGATGGAGAAAGGTGAAGAGTCCATCCTGAGCATGCTTTCAGTCCTTGAGAAAAAACTGGTTGGAGACGAAGAACTCTTTATCAGCATGAACGCAGCATGAAAACCCATCTAGGCACTAGCCACCATATCTTAAGAGTGATAAATCTGCTGTTAAACTAAAGATTAGCTAAACAGGGTAACTGAAGATTAGGACACTTTGGAACCATTGCTCTGTTCTATTCAGATGACTGACGATCAGGATACTTTGAGAACCACTGTGTTAGTTTATTGTAACCAAGATTGGTTCCCCCCAACCCCCACTGCTGCACCAGGCCATTGTTGCCCAGCCTGCCTCCACCTCATATCCAGCACAGACTGTCTTCCACGAAGATGAGCTACGGTCTTTTCTTGTCTATGCTTGTTAATCTGTCACAGACCACACAATTATAAAGAGAGAAGATTTCTAGATTATCAACACATATGTAACTTTTATTCCTGCAGACTTTTTTGACACCTCTCTTCCATCTCTTACAATGTCAGCATGTTCTCTCCACAAAATGGGCAATTTCATTTCAGCCCCTCCATAATTTCATGGTGTGAACTTGAAAGCATCATATAGAAAAAGAGATGGTTTTCTATATGAATATAGCCACTTCTTAAGTCAATTATATATGCAAACACTTGACTCTATTTCATATTTAGGAGAGTCAGGTGAGATTCTATTGACAGTTGCCTGGGACCTAAACTACAGGGTGGTTTGTAAAGAATAAGGGCTTTAAATAAAATGAGTTGTGATTATGCAGCGTGAGTCAATATGTAAAGGTAATAAATTCTTCTTTCCTTAGTCACAAAGGAAGACATTAGTCAAGCCTAATGAACACTTTATATTTAACAAGGGAATTAATTAGGGGATAATGACTAAGAAAGAGGTGTCTGAAGGACGCACCCTGTAGGAATGACTAAAATAAAGGAAAGCAGGAAAGGCAAAGGAAAAGGAAATTGATCGTAGTCATATTTTCCAAGTTCAAGAATTGCTACTCATGGCCTGAAAATGGCTGTGCTTTGTGGTCCATCAATCACTGTGAAGAGTTTTATCAACTGGAGTCTATTATGGAAATAAGCAAAAAGAAAAAGACCTGAGCAGCCAGTTTGCAAGGAGATGTCTGACAGCTCAGGCCCCAGGATGTGACTTATTTGTATACATTTCCCAGTGATCACTGCATTAATCCAACCAGAATTCTACCAGAGCCACAAGGAGGGGAGGAGGCAGCTGGCCTTCAAAGTATACACTGAGGGTCAGTGTATACACAGTTGAATACACTGTGGAGTTGGCTGCAGCACTGGGAGATGAACAAACCATCGGGATGAGAAGACCAAGCTTTACAGAATGTGACGTACCCATTATTCACTAAAAAATAGTTAAAACTAAATGTCTTCGTACCCTTAAGGAGTTAACGTATGCACTAAGAGAGTCAATGAGAGGGTCACACGTGCATGGATGCATGGATAGATGGGTGAAATATAGCAAGATAGGACAGATGGGTGGATGAATGGATAGATAGAACAATTCTTGATTTAGAGATGAATACTTTTAGCTTCCACCAGCTCTGCTAAACTTTGACTTCATTTAAAGTATAATTTCACAAAGTGAAGGATTTATTTTTTAACCACAATCTCACAGTTGCATCTTGATTAAAGACAAACAAAATAAAAACCATCCATAAGAGGTTGTAATTCTGTCTCAGATGAAACTTATTACTACAGCCAAGCATTATATTCCTTTCAAGCGTGTAAAAGGATTTCTTCCCACTGTTTTCTTCTTTCTCCATATCACTGTTTCTTCTTTTTGGGATTCTCTGTAAGTGGGGCATATCTTTGACATGGAAAAGAATAGCTATATTAATATAACACATGTCATTTGATGTAATTGAGAAAGGTTTTTGAGGACACAGTAAGAAACCAATGATTAGGCAAGGCTTCTATGCTAGAGATTTATTTAGCATAATTTCAAAGAGCTATCCAAGTTTCCTCCACCTTTTTCAACTAACATTTCATCATGAGATCCCTACCTCATGCCTAGCTGCAGAAGCTATAAAGGAGCCTTTTGGGCCAATCTTCACACTACTTTTCTGGATTTTAGTGTTCTGCTAAAAGCACAGGTATCCTACAGGTGCAACTGCCCTTGGTAGATATCTGTTCCAACTACCCCATGCATGGTTCCCCTCCCTACCATCTCTGATATGGCTCACAAAGGCTCCACCTGAACTTCTCCTGGGATGGGAAGCTCACTGTCTCAGAAAGTGTACGAACCAGTGCTTCTCAAACTTCAATGTGCATCCACTCATCTGAGCATCTTGCTCAAATGCAAATTCTTATTAGGTAGATCTGGGGCAGGCTGAGATTATGCATTTCTAGCAGTCTCCCAGGTGATGTTAAGGTAGTTGATCTGGGTACATTGATAGTAGCAGGTGACTAGACAATAATATCACTTCAAGTACTACTTTTCAAGATAGCATGGAATGAATTCCAACCTTGAGAAGGCTGGGAGGAAATTGTTCTCACTTAACACATGGATACCTGAAGACGCAGAGCTTCCAGAGCTACACAGAAGTCAGTAACAAACCAGGAAGAGGACAGGTGATGAAGTCCATGCTCTTCCATCCATGCCTGCACGTTCCCACAAAACTGCCCTGTTTAAACACAGGACTCCTTTCATCATGATAAATACCCTTATTCTTCTGCTCACATGAAATGTCAACTTCAGAATCTCAACTGTTTCACAGTGGGACTATTTTTTCTGTCTCTATATGCACATGTCGTGTCTTTATTTTATTTTTTAATTTTTTGGAAAAGTTTATTTATTTATTTTGAGAGAGAGAGAAAGCATGAGTGGGGGAGAGGCAGAGAGAGAGGAGGGAGTGAGAATCCAAAGCAGGCTTCACACTGGCAGCGTGGAGCCCAACGCGGGGCTCAAACTCAGGAACTGTGAGATCATGACCTGAGCCAAAGTCAGACACTTAATCGACTGAGAACCCAGGTGCCCCAATATATTTTAGATCCATAGTCAATGTATTCCAGAAATTAGACTATACTAGTTCTCAAACATTACTGTGTAGGCATTTCACTAGGGGAATTTGTTAAAAAGCAGATTCTGATTCAGTAGGTCTGGATTGAGGTCTTAGTTTCTGCATTTGTAACAAACTCTCAGATGATACTAGTGCTGCTGATCTTGGACTCCACTCTGAGTAACAAGAGTTGAGATTGTTACTCACTAAACTTTCCCACTTCTGATCTCTGCTCATGTTAACTCTTATATCAGTAAAACTTTAGACACAAACAACAGGCAGCTTAATTCCAAGTAGAGCTCAAAAAAATTATTTCATAATAAAGAAAAATCCAGCAATATGTATAGCTTTATGTAAGGCTTAAAGCAGCTTCTTATGATGTTTCTAATTACTATACTAAGTGACTGACTTAGGCTAATTGGCTGCCATGACCACATGTGTGGACATATATAGTTGAGAACATGCTACTTGGTGAGGTGAAAGTCAAGTCAGGTGCTTTTTTGGGGGGAGGAGGCTGAGACAAAAGCTGAGGTGTCCCTTCTTGTCAAAATTGCAAGTGAGTTTTTTCTTGGGTTGAGAGTAAAACCCTATGGAATAATTTCTGTGAACTACTTCTACTCAAAAACTATAATTCAGTAATCTGAGAATCTTTCAAGAACTTGATCATACTTGGAATGCATAGATTATTAAGGCCTAAAAAAAATATCTGCAAACATAAATTATTGTGTCCTGCATTTAGATTGAAACATGAATCTCTCAATAATTTATATTTTTTAAAAATTCTATTAAAGATTCTTTGAACTCTCAACCTAATATTTAATAACCCTTCCCAACCACCGATAAATGTTTTCCCTTGTGCAGTATTTCCTTCCCTCTACTGCCTCTACTTCCACTTTTTCTCTGTTTTGGTTTGGTATGATGGGAGTCCTCCTTAAGGAGGCACACTGGACCATTTCCATAGGACTGGAGTTCCATAATCAACAACTTTAGAGAAGTTAATAAGGTGATGGAAAGACAAAAGTTTAAGTCTGGAAAACCTCCAAAGGCATGGAGGTTAAAGAACACCCTACTAACGAATGAGTGGGTCAACCAGGCAATTAGAGAAGAAATTAAAAAATATATGGAAACAAACGAAAATGAAAATACAACAATCCAAACGCTTTGGGACGCAGCGAAGGCAGTCCTGAGAGGAAAATACATTGCAATCCAGGCCTATCTCAAGAAACAAGAAAAATACCCAATACAAAATCTAACAGCACACCTAAAGGAACTAGAAGCAGAACAGCAAAGGCAGCCTAAACCCAGCAGAAGAAGAGAAATAATAAAGATCAGAGCAGAAATAAACAATATAGAATCTAAAAAAACTGTAGAGCAGATCAACGAAACCAAGAGTTGGTTTTTTGAAAAAATAAACAAAATTGACAAACCTCTAGCCAGGCTTCTCAAAAAGAAAAGGGAAATGACCCAAATAGATAAAATCATGAATGAAAATGGAATTATTACAACCAATCCCTCAGAGATACAAACAATTATCAGGGAATACTATGGAAAATTATATGCCAACAAATTGGACAACCTGGAAGAAATGGACAAATTCCTGAACACCCACACTCTTCCAAAACTCAACCAGGAGGAAATAGAAAGCTTGAACAGACCCATAACCAGCGAAGAAATTGAATCGGTTATCAAAAATCTCCCAACAAATAAGAGTCCAGGACCAGATGGCTTCCCAGGGGAGTTCTACCAGATGTTTAAAGCAGAGATAATACCTATCCTTCTCAAGCTATTCCAAGAAATAGAAAGGGAAGGAAAACTTCCAGACTCATTCTATGAAGCCAGTATGACTTTGATTCCTAAACCAGACAGAGACCCAGTAAAAAAAGAGAACTACAGGCCAATATCCCTGATGAATATGGATGCAAAACTTCTCAATAAGATACTAGCAAATCGAATTCAACGGCATATAAAAAGAATTATTCACCATGATCAAGTGGGATTCATTCCTGGGATGCAGGGCTGGTTCAACATTCGCAAATCAATCAACGTGATACATCACATTAACAACAAAAAAAGAGAAGAACCATATGATCCTGTCAATCGATGCAGAAAAGGCCTTTGACAAAATCCAGCACCCTTTCTTAATAAAAGCCCTTGAGAAAGTCGGGATAGAAGGAACATACTTAAAGATCATAAAAGCCATTTATGAAAAGCCCACAGCTAACATCATCCTCAACGGGGAAAAACTGAGAGCTTTTTCCCTGAGATCAGGAACACGACAAGGATGCCCACTCTCACCGCTGCTGTTTAACATAGTGCTGGAAGTGCTAGCATCAGCAATCAGACAACAAAAGGAAATCAAAGGCATCAAAATTGGCAAAGATGAAGTCAAGCTTTCGCTTTTTGCAGATGACATGATATTATACATGGAAAATCCGATAGACTCCACCAAAAGTCTACTAGAACTGATACAGGAATTCAGCAACGTTGCAGGATACAAAATCAATGTACAGAAATCAGTTGCATTCTTATACACTAACAATGAAGCAACAGAAAGACAAATAAAGAAACTGATCCCATTCACAATTGCACCAAGAAGCATAAAATACCTAGGAATAAATCTAACCAAAGATGTAAAGGATCTGTATGCTGAAAACTATAGAAAGCTTATGAAGGAAATTGAAGAAGATTTAAAGAAATGGAAAGACATTCCCCACTCATGGATTGGAAAAATAAATATTGTCAAAATGTCAATACTACCCAAAGCTATCTACACATTCAATGCAATCCCAATCAAAATTGCACCAGCATTCTTCTCGAAACTAGAACAAGCAATCCTAAAATTCATATGGAACCACAAAAGGCCCCGAATAGCCAAAGGAATTTTGAAGAAGAAGACCAAAGCAGGAGGCATCACAATCCCAGACTTTAGCCTCTACTACAAAGCTGTCATCATCAAGACAGCATGGTATTGGCACAAAAACAGACACATAGACCAATGGAATAGAATAGAAACCCCAGAACTAGACCCACAAACGTATGGCCAACTAATCTTTGACAAAGCAGGAAAGAACATCCAATGGAAAAAAGACAGCCTCTTTAACAAATGGTGCTGGGAGAACTGGGCAGCAACATGCAGAAGGTTGAAACTAGACCACTTTCTCACACCATTCACAAAAATAAACTCAAAATGGATAAAGGGCCTAAATGTGAGACAGGAAACCATCAAAACCTTACAGGAGAAAGCAGGAAAAGACCTCTCTGACCTCAGCCGTAGCAATCTCTTACTCGACACATCCCCAAAGGCAAGGGAATTAAAAGCAAAAGTGAATTACTGGGACCTTATGAAGATAAAAAGCTTCTGCACAGCAAAGGAAACAACCAACAAAACTAAAAGGCAACCAACGGAATGGGAAAAGATATTCGCAAATGACATATCGGACAAAGGGCTAGTATCCAAAATCTATAAAGAGCTCACCAAACTCCACACCCGAAAAACAAATAACCCAGTGAAGAAATGGGCAGAAAACATGAATAGACACTTCTCTAAAGAAGACGTCCGGATGGCCAACAGGCACATGAAAAGATGTTCAGCGTCGCTCCTTATCAGGGAAATACAAATCAAAACCACACTCAGGTATCACCTCACGCCAGTCAGAGTGGCCAAAATGAACAAATCAGGAGACTATAGATGCTGGCGAGGATGTGGAGAAACGGGAACCCTCTTGCACTGTTGGTGGGAATGCAAATTGGTGCAGCCGCTCTGGAAAGCAGTGTGGAGGTTCCTCAGAAAATTAAAAATAGACCTACCCTATGACCCAGCAATAGCACTGTTAGGAATTTATCCAAGGGATACAGGAGTACTGATGCATAGGGCCACTTGTACCCCAATGTTCATAGCAGCACTCTCAACAATAGCCAAATTATGGAAAGAGCCTAAATGTCCATCAACTGATGAATGGATAAAGAAATTGTGGTTTATATACACAATGGAGTACTACGTGGCAATGAGAAAAAATGAAATATGGCCTTTTGTAGCAACGTGGATGGAACTGGAGAGTGTGATGCTAAGTGAAATAAGCCATACAGAGAAAGACAGATACCATATGGTTTCACTCTTATGTGGACCCTGAGAAATTAACAGGAACCCATGGGGGAGGGGAAGGAAAAAAAAACAGGTTAGAGTGGGAGAGAGCCAAAGCATAAGAGACTCTTAAAAACTGAGAACAAACTGAGGGTTGATGGGGGGTGGGAGGGAGGAGAGGGTGGGTGATGGGTATTGAGGAGGGCACCTTTTGGGATGAGCACTGGGTGTTGTATGGAAACCAATTTGTCAATAAATTTCATATTAAAAAAAAAAAAAGAAAGACAAAAGTTTCTGTTTCCTTTAGCTATGGTGTATTTCCATGAGTCTGGCCACTCCAGTTCTTCCACTCAGAATTCTGGTATGCCCTGGAATCGTTTTCATTCACCTTTGATGTATAGCAAGACTTGCAAAAAAAAAGTTTCATATTTCTATAAGAAATGTCATGACATTTTGCATTCTGCAGTGAATGCACAAGCTTGCAAGATTATGTTGATGTAATGGTGACTCTGCTATCACATCTGGGAATTGAAATGATAGAAGAAAAATGCTAATATGTTCACTAGATGAAATCAAAGAAAGGTACTTATTTATAATTATGAATCTATATTCTATTTTTCTCCTCTTGAATAATAATATACAGTATTTTTCTAGTTACTTATGTTAAGGGATATTTTCGGAAAATTATTAGCAAAGCAGATATGAACGTCTTTGGGTACATTTTATTAGGGAGATTTTTAAGTATGTAATGACTTGCCTACAATACTTTATGAGCTTTCATAAATGGGTCATTTGTCCAGATAAGAAATTTAGTTGTAGAATGAATATAGAGTTATATTTGGATCTTAATTACACAGGCCAGAACCACTAGCAAAGTCATTACACATAATAATTCCTAAGCTTCCCAGAAGAAGGACTGGTCAGGGGAGACCTCAGTGGGTCCATTTTATGTCTTTAAGAGGCCTAAAATTTTACCCTGATGTTTCTTAATAATTTAAATAGTGCAGTGTCTGTGCCAAGATCTGTTAATTTCCAGGTGGAAAACAGAGTCAGGGTCTACAGAGGCCTCACAACCTTGGGAAATTGATGCATCTAGATAAATCAGCCATAATGGAAATCATTTTAGACAAGGGTTTTCTTTAAACAACACTGTATGGATGTTTTGTTCACTCAGCCCATAGGTTTTGATGTTTTAGTTACTACATTATGACTGGTTGACAAGAAATGGTGTGATTGAAAGGCAACACATAAAAGGGTATTAAATACCTCTACTAAATGGGTTGGATTTTCTTTCCTTCTTGATCTTTCCCTACCATTTCAACTTTTTTTTTTCAATAGTACGCATGCAAAATTAAATCCCTTTGAATTTGCTCAACCTCTATTCTGAAATCATCATTTGCCTCATTAACACAAATAAAATTACAGGGTATTTTGAGGCTCCAACTGGTAGCAACAACTAATATTATTTACACCTCTTTTCCAATAGCAGTTCACCTTTGGAGAAATAATGAGAAACTAATTACCATTGATTTAGCATCAATGCTAAACTTTTCAGGGATTCTTTGTCACCCAGTAGATAGTGAGTATTAGGAGTAATGCGGGAGGCAAGAAGGAGAGTGTTGGAAGGTGCTGAGAGCCTCCACACACCCACAGGTGTGTCAAAAGGTAAGGAATAGCAACACCTTGTGAGGCAGTTCCAACCCCACTCTCACGATGCCTACAAAACACACGATTGAGCCTTTTGAGCACATCCTCCTGCAGGCTGGGGTTCCACTTCACCGGGTAGTACAAAAGCTTTATGGATTGGAAAATGAAGGGTAAACTTGAAAGAAAACATTGGCATTTCCTATAAGTCACATTTTTCTCTTAGCTCTATATGGACACTCAAAACTTAATTGTGGTCAAAGCATAAAATTACCATTTTCAGATAGTAGGAAGTACCAGCTAAGTAATTTCGGAACAGTTCTAACACCAAGTTATTAGGCTAAATATATTGTATGTGAGGTTGGAGGAAATCACTTTCTTCTATAAGATTTATCCTAACTCATGCAATCATGGTTTTATCTTATACTTTCAGGGACCAATGAGAAAATTTAATGAAAAATCCATGGCAGGATGCAGCCTTTCAAAATTTACCTGAGAAGGAGAATGAGATAAGGGACTATGGAACAGGATTTTCAAAATCTGATTTTCTTTTTTTCATTAACAGACCAAATCAGTTCTGAAAAATTCCTAAAGTAAGTTCTTTAACAAAGTAAAAGAATCAATACTGTGAAGAATATTAAGATTTTCTTTACTGAAACTTCAGACTAAGGACAAAAGGAAATTTCAAATTAAGGAAATATTTTGCCAAGAAAGAGAAATCATGATTTATGAAGAGTTTCTGTTACCTTGGAATATTGTCCAGGTTGTGATATGGTTTTTAAGAATGTGCTGTGTGTGTGTGTGTGTGTGTGTGTGTGTGCACGCGCACATGCCTCAGTATATAACCTGGAGGCAATTGGTTAAGACGAAGTACCCTAATCAGGTATTCACCTTCCAGAGGTGGCTATACCAACATATCACCAATTATTATTGAATAGCAGAGGATTACTTAACAAGCCAATGAGACCCTAGAAATAATTCTTTATTGGTGAAATGAGAGGTTATTTAAGATCTGTAGTTGGCTAAAGAGATTATACAGGCCCCATCCACTTTGCATGAGAGATATATGAGAATCTATAGATTCTGGAAAGCTTTGCCACCTAAGACCTTGGTTGCTAAGCCAAGGCCTACAGCTTTGACAGCACAATTACACACTGTAGAGACAACTCCATGACCTGACCCGTTTAGAGGACTGGCTGTTGAAAATGAACTTTTCCTCTAAAGTGTTTGTTGGAGTGCCTGTAGATGGAGGAGCATCCTAAGTTTACAGGATTAGACTAGCTGACTGTTTTTATTACTGCTTGCTAATGGATGTTAGTATGTGTGACAGAATTCAGCCTGAGAACTGCTTATGTTTGTAACACAGAGTTTGATATGGCTGTGAGATATCAGTAGAACACTTTCACTTCATTCACCCCTACCGGAGGGTAATAATATTTGACAAATGAACTTGGTGATTGTTAATGGAGCTGAAATTTATGGGCAGAAACATAGTAACAAAGGTGAAGCAGTGTGCTGGAGAGACTGACCCAGGAGCTGGCATGAGAGAGCCAGTGTTCCCCAAAAACACTCAAAGAAGGCAACCCATTAACACAAGAGAGACATGATGAGGTTTTATTCTTCAATCTAATTATAAAATATACAATCAGCTAAAAAAATTCATGCTACCATACAGGATATTTCTCTGTTCAAGATCCATTTGATGATGGGGCACCTGGGTGGCTCAGTCAGTTCAGCGTCTTACTTTTGATTTTGTCTCAGATTATGATCTCATGGTTTGTGAGTTCGAGCCCCACATCAGGCTCCATGCTGACAGTATGGAACCTGCTGTCTGACTCTCTCTCTCTCTACACCCCCCCCAATAAGTAAATAAACTTAAAAAAAAAAGATCCATTTTATGGTACCAAGTGCTACAAAGCTAGAGTATTTCAGCAGTTCTACACGGGGGGTGTGGGGTAGGGAAAGGCTCTCGTTTGGCTGAGACTTCTTCCACTGCATTCATTCATGTCCATTGGCTAAGAATGTTCTCTTGCTTATAATTATTATTTCCCAATTATTTTGATCTATTTTTAATCTTTCAGAGAAATTGAAAGTAAATAATAATACTTTAAAAATAAAAAAGAATGAGAAGAATAGAGAAGAACTGACCTAGACCAAGGTGGAAAACAAGTGAGCCAGGTGTGGACCACTACCTCCAGTTCTGAGGCTGCACTTGTGTTTGTTTCCTGAGCTCAACAAGTCTTGGCTATCCCTCTAAGTTGGGTGAGTAGCAAATGCTGCCAATGCTCCACCCACAGCCCCTTGAAGTTCACATTCCCATACACACCAATGCCTTCTCATTGCTAGCTACTTGGACTCTCTGGCCTTGGATGGCTGATAAAAGGAAGACAATGGATATAACAAAGGACAGTTCTGATATGTGCTCCATGCAGCCTACCAGAGGATCGCATGGGATTGAGCCCTCGCTGCCCACAACAGTAACCTGTTTAACAACGCACCTGTGTTGGCTTTCTGCCACCCCCTTTGTTACTTCCCTATTCCCCTATCAGTAGGCCCTAGTATTACCTCCAAAATTAGCTACATGTACTCAGCTAGTCACCATGTCTGTTTTGGGGAAAACCCAGCCTGAGATATATGCTCATATTAGGTGCATGTGCTCATATTAGTGCCCATATTAAGCACACATTCTAAATAAACATCTCTATTCTCCCAGACACCTGAGCAAATAGCCCCTTCTCTTTATTGCTATTTCTGCACTATATTGCCATCTTGTCATTCTCCTGCTTGGAAGAATTATAAACTACAGCATTGTGACTCCTGGAACTGCATATAATCACTATTCAAAAGGAAAAATGAATTGTAAACTAAAAACTTGCCTTGCAATGTGATATACAGAAGATAAAGGCAAGGAAGTGGAGAAGTGAAATCTTAGGCAAGCTTGATGCTCAATCACAGTAATTTAACCATAAAAACGACTAGGAAGAGCTTTAGGATATGTATCATGTATCATTTGGTCCCGAGTAAAGGTTATTTTTATTGCGTTAAGCTTTGAAGATTGTCCATTTGCACACAGTTGATCTATATCCAACTAGAATTGGCTTCCATGGGAGCTTTAAAATAATAATAATAACAATAATAATAAATTGATTTTGTTACAGCTTTTATTATCAATTGTAGTTAAGGAAAGGCAGAGAAGAAAAGAGGCTCAGTGTATTAATACTTGGTTAGCTAACAAGTAAAAGACAGATTGGAAAGAATTCTTCATTGGTGAAATGAGTGAGGTTCGAGATGTGTAGTTGGAATTGAAGTTGAGGAATAAAAATCCCATGACCTGACGATCTGGAGGCAACTATTTACTGTGAGACCAAAGAGATTTCCCCGAAGCTATTGGAATAGATAAAATGACACCACTTTCACAAACCAACTTGCTTCACCTTTTAAGAAATTCTCTCCAGATTTCCTTTGCCAGACATACTCAAAGATAAATAGAAACATGACTCTCAGACAAATATTTACAGGCCTTGGCACCACAGAGCTCTCCTTTCTGTAATGTTTTGTGTATTTATACGGAGGCGCACTCGCTGCCGCTGAAAGATGTCATCTCTGGAGGGTAAGGGCCAGAGGTCATCTTTAATGTGGTTTTATTCCACTGATCTCAGTAGCTGAACAGGAGGGAGAGCTTTCATTTAGTGAGGTCTGCTCCAATTCTCTTCTTCTGGTATCTCCTTGTGCTTTGCCCCTTCATCGTTTAAGGTCAAAAGTAAGATGAGAAGATGTGGCTTACGTGGAACAGTGGATAAAAAAGAGAAACTTCAAAAAGCGAAGGGCTGTTATAGAAACATGTATTTTTATTTTATTAGGTCTAGTACAAACCTCTGTAAGCTAGCGGATACTACCAAGGCTATGAGCTACAATCAGATAAATGCTGTCAAATACTCTAAGGACTTCCACTCTGCACAGCCAGAACCTGTCATCTTCCCAGACCAGGAGGTTAAGCTGAGGTTCTCAGAGGACTCTGCAGAAGAAAGCATTCATGTCTAAATCATATAGTCCCCACAAGGACATTCTGCCTAGGGCATTGCAGAGTAGATTTTTTTAAATTCCCTAAAATAAGTTTCTGGTTTCAAATTCATGAGATCCTTGAAATCTTACATAAATCCTCCCCATTTCCTGCCTTCTTTTGCCAAGGAATTTTTTAAGAATCAGCAAATGTAAATGACCACACTGTCAGAGCAGAGCCTGACACGGGGCTCTATCTCACAGTGAAATCATGACCTGAGCTGAAATCAAGAGTCAGATGCTTAACCAATTGAGCCACCTAGGTGCCACCCAGGTGGAATAGAATAGACCATTCTATTTCTTGATGGACTATTTACAGATATGACTGTTCTGAAGGTAAATTTTTGGGGTAGGAAGCTCCAGGCATAGAGATCTTTGGGTCTTGCTGTCACTAGCCCTGAGACCCTGAGGAAACAACTTCATGTCCCTTTGGTCCTCTGTTGCTTAATGTGGAAAATGAGGAGGTCACACTAGGTGACCTGTAAACTTCTCCAGTCTGATGTTCTGTGATTCAAGTAGCCATGGCTAACTTTCACTGAACACTTACCATGTGCTATTCAGTATTCCAAAAGTAATAAATGGATTACTCATGCAATTCTCCTCACAAGCCCATAAGGTAGGTATTATTTTTTATCATTGGCCCCATTTTATGGATGAGGAAACTGAGGCTCGGGGAGGTTCAGTGCCTTATGTAAGATCACATACCCAGTGAGTGACAAAGCCAGGACATGGTGAGGTACTCTGAATCTAGGGAATGCCCTGTTAACCACCAGGAAGCCTGCCTCTCCAACTACCTCTGACCTTCTTAATGCTGTCCTAAGAGTAAAAAGTGCACAGATGCAAAATGTCTCTGGTTGGGTTTCCCCAGAAACAGACATTAGAATTTTGGAAAAAAGTAGGTTATTTTGGAAATGATTTCAGGAAGCACTATGCAGATGAGTGGGGTATGGCAAAGGAAAGCCGGTGAGTACATTGAACCTTTTTGTGTGTGCACACAAGCAAGTGGGGGAGTGTCTGAGAGACAGAGAGACATACAGAGAGACAGAGAGAGAGAGAGAATCCCAAGCAGGCTCCACACTGTCAGCATAGAGCCCAATGTAGGGCTCGATCCCATGAATCAAGAGTCAGACGCTTAACCAACAGAGCCACCCAGGAGCCACTATCGTGCCCCTTAATGAATGTGTTACTACTATGGATAACTGGGGCTCCATCCTGCTGGGAGCTCTCTGAGGAACTGTGTAGAGCACAACCTGGAGGTTTCCATTAAGGGGTGATTTACAGAGGGTATCTGCCAACCAACTCCCATCCTGATTGGCTAAGTCTCTGTGGTTCTGGCTCATCTGTATTTGAGCAGAGCACACCCTCTTGGCCAGTGAATAAACACCTGTAGCCCTGAGGTGCAGGGAATCCTCAGCAAGCACAGGAACCCAGGAGGCTGAGTGGCAGGGATAAGGTACTGACAGAATCTGCTACACCTGCCTAGGAAGAGCAGGAGCCAGTGCTCAGATGCCGGCCATTTGGCTCCAGTCCTTGGCCTCTGAACAGGCAAATCACCTATGTTGACAACTGTGTAGGCTCCAAAACTACTAAGGAGAAAAACAGCCTTGCTCAATCTCCCTCCCAGGGTCTCATTGCCAACTAGGCTTCTGCCTGGTACAAGGGAAGGATCCTGGGCCATTGTCTTGTTTGGTTTTAATTCGAGATTCGGCACATTCCATGATTTATAAAAGGCCCAGGATACTTAATGAGCTTGATCTGTGCCTTGAGCTAACTGCATCTCCCTGTGCTCAGCTGCTATCGATTAAAAATAAACACTGGTTTTGTTTATCCTGGACAATTTTTTTGTCTTCTCTACAAATGTTCCATTAGCTATCGGACTCATTTTTTAGTTCAATTGCCAAGACTAGTAAAGTTTATATAAATGCAATATGATACATGCCTACCATTTGTACTCAAGTTGAAAACATTTAAAAATCATTTTAAGTAAAATTTTTTGTCTTTTAATTAAAAAATAAAACCCAGTTTTATTTTATTACTCTGTAAGATAACATTGCACCAGTAAAAGACATTCCCCAAGGACTCTAATAAAAAGAACAAATACATTATTATAATATGATTAATCCATATTAAAGATTCTCTTATTAAAGAAGGTCAGTGAGACTCATTTGGTAGCATGCTTAGAGCTGAGCTAGGAGGTCAGAGGTTGTTACTATTTGACATTTATAGACCTGGCAGCAGGATATGATGAAGTATTTGAGTGAGCAAACTGGACATGACCTAACTGCCCAATAAAACAATGCTGAACACTTGCACTGAGCATCGCAATCACTCAGTCATCTTATCTTTATATTATATTGCAGGTGATTCAAATGTAAATGACAAGTGTAACATCAAATGAACTCACAGGTTCCATGAGGATAAGATGACCAAATGGTTGCAGCTTAGGGGAAGAGGGAGCAGCAGTGAGCTCTCAGTGCCAGGGGGACCACCACCCTTTCCTTTCAGGTCAAAAGCCCCAAACCCCATATTCTCTTGGGTAGCCAGACAGACAGTAGACTACTATTTCTGTTCATTTATTTGGCTGATCATCAGGTAATCAATGAGACTTTATTGCATGCCAGACACTGAGAAGCATTGATGTTATCTTGGTGAGCAAAAGCAGGCAGGTCCTTACACTCCACAGCTTCAAAATCTGGCAGGAAAAGACAATTACGTGAAAGAAGCACAGCAATGTGAGTGCACCCAACAGAGATATGGGGAAGAATTGCAGGACAACAAGAGAGCATACAGTTGGCAATTTGACCTGATTATGAAGGTCAGGATAGGAAGATTTCCCTGAGGCAATGACGTAAGAACTAAGATCTATAAGATGAGGGGAAATTAACTAGACAAGAAGTGTAAGGGAACAGCATTCCCAAGGAAGGGAATGTATGTGCAAAGCACCCTGTGTTGGGGGGCAGTACAGGGGTTAGGATAGAGCTGGAGAATAGACTCTGAGAGAAGCATGGCTCCAGGCGAGACTAGAAAGACTTAATTGGGAGTTTTGTTTTTATCTCATTGGGGCGTATCTTCCCATGGCTCCTGGAGGCTGCCCCACACGGATGTGTGGATTTGATTGCATGTCTCCTTTGGGCAGTATGAGATGTTTGAGGGCTGAGACAAAGCCTTATTTGTTTTTACCTCCTTTAAACTTTAGCACCATAACCAGTTTAGTCTATTTTTTAATTGTATTGAAATAAAATTAACATACCATAGAACTCACTACTTTCAAATGTACAATTCAGTGGTTGTTAGTATATTCACAGCCTGTATGTCCATCACCACTAATTCCTTAATGCTTTCATCACTCAAAACAAAAACAAAAACCTCATACTTATTATCAGTCATTCCCCATTTTCCTCTTTCCTCAGCACTTGACAACCACTAATCTACATTCTGTCTTTGGATTTGCCTATTTTAGACATTTCACATAATGCAATCAGAAACGATGTGGCCTTTTTTTGGTTTGGATTCTTTCACTTAGCGTACTTTCAAGGTTGCACCATATTGTAAAATGAATCAGTACTTCATCCATTTTTATGGATGAATAATATCCCATTGCATGAATATACAACACTTTGCTTATCTGTCCATCGGCTGATAGACATTTGGGTTGTTTCTACTTTTTGGCTATTACTAGTAATGGTGCTATCAACAGTCACATACACATTATTTGTGTGAATACCTGTTTTCAATTCTCTTGGTTATATGTAGAATTAGGGCCATATGGTAATTCTGTGTGTAACTTTTTAAGGAACTTCTACCTGTTTTCCATAGCAGCCTGCACTATTTTACATTTCCACAAGTCTGCTTTTAGTGTCTGCTTTTATGATTACAGACATCATAGTAGGTAAGAAATATTATCTATGGTTTTAATTTGAATTTTGCTAATGAGGCTGAGCAAATGTGCTTATTTGTCATTTGTCTTCTGATAAATGCCAATTCAAGTTCTTTGCCCATTTTGTAAATTGGATGGTTTGTCTTTTTGTTGTTGAATTGTAGTAATGAATATTAAAACCTTTATAAGAGATATGAATTGCAAATATTTTCTCCCATCCTGCAGGTTTCTCCCATTCTTTTCAAATTCTTGACAGCTTTCTTTGATGCACAATAGTTTGTTTTTTATAAAGTCCAGTTTATATATATATATATATATATATATATATATATATATATATATATTGTGCTTTTGGTGTCAAATTTAAGAAATTCTTATCTAATCCACCATCACCAAGATTCACACTGCCTCCTTCTAAGTGTCTTATTATTTTAGCTCTTAGATCTCTGTTGAGTTCCTTTTTTGTATATGTTGTGAGGCAGGGGTCCAAATTCATTCTTTGCTTGTGGATATCTAGTTGACCCAGCATCATTTGTTAAAAAGACTATTCTTTCTCCATTGAATTGCCTTGTGCCTTTGTGAAAAATTAACTGTATGTATGTATGTATGTATGTGTGTGTGTTTGTGTATTACTGTAACTTTGTAGTAAATATTGAAATCAGGAAGTGAAAATCCTCTGACTTCATTCTTTTTGAAAAGACGGTTTTGGCAGGGATTACATAGAAGCTGTAATTCATTTTGGGGAGTATTGCTATATTAACACTATTAAGTCTTCCCATCAATAAACATGGGATGTCTTTCCATATATTAAGTCTTCCTTAATTTGTCTTAATGTTTTGGGGCACCTGGGTGACTCAGTCAGTTAGCGGCCAACTTTGGCTCAGGCCATAATCTCATAGTCCATGGGTTTGAGCCCCATATTGGGCCCTGTTCTGACAGCTCAGAGCCTGGAGCTGCTTTGTATTCTGTGTCTCTCTCTTTCTCTGACCCTCCCTGACTCATGTTCTCTCTCTATCTCTCTCTCTCTCTGTCTCTCTCTGTCTCTCTCTGTCTCTCAAAAATGAATAAACATTAAAAAAATTAATTAAAAACACACAATGTTTTGTAGTTTTTAATGCAAAAGTCTTATACTTCCTTGCTTAAGTTAATTCATAAGAGTGATGTTATTATAATTGGAATTATTTTCTTTTCTTAATGTTCATTTATTTATTTTGAAAGAGAGATACGGCAAGCAGGAGAGGGGCAGAGATGGGGGGGGGTTGGAGAGAGAGAATCTCAAGCAGGCTCCATGACCAGCTCAGAGCCCAACTGGAGGCCCAAATTCAAGAACTGTGAGGTCAATACCTCAGCTGAAACCAAGAGTTGGTTGCTTAACCAACTAAACTACCCAGGTGCCCCTTGGCATTATTTTCTTGATATCATTTTGAGATTGTTCATTGATAGTGTATAGAAATACAACTGATTTTTGTATACTGATCTTGTGTCCTGCAACTTGGCTAAACTCATTTATTAGCTTTAATATTTTTTTCCTGCAGACTTATTAGGGTTTTTCATGTATAAAATGTTATCTGCAGTGGCACCTGGCTGGCTTAGTTGAAAAAGCATTTGACTCTTGATCTTGGGTTGTGAGTTCAAGCCTTGTAAAGATTATTGAAAAAATAATGAGTGTTTGAGTTGTAAAGATAATTTAAAAAATAAAAACTTGAAATAAATAAAATGTCATCTGCCAACAGAGCAAGTTTTCATTTTTCCTTCCTAATATGGACTTCTTTTATTTCTTTTTCTTGTGTAACTCCCCTGGCTAGAATGTTCATTATAATGTTGAATAGAAGTGGTGAGCATAGACATCCTTATCTTGTTCCTGAACTTAGGGATAAAATTTTCAGTCCATCATCATTAAGTACGAGTTATTTATAGGTATTTTATAGATGGCCTTCAATTAGTCTCTTTTGAAGAACAAAAATGAACATTTTTTTAACCTCTAATAAAGAAAATTTGTTTGTTTCTAGAGGCTACCATTCAGGACTCCTCTATATGTCTTCAGTCTTCTAAGTGGTACATTGTCCCAGTCAGTGTTTTCAAATATGACTCACAAAACTCTGCATCAGAATCACCTTGATGGCTGATTTACAAAACAATTTCCTATCCAACTGATGAGTGGATAAAGAAGATACGGTATATATACTCAATGGAGTACTACTTGGCAATGACAAAGAATGAAATCTTGCCATTTTCAACAACGTGGCTGGAACTGGAGGGTGTTATGCTAAGCAAAATAAGTCAGTGAGAGAAAGACAGATATCATATGATTTCACTAACATGTGCAATTTGAGAAACTTAACAGATGACCATAAGGAAAGGGAAAATAAGATACAAACAGAGAGGGAGGCAAACGATAAGAGACTCTTAAATACAGAGAACAGAGGGTTGATGGGGGCAGGGGCTCGGGCGAGTGAGGAAAATGGGTGTTGGGCACTGAGGAGGGCACTTGTTGGGTTGAGCACTGGGTGTTCTATGTAAGTGATAAATCATGGGAATCTACTCCTGAAGCCACAACTACAGTGTATATTAGCTAACTTGACAATTGATTAAAAAATAATAATAAAAATAAAAGGCAAATTCCTGTGTTTCTCCCAAGAGTACTCTACCAAAATATCTGGTTGTAGCCCAGGGATAGGTATTTTAACAAGCCTCCAGGTGATTCCTTATAAAGTAAAGGAAAGCCAAAGAGAAGAAAATAAAAGGTATTTAGTTTTCAAATAAATTTGGGATATGCTGCCAAAATGTATATTAAATACTCAGTGTACTGCATAAAATAAACTCATTTAAGCTAAGTAATTCCAAATTTATTTCACTAAGAAACTTTTTGGGGGCAAACACCAATTAGTCATGTATAATATAGAACTAAAAATGCTAGATGATCATTTTTCATAAATCTAGTGGTAAAGGAAAAATATTGCTTTTAACTCTAAGGACCCATAAATATCAACAAACCCAGATACCAATAAAAGATGTTCAATAGTGGAGGGGCCAATATGGTGGAACAGCATGGAAATTTTTTGCATCTCTCATCCATGAAATACAGCCAGATCAGCACTAAACCATCCTACATGCCTAAAAAACTGATTTGAGGATTAACACAGCAATCTGCACAACCTGAACCACAAAACTCAGCAGGTACGTGGCACGGAGAGGTAAACTTGGAAAGAGGGAAGCCACAGAGTGCAGGGAACAGTTTTTTTCTTGTGAAGAGAGGACAGAGACAGAGGGAGAGTACAGGAAAAACAGTGCCCCCCAAAAGCAGCTGAAGAGAAAATGGAAAAGTATAAACAGCCACTGACTGAAAAAAAAGAGGGGGAGAAAGGAGAGGGTTTAAATTCCATTAAGACTCTATAAACAGGGGGAGTGCAGAGTCTGAAACTCTGCAGCTTGATAACTGTCAGTGCTCTGGTGGGAAGGGCACCTAGGATCAGAGAGCAAGGTCCGAGGGGCACTCAGGCAAAACTGGGAGAGGCCATTCCCTTGCTGAGAGGACATTTGGTAGAGGCTGGGCAGCCACCCCACAGGCAAAGGTCCCAGTGGACCCTGGAGAACAACTACATTTACTGGTGCTGAAACAAGGACATTAAGGGGAAGCCTGGTGCCAGATATGTGTTGTGACTTACCATAATACCTGAAACTCTGCTGCTACACGATCGCATGATCTTTTTCTGGGCGGGCTGGCACCTGGCCACAGTCTCTGGGCATTGGCAGCAAGCAGCACAGTCTCCCGAAGTTCCTAGGGGTGGGCGGGCACCCGGCCATTTCTCAGTAAGACCCTCCCCCAGAGGATCCCAGCAGGTCAAAGCCATAGTCCTTCAAAAGGGATGGGTTGGGAAACAGCCACATCTGAGATAAAACTCAGGAGGGAGGTGCCACCTGGGGCTTGGTCACAGACAGTGTAAAAGTGGGGAGTGGATGGTAGCTGGAGACAAAGGAGGGGTGCACAATTGCTGGCCGGGGAGAACAGAGTTCCGATACTAGAGACTGGATGGCTGGGTGATGCCATTTTCACCCCTCCCGCACATGCACATACTCGCCTACATGCACCACAACAATCCACCCCAGTAAGCTAAGCAGCACCATCTAGTGGAGAACGGAGACTTTACACTAAGCCCTGCCCAACTGGGCCAAAGTCACTCTTCAGGAGCACCACAAGTCTCTCCGCCTACTTAGTTTATGGACTATAAACTTCCTGGTTTGACTTCTAGGAGAGTTTATGGACTATAAGCTTCCTGGTTTGACTTCTAGGAGAAACCGATGTAATTTCAATCATATTTCAGTCTGTTTGCTGGTCCATCTATTAATTTTTTTTTTCTTTTCTATTCTTATTCTTGAATACAGAATGAGAAGAATTTTACTTTTATTTCCAATTTTTATTAAAATATTTTTTCTTTTTCTACTATATTTTTTACTTTTCTGTAAATTTTTCAAATTCTACTTTCCTTCCATCATTTCATTTTAGTCTATTTCCTTGTATTCCTTTTTCCAAATTTTCAAATGTTTTCCTTTTTTTCTTTTCTTTTTTCTTTTACTTTGTCTTTTATTTTTCCTTTTTTTCTCTAATCTATCAATCTTTTTTATCTAATCTATCCCTTCAACAACCGGACCAAAACACCTAGGATCTAGCATCATTTATTAGATTTTGTGTGTGTGTTGTTTTTAATTTTATTTTTACCTTATTAATTGCTTTTCTTCCTTCAAAATGATGGAACGAAGGAATTCACCCCAAAAGAAAGAGCAGGAAGAAATGACAGCCAGATACTTAACAGACACTGATACAAGCAAGATGTCTGAACCAGAATTTAGAACCATCATAAGAATACTAGCTGGGATTCAAAATAGATTAGAATCCCTTTCTGTGGAGATAAAAGAAGTTAAAGCTAGTTAGGATGAAATAAAAAAGGCTACAACTGAGCTGCAACCTCAAATGAATGCCACAGCAGAGGATGGATGAGGGAAAGCAGAGAATCGGCAATATAGAGGACAAACTTATAGAGAATAATGGAGCAGGATAAAAGAGGGAGACTAAGGCAAAAGAGTATGGTTTAAGAATTAGAGAACTCAGTGACTCATTTAAAAAAAATATCAGAATCAGGGGTCCCAGAAGATGAAGAGAGAGAAATAGGGGTAGAAGGTTTATGTGAGCAAATCAGAGTGTAAAACTTTCCTAACCTGGGAAAAGACACAGACATCAAAATCCAGGAAGCACAGAAGACACCCATTAGATTCAACAAAAAACGACCATCAGCAAGGCATATTATAGTCAAATTTGCAAAATACTCAGGCAAGGAAAGAATCATGAAAGCAGCAAGGGAAAAAAAGTCCTTAACCTACAAGGGAAGACAGATCAGGTTTGCAGCAGACCTATCCACAGAAACTTGGCAAGCCAAAAAGGAGTGGAAGGATATATCAAATGTGCTGAATCAGAAAAAAAAATATGCAGCCAAGAATTCTTTATCCAACAAGGCTGTCATTCAAAATAGAAGGAGAGATAAAAAGTTTCCCAGACAAACAAAAATTAAAGGAGTTTGTGACCACTAAACCAGCCCTGCAAGAAATTTTAAGAGGGACTCTGAGGGGAGAAATGGTGAAAAAAAAATAAGACCACAACAAAGACTACAACAATCCAGGTGCCTTATTCATACGGATCCTCATAAACACTGCATCTGCCCATTGTTCTGTGGCATGGGAAAAGTAATGGAAGAATTTCTATGGCATAATAATAATGAGATAGATATAATAACAGTAATAATTATAATTATAATTATTATTCTGTAAAAGGACTTCCATGGAATAATAGCAAAAGACCCATCCTAGAGTCCTTGGAGTGTTCCTGCTAGAATTCCCACTAGTAAAAGGCCTTATTGTCTGTCCTAGCCAGATGCAGCAAACTCCGTCAAATTTAGATCCCATTCCTCCAGGACATTCACAGTTGCCTCTTATCTCTCTCTGCACATCTGCACAGACTCCAAACAAGCTATTCCTGATGTTCTAGTTTTTACTGTCATGTTAACAGCCTTTCAGATGTCTTTGAATCAGTCAGGTGGGACTTGTGTGGTTTTTTTTTTTTTTTTTTTTTTTTTAGCTAGAAGAGCACAAGCCCCAAGCACTATTTAGCTGTAGGGGACAGGAAAAGCATAGGGAAAAGAATTTGTGGCAGAAGTTATTATCCCTTCCCCTTGCCTTTAAATTCAGTGGTGAGGTATGGATTTGTTTGCTGTTTCATTATTTAAGGTGCCCCCGGTTTCATGAATAAGACTTTCTATAAAGATTTCTGGGATGCTTCCACAGGATTTGTGTGTCTAAAGAAATGGGGTCGGATCTCAGCCAACCCTCCACACTCAGGAATAGGAGCATGTCTGCCACTGGACCAATACTGAGCATGCTCTGGGCTCCCATGAGGATTCTAGCCCATATTTTGGCCCTTTTCCATGACCTCTTTCAAATTCTCCCCTTCAAGTCAGTATGTCCTATAGGTAACTACATCCACCAGCTTTGGAAACAAAATCCTCCCAAGGGTAGCTTGTGGAAGCCACTCAGGTAATGGCTACTGGCTTTTGCCAAACCAGCAATTGGCATTGCACCCACATATACCCTGGGCTTAACCTTTGGGGAGGATCAAATGAATTATTCCTTTATATTGAGCAAGTTGCCAAGTTGAGTATCTGAGGGAAGGGGACAGACTTAGTGAGTTAAAGGTTGCAATTAAAAATTTCTTAGAACACTGTTGAGTTCCCCCAAATTCTTCTTGGGGAGGGAGGAAGAACAGCACAAATGAATTACTTTCTGTAAAATATATGTAAAATCTATCCTTGACCCTTATTGACTAGGAAGAGGGAAACATCTGAGGGCTATAGGCAAACAGTTGCACCTTTAAGGACACACATCACACCTACATCACACATGTTGGCTTAACTCCCACCCAAACCTTGCTGTTTGTTGTGCAGATTAAGGCAGTAAACTTAAGAGCAAGAGCAATTTGGTGCCCAACACTGCTATCCCCTCCCTAAGTATCATTGTCTGTAAAGTCCTTCAGAGGCCTTCCCTGCCATCATTTTCAGCCATGTCTCCTCTCTACCCTTACTCATTCCCTCTTAAGGAGCAAGACAGGCCTGATCAGTTTCCTTGGGGTCTATCACATGCTTCATTATCTCCAGGGCTTTATCATGCTGCCAGACAACTTTCTTTCCACTTTATCAGTGGAGTTGAAGATACCAATGCCTTAGTGAGTACTTCCTGTGTACTAAGCATAGTGCTGTGATCTCTACATTACTTCATTTAATCCTCATTTATGAGATGGTGCTAATATGATATGTGACTTTGAGAAAGTAATTTCAAATTTCTGAGCTTCTATTTTCATATTGGCAAAACAGGGACAAGAAGAACACCCATCTTGGGGTGCCTGGGTGGCGCAGTCGGTTAAGCGTCCGACTTTAGCCAGGTCATGATCTCGCGGTCCGGGAGTTCGAGCTCCGCATCCGGCTCTGGGCTGATGGCTCAGAGCCTGGAGCCTGTTTCCGATTCTGTGTCTCCCTCTCTCTCTGCCCCTCCCCCGTTCATGCTCTGTCTCTCTCTGTCCCAAAAATAAATAAAGGTTGAAAAAAAAAAAAAAAGAAGAACACCCATCTCATGGTTTCAGATTTCATGGGATAATCCACATAACACTCTGAGCATAGTCTCTAGGTTTTAGTAAGTGCTCAGTAAATGTGAGCTAACACTAATAATATTCCCATTATTTTTTACAGATAAAGGTTTAGAGGCAATAAAGCACTCTTCCAAAGTTATACAGATACTGAGCGGTTCAGCTGGGATTCATATGTCAAACTTCAGCATCTTTGCCCTTAACCATAATACTCTGCTACTTCTGGACACCACTCATCTTGCTAGATGAATTTTAAGTTCTTTCTCTGACAAATTTTCAGGAGCTCACAGTAAACTTTCTCTGTCTTCTGAATTCATAACATTTATTATCTATGTCACTTATTTACTTTAGTATGTTCTAATCTATATTTCACATTGTAACCTAAATGGTAATCCACAACATGTAGACTCAATCACGTTGACTGAGTGTGCTGCCATGGGAGGGAGATGAAAACTAATGGAAGCTTTGCATAAATGAGTGCAAGATTGCAGTTATGGTAAATGCCACGAAGGAGAGATGTTGGATGCTTATGAGTGTGATGGAGGAGATGTCAGATATAGTCAGAGATACAGTGAAGGACAGTTTGAGATATGAACAAAGAGAAGTTGCCAAGGTAAAGAGGAGAAGGAAGAGCATTCCAGGCAGGGGGCACAGCATATGCAAAAGTGCAGAGATCTCATGATGGAAGGCATAATGGAGCATTTGAGGGATCAGAAACTGGTAAGCATCTGTAGTGGACATGGGCAGAGGAAACTGCAAAATTCAATGGATACCAGGCATTGAAGAGTTCTAAAGGCCATGTTAAGAAGTCTAAATTTAATTTAGACAATGGAAAAATTTGAGAAGGATATGATGTAATTAGTTTTTTTTTTTAATGTGACAGAAAACATGTCCTTGCCTGTGGTGAAGGGGCTAGATTATATAGGGGCAATATGCATGCAGGGAGACAATCAGGGGGCTTGTGCAGCATTCCACCTGAGATATGGCAATATCTCAGATAAAAATGATGGAGATACACGTATGATGGCAGTGAGATATAGTCAGGGAGGTCAGAGATGCCTTCTCTAAGGTGACAGTTGAGCAGAGATATGAAGAAACCTACAGCCTCTTCATCATGTCTACCAGCCAACATCTGTACTTTCACTCTTAGAGATGGTTAACTTTATGTGTCAACTTGACTGGGCCATGATACCCATATATTGGGTGAAACACTGCATGATACTGTAAGGTGTTTTTTAGATGGCATTAACATTGAAATCAGTAGACTTAGAGTAAAAAAGATTATGCTCTATACTGCATAATGTGGATGGGCCCCATATAGTCAGTTGAAAGTCTGAAGAGAAAACAGACTGAGACCCTCTGAAGAGGAGGAAATTCTGTCTGCAGTCTACTTTTGTTTTTTGGGGTCTTTTTTATTTAATTTAATTTTAATCCCAGTATAGTTACCATACAGTGTTATATTAGTTTCAGGTATACAATATAGTGATTCAGCAATTCCATATATTACTCAGTGCTCATCAAGATAAGAATACTCTCTGGACTCCAGTACAGCATCAGCCTTTCTCTGCATCTCCAGCATGCTGGCCAACAATGCAGGTTTTAGTCAGTCTCTCTCTCTCTCTCTCTCTCTCTCTCTCTCTCTCTCTCTCTCTTCTCTCTCTCTCTCTCTCTCTCTCTCTCTCTCAATCTCTCTCTCTCTCTCTCTCTCTCTCTCTCTTTCGGTGTGTGTGTGTGTGTGTGTGTGTGTGTGTATACACACTCATGTTATTATAGAAGACTAGCTGTTTTCTCCCATTATTAGCCAATACTTTCATCAGATCCCAGCCCCTCTTGACCACTGAAATATTTGCTAGTGTTTTTTCCCTTTCTCCTATGTCATCAGTTTTTGTTTTGTTTTCTTTTGCTGCTGGATTGTTTGTAGCATCGGGCCTATTTCCCATCCTAAAAAAGATCTCCTTTTCTACATTCCTTGGAAAAATGGCTGATTCCAGATCTGGGGAAGAAAATATACAAGATAAGCTTGCAACGTTTTGTTGCACCAAAGAGCAAGGAAGCTATCAAAAACCATTAGGATCATGTCTAAAAGACTCAGGAATCTATTTGAATAGGCTCTTATTGACCAATGATGGGACAGTTGGAGTACTAATAAGGATAATAAATTCAGTGGATTGGAACATACCAAATAGTTTTAAATTTATGTTTATTTTTCTTAATGATATGTAAAAGTAAAATTATTGGACACTTTTAGAAATTACTAAGGAACCAATTCAAAATTTTTAAAACATAAATAAACAGAAAGCATGAGAATTTTTCCTGCCTTTCCTATTGGGGCTGTAACTTTGATAACCTAATAGAAGTTTTTCTTTATAGATGATTGACATTAATAAATGGAGAACAAAAGATACAATTAGAATATCCCCATTTTGCAGCTCTTAATAAAATAATGGTGTATGTGTATATTTGTATGTGTATATACACATATATACACACAAACATGTTTGCATATTTATGTGTATGTGTGCAAGTGTGCATTTGTATGCTGGATCTAATATAGCCATAACTATTAGATAGTGGCAATACCGGGGACAGAATGGCATGTTAAATGACGTTAATAATGTCATTAGCAAAATCTCCATTATGAGATATTATACAGAACAAAAATAATTGCAAGAACAAAGGAAGAACAGAAGGAAAGAATAAAAGAAGGCAGGAGAGAAGGCAGGAAGGAGGGAAAGAAAGGGAGAGCAGACTGACAGTTTAATTAAAACAGATTTAAAACAGAAAAGTGGTTACTTCTGGGGGAGTGGTATAGATGAGTAAGGGGCATGAGGAAATCTGGGGTGCTAGGTATGTTCTATATTTTAATCTGGATATTAGTTATACACAAATTCATTGAGCTGTATATCTTAGTTTATTTTTCTCTCTTTACTATATTTTATATCTTCATAAAAATGTGGAAGAGAGAGAGAGACTAATTTAAAAGACATGCCAACTACATGAAACATATGGGCCTTATTTGGAGCTTTATTTAAACAAAGAAACTGAAAACAGATGAGACAACTGAAGATGTGTGAACTGTGACTGTTTGCTCATTAATGCATTACGGATGTGTTTCTTAGTAGTGTTTCATCTTTTGGAGGTATGTTCTGAAGTATTTACGGGTAGAGTGATATCGTGTCCAGCATGTGAGAGGCAATGCTGCAGTAGGGTTACACACATAAGGATTTCAACTGCCAGGAAGAGAGAGACCTGAATAGAGAAGAAGGTTGTGCATCTTAGGCCAAAGTCTTCGGTCAGTGAAGGTGAGTGTGCAGAAGGTTAGTAGATAACAGGGGAGGCAGCCCAATGGCACAAATCTCAGAGGAACAGAATTTTCACAAGCAGGTAGAGTAGCAGCCCTCTGAAACATCCAGGAGAGATCAACTGCCCTCTTGGCCCAAAGGTTGGAGCAGGTAAGAAAATAAATAGCACCTGCATGCCTGATCCTGCTGTAATTGTCACACACACCTTGTGCTCCCTGGTACAGTTTGTTAAAGATTTCACATCTGTCGTTTTATTAATTATAATTTGTTTTAAAATGTGTCTTCTTATCTACATAGTAGCATTAAAAACAATCTTGCCAATTAGATTCCCTTTAACCATAACATAGAATGATGAATAAACAAGATACTGAGAAAAGATCAAATCAAGTAAATAAGTTAAATGTATTTTGTATAAAATCAAAATCTTGTTGATAAATTTCTATCAAGATGTTCCCACTGGAGGGGAAAGACAAATAAACCTAGAATTATTCTAAAAATGAACACATCAGTACAGCATACCTACTATATTTCAAGTACTGTAAATGTAGAAATACTGTATTGTTGTGGAGGTTGGATCTCCCTGTACATTTCCAAATTTATAGCTACACCCACCCAACAGGTGTCAAATCTAACACATGCCTATCTAAGCCTTGGCGATGGATAAATAAGAATTGTTTTAATCCCTCTCATGCTTTGTTGTTCAATATATACCCTTGTAAGTATATTACAGTTAATATAAGAGGCTCTAGCAATTATGAGTTTATTTTTCACCCTAATAAGACACAGTTCCACAAATTCACCAATGCCTGGGGTTATTCTTATGGTCTGCCATTTTTAGCATGGCTCTTCCATCCTAATGTTCTCTACCTCCATCCTCATAAGCTGAATTCCAATCAAGAAGAGGAAGGAGCAAGAAAGCAGGGGCATTGCACTTATTAAAAAAGAACAATTTGCTAAAACCCCCAGTAAATGCACTTAGATAGCATTGCCCAGAACCATGGCACATAATCACAGGTAGCTGCAAAGGAGTCTGGGAAACATGTCTTAAAAAAAAAAAAAGCTGGGTACATTGCCATCCCAAATTAAATTGGGTTTGCTAGTAATGAAGAAGTAAAAGTAAAAGTGGGTATTTCACCTATAACTAGCAACATTTATCATAGGTATATAATATAGACACATATACATATATATACAACTAGTATGCAAACATATTAAGGACTAAATTATAGAAAAGATTAGAACAAATACTATTTCTTTTTTTTTTCCTCTATGTACAAGCATTACAAATCTATTAAGAGGATATGCCTTGGGATATTAGTTTATACTGCTCTTGTATTTCTCTAGTAATATTTAAATATCTCATGCCTCTCATACACATTGGGGATTAGTCTCAATTTTCAAGGACTAAGATACCTAATTAAAGCAGAAAGCCTTACTAAATCACATCAAATTATACCCTTTGGGGGCAAAAGGATGTACAGCAATGAAAGACATATATACAGTGTCAAATTAGTTCTATTTTTGCATTTCTTTTTTCTTTGCTCTTCCCCTTTTTCCTAAATACATCTTCCCAGAAGAACTACCCTTCCCTCACTCTTCAGGGCTTCCTTCCTCTTAACTGCTCATATATTCACTCTTTCCAATTTTGAAGGTTTTTGAAATATCCAAGAAAAATATTTGATCTCAGAGATATGAAAGGAAAGATTTTGTCTTCAGCCATCCTTATGAATCCCCCAGTCTTTACAGATTTAAAACATTCCCGGAGCACTAATACAGGAATTTTTCACAATTTTATTATTTAAAATATTTATAATTCTCAATTATGCAAGTAATGGGCAGCTTTATTGCATTTATCATAGCTCTAATTTTTGCCAGTCAGTGTGCTTACTATGTAGGCAGTTTATAAAATGGAAAGGATATACGCAGTCAAGTTTATCTTTCAACTCTCCCTTGTATTTACTGCACCTTCAACCAGCCAGGTTCCAGGGATGAATATCTACAAGTGCCATCCATGCAATACCCTGCCCAATGAAGAGAACCTCAGGAAATGTAATGGGTCTTCCTTGACCCATAACATCTGTGTGGCTTGGACCGCTGCTGAGAGCCTGAACTCCATTTCTCTTGTCAAGAGAGGTTACTAAGACCTAGAAAACATCCCAAAGGAGTGTGAGGTGGATGAAAGGTATGGAAGGGAAGCACAGCTCAGAAAATGACACAGCAACAAGTCTTACTAGCTCAAAAAGATAAATTCTATTTAGGGAATGTAAAGCTCATGGCATCAGAGACTTTGCAAAGCCTTTGCTAGTTCCAGGCTTGTAGGATGTCCAGCCCCAGTTGTTAATCTGCATCTTGGCCATCTAATCCATTATTGAGATCATTTCTTCAAGGTTTCCAGCTGTGAGCTGGGTCACCTTCGTCTGGCTCTCAACTGTACCTCGTGGACACTGTATCTACACTTTCTCTATTGTTATCTATAATAGTCTCAGAGCCCTCAGTTACTCTTACTGATAACTTATTAAGAAACCTGTGTGATATATTCCTAGCACTATTCTAAGCAAAATATAACTTAATCCTCACAAAGATTCTATGAGGTAGTTACTATTATCACTACTATTTTTCTCATGAAGAAAACACAGAGATCAGGTAATTTGCTCAGCATCATTTAGTTAGTCAGTGGTGGGTCTGGAATGACACCCAGGTTTTTTGGCTCCAGCCTTTAACCACCAAGCAATTGTGTCCCATCTCATTGTACTAAGGAGCCTTGGCTTTTATGTTGTCAAATTTTACTGATCAAGAAATTCCTATGAAAGCTCCTGTGAAAGATGGTTGTTCAGCTCTGACATGTATTACTTCCTTCCTTGTGTAGGAATTTGTTACCCAAGTTTGTTACCCAAGTCATCAATGGTGAATCTAATCTTGTATGACTGGTTTCATGTCCAATAAAAAGGACAGGCAGAAGTTGAGATCTCCAGTTAGGAGAGTGCTGTTATTTCTCTTCCTTCTCTCTCTCTAATGAGACACAAATGAGAGATCTGCAATTTGGCCTCTCTATTCCATTAGCCAGGATACTGGCTAAAATTTGGAGGCAAACCAGCAGGGTTGTAATACCTCAGCCACCCTTGGAAACAAAGTCACTATCATAGTTTGGCAAAGCATGGTGAAATGTTCCAAACTCACATGTTTTATTTTAGTTGAAATAGAATTGAATAAATAGCCAAAGCCAACCTGTGTGATGGCATCACAATGGAGAGAAAAGTCAGAACCAAGGAACGTGCATCTTTTTATCCACTAGGCAAGCAACTGCCTTCAAAAGTTCCTTATTCCTTCCTTTTGTCCTCAAGCTAATCAGGACTGCATACCTAGCTTCTCTTACATGATCAATTTTGACCTAAAACCAAAATGTTCTGACTTCCCATTGGATAAGAGGCACACAACTAGGCCCTGAAGATAGAACAGTGAGCTGGACACAGCCTCACAACAGATGGTTCAACCATAAAATAGCGATATGAGTTCTAAGAAAAATTGTGTGATGGGATTTCCAGGAGAATTAGTCAACTAAACCATGGGGTTATGAACGCTTGCAGAAAGCAAGAGATGTCTAGGCTGGGGAGGGTGTCCCGAGGCTCTGTGTTTCTAGCAGTGCCTGGTTACCTAAGCAGGAAGTAAATTGGGAGCTGCCTGCTACACTGGCACAGTCTGAAAAAACACACAGACTAAGCAAAAGAAAATAGCTTTATATTTTATAGGTTATTTTATAGGTTATTTAAACAGGTTTAAATTTAAGGGGGAAATATAGAACTATTCTAAGTCTTTAGCAGAAAAACTACGTGGAGGAAACCCACTTTCTTTTCAACTTCCCAACTTCTTACATAGTGGATTTTCTTGGAGCAAAGTGAGCATAGTTCTTCCACAGCTGTTTCTGGTCATTTCTGCTGGTCACTCTGTGTGGTGGTTTCCACAACTGCTGGGTCACCATAGCAAAGGCAACATGAAACTATGACCCTTCTTGCTGTGGAGGAAGACCCACTTGCGACAGGGCTGGGATGCTGTTAAGCCCCAATTCAGATTTTCTTTCTTTCCTGGGAAGAGGGCCCTCTTACATCTTCTATTCAAACAATGGATTCATGCTATTATATAGGATGACCATTAAATATCCATTTCTCAATGAAAGAAAAGCCAGTCATGAAAGGCCTAAATGTGGAATGGCTTTATGTAGACAACCTTAGTTTTAGAAACAAAAACTTAAGTTTCTGATATGCTTTAATTTAAAACATTTGTTCTTTCCAGAGAGAAAAGAATTTCATCATTTGGATGGCTCCTCTCTCTCTATGCTAAAGACTAGGTAACATACATGAATAAGAGGAAACGACTTCTAAAATTATGTAAGTCCTAGAGAAATAATAAAATGACTAAAGAGACTGTTCATGAAATGTGAAGGGAAACAGAGTGGACAAAATAGAATAGTACTCCATGCTATATATAGTGAGGCTTCTGAGGCCAGGTTTATCTTTCTTTTTGGGAAATCATGACAAGTATGCAAGCAATGTATCATGCAGTAAATCAGCGTCTGCCACCTTCTTCTAAAGAGTAGCTGTGTTTTATTCCCTTGAAGCTTAACCAAAGGTGAGACTACTGTAGGTATTGCCAATGAAACCTGTGTATCCAGGCATATAGAAGAAGTAGGCTCATAGTACCCAATCAGTAACTGTTGCAGACAAAGTGTATTGACTATCTACAAATCCATTCCCTCCTTTTTATGCATAACAAAGCTCTGTTTGCTTGGGCATGGAGGTGTGTCCAACACAGGAGAGATGACTACCCCCATAATGCTGGAGTGACTTTGTGACACAATTATAATGAAGTAGAAGTAGAAGACTGCTACAAGCTCTGGGTAAACATCTGCTTTTCCTATTAAAAGCAAAGATATGGTTACTTGAACACAATTGTGATAACTGGAACAGCAGCAGCCATGCTATCCCCAAGGAGTCACATCAGCACACTAAAAATGACACGGCAGAGAGAAGATGTTTAGATCTTTCTTAACAGTGTTGAGCAGCTGTACCTACCCTGGACAACCTAACTCTGGAATGGTGAGAAAATTGTTATGTACAAGTAAGTTTTTACTCAACACAATAATTCTATTACTCATATCCTTAGAAGCATATGTGAGAAGAGATGAAGAGCATGCTCTTCCTCCTCCACGCCCATCACCACCCTCTCACCCCTGCCTGTGCCCCAACTCCCACCATGGAGAGCAGCCTGTTAGAGTAGAAAAATATCTGGGTTGGAATAAGAATACCTGGGTTCATTCCAGCTACATAACCTAATAACAATATAATACTCTCAATTTCTTCTATAAAAAATCAAGACTATGATATGAGTTAACAGTACATTTGCCAAATAACATAAAAAGTGTTGGTTGCCTTAGAGCCTCAGTAAATCAGAAAGTGGATAGGGTAGAAAATCTCAATCAATCAAAAAAGTAGATGGGGGTAGGGGATAAATAGCATTTTTTAATTCTCTATGGATAAGCTTCAATGTCACCCAGTTTTTACCACCATATTCTGCATTTCCAGAATATCTAGTCCCCTTGTTATCTTATTAGTTTAGTCCTACTCAGAGTTACTTGACCTTCACTATGGGCAGGTAACCAAAGCTATCTATATTTTGTAGACTTCTTGTAGCAAGAACTAGTAGTTCTTCTCTGCTCTGGGTTTCTTAAATTGACATATATAGAAGAGATATGACATATAATTTTACATATTGGAAAGATCATTTCTCTATGCCCAACATTTTTTTTTCAATTGAAAATGAAGTCAGCAGTGCAGTTGGTGAAGGTACCCCTGTTGTTTAATCCTTATTTAATGTAAACCAATCCTCATGAGAAGACACTGGAAGGATCAACTCCCAATACAATGTGCAGATTGAAGCTATGAGTTTCCATTAGCCTTATGACAATTTACACAATCAGAACTAATCTCAAGAACTAATGCAACTTAGATCTTCTTTTGCTTCTAAGATCCACCTTGATTTTTAAAAGCTATTATGAAAATACACCTAAAGAAAACACAAGAAACTAAAATTATACCTACAATAAACATAAGATGTGAGTACATGTTACATGATATTTTTTTACAATTCTGGTTGTTTTTAATTGAACACTTGTTGCTCTAACTAAATGGAATTCACTATGCAAAGCAGACTGCTCAGGCAATTGAGCCATCTGACTGGGAAATTCTTTACAGTCTTTATAAAAAAGACAGCAATCTCTCGCCTTAACTATGTTTTGTCAGAGCTTTCAACTACCCTCTGGGAAATTCAGAGAAGGCATAGTCAGCCCTGGTGTCTAGATGTGAGCTCTTAATGAAGGAATGTATTGTTCTGCTCTCCCACTCAATAGAGCACGGTGGGTGGGTTTGCTTCACGAAGACTCACTCACCCAGTGGATGACAGGCAATGAGGTGTCCCCAGTTGGCCCATGATTAATAATAAGGGCACACTTAGAAGAGCAAAGTTGCACATGATAGAGTCTTACACAGACTAATGTCCCCAGCAGGAAGAAATCTTTTTCTAATGAATTCATGTTTTCTTTACTGCTATTTTGTCAAGAGGCCATGTAGTACTGAAACACAAAGCTAACAAAAACAAATATATATTTTTAAACACCATTAAGAGCAGCATTTTACTCACAGCAGTCTGCATTGATTTTGTCAAAACCAAAACTGTCTCTGAGCCTCAGTTTCCTTGTCCTTAGAATAAGATTATAGTAAACAACCTCTAATTTTCCTTTCTCTAATAAGGTTCTGTTATGGAGCCCAACACTCTCTGATTTAAAGAAGACTTGTTTCTTTACAGTTACTGAATTGAGGCTGAACATTTTTGTGTCAGATACCATCTGGGCTATGTAGGAGTTGTGAGACTTTTACCAAATTATCTAGACTGTCTTAACTTTATTTTTCTCATCTATAAAATGGGCATAATAATGGCACTTCATTCATGGGGTTATTAGGAAGCTCTAAGTAGATCTTACCTGGAAAGCACTTAGAATAATGACTGCTGTGATACAGACTCAATACATGTTGGTTATCTTCATTATCACAGAAAGGCACCTGTGGTCACTGATACTGTGGGATTTAGATTGCACCATGGACTTCCCTGACCAGAAAATTCTCCCCTAGCCCTCTGCCAAGAGTTTTACAGGTTGAAGTAGATGTCTGTGAATTTAAAACAGCTTCTTTTAATATGTAAGTACTCCTGAAGGATGAACAAATTAAGCTACGCCAGTAATTCACTCTTTGATGTATATTATTTTATTATGTCCTCTGGCTAGTTGGGGACAATGTGCCGAGAGCCAGCTTGTTCTGGGGGAGGAATGGAAGAGAATTTATGCAATACCAAGCCACTCTGGATGGCATATGGGGGTGGGCAGCACAGGGCCAGAGAAACTGGCAGAGAAAAGAACAGCAGGCAGATGAACCAGACACCAAAAATGACTTGGTCTAAGGCCAGACTTGATTCTTGAAATAGTAACCTGTTACTACTTTGAGGCAGGAACCAAGTTCTGTTCATCGGTACACCCCAGAACCTAACACAGTAGCATAGTAATAAGAATATAGGAGCTAATCAATGTGTTAAATTGGGTATCAGTGCACAACACCCCACTTCTTTTTTTTCTTTTTCTTTTGTAAGTAAATTCTTACTGGATCACAGCCAGGCCCATTCGTGTGTGCACTATCTGTGGTTGCTTTTATGTTCAATAACAGATGTGAGTAGTTGTGACAGAGACTGCATGGCCTGAAAAGCCTACAATATTGGTTATTTTTTGCAATCTGGCCCTATACAGGTAAAGTACACCAAACTTTGCATTAAATAATTGATGAACGCATAAGTGAATGAATAAACATAATTGTACAATTTTTTAAAACACATTTCAAAAAAAACCTAATAAAGACAAGACGACTGGCCAGTTTTTGCTTTAGGACAAAGAAAATGGTAAAAACAGAGAAGAGACAGATAAGTAGAGTTGGAAGCTCACTACTGCTAAATAATGAACCACATTCAAACCCACTCTCTTTAGCATGTACTTGTGTTCTGTTTATTTTCAAAATCTATGTTCAAAGCATTCCATGTTTGGTGGATGAGGTGGGGGTAGAGTGTGGTAAGAGTAATAAATAGTCAAGGACAAATAATATGAGAACTTTTCCAGGATTTTATTGTGGAATCAAATCACATAGCAGAGAGAATACTTTTTATTTACCTTGCTAATTTCTGCACTGCTCATCAAAGGAAGACAAGTTGAAAGGGTAATTAGTATACTTGGTGCACCTGGAAGACAGGCACCATTTTGTAAAGTAAGTACTCCTCAGTTGGGCATTAGTAACCACTTGAACCCTATGACCCTGAAGAGATTTGGGTCTGGAATCTTTGCTCCAAACTACTCATTAAGTTTAATCTACAGTGGACTGCCAGATTTCTCTAACTTTGAGCCAGAGAAAACCAAGAAGGGATAAAAATAAAGAAGCCATTTTACCAGCAGGAGCACTGTTGACCTCATAACTTGATGACTTTAAGGAGTGTTTGGAGTTTGAAGTAGAAAAGTAGAACACACATGTGAGATGTTCTGTGGTTAAGAGTTTGGACTGACTTCTAAATTTTTTTTTAATATTTATTTTTGAGAGAGAGACAGAAAGCGAGTCGGGGAGGGGAAGAGAGAGACGGAGACACAGAATCTGGAGCTGTCAGCACAGAGCTGGACGTGGGGCTCTAACCCATGAACTGGGAGATCATGACCTGAGCCAAAGTTAGACGCTTAACTGACTGAGCCACCCAGGTGCCCCTGGACTGACTTTTAAAAACTTAGTTATTGTTCTCCTAAAGCAACCCCAAATTGTGTGAAGACAGTCCTTCAGAATAACTTAGACTAAAAACTATGGTGACTTTATGTGATGGCTGGTTTATTTGGTTCCTTAATCTGCTTTTAATATTGCCAAGTTTTAATCAGACTGTGCTATGAAGATGAAATTAAGATGTAAAACAGGATCAGTATGTTGACTAACACTCTAAATATCACAACTCCTGGGGAAGAGATGGAAGCCACAAAAAGCTGGAAATCCTACCAGCTCCTGGGAAATAAGCAAAGGAAGAAAGATGTTGCCTTATCCAAGGAATAAGCCACTGCCCTTGCCCCCTGGCTGATGTGAAAAGAGACCCAAATTGTGGCCATTGCCTTTTTTTCTTGTTCCAGTATGTGCTCCTAACTCAAAGGGAAACCAGTTTGTTTCATAAAGAGTTCCATATTTTTTTTGTACCAGCTATATATCACATTTGCTTTTACTTCACTGAAGAGAAGTTCTTTTGCTTTCATTTAAGGAATGTTTTGTGAATGGCAACAGGAAGGTAGGTAATTTCAAACCACAAGCCTCTGGCCAGAAACCCAGCTCAGAAGTTTCTCCTTCAAACTTGTTTTATTCTTTCTCTTCATCTTTGTCACCATCAAAACATTTGCCAGGGACTTATAATTCAGGCAGTAATATAAAGGGAGGGTCAGAGACAGGTGTTTGTGCAGAGGTATATCTGTGTGTGGGGGGGCGGGGTTTGGCAGGAGGAGATGAAAACATTACTTACAGAGAGAATCCTGTTACCAAATACTCAAGAGTGGTCAAGAAATAAAACAATGCAGGCTTGCCTTGTTAGAACAAAGAGTGTGTTAAAGGACTTAGGAGGGAAGAGTGATTATGGAAGACCTTATATTCTGGGCTAAGAGGTTTATACTCTATTCTGAATCTAACAGAAAAACACTGAGGAATTTAGAGCAAAGGCTGATTTGGCCAAAGTAGTTGATTAAACTAACAGCAGACTTGGAATGGAGTTGAAAAGAAAAATCCAAAGACAGGAAGAAAAAAGTCTCAAGAGTTGGGAGGAATGGTAGGAAAAGGCCCAGAATTGAGTGAAAAGATAGATTTCTCAAGGATAATAAAGGAAAAAAGTCTGGGACTGATTTAGGATGAAAAGACAGCAGAACAAAAGATAACTTTGATATTTTGAGTCCAGGTGACAGGAAGGAAGAATGATGAAACCATCAACAGAAATGGAAAAGTCTAAAGAAAGAGTCAAATTGCAGAACAAGATGTTGAGTTAGATTTTAGACAGGTAGAGTTAAAACTTTGTCACCATCTTTTCTCTTCCCATCACACACTTATTCTAATCAGTGTCATGAGATAATCAAAGATGATTTGGCTTATCATGGCACTGCATTACCCAGCATGGCAGTGCCATTAATCTACTGGCAAGAGACCATGCCACTCTTTTACTTCATGTCAATTTCAGGAACATGGAATTCACTCTTTGCCACAGAAGAGGAGGGGAAAGTTACAGTAAACTCTTAGACAGGTAATTTGCTTCCAGACAAGGAAAAAGCGAAGCTGTATGTAGATATGGCTTCCTCACCCACTGCTTTTCCAGCTGCTTTGCCAGGGCCTCCATCTTGCAGTCCCTGACCCCTCTCAGAACGACTGTGAACTGAGCAGGTGGTAAGATGTGTCCTAGAAAGCATTTTTCTTCAATATAAGTTATAACTTTGTACTGTACAATTATTTCTTATACAATAGCAGAACAAAAATTTTCTTATTGATGTTCTTTCAAAGAAAAAAAGCAAATAAAGGAAAGAGGAAGAAAAAGAAAGAAAGGTATGGGGGGAGAGAGGGAGGCATGAAGAGAAAAGTAAAGAAAGAAAAGAGGTAGGGAGCAAAGGGAAAAACAAGAGAACAAATAGAAAGAGAAAATTGAGTCAAGGAGAAAGGAAGGCACGAATACTCAAAACAGAATTAAAAAACTTTTTAAAAAATTAGGTAAATCACTTTCATATCTCTGAATCTTCACTGTTCCTATTGGTAGAGAGGTATAATGATGCATTATTATGCACCTAAGGGACAGGAGATGAGGTGAAATGATACTAATTATGCAAAAACAGAAAAGTAATTGAAAAAAAGTCTAACAATCTTAAAATGTGAATATTAAAAATATGGAATGATCAAGAGCCATATTAAAAATTAAAATAATAAATCACATTAAATATGATATTAGTGTCACATTATTGGTTTTTTCTCACACTAATGGGCAACATATTCAAACACTGAATATTAATATCACCTATTAGAAAACCAATCATAATAAAAGTCAATGATGGTGGATAATTAGGTATTAGCGAAACCAAGCCACACTGGCAGAAATAAGGATTTTTTTAGAATACAAAAAGATATTATCTTGTAGTTCCTCTAACTAACAAAATTTCCTTTGGGTGATAAGTATATCTGAGACCAGCTCTTAAGTTTATAATAACTTATCTCTTGCACATTATCTACATTTACTACATAGCAAAGTTAATTAAATAACCTATCAGGAATACCTCTCTCTTCCCATTCCATATTTTTCCACTTATAACAAACAAAACGAAACAAAGCAAAGATCCTGACCCCAAATACAAGATAATGATATAAAAGCAAAGTTTGGGGACTGACTTACATTAGATGAGGGGCTAATAGCCTCTGGGCTTTCTTTTGTCATCAGAGATCAACGTGTAACTATAATTCTTTTTTTCTTTTTTTTTTACTTCTTACATATAGGTAAGTTTCATAAATAAAAGGGACCCTTCAAAGATGGGCTTTTCTCTTTTAATTGACAGACCAAGACAATGGTATGTAGCTTCCAAGAGGAGCTTACATAAGTGAAAAGAAAGGCAAAGACATTAGATAAGAGAAAGATGAAGAAATGAGCATTTAGAGGGTTAATGGAAGACCTTGTTGACTCCCCAGGAACCTCCTAAAAGCCCGTCTTGTAACTTCCATCCAACCCTGGGGGAGGGGAAAGCCCGTCCCTCTTCTTAGAAATAAATCCTCATATGCATCCTCAAGATATGAACTCCTTTTGACTTTGGATGTGGCTGGGACACTTGCCTTCTTTTGACAATGCCAGTTCCACCACTGTAGACCTTGTCCATATTCTACACAGCTCCAAGCACCTATGTAAGAGCTTACAAATGCTAACTAAGAGTATGAGCTCAGCTGTGAAATAATGCAGTCAAATCCCAGCACACAACTTTATATCTCCAGACATCCTTCTCCCATTTTGTACTGCCACTAAATATGTTACTTTCTAAAAGGCAACACATAAAAACAAGTGCACTCATTGAACATTTGTTTGTGCTAAAATGTCTAGGGGGATTCCTAGATCCTACTTTAAAAAGGTTAGAATGATCCCTCAAATCTTATAAGCAGATAGGAGTCTTTCAGCTGGTGAAGCCCAGTATTTGTTAGCACACTTTTATTTACTAGTAATAGAGTTTATCTGCCATCAACTTATTCTATTATCCCTTACTGGATGATAGAGAGCTCTGGCTACTGAGCTCCTATCTTTTCAGTTCTCTGATTTAAATAAATCTGCTTTGCAAAAGGTTAAATTTATATGACCAATTAATCAATTAGGAGCAGTTTCATTTCAAAATGCCTGCTTATCCAAATGTTCCATTTCTGGTTGTTCTTAAAATGTAGAAAGTTTGAAATCTATAAAACTTTTTCCAAAAGATTTTTATGATGTTGTTAACATATCTTACTTAAAAAACAATTTGTAAATGATGGATAGAAATCAAGGGCAGATCACAGATACCCATTGAATTTATAGAGAGCTTGGTATTGTCCACCCTCCAGTAATGCATTTACTCATTAAACAAATAGTTATTGAGCACTGACAATGTGCTAGGAACTATTCTAGATGCTGAGGACACAGCCTATAAGGTGTCAGTTCTCAAGGGATTTAGGTCTTAGCAATGAGAGAAAGCAAGAGAGAACGAAGAAAACGATATATAAGCAATGTTATCTTAGATAGTAATAAGCGCTAAGAAAAAAAAATGAAGCTGGGAAATGTAATCAAGCTAAACTTGGGCAGGTGGGGAGAAGGGGGCCATATTTGATAGAGTTCAAAGAAGATCTTGCTGAGAAGCTCACACTTGAGTTGAGACCTGAATGATAAAAGGATCTGGGAGAGGCATAAGACAATCTGGGAGAAGAGCGTTTTAAGCAGAAAAAATAGTAACAGCAAGAATGACCATGTAGTGAGAATGTTTGGTGTATACGAAGAACAAATAGATGGCCAGTATGGCTGGAATAACATAAACAAGGTTGAGGGTGGTAGAAAATGAGTTTAGAGAGCAAGGTGACAGTCAGATGACATGGGCCTTTTCAGCCACAGTAAAGTATTTGGATTTTGTTCAAACTGCGCAGTGCTTACTAGTCCCAGAGCCCCTAGATATAGTTTAAATCATCTTTACTGCTCTTCTTGAGGGACTGAACTACAACGGTCTATGGGAAAATAATAACACAGTTGTTGGATTTTCAGGACCATATCTCACTCCTTTCAGTATGGGCTTTTTTTTTTTTTTTTTTTTGCTTCCTTTCTTCCTATAGCTAGAGTAGGGCCAGAAGGAAGTTCATATACTCATCAATTCATTCAGTACTCAAAAGAATCATTGATGAATGAATGAATGAATGGGAATCAGAAGTATACAAGATTAGCAAAGTTTCTGTCTTCATGGCATAAAACTAGTTAGGGGTAGGTCATTTAGGAGTAGACTAGAGGAGGTAAGCAAAAGGGAAAGAGTGCTCTAGATATCACTGGCTTTTGGCCAATATAACTTCCCAAAGTGCTTTGGATCCTGGAGACAAATACCCCGTCATTTCTTTTCTTTCCTTCTTCAGTCCTCAGGGCTGAGTGGTGGAACCATGGATCAGCATGTGTCTAATTGATTCCATTAAGAATCAGGTCTGAGAACAGAAGGAAGGGGTTTTGTAGGAGCAGTCACTCCAGTTATGGTGAGTTAGGAGGAGTACTGGTTGGCTTCTTCATTATGCTCAAAGGAAGGAGGATTTGTATATCTGCCTTAAGGCCCTGGAGGAGCCCCCAGAGATCATGGGCTGGAGCTGAAACATTGACCCAAACCTCAGGGGAGACAAGGCTAATCTTTGGCTGTTTAAGTACACATTGGTAGTTAAAATACTAGAGGACTCCTGTGGTAGTGGTTCTTAAAGAGCTACTTCCCCAAGCTCCCTAAATTCCCCTCAAATTGCCCAAGCTATCCCAGGTCCTCCCCTGGAATGCTCATGATTTACCTTATTCAAGCAACTAATGGGACTTCTAAGACCAAGACCTGGTTTAGCACTTTAGACTATGACCATTATGATTGGTCAGTACCTGAGCTATACCTGTTATTAAGTACTTTGAATATCAGATTTTTGAATATGGAGACAGACTCATGGGCTTAGCTGAGAAAGAGCCATAGTCCTCAGAGATCCCTGGGACACAGTAAATTTACCATGATATTCCTGGTCATGAGAGAGTCCCTTCAGTGTTTTAACAGCAACATGCATTTTTATCTCTCTTTCCTTTCTTTCTATGTTTGCCCCCCTCTCTCTTACCTCCTTTCATTTGCACACACTGTTTCCCACTCAGGACCCCCTTCCTTGACCTCTTCTTAGAAGCCTTTTCAGACCATCCAGGCTGGGTTAGTTTAGAGAAACTCTTTCTCCAATAACAGCTTAAGACACCCCCACGTTTTCATTCTTCACACGTTATTTGAGTATTGATAACTTGTCTGTCGCCCTGGCCTGTAAGGTCTTGAGTATGAGGACTTCATATGTTGTCCCATGACCTGGTACAGAGGGTAAACCAAAACCAAAACAGAGAAGAGCCTGGAAAAATATTGGAAGGCAGTGTAGAAAAGAGAAGGAATGGAGGAAGGATGGAGCTAAGAGAGTAAGGGAAGAGTTAAATGGGCTGAGGGAAAGAAGGGTGAGTGGAATGGAGAAAGGAAGAGGGGGTGAGAGAAACAAAGGAAGCAAGAACGAGAAGGAGAACAGGAGAGGAAGAGAAGGAGGAGAGGCAAGAAAGGAAGGAGCAATGGAAATAGAGAAAAGAGGAAGGTAAGGAATATAGAGGAGAGAGAAACAAGGAAGAAGGAAGAAATGGAGGGAGAGGGGAAGAAAGTGAAAGATGCAATTGACTTTAGGGACCTTTTCAGAACAGCAGAACACCGACTGAAGAATGACGTAAGTCTCTGCTCATGCTAGCATTAGCTTCTCACTTCACAGCCATCAGATTTCTTTCTGAATAACCTTTTTATGAGCTATGACTGCACTCTAAGTCTTTCCTAAGCCTAACTGTATTATTTCTGCCAGTCTGGCTTTGTTTTCCCCACATTACTGTGAATTTTGATTAGTTAGGGAAACAGGCTTTACTCAAATAATAGTTGAACTGAATTGTTCCTATCTCACTATGTTGAATGCTGTTTTCTTTTCCTTTAATGATTTTCTTATTTGGAAGGATAGCAGGGGGAAATTAAAATAATTTTTTTTTTTGAGAATAAAGTTTCCTGTCAGAAATCATAGACAAGTCAGCCAGGGATCACTGATTACAAGAACTGTAAAAGAATAGATGTTATGAGGAATAAATTAAACACTTCTCAAGCTTTTTTGTTCAACTCTAACTCAATAATAATTGATTTTCCAATGATTTGGTCAATATGGCCCGAAGCACCACTTTTATTGTCCAAAGGGGAAGAAAATGAATAGGGCATTAGGCCCACCTCTGGAAGGAACATACTCTGTTACTAACATTCTCACCATTTTAGCCAATAACTTTAATGCATTCCAAGGGGGCTGAAATTATAATATAATTATTGGCTAAGCTATTACAGCTACAGTGGAGTTTTCATCAGCCCTGGACCCAGCAATTCAGGATCACTTCCTGACACTGGGCTTTTGAAGATCTCAATAGTACTTTTAGTGATTTCCATTGAAATCATTATGGAATTTCCCAAATGGTCACTTAAAAGTTGTATTGCTCTAAGTGGTTTGACCTTGGCAGGTCACTTACCCTCTCTGGTTCTTACTTTCCTTATCTTTAAAGTGAGGGATTTATACTAAATTATTTTTAAGGTCCCTCCCAACTTTAAAATTCTGAAAACCACATGGAGTAAAACACAAGAATACAGTAGAAAATGATCTAATATATTACTGGTGGAACTTACACTATTATTTAAGATCTTACAGATATAATGCAGCTTAGGGCAAAGGTGATGAAGTCTACTGTTTTTGCCAATAACTATGACATGTAATCTATTTTGTTTAAGACCACTTCTACTGGGACAGCACAGAAAAAAATACAGATGATTTATCACTTCATGGCTACTTCCTGGTCATATCTAGATAGCTGTCATCTCCCTGCATTAGGTACTCACTCCTGGAGTCTCAACATCTTAATTTTTGTCAGTGTGGGGCTAAAACAGAGCAGTCTTTATGATCTTTAAGTATCAGTTTGTAAAAAACCACCAAAGATTCTGACTATGTTGACCTAGTAACCTTATAGAACAGACTGTCATTTATAGAACTACTCAAGTTTAAAACCTGTTATTTTATGCCCAATTAAGGGGAGTTTATCTTTGGCATTTTCAGGAAAAGAGACTCTTGAGGATACATTAAAGTTTACCTAAAGAAATAATTTTAGGATTAAATAGATTCAAAGAGCAGTTGGCTAAATTCACCTTCACTGTACAGACATAAATTTAAGTAAGAGTGGATTTCTCTTTAATGGAAAGAGACCAAGAATAACTGATGGGAAACAAATAAGGCCATAATAATTCACAGAATATTAATGGACCTGTCCAGGGAGAAGTTAATAATTTATGTCAGTCCATGTATCCATTCTCAAGAGGATGTTAAGACAGGTCTCAGGGTAGTCCTTAGACACTAATTTCAAGAACACGTAGGAAAATAAACAGACAAGTATGTCCCCATGGTTTGCTCAACTAATCCAGACCACACTGAATTATGCAATCATGTCATTCAGTATTCATACCCTTAAAATACGACTTTGCCTCAGGCCTTCTCTGGGACACCATTTTTAAATAATTTCATTTATTTCCTGCTACAGACAAATGGATACATTATATTCTGCAGGAAAATGTTTTCCATGGTTTGAGTCCAAAGAGTAGTCATCTTATTCCAAAACTCAATGACCTCCACCCTTTAGGAGGTCAAAGTTCTATCCTATTGAATTAAAAATTACCCATGACATATTCTTTTCTTCAGAGTATTTGCATGAACTTGAATCTGTCATGTGTAGATACTATCTGCCATATCTACCCTCCCAACTCCAAAGCTCCCCTTCTCTCCCCACCCTCTGTGTGCATTTGGAAAGGACCAACCTTGGAAGTGTCTCCCAAGGCCCTATTGATTACACAACTTTCAGAATAGTCTCTATAGCTGTTGTTCCAACATTTTCTTTGTCTTTCCTGTACTCTGATTTAGTAGTCTGATAAATTCCTGTGAAATATTATCATAGCTTCACAGGGACTTGTCAAGTCAGAGGGCCAAATTAAAGGAAATTCTTACTTTGCCTAACTAAAACCAAAGTGTAAACTAGCCCAGTTTTGGAAAGATCCCTTGACTATTTCCCAAGATGCAGGTGAGAGTAAACACCAGGAAAATAAGTTTCTTGTTTGTTTTAATGATAGCATCACCTCTTTAAAGAGATACACTCATGTTGGCCAGGACAATTTTATTTCATACTTTTTAAGTGTATTTATTTCTGAGAGAGAGAGAAAGAGGAAGTGAGAGAGAGAGAGAGAGAGAGAGAGAGAGAGAGAGAGCAGTGGAGGGGCGGGGGTGGTGGGCAGAGGATCTAAAGTGAGCTCTGCATTGACCCCGAAGTGCAGTTTGAACTCACGAGCTGTGAGATCATGACCTGAGCTGAAGTTGGACACTCAAGTGACTGAGCCAACCAGGTGCCCCACTTCATATTTTAATTGTAAAAAATCTACTAATTTAGTAATGATTTGGAAGACACTAAATAACTAGCAGTTTTCACAAGTATAGGCCCTGCCTCAGCAGTTGGCACAGTGCCTGGCCTATAGTGGGAATTCAACAAATGTTTATAAGATGAATGCATGGGTGAACTAAAGAATTAGCACCTTAGGGTATGCAAAGGTTTATAAGATCCATCCTTTGCTTTCAAGAGGACTTCAATCTTAAGAAGTTTCACCTTGTTGATTGGAAATATTTTTAACTGAAAGCCAGAGTTTAACTCTCAAAATAAAAGGAGATATTCTTGGATTTGTCTTGGGCATATCCAGAAAGAAAGTTACAAATAACCAACTGTGCTACCTGAAGTTTATACACTATAGATTAATGTCCATTAAGAACTAAGTTGAAGCCATGGTGCTAAGACAAAGCCAACATGTCATTAAGAAGGGCATGCAGTTCTCAAAGCCTCCATTCCAATGTTACTGAATGCATGAAATTTATGGAGTACCATTAAATGTTCCCAGGCAATTCTGAAAAATAAATGTTTTTGACAAAGCAGAAGTACAAAGCATTTACCAGATTTTCCAATTCTCAGAAAAAATGGCTGTGTTGCCCCCAAAGCTAATTAATGGCCACTTTTTGAGATCAGAATTTAAGTAGAGATATATTAATAAAAGAAAATCCACTAAATGGAATGGACCTGGATTACCAAAACCAACATACTCTTGTAACTCCTTTCATGAAGAATAGACAAATGAATTTGAAGATAAATGTTTCTGCTCAACATGAAACTTATGAATTGTTTTCAAAAGAGAACATACATCATACTTCATTTCTGGGAAGTGCACCATGACAACAGAAAACACAAGCTTTCCTGTAGATCAATGCTGTGCGTCTGCATGCAGAGGACTAAAAATAATAAGGACAAGGAAATCCGATTGTTTGATGCTCATGAAAGCCAGTGAAATATGTTCAGCCTCATCCATTTTTCTCCTTAATAACATTAAATCTAAAAAGAACGTCATGGCAAAGTAAAGTTGAAACCCTCACTCGGAAGCAAATGGACTCTAGGTGAGTTCAATCTAAGCTTGTACTAACTGAGGAAATAGGTGAGCTTAAACTCTCCAAGTCCCTTAAAAAATAAAAAGTCTCTTCCTCTCAGGGCTGCTTTAAGGATTAAAAATACAGTGTGAGCACCTGGGTGGCTCAGTTGGTTGAGCCTCCAACTCTTGACTTTGGCTCAGGTCCTGAGATGGAGCTCCATGTGGGGTTCTGCATGGACCCCACAGAGCCTGCTTGGGATTCTCTCTCTCCCTCTCTCTTGACCTCTCTCTCTGTCTGTCTCTGTCTCTCTCTGTCTATGTCTCTCTCTCAAAATAACTAAATAAACTTTTAAAAAATGCAGTGTCTGGTTCATTGCAGGTATTCAATACATGTTAGCCAACATCGACTCACTCTGACAGGGATTAACAATTTCTTCCTCACGAGTTTATCATTAAACATGTTTGGGAATTTGTTAGAAAATACTTGGGAGTTAAATTTTTGTTATTTTCATAAAGCTTGTGTTCAAATTTCAATTTATTAAAATTTATTTTTCTTCATTCTACCTAAATTAAGCTCCTACCATCTATGGTTTTCCAATTCTTCATTTTAGACTAAAGATTTCATGTAGCTTTAGCTTTGTCTATTTGGGGGTGGGGGGTAAATGCGGAGCTAGTGCACAAAGATAAAAATCTAAAGGCCATTTGTAAAGCTCTACGTCATCTAAGGGCTTCTCTGTCCATGCATATTTCTGAATTTATGCTCTTCCTTTCTTCTCCCTCAGATTCAAAGGACTTAAAGAATAGAATTGCTTAACAATATCTCTGTTCTTGCCTCATTTTCTGTCTCCCTCTTCAGGAATCTAGTACCCTATTCTAATCACTGACTATATGTTGTGCATACATGTGTAGAACGCCTGCTCTTCAATTTCACTGATCAAAAACCATATGAATTGCTTTCCCACATGAAAGTGGCTCCTCTTCCAGATCCACCCATTTCTATTCTCCTTCTAATGATTCAGAATTGAACAATTGTACTTCAATTTAAAAAGATAAAAAAAAACCACAAAAAATAGAATTTTCTCATTCTTTCTCTTTCTGCTATCTGAGAACATTTATATTAAAGGTAATTTGCATATATGTCTTCCCAGAGGCTGCTTCATCATGTGCCAATAGAAGAACCAATGATCTATCATTCATTCCTTTACACATCCATTCATGCAACAGATATTTACTTAGTGCCCCTATGTTCCAGGTCCCTGCTCTCTTAAAGCTTTCAACCTACAGTGAAGAAAATAAATGTACTAAATAAATATAAGTGGCTCATTGAACAAGAATGGCTTATAGGGTTCAACCATAAGGCAATAATATTTTTGTCTCCCACTATCTTCTTTATCCTAAGATATCCAGGCTTGTGTAATGGTCAAATGTAATCCTGATTAAAAATTGAGGAGTTGTTCTTACCACAGATAGATGTGTCATAGGGGCAAGCCAGTTGCTGGGGAAGGAAGGAATAGAGGGATGTTTTTGGTTTCTTTTCCCTCAGTCTATGCTTCTCTTCCTCCTCCCTCAGCTTGTCCACTTGGTGACAGACATGAGAAAATGGAGAAGCAAAGACCTACCATGTCTGATATTGTCACAAACTGGCAATATGGTCTCCTATTCTGGGAATTCAAAGTTGCCTCCTTCTCTTTGGGGCATATTAAGAGTTCTTCAGTTCAACTTCTTCACAAGTTGAAAACTTCTCACCTGGAATTCTCCTTATGCAAAATATATATCTCCTTTGGCTCTAGAAATCCAAAGGTCATTTCTAGCTTCTTTATACCAATTCATTTTACTCATCTGGGCAATCCCCTTGTAGAGGATCTAAGCTGATTCTGTGCCTGAGCTGCCTCATGCGAGGCCCATTGTGGTCCACAGGAAACTCTTACTCAGACTTTGCCCCACATCATTGGAGATGCTGGCAAGTTTCTCCAGAAGCAACTGTTTCTTTGCTCCTCCTTTTACAGCAGCCAGCCAAACTTATTTCTCATCTTTTAGATTTTGCAAGAGGAGTAAGATACAAATTCACAATATCCCTCCCTGACTGTGGGGGACAAAATCTATGTTCTTTTAGTGGTCTCAGAAAAGCTCCCCTTCTTGACTTGAGGTGACAAAAGAAATAACCTGCCTTCTTCTGGAATAGACAGTGGGTGTAGCACAGTGCTGTGCTGGTAAATGTTTAACAAAGAGCATCTGGGGAAAAAATACATATGCATATACACATAAGCATATTATAAATTTTAATGCTATAAAAAGGTATAGCACATAATTTATAAAAATAATAAAAATATAATATTATATTGTAAATTCCACTTGGACAATTGATTCTCATAGAATTATTTAATCTATTTTTGCCAGGCCTTTGTATCTATAGCCAATATAGACTTGCAACCAATAAAGTTTAATTCCAACACGAATAGTAGTTGATATTTTTATTTACATTAATAATATGAAATGGAGATATGAAGAAGTATATCACATACCTCAATAAAGCTGCTTCTTTAAAAAAAAAGTATAAAGTTCTGTTATTCTCAATAATGTGATTTTTTTATTGAATTAGATAATAGTTTTGGAATACTAAAAGATATTTCTTCAATTCCTGGGTTATTCATAAATGTAACAATACTGTGATGTGAAAGTCTGTGTCTCCTCCAAATTTATACACTGAAATTCTAACTCCCAAAAGTGATGGTATTAGTGGGTTGAACTTCAGGCAGTGATTAGGTTATAAGGGGTGAGGCCTCATGAATGGGATTTGTGGTGCTATAAGACAGATCTCATGGAGCTCTCTAGCTGTTCTGCTTTGTGAACATGAGATGTCTGCAACCCAGAAGAGGGCCCTCACCTGACCATGGTAGCACCTGATCTCAGACCTCTAGCCTCCAAAACCATTAGCAATAAATTTATGTTGTTCATAAGCTACACAGTTTGTAGTATTTTGTCACAGCAGCCCAAACAGACTAAAACAAACAGCTACAGACCTAACATGCTTATTTTAAGTGTAGTCTCCATTATTAACATGTACTCAATTACCTTAAGCTGAGACTATGAACAAACAATAAATCAAGCCCTGACTTACAGTGTTGGCCAATTTCTTGGTATAAACACTTCCACTGTGGCTAATTTCAAACACCAATGCAACCTCACCAAAAACAGAGTTGGGAAGACATGCACAGCAATACACTACTGTCTATGGTATTTCTACCATACAGATACAATACGCATTAGTAACTACAAGAACACAGATAATAACAAAACATAATAACATAATCAGGAAGTGATGAGTTTTGCATGTGTATTATCTGTTTTTAATATAATTTACTAATTATAACTTTATGTAATGTATTATTTTTATGTGAGAGAGAGAGAGAGAGAGAGAGAGAGAGAGAGAATACAAGCAGAAGAGAGGGACAGAGGGAAAGAGAGAGAGAGGGAATCTTAAGGAGGCTCCACCCTCAGCATGGATCCCCATTCAGGGCTTGAACTCATGGCCCTGGAATCATGGCTCCTGAGTTGAAATCAAGGGGTGCCTGGGTGGCTCAATCAGTTAAGCGTCTGACTTTGGCTCAGGTCATGATCTCATGGTTTGTGAATTCGAGCCCCGTGTCGGGCTCTGTGCTGACAGCTTGGAGCCTGGAGCCTGCTTCAGATTCTGTGTCTCCTTTTCTCTCTGCCCCTCCCCAACTTGTGCTCTGTCTCTCTATGTCTCTCAAAAAATAAATAAATGTAAAAAAAAAAAGTTTAAAAGAGTTGGATGCTCAACCAACTAAGCTACCCAGGCACCCCTATATAATTTAACTTTTAAAAAATATTTATTTATTTATCTTTAAAAGAGAGAGAAAGATTGCAAGCAGGATAGGGCCATAGAGAGAAAGGGAGAACAAGAAAGAATCCCAAGTAGGCTCTTCCCTGTCAGCATGGAGACTGACTCAGGGGCTTGATGTCACCAGTTGGAGATCATGACCTGAGCTGAAATCAAGAGTTGGATGCTCAACCAACTGAGCCACCCAGATATATATATATATATATATATATATATATATATATATTTATATAAACTTAAATATTTATATATTTCTATAAACTTTATATATTTCTATAAACTTAAATATTTATATATTTAAGTATATATATATTTAAGTATATATATATGTGTATATATATATATATATATATATAGTTAAGTTTATTCATTATTTTTGAGAGAGAGACAGAGCATGAGCAAGGTAGAGGCAGAGAGTAAGGGTGAGAGAACATCCCAAGCAGGGTCCATGGTGACAGCACGGAGCCTGACTTGGGGCTCAATGTCACCAACCGGATATCATGACCTGAGCCAAAATCAAGAGTCAAACACTAAACCAACTAAACCACCAAAGCACCCCTAATTTTTAGTAATAGCACTCTAATGGCTACCAAAGGGGGGAAAAACAACTCCCTAAATCATCTCTCAATCTCCATTTTTATCATTCTTTAATTTTGTCTTTGCAGGCAAGAAATTATTAGTCATCCACCTGATTCCCAGGTCCCACTCTGAAACCTTATTTACATCTGGTTTACTTTGTAAAGCCATATTCCCCAATAAAAACTCATTCTAACACTCTGCTACAAAAATAAATGAATAAGATGACTTCAAATAGTGATTAGTGCTCTGCAGAGTTTTTTAAAGGTGGCATGATAAAGAATGACAAATAGGAGTTATTATTTAGAATATGTTGTCAGAGAAGACCTCACTGAAGACATGCCATTCAGGTTAAGAACTGATTGAGAGAAAGAAGCTAACTATGTGAAGATATGGAAGAAAACGTTTCAGGAAAATGGGAACAGTGGAGGCTGTAAGAGAGGATGTTCAATCTGCTTTAAATGTACTTTGAGCATGGTAAATAACAGTGTAGGAGAAGAAATCAGAAAGATAAATGGCCAGGTATGCAGAGCTCTGTGGCCACTGTTAAGTAGTTTGGATTTCATTCTCTGTGTCAGTGGGAAACCCTGGAGAGTTTTAAGAAAGGGAATGACCTAATCTGATTTAACTTATCAAATGTTTTATATGTTGTTGTTTAGAGAACAATTAGAACTAGGCAAGAGTGTAAAGCTGAGTGACAAGCTAGGATTCTCTTGCACGAATTCAGTCAAAAGATAATAATGACAAACTAGAGTGCTGACAATGGAGACAGAAAACAGTGAATAAATTAGACATATATCTCCCAGGCAAAGCTGAACACGATTGCAGGTGAATTGAATGCGAGATGCAAGGGAAAGGGAATAAATGAGAATGATGCTCAAGTGCAAAGCTTGAACAAGGAAGCCAATCATTTGTAGAAATGTGGGCACCTGTGGTTGGAAAAAATGGAGAAAATAGACTTTATTTTTATATGCCTGGATAATGCCAAGGCAAGGCCAAGAGGAAATGTCAAGTTGAGAGTGGCATATATCAAATCAAACCATGTGAAATTGTCCCTTGGGTAAACCAAAAATGATCAAATACTAAATATTTCATATGGTTTAATTTAATATGCATGCAAAGCCCAGTGGGAAGATCAAACATTTGTGAGGATGCTATCCACTTAATGAATTGTGTGTTTAACTGTTGGGTTGTGTGTTATTTATAAACATAAAATACCATCTGAATATAGTTTATCATGGTGCCACTTATAGCACATTCATATAAAGTCATACCCATTCATATAACTGATAATATTATGACAAGTCAACATCTACAAGGGTTGACGCTTAACCGACTGAGCCATTCAGGCACCCTTATTTCTTCTTTTAAAAAATAAACTTTTCAGACTAAAGGAAGACTATATAATCATTTAATCAATGGTGTTTGGGAACATAAATGCATAAAATAACCTATAATACAAGATACATTATTATAAGTATCAGTATCGTTCCAATACATTCATTCTTTAACACCCTACTCTGGGTTAAAGGAATTTCTTCACGTTTATGAGGGCCAATTTAGAGTTCACACGCCTCAGTGGCAGCTGAGCACCATGAAATGAGAGCCACCGTGCAGCTATCTTTGCAGTTTCAGAGCTGGCACATGTGTTTTCTCCTCTCAGGGTACTGGTAATTTGCCAGTTTAGAGTAGAGGTAATATTATGCATCATTTGTGATTTTGTTTTCGTTGTCTTATATTTTTTTACTTTCCTGTTTAGGTTTCACTCATATAAAATTTTCAAGTATATAAAAAATCAAATATTGCATGTACTCTGCTAACTGTTGAGGTGGTTGTGTGCTATTAATTTTGATAGTAAATAAATTTTTGACCTAGAAGGACTTACATGGTGACAGTTTATTTCTTCTTTTATAGAATTCTTTTTAAATTTATTTTAGAGAGATAGTGTGTGTGTGCAGGAAAGAGGGACAGAGGGAAAGAGAGAGAGAATCCCATGCAGGCTCTGTACCATCAGCACAGAACCCAATGGAGGGCTCAGAGCCACAAACCATGAAAACATGACCTCAGCTAAAATCAAGAGTCAGACGCTTAACCGACTGAGCCATTCAGGCACCCTTATTTCTTCTTTTAAAAAATAAACTTTTCAGACTAAAGGAAGACTATATAATCATTTAACCAATGGTATTTGGGAACATAAATGCATAAAGTAACCTATAATACAAGATACATTATTATAAATATCAGTATCGTTGTTCCAATACATTCAGTCAGTCAAAAATCTCAATTTTTCCTTAAAGTATCTCAGGCATGTGCATCTATCTGTTCTCCACTATCAGTGTAGCATGGCATTTTTCCTCTTGCCTGGCTTACCAAAGCTGCCTTCTATTTGTTCTCCCCACCTCCCATATTACCTCTCCCCCTCCGTAATCCTGCCACTCCCATCTTCTTGTCCTCATTGGCATCATCAGTGACTAATGACACTATATGTGTGGCTCCTCACAGACCTGTCTATAAAAGGCTAGGTATGGAAGTATAGCCACTCTGCAAATATATTTATCCCAATGTTTGTGAAGCAATTGAAGGAAAAATGGTTTTTTTTAATTCCCTAAATTATAGGCCAGTAAGGAGAGCGATTCTTTCCTTACCCAAGAGGATGATGTAGTAGGGAAAATGTTCCCATTCTAGAAACATTGTTAGACCATGGGCATTTTTTATGGTGTTCCTTAAATGGATTAAATGTTTGAATTTTCAGAGGGAGTACTTGGGAGCTAAACATAATGAGAAGCCCTAATTCCTTCATAATGAAACAAAGTCATGAGTTTAAGGGTTTCCAGATATCACTTTTCAATTTTATCTGGAGTTAAGCCGCCAATAGTGAAGTAAAGGGGTTTAGGCTTTGTTCTGTTTTGACCTCTGGTTTTTATTATCTCTATGAAAACCAATGGGTAGTAAAAGACTCTAGAGCTATAACTGTTTTCTAATAAAAAATAATTTTTACATTATTCAAACGTAATGCCATTAAGCAGATGAACCTTAGGAATAAGAATTACAAAACTATAGAACACTAGGAATTGACATGATATGGTAGGTACATCACCAAGCTATAAGTCAGACAATTTGAGTTTCATTCTTAGTCTTATTGGTAAATAAGCGTATGGTCTTGGACTAATTAATTAATCTTTCTACTTCACAGTTTCCTCATCTATAAAACAAAAGTAACCTCAAAGGTTTCATATATCATTCAAATTTCATAATTACCTAATCTCTCATCTCCTGGCTAGAAAGTAATTTCATAAGTACCAATTTAGACAATAGTAATAGTTTAACAAGTGGTTTCTCACAACCTTGTTGGTAGAGTAAGCTAATATGGGATAAGGATGCCTTTACTGAAGCCGGAAGGAACCCTTTATAATTCTCACTTGACTAGTTGTTTACTACAACACAGTACAGAAAAATCTGTTAATATCTCTTCACTTCTACTTTCCAGAACTAAATCAAGTGATAGTGATAGCCCACATTGGTTCTAGATTTTCTTACCTATTAAACAGAGTGATGTTACAGTCCACTTGTCATAAATCTGTCTCAGAGTTCTTCTTGATGAGTCTGTAGGATTTATGGAACTTTACTGCCTTGTTATCTGGAGGTGCTGCACACAGATGCTATGATCCCTTTGGTGAACTACACAGATTTCCCCATCTGGACTGCCTGGACAGATTTTTAGCTGGACTCTGCGATTCCCCAACTCCTGATGTTCATGCCCTTGTGCAATCCCATCCTCGTGAGTGTAGCAGGGACCTGTCACTTCATTCTAGCCAAAAGAATATGTCAAAGGAAATGAGATGTCTCCCTGTAGTTACGTTATGGTGTATGGCAAAGGTGATGAGATTTGATTCTCTTGCATTATATAAGAATCCATCTTGTTAGCAGACTTGTTCTAGAGTCTTGCTCTCCTTGCTGGCTTTAAAGGTACAAACTGTCCTAAATCCTACAACTGCAAGGAAATAAAATCTTCCAACAACCTGAGTGAATTTGGAAGTAGACCCAGTCAGAATTTGGATCTGACCCAGTCAGATCTCCAGATGAGAACCCATCCTAGCCAATATCTTCATTTCAGCCTTGCAGAGGACCCAGGTAAGCTGTGCCTGGACTTCTGATCTACCCAAATTGTGAAATAACAAATATGGTAACATATTATATAATAATAGAAAACTAATACAAGGAATTTATTCCTTCAACTGCTGGGAAGGCTGAAAATTCCCAGCTATCAGCCTTCCCGAGGAATTGCCTCAGCTGAAGAGTCACCTCTTTCAAAGTCACACCCCCTTCTTGGGGAAGCTAATGCCTAGTGACTAGTCAGTGTGGAGATATAAAGGCCTAGCCCTTTGCCCCATCTTGAAACATGTGACCCAGTTCTAAAGCAATCAAAGGATCTACTTTTCCCTCTGTCTACCAATTATCCTGCTTCCTTCCCCTTATAACACACGTGTGTGTGTGTGTGTGTGTGTGCGTGTGTGTGTGTGTGTGTGTGTGTGTGTGTGTGTGTCCTAGGCCTAGATATCAAACAACCAATGAAATTATCTAACATTCTGTAAGGCTATCTTCTATTCTTCTATTCATCATCTCCCAATCCAAAAGACCAATGGCTACAAAATGGGGGAATTTTGAAACAAGCATCATAACAATTATTGTGTCTTACACTCACTCACATGTTCTCAAGGACAGCCAGACATGCCAAAATCATATGGTGAACATGAAACATATGGTCTCAATAAAGTTCCCAGTTAAACTAGATAATACTTAAACATAAAAGAGCATTGAGACAGAATTAAGAGAAGTATATGTTGATCCATATATTCATGATACTGTTGGTGTAGAAAAAAAGTAAGCAGGGGCGCCTGGATGGCTCAGTCGGTTGGGCATCTGACTTCAGCTCAGGTCACGATCTCGCGGTCTGTGAGTTCGAGCCCCGCGTCGGGCTCTGGGCTGATGGCTCGGAGCCTAGAGCCTGCTTCCGATTCTGTGTCTCCCTCTCTCTCTGCCCCTCCCCCATTCATGCTCTGTCTCTCCCTGTCTCAAAAATAAATAAACATTAAAAAAGTTTAAAAAAAAGTAAGCAGACTTTGGAAAAAGACATACTGAATTTGAATGGTTATCATTTGTATGACCTTAAGAAACTCGCCTACTCCTCTGAAACACAATTTTATTATCTATAAGATGGGGATTATATTAGTCTCACAAGGTTGTGAGAATTAAATTAAATGAACTAAAATATAAAAATGCCTGGCAGGGTATTCAATATGCAATAGGCACACAATAAAAGCTAGCCTTATCTCTTCTTTGTTTTGTCAACTTCTCTCCAAATCTTGACTTTTTTTTTTCTTTTAAGGAATGAAGGAATAAATGGGAAAATCACCAGAAATGTAACTTTGAATAATTTCAGATTAATTCAAAGTTCAGAGGAGGATGAGAGTCATCTGGCCCAGGTACCTCTATTTTAGAAGTCTTTTTAATAACCTTCCAAATTACTGTTTGGCTGAGACTTTAGTTCTGCAATGGGTAAATCTTGGCATACTGAGATTTTTCCCAAGGTTGTTCTCATTCTTGATTCATAATTAGTAGCTGCCTTACCAAATTACCACACAATTATAGCACCTGAGTCTTTCTTGGAGCTCTTTCAATTAAAAGACTAGCTGGGATTGGCAAGGCTTAATTTTCTCCACCTTGTTGGTCCAAATCAACAGTGTATTATTTGGCACCATATAGAGATGATAGTTCCAAGTCCAAGGTATCTCATGAGTTTATCTATAATCCATATGACTTTATTATGGCAGTGAATGTTTGTTCTACTACTGGGTAGACCAACAGATTTTAAATAACAGCAAAAAAAAAGAGTAATTTCATCCCTTAATGGATACACTTTCTGAGTTAGATGATTAGTGATACCAAGATGAATGATTTATATGAACAATTGAAATATTTACTTGAAAAATAGAAGACTGGAAAATTTTGTAAAATGAAAGAGTATACAGGTGGAGGCAGGAATTAATGGAAGTTGATCCGATGTCAGCCTATTTTCTGAACAAACAAAACCCTTCTTTTAAGTTGTGAAGAACTTTTGCCAAATCCATCCATCCTCTTTTATGCACAATTTCTTGGCCTCTGTTATGCATTGGACTGATGCAAAGACATAAATTTTATGTGGTAACTAATCCCATCAAGGAAAATAGTGTGCTTTAAAAAAATGATTGCTGTTTACCATTAGCAGCAAAAGTGATTAATATACATCCTGGCCAATTCTCTGACGGCTATAAATGCAATGCAATATGTATATATGCTTGCATATATGTATGGTGGCATACTGGGTAGGTTCAGGATATGAAACTGGAAGAACTTCTCTCTTTCTTGCTCAGGAATAGTGGTACTCTATTCTTTTGGAGGTAAGATTTCCAAAGACAAATTATATAAAAAGTCTCTACCATCTTAAAACATAACTGCATAAAGGAAAGCTGCATAGGCTTCAGGAAAGCTGTGATCCTTTCTTCAAATGAATTACAAGTGGAAGGCAAATATAGAAAGATATAAATAGTATTATTCTGGTTAAAAATGGGTTTGATATGAAATATCAAATAATTTGGTAAAAATTATGAAATAATTTGGGGTCCATGAAAGACGTGTGTGTGTGTGTGTGTGTGTGTGTGTGTGTGTGCGTGCATCTTTCTGGAACTTTTGCAAGATTTCATGTATATTTGACTATATACTCAAATACATATAACCAAAGTCAAATATATACACACAGTTATATATCTTGCAAGAGTTCTAGAAAAAAATTAAAAAAAAACAAAGAGAATGAGAGAAAACAGATGATGGTTGTTGTTTCCCAGAATTGAAGCAAGACAGGAGTCCCCATCTTGGGGGAGAAAAACTAAAATGTAAAAACATGAACACCAGACTAGGATAAATAAAAGCAAATCCAGACATGTCAAAATGAAGTTAGAACACAAACATATTAAAGATAAAGATAATCAAAAGCTAGCAGGAAAAAACAATGAAAATACTGACAAAGAAAATGTAAAAATATTCATAAATATACAATGTTCATTGATCAGAGGACTCAAGTTCAGAAAGTTATCAATTTTCACCAAATTAATCTCTATTAATTATTCTATAAATTCAATACGTCAAAAAAAGCCCCAAAAGAAACTTCTTTTAAAGTGGCAAATTATCCTATAACTCAACTGGAAGAAGAAAGATCACAAAAATTTAAATCAGTTTTGAAGATGATAAATAAAAAAATAGAGTTTTATCCTTCCAGATATCAAGACTATAAAGTGAGAATCATTGAGGCAGTTTAAATTTGTAACAGAGATAGACTAAATGAATCAAAAAGAGATCACAGAAACACAGTTGTACATTTACAAAAATACGGTCTATCAAAGAAGGCCAGATGTTAATGGCCTATATATGAATACAAAAAATTTAACCTTTATTTAAGAATTTATAGAATTAACAGGATAGTTTAATGAAATTGTGATAGGGAAAGATTTTTAAAATAACTCATGAATAGCAGAAACCATACATTAAAAAGTCAGTACTTTTTTTTTAAATAAAATTTAAAACATGATAAGTCTCTATGGAAAAAGTTAACAGCTCTAGTCTGAATTTTTAAAAAATGGCAACACACATACTTGACAAATAAAATACAACAAATATATAAAAAAACACCTATGCTACAACAAGAAAAAGAATTAACTTATCAAGGAAAAAACGTGAACAAGCCATGTTAAGAGTAATTCACAGAAAAGAAATTGAATAGATAGTAAATTGAGAAGATATTCGATCTTCCCAGTAATCAGAACTGCATATTAAAGCCGCAATGAGATGCTGTTTCATACCCATTCATACGTTAAAACTAAAGTCTGAAAATTCCACTGTCGAATGCAGAAACATATAAGCCTTTATACAATGCTGTGGAGAATGTAAACAAGCTCAGCCATTTCGGATAATAATGTGGGCTTTATAAATACAGCTGAAGATGTGCACACCGAGTCTGGTTATATGGCCAGCCTAGTTCAACCCTTGAACATATGTGTAAAGATGTTACCTGCCACACTCTTTGTCAGAGTGAGGAAATAGAAGGCACTTTAATACTTTTCTGTAAAAATGAAATTAATCAAACATCCTATCTTACTTGTAACAAGGAATTGTAGCAGTCAATTGAAATGAATGGATGAGAATCTATATGTATCAACATGGAAGCAAAAAATAAAATGTCATGTGAGAAAAAGAGACAGATGATGATATGTACATATAACATTTATGAAATATTTCAGAAATACCTAATTAATACAATATATTTTTAATGAATATCTTTACATATGCAGTAAAAGTATAAAGTCAAAAACCAGAATCATACATACAAAATTAAAGAGAGTAGTTGTGTTTGGAGGGAAATAATAATAGTAACTAACTAATCTTTTTATTCTTTTTACATTTCTGAAATGTAATGATAGTACAAAAAGAATAATAATTTTTAAAAAACAACTATTGACCATCCCTCTAGATAGACTGCATGTCAAACATACATAATTTTCCTATAATTTTAGGAGATTGCTAACATTCAGAAAACCATCAATTTGAGCTAGGACACCCTCGTTAGAGGTTCCACAAACCTCGTGTCATGGTCAGGTGGTCCACTATAGCATAGTTGGTGGTCTTTACCCAATAGCTGTCAAATATTTTTCCAGCAGAACTTTGTTTCAAAGCAAATCTGAGTTAGAATACAACATGGTAAAACAGAGAAAAGCGATGGTGATTGGGATAAAGCAGTTTTGTGTAAATTGTTCTGGGTAAATTGTTCTCCCTCTTACCTAGGAAGTAGATTCTGAAAGCCCCCTAAGAGGACTCTGAGCTACAAGATTGAAAACGACCATTCCAATCTATTATATTGAAAGGCCAGCTGTGATGAGTAATCCCGTCAAATCACCAAACTATCCTACTGCTCAGGTTTATAACATTAACAAGCTGAGCAGTGAAATAAAATGAAGACAAATGAAGTACCAGCTGTTTCTTGGTTGGTTGATTCGTTTTGAGTGATTTAAGAATAAGATACAGTCACCGAGAGATTTTAAGAGTGACTTGGACAATGACGATTGAACCACGTGACCTATGGATGAAAGTCATCAGCAAACATTTATGGAAAGTGTCTATAGCGTGTACTATCAGGCCTAACAAAAACCTTCACTATATTTACAGTGAAAACTTAAAAAGAATATGAACATACAGATTTTATTTGCTTTCACAAGGAGTTCAGAGCCTAACTGTACATAGAATTTAATAAATTATATTAAGTCTCTGTGCTACCACCTGCCTTACACTTTCTTTTTGGCATATGTTATGTTTTGCCACTTCCATTCAAGGTTAGAAAAATAAAGTCAACATTTTCCTATTATAAATAGCTTGAAATTATTTTTAGAAACATGTGTGAATATAAACAAATAAGAAGGCATTTTTATTAGGTTCAAAATTTTCATTCTCATCTCCCAATCTTATTTGATAGTTGTTTTATGAATATCTGTGAATATACCATTTATTTATTCATCTCTATCAATATAAATTTTTTGGTGGTGCATATTTTTATGACATTCCAGTTTTGCTTTCCTGCTAGATAAACTGATAATAACATTAGTCACCAAAATGATAAGGAGAATCGGATGCCACTGGGCCGTAGACTCCAGGAGATTTATAAGTCCTTTACCTCTCATGAACTCACATTCTACCATCACAGAAATAGAAATTCTTAAACATCTATGTGAGACTGGCAACTATAGCCTGTCTTCTTTTGCATAAATGCTACTTAATGAAAGTCAGATTTATATTTTTCAAAGCTGAAAAGGAGATTCCAGTTTTACTTTTGGAAATTTAGAAATAAAGGATCTAGGGGCACCTGGGTGGCACAGTCGGTTGAGCGTCCGACTTCAGCCGGGTCAGGATCTCGCGGTCCGGGAGTTCGAGCCCCGCGTCAGGCTCTGGACTGATGGTTCAGAGCCTGGAGCCTGTTTCCGATTCTGTGTCTCCCTCTCTCTCTGCCCCTCCCCCGTTCATGCTCTGTCTCTTTCTGTCCCAAAAATAAACGTTGAAAAAAAAATTAAAAAAAAAAAGAAATAAAGGATCTATAATAAGTAAACATCCCATAAGACCACACTGGTGAGGGATGAATAAAACTTGAAGCCTATGAACAATTTCAAATAATCATAATGGATTCACTCCCTACTAATATCATCATTGTTTTTTTTATATTCACAACAGAAATGTGAAATCATGAGCACCTGGGTGGTTCAGCCTGGTTAAGCTTCTGACCACTGGTTTTAGCTTAGGTCAAGATCTCACAGTTCCTGGGATTGAGTCCCACCACAGGCTCCACACTGAGCATAGAGCTCGCTCCAGATTCTCTCTCTCCCCCACTCTCTGCACCTCTCCTGCTCTCTCACTGCTGCAGGTGTGCTCTCTCTCTCTCTCTCTCTCTCTCTCTCTCTCTCTCAATAAATGAACTTAAAAAAAAATCATTCAGTCACAGAGACAATCATATGACTTTGTTATGAAATTCAAGGTAGTTGTAGCAAACGGTTCCACCTGATATGCATTTTCTCTTTTTCTAAAAAATCTAAATGAATGATTTTAGGCTATAATTAGCAAAACAGAGGTCAGAGAGTTTTAGAATTAATTTGCATTTCATTATGAAATTATTCCAGGTACAAGAATTACAATGTCTCGTTTTGCTTCACAATCTTTGTTTAAAACTCCATTTCTATTTTCATTCCTGCAGATATGACATCCTACACTCATTTATGTTTTGTTTGTTTGAGGAAAAAGAAAGCCTGAACTCAGTCTACTGGGATCTAATTATCGGAACCTAATTCCAATTACAGTCTTTTAAATCAACGCTTTAGGCTTTCCTCCTTTCCACTTCCTTTTCAAAAAGGGCCATTTATATTGTTCTGAAGAGTTTCCATGTTAGAGACTTCTATTTATAGATACCATCTACCACAGGTTTTGTAGCTCCATAATCTCAGTTTGCCAAACAACTTCACGCTCATTTGAAGTGTGGAATTTCTTTGTAATTTAAACGCCCAGGATAAGAGACATACAAAGATAAAACATACACAAATTAAGACTTCTTGTTGAGATAAAACATAACATTTCCCTTAAACATCTAATTTTTGCAAAAAGTATAAAGAGAACTACTAATAGAGGATGTTGCCTATGGATGTTTAAATTAAATGCATAAAGCTTGATCACAATGATTAAATTGGCAAAGTCGGCTCTCAAAATGGTGCTTTTTCACTAACCCTTGAACTGGCAACAACCAATAGGCATAAATTCAGTTTGCAACTTTATGAAATATATAAAGATAACTGCTTCCAACTCTCCATTTTGTTGTTTTATATTTTCATTTTGTAAAAAATTTTCTCTCTTGTCAGATAAATATACAGATAAATACACATAACTCATGTATATTAAGAGATATACTACAGACAAGTACTGGGGGACAATAAACATGAATCACAGGCACTGTAGTATCCTGCTACTGACTAATAAACAACTGTGGTTTGCCTCATGGTGTAGCCACAAGGTATACATCCAACACTAGTGAACACATGTAAATGTATTAACAATTCAAGTTGAAGCTAGCAACTATAATTTGAGTCTAGACTCAAATATGGCATTTATACAGGGGTGTGGTGTTTGATGGTCCATGGTCAACAGTTTGGGCAAACAAGGTTTGGAGATGTTTACTGTGTTGTGGTATATGGTTTTCCTTTCCTCTGTAGAACTTCTCATTTAGTAAGGTAATGTCATTATAAATTACAAAGATGAAACTAACACAATGGTTCTTACACCTTAGTGAGCATTATGATCAGCTAAAAGGCTTGTTAAAACATGGATTGCTGGTCCTACCTCCAGAGTTTTCTGATTGAGTAGAGTCTAGGGCGGGCCAAGATTTTACATCTCTAACAAGTTGTCAAATGATATGGATGCTTGTAGCCTACTGACCACACTTCGAGAAGTTTGCACTTAAGAACACATTTCATGGTTTTCTTTATGGGAATTTCATCTTAAGTACTAGTGTTCCCTATAATATATGTTGAGAAATATGTTTTATGGTCCTTTGGCTGAAAGAAAACTTTAGTTTAGGAAAGAATTTTGGAAACAAGTGAGGACAAAAGTGATCTCTTCCCTTCCAATATGATATTTTAGGAGCATCTGATAAACCTCCGAAATTTAAAAAAAAAAAAAGGAATAAAGTTCATGAAGATATTGATGCAATTTTCATTGCAATTTATGACAAGTGATAATACTGAGATTGCTTTTTTTGATGTTTATTTTTGAGAGAGAGAAAGTATGAGTCAGGGAGGGACAGAGAGAAGGAAACAGAGGATCCAAAGCAGGTGCCTCACTGACAGCAGAGAGCCCAGTGTGGGGCTCGAACTCACAGACTGTGAGACCATGACCTGAGCCGAAGTTGAACACTTAACCAACTGAGCCACACAGATGCCCCTATCTACAGTATTTTTTAAAGCTACAAGTTACATGTTTCCCAACAGTGAAGTAGTTAATACCTTATGAACATTAAATTGAAAAGATAGTGTTTCAAAATTAAACAGCATAATTATAAATGATATGACGACATAAGGGTGCTATATGCAAAAGTAGACCTAGAAACTCAGTGCTCAGATGACACTACACAAAAAGGGTCAGGGAGAAAGGAGAAGGGTTGAATTATAATACTAAGATTTTGGATGATTTTTTTTCCTTTAAAAAATGTGTCAATGCTAGTTTAACCATATATGAACATTTGTAAATGTTCCTATCAATATGTTCATTCTCCCCAAAAAGTATCATTTTAATTTTCTGGAAGCTGGTATTAAAAGCACTAAGCTCCGAATATGGCAGACATTTCTAGGATAGTTAGGTAAGAAGCTTAGTGGGAGGGGGAAAGTACTAAATAAAAGGAGAATGGAAGCTAATTTTCTTCATATCTTAAATGAGGGCTTACTGGACATAAACAGTTGGCTCAAGCTGGAAAATGTTCAGAAGACAGATTTTATGTTCAAAAGAGACAACTGAAATTTTTAATAAGAATATCCTCCTCCGTTCTTTTCTGCCTCAACTTCAGCTGACTGCTGGGCCTTATGTCTGAATTTACTAAGTAGTTTCCTCTTGAGTTAAAGCAAGGAAAGGTTTTTGTCCCCTTGAAATTAACAATCATTTTTGGACCTTGACATTTCAATTAGTTTCCCTTATTTTCTGCATTTTAAAATAAGCTGAGGGTAAGAAAAATATATTCCAGGATTTTTCTTAGTGCATATAAGTTTAGACTGCTCTGTTTTTCTTTAACTGCAACTGGGTTAAAATTTTAATTGTGTGATAATTTATTTCATTAAAAAACTCTCTTCACGGTAATTAACAGTTAGCATGAAATCAGAGATCTCATTGATTATACACAATTTTTTCCTCCCCATATTTTTGCTTAAAGATGCTCAGGATTTTGATGTTTGGACAGAGGCTTTGAGGCTTTGAGTTTGTTACTAACTGTACAAGGCACAGAGCTTTTTTCTTTTCTCATTAAATATCTTTATATAGATTTTTCAATATTCAGAAATATAAGGATATTCTCTACAAAACAACGCCTTTGATTTAAAACATCTGCCTTAAATTTCTGACCCTCAAAGAATAATTTAGAAGTACAGAATATTTTTTCCAGTTATTTAAAAACTGATGTGTGGTACAATTATAAAGTTGCCCTAAAAAGCAAGTCTCAGCATATTCTTAATCAGAGTAAAATGTGATTCTTTCCAACAAATGCACTGTTGAATTTCTTTCTGCCTTTGTCAGTAAAACAGCTGTGAACAGATTAAACTTTGTGATTTTTAAACTTCTCTCTCATGACTCACTTGAGACTTCCCTTTTTGCCTGTTCTACAGCTAGTAGAATGTTCAAGGAAACAAATTGGATCAAACACATTTCCCAGTTCATACAATTTTTGTCACATTGTCTACACCAGCTTTTAAACTTAAAGGTAACGCTTTTGAAGCCTCCAGTCCATGCAAGGATCCCTGAAAGAATCAGTTCATTGGTGAGCACACACACATTGAGGACCTACTACGTGCCAAGCTCTGTCCTTGGTCCCTGTTCTAAGCTAGCTGCAATCTCAGTGAAAGAGAGAGGGAAGACATGGAGATACACATGCTTGCAATGACTTGATGAAAAGATCTCAGAAACCATTGACATGACTCACAATTCAGTCATTAATTTGTTATTAAATAAACCTCTGGAAATTCTTGAATTACACTCCAGTGAGAGTTAAGATTTTGATCCAGGTTGGTAGAGGGATAATCAATAAAAATAAGAATAATAGAACACCTGCAAGTCATTCCCCAACACTAGATGCATAATAAACTAGACAATCTTTACACAGGGAGGGACAGTGGGGCATGGCTAAGTACAGTGACAGGGCTTTATTTATTTATTTATTTATTTATTTTCCATTTAAAAAAACAAATGTGCCTGTGCTGACAAATACGGGTGAGTTCACAGGAACAACAGGGAAGGAAGCTTCAAAGTGGGACTACCTACCAGTAAACGGAACAGATGGCCAACACACACAAGGCCTGTAAAATACACTGGTGCAGTGGCATGATGCTTACTTAAGTAAGAAGGAGGGTTGGAGGAGACAGCAAAATTCAAAAGCCTGGACACCTTCAATGAAGAATATTAAGCACAAACAGGAAGGCCACGCTAGTCATTGTTTTATTACACATAAAAATTTCTTAGTTTAACCCAGTTCTCATGCTTGCATTCTATGCAATAATATAGTCACACAAAGTAGCGTTATACCAGGAAATTTAAAACCAAAAAAGTTTAAGCTTATCCATTAAAATTATATTGGCAATTACCAAAGTTACCAAAAACCTTTGTAAAGAAAATAAGAGAGATGAGTTCATGTGACCAATTTAGACAATAAAAACGTAAGCAGCACTATTAATGGATGTGCTAACTGCTATTCCTTATAGCCCACAACATTTCCATCCCCTAGACCCCCACAGATACATTACACCAGATTGTGAAGCTGTTTGCAAAATATAAAGTGCTATAAAAATACTGGATAATAATGATAATTCATCTTGCTTTCCGTCTCTATAGCATTTATTTATATTGCACTAAATTTGAGCTTTTATTGCTCCCAAATGAACCTGTGGGTCTGTATTTCTTTCTCTTCCTTAAGCAGTAATACAATCTAAGTACATCAGACAGGTCAGGGCTGGGTGGGAGGCAGTTTGCCTGCAGTAGTTTACATAGCAGGGGTCAAATGGTGCGCAACACAGTCAGACTTCCTGATCAATTTCAACGGGCGCTGTCTTATTTCCTCTACTTGGGAAAAGTTGATGGGGTGAGAATGCTCCATCAATGGGTCATATCCCTACGAATTCATGGCATTTTACTATGAAAGCAGAATATTGCCATTGTGTCTTTTGAAATTTTTCTCATAAGCTTTAAATATTCTTATTCCCCATGCATAGGTTTACACAGTGATATAATTTCACCCTCATTGTTCATTCTGCCTTGCTCTATCTTTGTCCCTTTGTCAGGTACAGATGCTAAAACTGAAGACTTCTAGATGTTCCATTAGCAGAATGATTCAACCTGAACATCATGCCACTTACTGTGTTGCCACTAAATAAGCAGATGGCCACTTCTCTCCTGCATCTGGACCCCATGGGAGTTCTCAGTCAGGGAGCACCCAGCTTTACAAAGAGAAGGAGGTGGTAGCAGAAAATAAACAAAGAAAGAAATACGAGGGACACAATAATATAGTTGAATAGAAACTAAGTTAACTTGTGTACTATCATGAATTTCTATGGGTCTGTTCTTTATTTCTAATATCAGCACTGTATCAGATTCCATACTTTTATTTTTTTAAAATTTTCCTTTCATATCCAACAGTTTAGTTGATCAAAAAAATGAAATGTTTGTTTATCGTGCAAAAATGACTACTTTATAATCATGAATTGAATAGGGGGCGCCTGGGTGGCTCAGTTCATTAAGCATCTGACTTCAGCCCAGGTCATGATCTCACAGTTTGTGAGTTCGAGCCCCGGGACAGGCTTTGTGCTGACAGCTTGGAGCTTGGAGCCTGCTTTGGATTCTGTGTCTCCCTCTCTCTCTGCCCTTCCCCAGGCTTATGCTCTCACTCTATCTCTGTAAAAACTAAATAAACAAAAAAATTTTTTTTAAATGTTCCTTTGAACCAATGAATGTAATCACAATATTAAAACCCTAAAACCTCTACATACCCATATTAATTAATGCATCAAAAGCATTCGACAGAATTCAAAATCCACCATGATAAAAATCCTCAGAAAACCAAATATAGAAGTTAATAAAATACAAATACATTAAAAACCTACAGCTAACACCACACATAATGGGGAAAGACTAAATATTTTCCCCCTAAGATTGAGAATAAGGCAAGGATGTCCACTTTTAACACTCTTGGACTGTGCAATAAGGTAAAATATTATCTAAGGTATACAGATCAGAAAGAAAGAAAATAAACTAGGCTTATTTGTAGATGACACAATGGTATACATAGAAAATCCCTGGGAATTGGGGCACCTGGGTGGCTCAGTCGGTTAAGAGTCCAACTTCTGCTCAGGTCATGATCTCGCAGTCCATGAGTTCAAGCCCTGCATCGGGCTCTGTGCTGACAGCTCAGAGCCTGAAGCCTGTTTCAGATTCTGTGTCTCCCTCTCTCTCTGACCCTCCCCCGTTCATGCTCTGTCTCTCTGTCTCAAAAGTTAAAAAAAAAATTAGAAAATCCCTAGGAATTAAAGTACACAAACGAACAAAAAACTAACCAAACAAAACTAAACAAACTCCTAAGGTAGCTGAGTTTGGTAAGGTCACAAGATAGAAGATTAATGTACAGAAATCAATTATATTTCCATACACTAGCAATGAACCATGGATACTGAAATTAAAAAAATACAATCACATTTTTTACAGTCACTCAAAACTGACATAATTAGGTAAAACTCCAAAAAAAAACAAGTATAGAGTTTCATCTAAAAACTACAGAACATTTTATGAAAGAAACAGTGAAGATCTAAATAAATGGAGAAGACACTGTGCTCGTGGGTTAAAATATTCAACAAAATAAAAATGTTAACTTTTCCTTAAGTTATATATAAATTTAACAAAATTCCAATCAAAATTTCAGCAAGATTTTTTTGTAGATATAGACAGGTTATTTTTAAAATTTATATGGCAAAGAAACTAGAATAGCTAATGCAGTTATGAAGAAGTAGAAGGAATCACTCTGCCTCATTTTAAATCTTATCATATAGCTATATTAATCAAGACTGCATGGCATTGGCAGAGAGAATGATACATAGATTAATGAAACAGAGTAGTGAACCCAAAAGTAGACCCACACAAGTAGGGACAACTAATTTTTGACAAAGGTGCAAAAGAAGCTGAATGTATTTTTTTAATAAATGTTGCTGTAGCAATTAGATATCCATAGGCTAAATAAATAACCACAATCTCAATCTCAGATTTTATGTAAAATTCAAGTCAAATGGATAATATATTTAAATATAAAACATACAACTTTAAAATGTTTAGTAGAAAACACAGGAGGAAATCATTAGGCTGTTGGGCTTGGTGAAAAGTTCTCAGACATGGCAACAAAAGCATAAAGCATAAAAGAAAAAAAATCAATAAATCAGGCTTCACCAAATTTTTAAAATTTTTCTCTATGTATGACCCTGTTTAAGGATGAAGAGACAAGATACAGACTGGGAGAAAATATTTGCAAACCAAACATCAGCCAAGACTCCCATCTAGAATACAGAAAGAATTCACAAAACTCAACAGTAAAAATGCAAACAACTCAATAATAAATGGGCAAAAGATGTAAAGGGATAATTCATTGAAGAGGATATTTGGGTGGCAAATAAACACATGAAAAGATGATGAACATCACCAGCCATTAGGAAAACACAAATTAAAACTATGATGAGGTATCACCTCATACCTATAAGAAGCTTTAGAAAAAAAAAAAGTGACCATAGCAAATGCTAGCAGAGAAATGGAGAAAAAGGATCTCTCACGCATCACTGGTAGGAATGTAAAATTGTACATGTACTCTGGTAAATTGTTTGGTAGTTTATTTAAAAACTCAACATGAACTTACCTTATGAACCAGCAATCACACTCCCGGGCATTTATCCCATAGGAAAGAAAGTTTATATCCTCATAAAAACCTGCACATGGATATTCACAGCAGCTTTATTTGAATAGCCAAAAAGTTGAAACAACCAAACTGTCCCTTAATCAATCAATGGTTAAGCAAACTATGGTCTATCCATCCCAGAGACTATTTTTCAGCAATAAAAGGAACTACTGATATATGCAACAACTTGGATAGATCTTAAGAACATCGTACTGAGTATAAGAAAGCCAATCTCATAAGGTCACCTACTATAGGAGTCCATTTAAAAAATTCTCAAAATGACAAAACCATAGAGATGGGAAATAGATTAATGGTTGCCAGGTATTAGGGACGGTGGAGATAGGGATGAGTCTGACTACAAAATGGGTAGCATGAAATAGACCTTTGTGGTAATGTAATGTTTCTGTATGTGTGCAGTGGTAGTTACAGGAAACTACACATGTGATCAAAAGACCTGGAACTATGTGCATACATTATGTCAATGTCAATATCCTGGGTTTGGTAATGTAGTTAGGCAAAATATAGTTTTCCCTATTTGGGGAGAATAATGAAGAGTAAACAGAACTTCTCTGTACTATTTTTGGGTCTTCCTATTAACCTATAATTATTTCAAATTAAAAAAAAAAATTATAAGAAGCGGCTCCTTTGTGGCTCAGTCAGTTGAGCATCCTACTCTTTGATTTCGGCTCAGGTCTTGATCTCACAGTTTGTGAGTTTGGGTATTGCATTAAGCTCCGCTGACAGTGCAGAGCCTGCTTGGGATTCTCTCTCTCTCTCCTTTCCTCTCTGTCCCTCCCCTGTTCATGTGTGCATTCACTCTCTCTAAAAATAAATAAACTGGGGCGCCTGGGTGGCGCAGTCGGTTGAGCGTCCGACTTCAGCCAGGTCACGATCTCGCGGTCCGTGAGTTCGAGCCCGGCGTCGGGCTCTGGGCTGATGGCTCAGAACCTGGAGCCTGTTTCCGATTCTGTGTCTCCCTCTCTCTCTCTGCCCCTCCCCCGTTCATGCTCTGTCTCTCTCTCTGTCCCAAAAATAAATAAATGTTGAAAAAAAAATTAAAACAAAAATAAATAAAAAATAAAAATAAATAAACTTAAAAAAATTATAAATAAAATGTTCTCTTTTAATTAGTGATAAGGGATATAAGTTTTATATATGCATATATACAGAGATAATAGATAGCATAGATTATATGCATAGATTATAGATACAAGCATATCCATGCCTTATTTTCTTTGAATAACATAACCAGATCCAAACTCCTCACTAAAATCTAGAGTGCACGAAAGAAATAATGAAGACATCTATACATGGCTGAAAAATATTTCTTTTAGACGTTCCTTAAACTCACCACTTTGGACAGCATGGATAGTTCTGTGACTGCCAGGATATTATTTAATATAATTGGTTCTACTAGATGGCCAAGAAAATTGAAAATATATCCCAAAGTATCTGCCATTCTGGGTGAAGAGTTTCCTCAGTTGAAGGTTTTGATTCATAAGATCAAGTCATCAGTACATGTACTGTGGAATGAGTGAATAAGCAAGAAAATCATAAAGGGATTAATAATATAGGAAATGAGTACAGTTCTTTGGTTACCTATTCTCTAAGGTTGAATCCATTAAACTCTAAGAGCAACTTTGTACCCTTTCTAAGTGAAAAAATCAGGTCACAGCTCTCCTTGAGGAATGGCCAATAAAACTTTCACCTCAGTAGGCCACTAGTATAAAATTGTCTCATATCTACAGTAAAAGAACAATGTTTGGAAGATGAAAGTGATCATTGACATCTAAGTAATGAATATCTCTTTCAAAAGACTCATATATATATATATATATATATATATATATATAGAGAGAGAGAGAGAGAGAGAGAGAGAGAGAGATGATATATTATTAAGCAATTCATTGGCCATTAAATTCAGAAACATTTACAATATATTAACTTGTTAAAGCTTTAAAACTGTTGATCAAACAGTTGTCCAAAGCAGCTGGAATTCTTTTAGAACAGTGCCAATGGAAAGCTCACTTATTTAATCAGTTATTCTATAGATTAGATGCCTTTTTCTGCTCACTTAAACCCCCAAATACCTTTCTTCTTCAAATTCCTCAACACTACATGCTTGCTTATGACTTTTCAAGGTGTGATGTATTTGTAACGTATGTGTGATATGTGATTATAGTCATGTGGATACATTATCTATCTCTTTTACTACATTTTCTATGCTTGTCATCTTGTCACCAAGCTAATCCTGTGTTTTTCCCACCATCAGCCTTTCATGCTTATATTGGCCGAATAAATGTATGAAAGAACAAATGAACACTAAGAATGTGGCCACCATTTTCACCTTGATGGATCAGCTTATCTCAACATCAGAAAAATATTGTTTAGACTTATTAAAAGTATTTGTTTGTCAAAGAGTTGCATATATTACATACTAAAAAATGTAGATTAGAAGAAATAAAGTACAGGGATTATGAACCTTATAAATATATGCACCTCATAAACATGTAATGAATGTAGGGATTATTATTAGGTATCAGTATATTGGTAATATTAATATTCATGATTGATTATTTCCATATTATAAATGCTATTGTTGTCTTGTGGATATAAATGAAGAAAATTAAAATTAGTATACATGCTGTAATGGTAACACTGATTATTTTAGGCCAACATTTCAAAAGATAAAAAGAATGCTAAAAATGAAATTCCTATTCTTATCTATCCTATTTTTGACACATTCTTGTCTTCTCAGTTTATTAAAAAGTAAATTGAAGTTTGGTAGAGACTTTTAATTACATTTATAAAATATAGGCCACCAAATAGAAAAAGAAATAATTGACATTTTCAGGGCGGCATCATATAACTTAATCTTCATTTAGTCAAATATTTCACATAGCTGTTTTTAGAACATGTTTGTTCCAGGGATGGAATAATGTAACACCAGAATTGTTCTGAGATGATATACTGTTTCTAACTCTTTAATGAGATGGCTTTATTAACTAGGTATACAAATTCATCATGTAGTCATCATTGACTGCATAATTGCTACCTCACCTCTTCCATTCATCTAAAAGATTTTCCAAGACTTGTGTTTTCCTTTCTTGACTTACATACAATAAGTTTGTCATAATCTGAACTCAATTTGTAATTCTTCCATGACAGTGAATGTCTATAACACACTCCCCTTAAGAGCAATTTGGGTAACATAGTATAATAGTCTTTTGTTACAGGACAAATAATAATATTTCCTCCCCCAAAATGTGGATATATGTATTTTCTAATGATATGTCACTGGTAACATGTCTGATATTTTTATCAAGAATCCACTGAAATTCTACAGACCCTTGATGTATTCAACTTTTACTCTACAGTTATCTGACTTACAAGGATATAAAATTTTGCTACATTATAAATTACTTGAGAACATTTATGGAGTCTTTACTATATTTCTGCCAGAATCTCTGTTAAACTCTTTACCTGTATTATCATATCTCATTCCATTAGACACATGAGGGGGGCATTACTATTTTCATCAGGTTACAAATGAGAAAATTGAGGTACAGAGAGTTTAAGTAAGTGGCTCAAGATCATAAACTAGAAAATGGTGAAAATGGGTTTTGGACCCAGAGAATATGACTCATGAGTTTGGAGGTAAATCACAAATGACCTCCAATTATGATATAAGCCATGCTGAAAAAAATGAGAGAGTAATGAAAGGTTAGGGGTAGAAGAAAACTCAAACACAATTTAAGGAACCATTACAAAGGAAGAAACTGGGGCTAGGAAAATGAGGTGACTTGGGGAGAATTAAAATTCTTGTAAGAGAGCCTGATGAATGTTTAGAATTAATCAAGGTAAAAAAAAAAATTAATGGCCCTCACTGCCAGGGGCATCTGAGTGGCTCAGTTGGTCAGCCATCCCGGCCCTAAATTTTGGCTCAGGTCATAATTTCACAGTTCATGGGATCGAGCCCCACATTGGACTCTATGCTGACAGCCCAGGGCCTGCTTGGGATTTTCTCTCTCTCTGCCCTCCCCACTTGCACACTTTCTCTCTCAAAATAAATAAATAAATACAATTAAATATATATATATATATATATATATATATATATATATATATATATATTACAATGGCCCTTACTCCAAATAGCAAAATCACTCCTGGTAACACTTTCCAGAACATGACTTACAAAAATACTTATAGGTGAAATTCCTTTTATTATTCTAGTTGTCACATTTGTAAAAAGATGAGATTTTTATCGCTGTTGTTAAATCCATGGGAATCAATGCATGGAGTGGATGGGAAAAAATTAAGTTACCATGTAAGTTGTTAAAAGGAGAAATGTAGAGAAAAACCTCGACTATTGTTCACATTGATTTCTCCACAATATCAACAATGTATCATAAGTTTAACTTGTTTTAATGAATGCTATTTAGAAATTCCTTAGAATGCCAGGTTTTTGACTCACAATATTATAACATGTTGTCCACGTGCACATGGAAATTTAAAATGAAGGTTTTAATGTACAATGAAATAAATTTAGTTCACAGTATTTTGGTGAATACATATTCAGATTAATCTGCATAGTATCGAAATCCCTATATGTGATCCTGTGTGAGAGCAACAACTTTAAATTCCCCATCTGAGTAAACAGCAATTTGCATTTGTGATTAAAGGTTATAGGAATATTTAATATCAAGCTGCTTTCTCCTTCCACTCATCACTTCCTCCCATTTACCTATATCCAGGTAAGAACTAAAAGTCGACTCTATTTAGGGAAGTACCTTTGCAATTAAAAAAAAAAATTCACACTCAGAAGTCTAATATAAACACATTTAATCATTATTATTTTTACCTGAGCCTCTCCAGCCCAACTAGCCTATGTAAATAAAATGTTACAGGGTGACCATGGAAAATTTCAGTATTATAATCATCACAGCCTTATTGAAAACCAGCAGCCAAAGCTATAGTGGTGTAGAAACAGATGCCAAAAGCAAGGAGTATCAAGCTTCTGGCAACAGGTATCCTCTCTTTACTCTGTCAGCTAATTAAATCTCCAAGTTAACCAAAGTCTATTTCATTAGGCTTTTCTTGCATGTACTTTTTAAAACCAGTCTGAAACTCTTATATATAATGCACAGTTTAACTCACTTCAAATTTATAGACGAGAAAGCCCCAGTACACTATCTCAGAGGAGGATGGACATTTGTCCTATAACATCTTGCTCTAGCCAAGATGAGGCCCCTCATGGGACCCCCTCCGCCAGCAAAAGAATACAAATTCTTAGAAAGTTTTTTTTGACTTTGACCATTTCATCCACTATAATTACAACTCATTCTTTAGCCATGATTTTTCTTAATCCTTGTTGCAAGAAATAAATTACTTGAATTACAAATTCCAAAATTAATGGGAGGGAGAAACTGGAAAAGGTTAGTGTCCCCACAAAAATAGTGTGCCATCTTATTTAGGTAGTAACATATGACCGGTAAGTTATACTCTAGACATAAAAGAGAATGTGAAAAACTCCAGCAAATAAAAATAGAAAAAACTTAGAGCAAATAAACTGAAAAAAAAGATTATGTTTCTTGGTTTTCTCATGGGGGCACTATTGGATTGAATGGGTTGACACAAACATTCAATTAATTTAGAATGTTTCTAAAACAACACACTGGGTGGCTTCTGGAAGAAACGTAAAGGCCAAGTTAAAAAAAAAAAAAAAATCTGGGTGTTTGCTGAAATTCTCCAGAGCCTAATGCTTCCCTCCCATGAAGGAGAATAATCCATTCAAAAGCAAAGGAAAAAAAAAAAAAAAACAAAAACAAACAAACAAACAAAAGAACAAACCATGTCAGTTAACTGATTTGAAAAAGCAGAAGAAAGACTCCTCTCTGTATTTTAAAGTTGCTCTTTTTCCTTAAATTGACACATTGGACTATAATGAGGGGCACTGAGACTGTTTCAGCAACAAAGTCACAGTCTATAGTGATGTTTCTTCTTTTAAATGTGTCTTTCTTTTACAGTAAACATAAAAGTCTCATGCTCAAATTTAGGAAACTCTAACTGCTGCTGTCACAGATTAAACCCAAAATCTCAGTAGTTTAATACAGACAAGTTTGTTTCTGGTGTTGTTACAAAAATGCTAATGTTAAAGTCAATTGCATGCTGTTGGGGCTGGAGGGTCCCCATTTTGGTGGATCTCTTCAGGGAATCAGAATCATTTTTCTTGTGCACTCAGCCCTCTTCAACAGAGAAGCCTAAGGATGCCCTAGGGATTAGCTCCATTCAAGTCAGAGGGAAGAGGACAATTTCATGGAGGACCATGAAAGCGTGTTGTGGCCAGACCTGAAAGAGGCACACATGGTTTCCACCCATATTTCCCTGGTCAGATCACTATCACATTGCATCCTCTAACTAGCTGAATGTCAAGGAAGAAAAGGAAATGGGCTGGTTAAATACTTATTAGTCTTTGCCTCATGTTCCAGGAAAATCCTGATAAATCCTCACAGAAGGTGCCACCCATAAGGTTCATGTCTTAGAGTTTGTATACTATCTATCCCTACCAGCTAAGATACATTCATTCACTCCACATATATTTACTGAGTGATTCTGTGTGCCAGAAGCAATTTAAGTAAGTAGACTCGTGAATAAAACAAAACAAAACAAAACTCCTTTGTGCCTGGAGAGAAGACAATAAGCAAAATAAACAGGTAAATGTTATAGTATGTTAGAAATGATCAGGACTGGGGGCGGGGGGGGGTGCAGCAGAGAGATGAGACGCAAAGAACACGAGTGCATGAGGAGAGTTACAATTTTAAGTATGGTGGCCACAATTTAAAAGGAAGTGATGATGCGTACCATCAGAAAATATAGTCAAGCATCCACTAGGTGGTTTGCATTTAAAATTTTCTCAATATAAGTTTATAAAATCCTGAATATGTTATCTGAAAATACAACCACTCTCCTTCTCTCCTGATCCAACCCAAGTGATAAACCACTGTCTTATAAAATAAGTAAGAAGTGCCTATCTTTTAAATTCTAACAAGTAAAAACCAAGGTAGATATGTTTTATTCAGAAAAAAAGAATACCCTGGACCCCCTGTACTCCAGTGGAGTCTTTTGATATGTGAAGGTACTCAAGCTAAGGGAAGTTAAATGTCTTGACCAATGCGGTTATATAAATGGCAGAGCCAGAATAAGAATCCATTTAAGCCAAGTTGTGTTTGAGAAGTTCTTTCTTTTTTTTTTTTTTTAAATTTTTTTTTCAACGTTTATTTATTTTTGGGACAGAGAGAGACAGAGCATGAATGGGGGAGGGGCAGAGAGAGAGGGAGACACAGAATCGGAAACAGGCTCCAGGCTCTGAGCCATCAGCCCAGAGCCTGACGCGGGGCTCGAACTCACGGACCGCGAGATCGTGACCTGGCTGAAGTCGGACGCCTAACCGACTGCGCCACCCAGGCGCCCCGAGAAGTTATTTCAAGTATGTAGGAGGCTGCAAGTCCCAAATGACCTGTGGCCTTGAAAGACCTTTAAAATGACCAAAGACAGAGTCACCCTGCATAGAACTAATCCAACAAAAATTTGTCATTATGCCAAGCGAAGAGCTAAGATTAATTTATCAGGGTTCTCCTAACCTAAATCCTTGCTTTTCTCTCTAGCACCTGGCCATGTGCTTAGCTTCTTGTTTCACTTTGAGGGTTGGTTCTCTGCCCTAGAGATTTCAAACTAAATGTGTGCCCAGGGGATTCTCCTGACTCAGCATGCCACAGTATTCCTTTGCTGCCAGGCTTCACTCTGGTTGGTGTCATGGAACTAAAGTTCAAGAATCATCATAAATAGGGAGAGTTAAGGCACCTGGGTGGCTCAGTCGGTTGAGTGTCTGACTTCAGCTCAGGTCATGATCTCGCAGTCCATGAGTTCGAGCCCCACATCCAGGTCTGTGCTGACAGCTTAGAGCCTGGAGCCTGCTTCAAATTCTATGTCCCTTTCTCTCTCTGCCCCTTCCCTGCTCATGCTCTGTCTCTCAAAAGTAAATAAACATTAATTTTTTTTTTTAAATAGGGAGAGTTAACCACTGACGATAAGCTACCTTGGCTTTATAACGAATTTATATTGAAGTGCTTTAAAAGAGATGATTTATTCCCTCTAAATACCCTCAAGGAGACACACAAAATCTCTAAGACAGCAAACAGAACATATAACTACTCCTCTTCCCATTTTTTCCTTGGAAACAGATGGAAGAATCTGGTCTCCACTTCCCAGCCCAGCCAGCTCCATGCAAGAAGAATGGAAGGAGCTAGGTTAGTTCCTGGATTCAATAGCATGGGAACTTTGCTGCTGTTAACTGTATGATTTTGAGAATAAGTTTGTTTATCTGGAAGTATGCCTCTTTCCTGGTACCCCCAATTCTAGTCACTCAGTAGCTGCCAACATTTAATTGCTAGGCTCAAAATCCAGTCCAATGTCACAGTTCCTCAAAGACTTGTTCCTCCCGCTCAACAGCCCTCCCAGAAATAGGAATTCTCCTCTTGATACCTAGTATTTAATGATCTCTACCTTATCCCAGACCTGATGAACTCTGGTCATGTATGTCATCTTGTCAGACTGCCTACCAGTTGAAACCTTCTGTTAAGAGCCCTTGAAGACCTAAGTAATAAGCATTTACATGGTTACCTGTTGACATCATCTCCAGGAATCAAACTCTCCCTGCCTGGCTAGGTACCTTCCTATTACTTGACACTTAACATGTGAGCAGTCTGGTTTCTGTATCCCTAGACATGCAGAATGGCCCATTGCACTGTTTCCTGAACAGCCACCTGCCAAAAGGGTAGCAGTTCCTAATCTTATAGAGACAGTGGCCACTAGCCCTGTGCAGCTACTGAAATTAAAGTTTAAATTAATTAAAGTTAACTAAAATTAAAAGTTCAATTTCTTATTTGAACTAGCCACATTTCAAGTTTTCAGTGAGTGCCACGTGTGTTTAGGGGCTACCACACTGGACAGCACATAGAATATTTGCATCAGCACTGAAAGTTCTGTTGGATGACACGGATCTAGAGCTTGGAAATGAAATGTCAAAGGACAAGGATTTGGCCAAGAGGAGTCAGTCTTATTAATTTATGCAACTAAATGATGTGTACTAAATTATGCTGATCCTATCCCTAATGGAACTAATATTCTAATAGGTTTAAAGCATGAGCTGAAGGATATAGATAATTGCAGGCAGGAATCATTGTCTATTTCACTCACTAATAAATACAAGAACCTACAAGGCTGTGACTGGCACATTGTAGAAACATCTTGTAGAATTTATATCGACTGGATGAACAGACACACAATACTACAGTTAATTATAAGGAGATCATCATAGAGGAATAAGAATGATTTTCTGGGCTCCACTACAGGTCAGATTAAATAGCTCACTAAATTCTTTTTCTATGGTCACCAATTTTCTAGTCACTAATTCTACATCTTGGGCTTCTTCACACCAAGAAAAGGTAAATAGGGCTATTGCAGCTGCAAAATTAGAATAGCCACATTGTAGTTGAGTAAACTGGCAGACATATTCAGACTCAGTCCTTTGTGAGTCTGGCTAATGTCTTCTGGAAGAATACCAAAAAAACAGAAACAAAAAACAAAAAACAAAAACACACAGTCTTACACAAAACAAATTGAGACTCAGTGCTTAGGCCAAATTGGTCCCTGATGCAGCCACATCTGAGAAGTGAAACCCCAGGTTGCTCTGTTTAACATCTTTTAACAGTAGTGGCATTTGTTTCTTCCCAAGCCTGCAGTATAGGAGAGCTTTCTCTGGCCCTCACAATCACCTAGAACTGTACATTCAAAACTGACATGTTTGTTCCCATCTGCATCCCACCAGCACTTTCTCAGTTGGACTGATCCAGTCTGCAGAGAATACAGACTGGGAAGCATCAGGAAGAAGAGGGCAAGAACTTGTTAAAGATTAGGGTTAGGAGTGTCTGAAGTGGGAAGAAGAGGCTGACACCTGGGGAGAAGGAGAAAGAAAGGGATGGGGCGATTATGTTCAGGTATTCATCATTGAGTCTAGATCTGGATTTGGAGTATAAGATGGGAACTTCTATCATCTGAGTAATTCAGTCTGGAAGAATCTCATCTGAACTGTCATTCATAGGTATCTGACTCTCCATGAGCTTATTTAGACTACGGCTCCCATTCCCCTTTCTACACTTTCCTATATAGAGATAAAAAGAAAATGCATGGAAGGGAAATGTAATTACTCATGTACCCACATTGGTCTACCAGTTAAAGTCATATTTGAAAGGGATATGTAGACTGAAAGGGAAGAAGGTTTATCTCATCAAACCTAATAGAGCACAGAAATCAATCTTCGAGTTTGGTGACATGACAGATGTTACAGCTGATCTCCCTCACCCTCTAAATGCATGGCTGGTCAGCTTTATGAACAACTGTTATCCTGGGATCTTTGAATGAAAAGCTCAGGTTCTTTTAGGAAGAATGAATGTTTGATACAGCTACTTTGGATTCTTAGAAATAATCAAAAGGCACTCACATATATAGAAATACTGGATGGGGAGACAACATACCTGGTTTCTAGTCTTAATCCTAGGACTAACTAGATTGATTATATACTTCCATTGGTCTCTTATATTGCTTTCTTGTATGAGATATTGGAGGTGAAGGAGGTGTTAGATGTGATAGAGAGGAAGAGAGAGAGAGAAAAGGAGAGGGAGATGGAGAGAAGGGAAGAGAAGATAACACTGATTGCCAAAGTATTAGATAAATAGTGTGTTCTAATGAAGACTTCCCCTGAATCATTGCCCTATTTATGTCTGGCCAAAGAAGCAAACTAAACATGCTACTCCAACATTTTTATTCAGGAGATCAATTTTTCATCCCCAATCAGGTTGACACCATCTCTGGAAAATGCTTATAGTAGGCACTTTGGTTTCCTTTGGTTACAAAAGGGTTTAGACTCGTTCAACAAATGAACACACAAAATGTCAAAATGATGTTGTAACAGAAGCATGCACAAGCCAAGCAGCATCAGATGTGCTTTTGAGCCTGTGGCCCTAATTCACCTCGATGTGAGTGGGAGGCCTGGCTAATCCAGGGCCCCATAAGGAATTCTGACAACATGCCTTTTGCTTTGTACTGTGCATGCTATAATTCCTAGGTGCATCTGAGATATTACTGAAGCAATACTTTCTCTTTCCAAAGCACTTCATAATCATTAATGATTTAAGCCTTACAACAATCCCTCCAAGGGAGGTCAGTAGCAAAACACCAGAAGCACAGATGAAGAAACAAGAGGAAGATGTAAAATGATGTGGTAGAAATTTCAAAGAGAAGAGGCAATATTAAAGCAAGAGCCCTCCTCTCATCATATAGATATATCAAAGTGGGTGGGTGATGGAAAGTATTTTCAAAATGAGGTCATGTCCATTCCCTCAATACCAGTAAAGTTCACCCTCAAAACTCCCCTCCCTATCTCCACTGTTTTCTTTTCATCTCCTTAATTCTTTTAATGTCTGAAGTCACATTACCATTTAAATGCGTTAAAGTGATGTAGTCCTCTGCTATTTGTAATTCAGTTAGGCATCCTTGGCTTTCATCTAATAGAAATGAATAAAAGACCCTCCCTAACCAAGGGGAAAGACCAGGTGTACTTAAACTGTATCATTGGCTTATCTCATCACATATAATTTTCATCATGATTTTAAGGTTTTCACAGATCCATTGATGTCCATCCATGGGTTCCTTTGGATTCAAATTCCTCCTATAGGAATGCTGACTGTTCCCTGGGGATTCCATTCCCATTGCCACCACCACCTTCCCCATTGCCTCCAAGCCAACAACTGATGGACCATAGTCACTGACACTAATTGGGGTTCTTAGAGCTCACAAAGTCTCAATTAAGAAATCCTGATCTGATTTCTGGAGGTCACTTGCCAGTGGTTATATCTGTGCAACTTGCTTTCATCCGCATGAAAAATATATTTCTAAAAGGCTGTAGGTACACCATCATTTAATAAATTATATGACATGTTTCTATTGATTTACATTATAATGTAATAGATTTTTTACCTTTAGGTTAGAAGCATATCAAACAATCACTCTTAATGCCTTAAATTTAAATGTATCTACTTTTCCTCCTTCCCTTTGTTTTTTTCCCCTTTGGGAATTATCTACCAATCAATATTAGAGGAGTCTAAAATATAAAGACTTTTAGAGATCATGTTTTGTGTATTTAAGAACTATTTTTGGGGCGCCTGGGTGGCTCAGTCGACTGAGTGTCCGACTTCAGCTCAGGTCATGATCTCACGGTCCGTGAGTTCGAGCCCCGCGTCGGGCTCTGTGCTGACAGCTCAGTGCCCGGAACCTGTTTCAGATTCTGTGTCTCCCTCTCTCTCTGCCCCTCCCCTGTTCATGCTCTGTCTCTCTCTGTCTCAAAAATAAATAAATGTTAAAAAAAAAGAACTATTTTTGTAAAGTGAATAAGCTCTCACTTCATGTTCTAGATTTTTTGCCAACATTTTTGTTAATGAATGTCAAAGCCATTATTAAACAGGAGTGTTCTTCAAAGATGGCTTCAAGGCAATGCTCTGCATGTAGACAGTGAAGCCCAGGTGTATAAAACTCTCAGGAGATTTGTTATATTCTTCCCCCTGTTGCACCTAAATATGTTTTCTCATGGAGTGGTCTTGGACTCATCCAAATCATACCATATTAAAGTCAATACTAGATATTATAATATAACCTTGGTAAAAGTTATTGGATTTTTAAAATTACTATTTAATATAACATGAATTAATGATGGTGTCTACATGGATAAGACTTTGTTTAAATATTTAGTGAGTAATATTAAAATCTTAAAAGTTACCAAAGAGAAAATCATATATTCAAAATATGCAAAATACTTGTCAATACTTTCCTAATTATTTTATGTCCCAAAGAAAATATAGATATGAGGATGTGTTTGTGGGAGGTACTTTGCTCAATGAGTGGAGCGCATTGCCCCCTCATGCATCATTGTAAATGAAACAAGCAGCCCCCCCTAAAAACATGATCATATAGGTTATTAGCCATCTATAGAAGGAGCCCCAATGCTACAAGTCAATAATTCAAGAATTTTTATCATCTCCAACTGTCTACTGAAAATAATTTTGGTATGTTTTCTTTAAGGTAGGAATATAACATGATTATAACTTCATGGAAAGGAAATCTAAAAAACTGCTTTTTGACAAAAGACCATGTAAACAGAAGGATAATAGTAAGCATGGAGGGACAAAAAGTATGTGGGAAGAAGGTAGGTAGTTAGAGAACAAAATTTATAGTTTCTATTCAACACTGATCACTGGAGAAAGACACCAGACTGGAAGGATATGAAAAGCCAAACTCTAGAACAGTGTGTTGTATTGTGAGACAAGGATGGGTTAGTCTGGACTCCATTTTTGTTACCTCCTATTTACCAAGTAATCTTCTGCTGCTACTTCTGCTCTATCCCAGAGCTCTGAATCCAGGAAACCCAAGCAGAGCATTGTTGTAGACTCATCATAATTCAATATAACAATATGAGTCGAGTTCATCCAAAGGAGATAAAAAGAGATGAAAAGAAAAGTTGACCAAAAAAATGTGGGGGCCTATATTAAAAAAAGAGGGGCGGTAGGTGGTGCAGTTGGTTGGGCATCTAACTCTTGATCTTGGCTCAGGTCATCATCTCACAGTTCGTGAGTTGAAGCCCCACATTGGTCTCTGTGTTGATGGTGCAGAGTCTGCTTGGGATTCTGTCTCTCTTTCTCTCTGCCCTCTCCCTGCTTGTGCTTTCTCTCTGTCTCTCAAAATAAATAAATAAACTTTTTAAAAATTAAAAAAAAGAAAGAAAAACGTAACCCTATATCCTGGTTATTTTACCAAGATAATGGGAGCCAGTGAGGCTGTGTTAGCTTCCCTACATACCTCATTGTCTTCTGTAGCTACAAGACTAAAAAATGTTTGTCACTAATCCACTCACCACTGCATTATTAAAACTACACCACAATGGAGGAGAGATATGACAAAATGTATTCTTATTCGGGGAAGTGAAAGGGAATCATGAAATTAGGCCAAATAATAGCATGAAAAGTAGCTATACTTTCACCTTCATCATTGGCAGTAAAACTACAATGAATAATCTTAGAAAATGAAACTTTCCAATTAATTTTTCTGTGTTTCATAAACAAGAACTGGTTCAAATAATAGTCAATAATAATCACGGTGTTAGAAGTGGGCTTGGAAACCTGAGTTTGACTTGTTCAGAAGTCATCTCAACAAAACAGATCTCTCTTGGGCTATGCAAATTCACCGATAAGTACAAGATAAGTTACTAGAGAAATATTTTTCCAGTCATGTTCAGGATCCCCAGTCATGCTGGGCTTCAAGTGCGAAAAACGATTTTGCAGCCAGTTCTTCCATCTGCCCTACAGTAGGCAAGCAGCCAGCCTCCAGGATGATCAACAGCCTCTGGGGCTTATGACTTACCAGCCAATGAGTAATATATTTTGCTGTTTGGTGCTTTGTTGATTGATTTCTTAGAGTGAAAATTGCCAAAACTGCAACCCACCTGCCAATTCTTTCATCTCTGCCAAATTATTTTAAAAACATAACCTGAACAACAGGATACACACAATCTAACACTTCATTTGTGATAGAGGAAACAGTATTATCACCATATACTAAGTATTGTAATAACTGAAAATGTTTGTGCAAATTATCTATCTATATATGTAATACTATACTATATATAGATATATAGATATACAGGTGTATAATATATATATATATTATGTGTATATGTATGTATGTATATTATATGTATATATACACATATATGCCCTTGCATTATTACACACTTAAAGTACTTATTTTTAGGGGCACCTGGGTGGCTCAGTCAGTTAAGCATCCGACTTCGGCTCAGGTCATGATCTCATGGTCTGTGAGTTCGAGCCCCGCGTCGGGCTCTGTGCTGACAGCTCAGAGCCTGGAGCCTGCTTCAGATTCTGTGTCTCCCTCTCTCTTTGCCCCTCCCCTGCTCATGCTCTGTCTCTCTTTCTCTTTCTCTTTCTCTTTCTCTTTCTCTTTCTCTTTCTCTCTCTCTCTCTCTCTGTCAAAAATAAATAAACATTAAAAACTTTTAAAAAATACTTTTTAAGTTTCACAGTGAATATTCTTTACTACAATCCTTCCTACTAATGACATATTTGCTACTGACAAGCTATAATAGATCAAATGGGCTTATTTGAAGGAGCCAGTAATGCGTGTTGTTGATATTAACAAGCTTCGGTGACTGCTGGATGAAATGTTCCAAATATATCATTCCAGACGGTATCATTTAAATTGTGAGCATTGTTCTTTTAAACTGAAAATTTAGAATCCTACTTTAAAATGAATCATATGAGGTGTTTACAATCAGAGTTTGAAAAAAGGGAGGTGGGCATACTTGTATAAAGCACCATGTGGAAGAGTGATTAAGAATTGAAATTAGGGAAGCTGACCCTTTTGGCTCATAATTCGGGCTCCATTGTGTACTAACAGATTTCAGGCAAATAACTTATAGTCTCCATGTCTTAATTTCCTTACCTGCAAAAGGGGAATAATAAAACTACTTCAGGGAGTTATTCTGTGAGTTAAATGAAGTAACAGAGAGAAAGTATCTGAACACATTAAGTCTTTGATAAATGTCAGTTATTGTTATCAGCACCTTGAGCTTAGGTTGCTAGTTCTCACAAGCTCCTCTAGGCCTGATTGCTGACCAGCAGTAAGGAAACACTCCCCACCCCCCACCCCCTCCTCCCAGCCTTTTACAGAAGACTGCTGGTGATTCAGACAAGGCAGCAGAGCACATGGAGGTGAAGGCTTCAGGGATGGAGCTAGCAGCAGACCTCAAAAGATTTGGCTGCATCCTCTGGGAATGAAACTCACTGGCATATGAAGGTAAGACATGTTGAAAAGCTGGATGGAGAAATTTGAATGAATTAATATAAGATAAGGTATTTTCTTTAATGTTTATTTATTTTTGACAGAGAGAGACAGACCATGAGCAGGGGAGGGGCAGTGAGAGAAGGAGACATAGAATCCAAAGCGGGCTCCAGGCTCTGAGCTCTCAGCACAAAGCCCGACACGGGGCTCGAACTCATAGACCGTGAGGTCATGACCTGAGCCGAAGTTGGACGCTTAACCGACTGACCCACCCAGGCACCGCTATAAGGTATTTTAAAGCAATGTCTTTTAAGTCATAATGGGTAGAATAAAAATTAGACTGCAATATTATGGCTTAATTGGGTTTTGTGACTATATGTAGAGAGGAAAAGAAAGGAGAGAGTCAGATAGGAAGGAGAGAGTCAGATAAGTGCTGGTGGGATAAATATCTAATCTCACAGAGAGAGGGTTCTTAGTATATTTTGGAAAGTACTTCAAATCCACTGAAAAGTCTTCAGTATTATTTAATGCCTTTATGACCTCCTAAGTTCAAAACTGTACAACATTGATAAGGATGGTTGAGGGAATAAAGTTGTGGGTCAGAAATGTTATGCATGTTTCAGAGAGATGAAACAAATGAGGAAACTAAATTGTAGACAAGGCAGAGAAAACTGGAGCTGTGTTTAATCATGTTCTCATAGTTCTGTCTGGTTCCTGAAGCTCTCTCAAGGTGGTTACTGACTTGGTAAAGAGCAAGCCCACACACTCACATACACACCCTACAGACCAAATGCTGGGAGCTATCAAACTCAAAAAACCTGTTGAAAATCAACTTTTTAAAGGCAGCACTGCTAAGGTTAAAAGGAGAAATTGAATGTGCAAGAGAGAGAATGTGTGTGTGTCAAGCTGGAAGCGAGGTAGTACTCTGATAACAGACCATGCAGGGCTGTGCAGAGCCAGAGCTTAGCCAGATCCAACTAGAAGACACAGAGGTAATGGTTTAATTTGGAAGAGTCAAGACTTCTGAAATGTCACTGAATTATAACCAGAACTTCTAAGAAGAAAAATATATAAACACACTGAAGGAGTGGAGGGCAGCCTGGAGAAAGCCCCATTAAAAAAAAAAATCTCTCTTGCCCGCATGTGTGGGTGATGCAACAGGTAAGAGGGAGAGCAGGATATGGGTCACAGAGATAACACAAAACCACCTAATCTCTGTAAAATGCCTTAAAAGAGAAACATATTTATAGCAGATAAAAGATAAACCTTACATCTGCTTTGCTGTTGTTGTTATTAAAAATTCAGAGATAGTCCTCGTTTGTAATTTCCTCTTAGGACCCCAAAATTGTCTTCTTAGTCTAAAATCTTTGCACTATCAGATTCTAATCATATGGGGAAAAAAAGTTTATTAAGCATCCATGAAACTGTGCTTCCTGCAGAGGCACAGAACTTGGTATGAGGGGAATGGCTTACAAGAGACGAGGTCTTGCCCTCAAACTCCTTGCAATCTAGGAGGTTAGATTTAAACATTGAAATCAAACAGGGTGCATTTTGTTTTACAAAAGGAGATGTTCAACAAGCATTCAATAAATGAAAGAAAAGGGAACTGGATCTTGGGTCTTTGGTTGGTCTGGACTTATCTAAGGAGAGTTGAAGAGTAGGTGATATTACAGGGGGATTGGTGAAAGATTCGGGGTTCAGATAGGCTTCCTAAGTGAGGAGAACACAGCAAGCAAAGATATGGAGATGGAAAGTGCAAGACCAAAGTTCTAGGAAGGAACAATTCTATGAAATGGAAATAGACCAGGTGGGCTCAAAGAATGGTGAGCAGAAGGGAACAGCATCCAAGATCTGATCTGCTATATCTACAAGTATCCTGGGTGTTTGGGCTAGGCATTTACAAATACTTGCACTGGTGACTGAATCAAGAGCCTCATTTTAACAACCTAAATGTTGTTTTCATGTACTTATCGCTACATAAGGAAAATTTGAAATAAGGGAATGCATTCATATTCCTTAAGAAAATTATGATGCAGCATATCTGGAATAAATCATTACCACAGCCAGAAATTCCCTTATAGAAAATTGTCTGGTATGCTGTCTTTGAATTACTACATTTATTATTTATACACCTTAGTGGGAGCACATTTTTAGTTCACAAATGTAACACAGAATTAAAACCATACCACAAAAATGTGTCCCTTCCATGAGGAGCAGGAATAAAAAGAAAAGTCACATTAGCAAAATAGTCTACCAGTATCTTCACAGACAGAAAGATAAAGAAGACTATCCTATGATGGGAGTACAAATCTGTTGGTATACAATGCATGGTAAGAAAAATAACTTGGAATATCCAGTAATAGCATGCCTACAAAATCATGTCCTTTGAATTGAAACATAACAAGAAAGGCATTTGAAGGACTCTATCTCTCCATGGAAGGAAGAGGGAGGAATACAGAGTTCTACCTAAATTTGTGAAGAGCCAGTCACTGCACAAAATCCCGAACAACAGCTGCACAATGGACTGTGGTTGTTTAGTCATTGCCATGGCCCGGAGTTATTGCCTAATCCGTGATTGGAGGAAAAGACGAGAATCCCCAGTTGTATATAGTGTGCTATCACAAGATAGCTCCGTGATCTGCTACAATTTGGATTTTACTCACCATGATAGTTGTGGTCTCTGTGACCACTGAGGTCCTTCCCAGGCTTAAAAATCTCTTACAAAGGTAGCCTCCTGTGACACTGGTCATATAAGGTAGAGACAAGAAGAACACAAAGACACAATGGAGTCTGGAGTCACTCTAACTTCACGTTACGGGAAACAGTAAATTTCCTTATTGTTTAAGTCAGTTTGTTTTAAGTTTTTCTCTTATTTTCAGTCAAAAGTTGAAAATATTTCTAATCAAGGTTTAAACATTAAGAAAATGGCATTTTCTAAGTTTTATCTACCAGTTATACAGGTTTAATAAATTGGATATTAAATGCAGCACAATATTGTATATATAAATATAGATATAGATATATAAGGCTTTTCAGGGTACCCAGCTCCCCATGAACACTCAGTGATTGCTGTTATTAACTTTTGATAACTAACATTTGAATGGCACTTTATAGCTTAGAATGCATTCATGTTTTCCCCATTTGATTTTCTCATCATTCCTGGGAGGAGGCACTCTTAACCCAGTCAAAAAACTGATCTAAGTAGGAAAATTGATCCAAAAGGATTAATGACTTTCCTGAGTCCAAAAGCTAATTAGAGGTACAGTCAGAACTACGTCTCTGGTTCCAAATATCTTGCTGCTTCCACTACCCCACAAATCTTCTATTTTGCCCTAATACAAAGAAAGGATCAGAAACAAAAGTCTATTTTGGTGAGTCAAAATGGTCTCCTTATTGACCAATGGAACTTTACAAGATAGAAGAGGAAAAAAAAAAGTATAGAGTTATACAGAAATCTCTACTGGATATTCAATCAAGAGCTGAAGCAATCATGTTTTCAAAGGCAAGAAGTTCAGAGTTAGCTAATGAGGGAACTGGGGACAAAGAACTCATATGCCTATTTTGAGAAGAACTTTTCAGAAATTTGCAGCAGAGAGAATGATACCTTAACTGAAAACTCACAACAGCTTTGTAGCAATGGGACGTTTCATTTGTCTTTGACTGTGAATACCTTTTAACATTGCTCTAATTGGAAACATATATTCCTTATGAAACCCTCTTGAAGCTGTGATTTATGTGGTCCAGTCTCAAAAACAGTCTTTTTTAAGGCAAAGCAATGAGTCCAGCAATCAAAAACATTTTTTTTAAATCACTGAGATACTTTGCTTATTTTTTTCTGAATACCATGAAGAAAATGTACTGTGTATAGCAATGGTGGTTAATGCATGCTGAACACTGTTCTGTGATCCTTATATAAATTAACTACTTGAATCCTTATAATATCACTTATAAAATCTCTTTCAGTAATGTCTGCTACTTTATCTCTATTTTACAGATAAAGAAACGAGTCCTAGAGAAGCCAAATTAAGTGGGCCAAAGTCATGTATCATGTAAGTGGCAGAGCTGGAATTCAAATCCAGAGCCAAATTCAGACTCTACGGGGACATAGCCATTCCCCACACAGAACAACTCCTCTTCCAGCATTGATCAATATCCTGGAAAATTTCTCTCTTAATTTGAATCTGATCTCCCCCCTCCTCTCAACTTGCATCCTAAAAGTCTAACCTGACCCAAACACTAATCTGTCAAAAAAATATTCCCCTTTGGAAGAGAAGTGGAGAGAGGAAACAGAGAGGAAGACTAAATTTCTTCAGTTGGAAAGGAGGGCAGAAAAGAGGCAAGGGACTCTCTATAAAGGCCAATGCCTTTCAAACTTGAATTGCCTTAGAATCACCTAGAAGGTTTATTAAAACACAGATTGCTGGGCCCCACCCCTGGAGTTCATTATTCAGTTTGTCTGGAGTTGAACCTGAATTTTTGCATTTCTAAGAAGTTTCAGTTTCATGCTGGTCTGAGAACCATCTTTAGGAACCATTGCACTAGGTGAACAGCTTTCTGTTCCCGGCTGAAAGAAGAACACTACTTTAGGAGTTCTTCCAACTATCCAAAATTTCCTCCATATTACATAAGCCTGAACAGCATCTACTCATGGGGTTTAGCTTCCTTTAATCAGGCCTTGCTGGTTTTAACTTAAGAGAAATGGGACCCAGAGGAAGAAGCCAAAGTTTGCATTCTCCATGTTTGCTAAAGCCAGCCTTCTGAGTTTCCATTGCATTTTTGGAGGCCTGCCTCTTCCTGTCAGTAAGTTCCCGTGCCTTCCTGCCTTCCTACTTCATGACTAGTAGCCTCAATTCCTATGCAAAGGAGGCTACAGTCTTAGCTTATGTCACCAACAGAAAAGGACACTCGCTATCACGCAAAGGTCATGAGGGATGGCTTCTTTACACAAACTGAAAGAAGAAAAAAACATACCAAAGTGCTATAAGGGACAGCTGACAAGCTGACAGCAGAAGAAGACAAAATAAATCACCATCTCATCACCATTAAGTCAGATATCCACTCATGAACGGTATCAATGTGGGAACACACTCATGCCTTGTAAAACATAAATATCTATGTTTGTATTAAGAAATCCACATTTGGGACGCCTGGGTGGCGCAGTCGGTTAAGGGTCTGACTTCAGCCAGGTCACGATCTCGCGGTCCGTGAGTTCGAGCCCCCAGTCAGGCTCTGGGCTGATGGTTCAGAGCCTGGAGCCTGTTTCCGATTCTGTGTCTCCCTCTCTTTCTGCCCCTCCCCCGTTCATGCTCGGTCTCTCTCTGTCCCAAAAATAAAAAAAAAAAAGTAAACGTGGAAAAAAAAATTAAAAAAAAAAAAAGAAATCCACATTTAATGCTCATTTTCACCTAAATTAATTGTAATTTAATCCCATGAACTTGCTGCATATATTTTTTTAATGCTGGCCTGTAAAGACCAAAATCAAATTTCTGTTTTGTACCCTACATCAAATTTTATTTGTACTAAATTTTTAGAGACAGTCTTCCTTCCCCTGGCCACATGGAATTATAGCTCTAGAGTAAATAAAAGCTTTAGATTGATTAAGCTGAAGGAACATAGCATTATTTTATTATATGCACTTCCCAGCTGATTTAAATGGATTTATTCAACTACGTTAAATAATGTATTACTTTAGCAGCAAATGCGATTTGGCTTATTTTGTATACAAAAGAAAATTTTAAATACTTTCCAAACCCAGAGAAAAGTGGGACTCCTGTATCAACAGGACTGAAGAAAGCCCACCCAATCAGCTCAATCTTTCCAATTTCTTTTTTTTTTATTAGAAACCTTTTTTTTTTTTACATTTTTTTTATTTTTTAGAGAGAGAGAGAGACAGAGGATGAGTGGGGAAAGGGCAGAGAGAGAGGGAGACAGAATCTGATGAAGATTCCAGTCTCCTAACTGTCAGCACAGAGCCCAATTCAGGGCTCAAACTCATGAACTGCGAGATCATGACCTGAGCTGAAGTTGGGCACTCAACCGACTGAGCCCACCCAGGCACCCCAATCTTTTCCAATTTCTACAATCACAATCCATTTTTTCACATTTTGAACTCATCTTGCTTAAGATTCTTGCTTTCATCTATTAAATATGGCCACAAACTTTTTATATTATAGAGAAATAAGATACCTCTGGGAATTGGAAAGATGCCAATTCAGGTCCAGAAATAACATTTGTTTTTACTTACTTATTTTTCTTTTTTTTTAAGTTTTAATTACAATTCCAAATTGACATACGGCATAATATTAGTTTCAAGTGTACAAAATAGTGATTCAACAACTCCATACAACACCCAGTGTTCATCACAACTAGTGCAATTCCTTAACGCCCATCACCTATTTCATCCACCTGCCTCCACCTCCCCTCTGGTAACCATCAGTTTGTTCTCTGCAGTTAAAAGTCTGTTTCTTGATTTGCAGAAATAACATTTATTTTTAAATTACTACTGTTGGAATAACATACTTTAAAAAATCATGTAGAGAATCAGGAACACGAGGAAAATTTGCTTTGTTTTCCTTGTTTTTGAAACAATGATGCAAATGAAAATGCATGTATGCATGGGTGTGTATATGCATGCACGTATGGATGAAGATATGTATTGGCAAACTGATGCTCTCAGTAAGCTTGGAAAACAGTATTCAGAAAACAAGTTCCTAAAAATGACACGAGAAAAGAAGTCTTGAAAGAAAGACCATCTTTGGTAATATGGTCCCATATCTGATACTGTTTTGAGCAATGGGACAAATAGGTTTTACATGGCTTAGAACTTATGTTTTGAGGTTTGAGTTTGAATGATCTGAAGCTATTTTCTGTTACTTTTTCTAATTTTCTAAGACAAAATCCCCAAGGTACCTCTTCAAAATTAACCTTTTCCCTTAAAATCATAAATTTTCACACAGAGAGTATTTTCCAAAACAAAAGAAAACAAAACTGATGTACATTATAAATGCATGAGTACTGTACTCTAATATATAAAAGAATCACATCAACTTTAGTCAGCATGTAGTTCATTAATAATTCAACCATGTGGACTTCATCATGATCAAGATAACAGATTTAAAAATTAAAGATAAAATCTATAATGGACAAATATTACTTTGTGTAAAAAGAACTCTCTATATTAGAAATCCATTTAATTTTTTAACAAGTAGATTTTGTCAGTTATTCATACAAGCTTCTATAAAATAACTAAAATACATTTGGATAGTTGTGGAAGAGTAATGTCAAAACCCTGTCCTAGACTTATAAGCACATCCCCATGTGTTATTGCATCTGGGTTAGATAATTAAATAATAATAACAACTTTGCCTCATTTTTCATATTAAGGAGACATCATGATTCTCTGCTCCTATAAAGCATCAAAGATGAAATATTCTGCTCCTATTTTCAAAGAAAAGAAAAATGGCAGCAGTGCATGGAGAGGCTCTTATGTAAGCCACAGGTAAAGATAACCAGGGGCAGAAGACAGATGGCCAACCTATGAAATTATTTCAGGACAGGAGGAAGCTTGCTGAGAGGAGTAATTTCATTTTTTGGCTCTAAACTTGGGGTGCCTTCCGAGCTTATAAAACCTGATGGCTCAACAAATCCCAGAGGATGATTTAACAGCTCTGTTTGAACTTTGTCACTTTAATCCATTAGTCAGATGTGGAAAGGAAGTTTTCCAATCCACCCTGCAATACTGACTTTCCCACTCCTATCAAGATAGCAGGTTCCTGAGTTAGCCCACTTCCTTGGCATTTTTTTTTTTTTTTTGCTGTGATCATCAAACATCAGTTTCGGTTTACTGGAGACATAACTTGAAATACAAAATAGTCCTACTTTTTTCATTGACATAGAAATGAACTGCTTAGCTTCTGTGCAGACCTCCTTTACATGACCAGTACCTAATCTACACGTTGATTAAGCAACATTTTTCTCAACGTGTGGGTGAAGTCATTCTGTATTTTCCGTCAGCTCCCATGGAAAAGCCCTTTGCAACCAGGACTGCTAGAGTATAACAAGCTCAGCCACTTCTGAATACTTGACATAGAACAGTGCTTGTCAAACTGAAGCATGCCTGAGAATCACTTGGAAGACTTGTTAAAACACAGATTTCCGGGAGTGGAGTCCGAGAATCTGCATGTCTACGAAGCGTCTAGGCCCACTTTGAGAACCACTGACATAAAGGCTAGACTTTCAGACAGAGGGAAGAGATGTGTATTTCTTATGTCCCTGTGAATTCACAGAAAGGTTTTCTTTTAAAATATCACATATTGGGGCACCTGCGGGGCTCAGTTGGTTGAGCATCTGACTTTGGTCAGGTCATGATCTTGGGGTTTGTGGGTTCAAGCCCCATGTTAGGCTCTGTGCTGACAGTTCAGAGCCTGGAGCCTGCTGCAGATTCTGTGTCTCCCTCTCTCTCTGCCCCTCACCTGCTCGTGCTCTCTCTCTCTGTCTCAAAAATAAATAAACATCAAAAAAAAATTTAAAATATCACATATTAATTTCCATGATAACCTTTTCAAATTATATAAGCATTTCTTTTAGGCTGAACTAGTTGGGAAATTATTGTAACTGACTGCCAAATAAGCAATATATATATGCAGATAGGGAACCCCAGACTTCAAACAGCATGCTAAATCACCTACAGACACATCATCTCCAACTCATACAAGCCCACAGGGCCCCTAAACTTGATAGTGAGACCTTTTCTAATCTTTTCCATTAATGGCATCTTCTAGAAGGAACATAACAAAATAATTTGGAAGTGAGAGTAGGTAAAGGTAGGGTAGATATGAAAAAGCATAAAGAAAAATATTTTACATAATCGCATAGACCCCATGAAGATCTGTTGCATTTCCTTTCAGACTTCTATATTTTTGTGTCCTAATACTCATTTACATTATTTCATAAGAATTTTCCCATAATTAAAATTGTTTTAATGGCACATAATTCTTTAACTTATAAATATGCTATAGTAATTTTTAATCATTTCTCTAGTGTTATGCATGTACACTTGCATTGTTCCTGATTTGTTATTATTATACAATATATACATACTATTATACTTTGATAAATATCTTTGGGCATATTTTTTTCCGGCATTTGGACATTTCTTTTAAAGAAGTGTTTTTTTTGTTTGTTTGTTTCTTTGTTTTTGTTTTTGTTTTTGTGGTAGACCTCACAGCCAGCATGGAGCCCAACACAGGGCTTAAATTCACAATTCTGAGATCAAGACCTGAGCTGAGATCAAGAGTTGGACACTTAACTCACTGAGCCACCTAGGCACCCCAAAAAATTTCTAAAATTCTAATGGTTATATCAAAAATAAGAATATCTTGGGGCGCCTGGGTGGCACAGTCGGTTAAGCGTCCGACTTCAGCCAGGTCACGATCTCGCGGTCCGTGAGTTCGAGCCCCGCGTCAGGCTCTGGGCTGATGGCTCGGAGCCCGGAGCCTGTTTCCGATTCTGTGTCCCCCTCTCTCTCTCTGCCCCTCCCCCGTTCATGCTCTGTCTCTCTCTGTCCCAAAAATAAATAAAAAATGTTGAAAAAAAATTAAAAAAAAAAAAGAACATCTTTAGGGTTTTTGATACATATAGTAAAACTGTGCCATAACATACCAAGTGACATCCTATGAATTAAATTACATATGGTGTGGGTGTCAAAGTTAAAGAAATGACCAGGGCCAATCAGCCCAGAGAGCCAGCAGGGAATCTCAGGTATGATACAATCCATCCCTGTCCATGCTGTGGTTTGACACCACCAGGTGATACTTGTTTGCTCTGATTTAAATTTCTATTGGAATGATTCTAGCTCCTGTGCCTAAATGGGAATTCCAGAATAGTAGGAATGATGCCAAAAACCTTCCACTTCTTCAGTCTAATTTAGGATACTACTATAGATTATGGCTGCTGTTTCCCCAACCAACCTGACCCTACATCTACATCCCCTTAACCCCTCTCCAGAAGATAAGTATTATCCCCACCCTCTACTGCCTGGATCACTGCAATAACCCCTAACTAGCACCACCCCTGTATCCTTCTATCTATTTTCAACTGCCAGAAGGATCCTTTTGAAAACATAAATCATAGTGTTTATCTCTCCTGTTCAAAATCCTGAAACTGCTTTGTTTCACTTAGAGTAAAAGTCAAGGTCAGTTCATGGCCCTTCATGATTGGATTCTGTGTTACCTGTCTAACTTCATCCTTTATTCTCTTTTTTCTGGCTCATTGTGTCCAACCACACGGGCCTCCAGCTAGTCTCATACACATCTCTATAGTTACTGTTCCACTTCATGCAATGCTCTTCCCCAAGGCATCTACTTGACAAATCCCTTGCTTCTTTTAAGAGTTTATCTAGGGACACCTGGGTGACTCTCTTAGTTAAGCATGTGACTCTTGATTTTGGCTCACATCATGATCTCACGGTTCATGAGATAGAACCCTATATTGGGCTCTGCACTGACAGTGCAGAGCCTGCTTGGGATTCTCTCTCCCTCTCTCTCTGCCCCTTCCCCTCTTTTTCTTTAAAAAACAAAGAAGAGGGGCGCCTGGGTGGCACAGTCGGTTAAGCATCCGAGTTCAGCCAGGTCACGATCTCGCAGTCCGTGAGTTCGAGCCCCGCGTCCGGCTCTGGGCTGACGGCTCAGAGCCTGGAGCCTGTTTCCGATTCTGTGTCTCCCTCTCTCTCTGCCCCTCCCCTGTTCATGCTCTGTCTCTCTCTGTCCCAAAAATAAAATAAACGTTGGAAAAAAAATTAAAAAAAAAAAGAGCTTATCTAAATATTACCTTCTTAATAAGGCCTACTCTAACTACCCTGTTAAATACTGACTTTTCCATCCTGGCCCCTGACCCCAACTGTTTGGTCCTTCTGATCCTTTTTATCTTCATTTTAAAAAAATCCAGTATTCTTATCACTTTTTAGCATATCATATAATTTAGTTATTTATCATGTTCACTATTTATTATCTATAAGCTCCACAAAGACAGTGATATGTCCCAAGCACCTAGGATAGTCCCTGACACATAGGAGGGACACAACAAATATTATTTTAAAGGACTTTAGCCTAGGGGCACCTTCTCTGTCTCTCTCTCAAAAATTAATAAACATTAAAGGACTTTAATCTATACCAAGTTGAGAGGAGGTGCTGGGTAGAAAACAATATAATCATCCACCAGATTATAGTCTAATTCATGTTTTTAGCACATTATTTTGGATTTGCCCTATTTCCAACTTTTTCTCCAAAAAAGTTAAACCTATTTACCTTAGCCGGAAGTGTATAATAGTTCTCACCTTTCATGTGCCCCTGGATGCCTTCTGGTCTTCATTGTTGGCAACCTGTGGCTGTTCCTGCACATGTTTTGTCTTGAAGATGGGGGAAGAGGAGAACTTCTCCCTCATCCTCCTGATGCAGTTTTCTCTTCTTGTCTTTTTAGAGCCCTATCTTGGTCCTCTCCCAATGTGAGTGAAATTTTAAGTCCTCTAGCCCAAAAGTTTCCTTCCAAGATAGATAGGTGAAAGATCACATATTATTTACATTTAAATCTCATATTATTTACTTTTAAAAATGCATACAGGGAACGCACATTAAAAAAAATTCTTTTTAGTGTTTATTTATTCCTGAGAGTGAGAGACAGAGCATGAGTAGGGGAGGGGCAGAGAAAGAGGGAGACACAGAACCTGAAGCAGGCTCCAGGCTCTGAGCTGTCAGCACAGAGCCCAACACGGGGTTCCAACTCACAGACTGTGAGATCCTGATCTGAGCCAAAGTCATTCACTTAACTGACTGAGTCACCCAGGTGCCCCAGGAATGCACATTTTTTAAGTTTATTTATTTATTTTGAGAAAGACAGAGATGCACCAGTGGGAGAGGGGCAGAGAGAGAGGGAGGCAAAGCATCTTTGTCAACATAGAGCCTAATGTGGGGCTCAAACTCACAAAACTGTGCTATCATGACTTGAGCTGAACCAAGAGGTGGCTACTTAATGGATTGAGCCATCCAGGTGCCCCCAGGGAATGCACATATAAGAACATATGGGGAGAGAAAAAGAAGGGAAAGTATAATAAGTTGATAAGAATTAAAAATTTGAGGTCTTTATATTTCATAAATTAAAATGGTCTAAAATAGATAAAATGTACTTTATATCAACTTATCCAATAGGTATAAAAAATCATGATAAAATATATCTGTGAATGTCTGGGGCTGTGTATAGAGCAGGGATGTTTGAACTTATTAAAAAATTCTAATTTTAAGGGAAACAACATTGCTATATGAGACCAGCAAAGACAAATGCTGTTTTCAAGATAAGTATCTGTAAAGAAATTTTAAAGTAACCAAACTTATCATGATTTTTTTTCCAAAATAACTTTCTCATTTTGTTCTGAAAACAAATCTAAATGTATTTTTAGCGTCTCTAGAAAATAAGAAAAATTGTCCTGATGGCTTATCTCATTCATCACTTTTACAATTAAGAAAAGGTAGTTTCTTCCTCTTTCATACTCATTCTCTAGAGGCAAATAAAAAGAGGCCAAGATGAAGCAACAAATCAAGCAGCTTGGATCTGAATGTGATGGATATAAAAACATGACAGGATACATCAAGAACCTAAATACAATTACTAAGAAGGAATTGGGGAAGATATTAACTCCCTGAGAAAAAACCTACTAAAATCCAAGTCATTAAGTAGCTCTTGTATGATTGGGACAAACCCTGAAAATCTCTTCCAAAACATCCAAAACTTGGGGAAGGCCACCATATGTCACATTAATGGAACCCTTGCTCCCTTGTTGCCTGCATGAACTCTGATTAATGGAAGACATGCTATGAATGATACAAGTGATTACACTACATAAGTTAGGACACAGACAAGCCAGGGCTTGATTAGATTCTGGGAGAAAAACACTTCCTCTCTCCTGGGACATAGCTGTCCACAGTACAGCAGTCATTTGTTAAATAGTGGCATATTTCCTCACGGAGGTTACCAAGCATCAGTTTAGAATTTAACACCTGCCTTCCAAGAGCTGCTTTAAAATCTACCCCCTACATCACTTCAAATAAAAATGATAATGTCAGCATAAATGAGAAGGCAAATTTTAAAATATCAAGGAATGATTTAACAGGATGGAGAGACCCAAATGTGACAAGCCACGGACTAACACAAATGTGTTTCCAGCCTTAGCCATAAGATGATTTTGCAATTTCCACTTTGTAAATAATCTTTACTGAGAACCTGTTCTCTTACACTTCAAAATATCATTGACTTTGGTCAAGTGCTCAGATTTACAAGGTACACATATGGAACAGGGCAAAAGAAGGGAGATGATACATTCCTAGCCATCCAGAACTACTGACAACAAGGACCAGTGTGGTGAAAGATCTTATATTATCTCATCCTCACACCTTTGGACTTTTTCTATTGTCAGGTTTTTAGGTTGCAGTTAACATCCATGTCTGTCTACCCTATCTGCTACCACCACAAAAAGACCAACATTTTTATCAACAAGTACCAAAAAATAATAATTTGTCTTCCCATGGAAGAAAGTCTTGTGAATGCCTTTTAATATATAGGCAGCTGAATACTCTTTGTAAGTGAAGTAAGGCTCTGCAACTGGGAAATATCTGATCCTTATTTTGAAGAGTGTAATAAAAAGACTTACCTATATTGCCTTTCACTTTGACATGCCTGGGGTTTAGCTAATAAATTCTCTAATTGTGGTTGAACACCAACACCACCTCTTCCACCCGTGTTGTGGTTAATGACGTTGACAGTAAGATTTTTTCCAAAGTTCCAAGGACAAAAATGATCTTTTCAAAAGGCACCAGTCTTTCTTTTGGTGTTTTCTATGTCCTGATTAATGTCAGATAATGTTATGGCACAAGAGACTAGTGGGTGAAGAGGATGTTATTTCAATTTCAACTATTTGATATCCAGACTATCAATTAAACAAGAGAATCTGAGGGCTTAGAAAGTAAGTGCAGGGTCTGTGTCATCAAAATGTTTATATTGTTTTTGGCAAATCAAGATATACATATGGAAAGCTCACATGAGACAGAGATTACCTTACCATTATATGTAGCAACAAGAGAATATTAGAGGTTCACAGCAAGATTACTGAATTGCAGTATTATGAACAGTTCTCAAAGAAGAGATGGAATTTAAAGCTTGTTCTTGAGTATGGGAAGATTTCGTATAAAATTAAATACTGAACATCAAGAGGAAGAATTCAGGTTATACCTAAATTCTTGGTTATATATATCTTGGTATATTGTATATTGAAAATTGTACTTCCCTAAAGGAATAAAAGCTTGAAATCTTTTCTTTTTTTGATTTTTTAAATGTTTTCATTTTTGAGAGAGAGAGAGAGAGAGAGAGAGAGAGAGAGAGACAGAGACAGAGACAGAGCATGAGTGGGGGAGGGGCAGAGACAGAGGGAGACACAGAACTTGAAGGAGGCTCCAGGCTCTGCATGTTGTCAGAACAGAGCCTGACACAGGACTCTAACCCATGAACTGTGAGATCTGAGCTGAAGTCAGATGCTTAACTGACTGAGCCACCCAGGTGCCACTAAAGCTTGAAATCTTTCCAAACAGAAAATAAAAATAAAGCCAAAAAGACTATTTTTTTTAATTTTTTTTTCAACCTTTTTATTTATTTTTGGGACAGAGAGAGACAGAGCATGAACGGGTGAGGGGCAGAGAGAGAGGGAGACACAGAATCGGAAACAGGCTCCAGGCTCCGAGCCATCAGCCCAGAGCCTGACGCGGGGCTCGAACTCACGGACCGCGAGATCGTGACCTGGCTGAAGTCGGACGCTTAACCGACTGCGCCAGCCAGGCGCCCCCAAAAAGACTATTTTTAAAGAAATGTTTCAGAATTATAGTTCATTGATTAACATTATTTTAATTTAAACAAACCAAAATAGAGATTTGACATCACCATGGTGGCAATACAGAAGCTCCTGAGTCCCTTTTCCCATGGATGCACCAAGTATCCAGCTATACAAGGATCATTTCCTTCTGAGAGAAAACTTGAAGCAAGTTGACTCCAACACATCAGACAGCTGAGAAAAATACTCATATTGAAATGAGTAGGGAAGACTGAGAGGTACTCTCACTACCCCTGCACAGCAACTTAGAATCAGGAGAAGATCACCAACTCCCATTTTCTCCCCAACGAGTGAAGGGTTTGGACCACACATCTAGAACCCCAACTTCGAAGGCTGTCATCCAAAAGATAGACCCCAAATTGCCTATCTCTGAAAGCCAACAGGGTGTGCATTCACAAGTTCCACAGGACTATAGCAAATCAAAGAAGAAATAGTTAAACTGGCACATGAGCACTCCCATGGCTATTCCTCCACATTCATACTATAAGAAAAGAAAATGACAGACCAATATCTCTGATAAACATAAATGCAAAAATTCTCAACAAAATACCAGCAAGCTGAATTCAATGGTGTATTAAAAGGATCATACATCATGATCAAATGGGACTTATCCCTGGGATGCAAGATAGGTCAATATATACAAAGCAATAAATGTGATATACCACATCAACAAAACAAATATAAAAATCATATGATCATCTCAATAGATGTAGGAAAAAAATTGACAAAATTCAATATCCTTTCATGATAAAAATGCTCAAAAATTATGTATAGATGGAATGTATTACAATTTAATAAAGGCCATAAATGACAAATCTACATGTCATATCCAATTGTGAAAAGCTGAAAGCTTTTCCTGTAAAATCAAGAACAAGTAAAAAATTCCCAATGTTGCTACTTTTATTCAACATTATACTGGAAGTCCTACCCAGAGCAATAGGGCAAGAAAATGAATAACAAGCATCAAAATTAAAGAAAAATAATTAAAATTGTCTGTTTGCCTATGACAATTACATTATCATATATAGAAAACTCTAGAGGCTCCAACGAAAAAGCTGTTAGAACTAGTAAATACATTTAATAAAGTTGCAGGATACAAAATCAATGTATAAAAAATCAGTTGCTTCTCTCCACACTGACAACAAACTATCAGAAATAGAAATTAAGAAAGCAATTCCATTTATAGTAGTATCAAAAAAAGAATAAAATATTAGGAATATATTTAACCCAGGAGGTTAAAGATTTGTATACTGAAAAGTATAAGATATTCTTCAAAGAAGGTGAAGAAGAAACAAATAAAAAGAAAGATATTCCACTCATGGATTTGAAGAATTAATATTATTACAAAGTCCATATGACGCAAGGTGACATACAGATTCAATACAATCCCTATCAAAATTCCAATGGCATTTTTACAGAAACAGGGAAAAAAAATCCTAAAATTCATATGGAACCACAAAAGATGCCAAATAGCCAAAGCAATCTTGAGAAAAAAACAAAGCTAGAGGCATCATACACCCAGATTTCAAACTATATTATAAAGTTATAGCAATCAAAATCGTATGGCTCTTGCAAAAAAACAAAGACACACAGACTAATGGAAATGGATTGGCAGCCCAGAAATAAACCCATACATATATGGTCAATTTATTTTCCAAAAAGGAGGCAGGAATATTCAGTAGGCAAAGGACAGTCTCTTCAATAAATGGTGCTGGGAGAACTAGACAGCCATGTGCAAAGGAATGAAACTAGGCCTCTATCTTACACCAGAAGCAAAAATCAATGCAAAATCAGTAAATAAATTGAACATAAGACTGGATACTAAAAAACTCCTAGAAGAAAACATAAGGAAAATCCTCCTGACATTGGTTTTGGCAATTATTTTCTTGGATTTGTCCACAAAAGAAAAAATAAACAAGTGGAACTATATCAACCTAAAAAACTCTGTACAGCAAGCAAAACCAGGAACAAAATGAAAATGAAACCTATGGAATGGTAGAAAAAATATTTGTAAACCACATATCCAATAAGGAGTTAATATCCAAAATATACAAGGAACTCATACAACTCAATAGCAAATAAATAAATAACCCGATTAAAATGTGTAAAGAACGAATAGACATTGTCCTGAAGAAGACATTCAAATAGACAACAGGTACATGAAAAGGTGTTCAACATCACCAATCATCAGAGAAATGTAAATTACAACCACACTGGGGTATCACTTAATCCTGTTAAGGTGTTATTATTGAAAAGATAAGACAACAAATGCTGGAAAGGATGTAGATATTAGTGGGAATGTAAACTGGTGTAGTTACTATGTAAAACAGTATGGAGCTTCTTGAGCTTCCTCCAGAAATCTGAAAGATAACTACCACTGTGGTCCACCAATTCTACTTCTGGGTGTATATTCAAAGAAAACAAAATCATTATCTTGAAGAGATATCTGTACTTTCATGTACATAGCAACATATTCATGATAGCCAAGGTATGGAAGCAACCTAAGTGTCTGTGAATGAGTGAAGGGATATAAACAAAATGTGAGATTAAAAATTAATTAATTAATTAATTAATTAAGAAAATAAAATATGGCATTGTCATTATCAAGGCTTAGTTAGGGTTTAGAGAAATGGGAGAGAGGTTGATAAAAGGGTATACATTTTCATTTATAAGATATATAAGGTTTTTTTTTAACATTTATTTTCAAGAGATAGAAAGAGACAGAGTGCAAATGGGGGAGGGGCAGAGAGAGAGGGAAACACAGAATCCAAAGCAGGCTCCAGGCTCTGAGCTGTCAGCGCAGAGCCCACCCAATTCGGGGCTCGAGCCCACTAACCGTGAGATCATGACCTGAGCTGAAGTCGCACGCTTAACCCACTGAGCCACCCAGGTGCCCCAAGATATATAAGTTCTTAAGACCTAATTTATAACATGGTGACTATATCTGATACTATAGTATGGTTAGTACTATATGATATAATTGAAGTGTGCTTAAAAGAGTAGGTAAGTGTTTTCATACATACACAAAAGGTGAGGTGATGGATGTGACAATTAACTTGATTGTGGGAATTCTTCCACAATGTATATCAAATCACTGACTTGTACACTTAAAATGTATTACAATCTTGTCGATCATACTTAGGTGAAGCTGAAAAAAAAAAAAACAATGGAGAAATTATTTCCTAGAACATTGGTACAATTCACTGCATAGATCTTGTTTCAGATCATGTTGAACAAAAGAAGCACAAGCACGCATAATACAGGAAAAATTCTTAAATCCTATTTAGGTAGCTTTTAAAATAAAAGGCAAAGGGATAAACTGGAAATAACTGAGACTGGATGCATGAGACCTTCAGGGCTCTATCTGTTCAAATGTAGCCCTGGGGTGAAGTTAAAGGAGAGCTTGATGTGATTAGAAATTGGGGACACAATCTGGGGATATCTGCAATGGTCCAGATAAGAGTATAAACTAGCATCATAAAAGTATCCATTGGAAAGGAAGGGAGAGATAATAAAAATACATAGGAAGCTGAATCAACAAGATTTATAGAATCAATTAAGTAGCATGCAGCTTGATGGAGGAAAGTGAGAAAAGAAAGGTTAAAGGTGATGACTCAGAAGTATATGGTTTGGGCCAAAGGCTGGATGGTGGCATCATTTACCAAGATAGGGAATATTTGCAAAGGAACAGCAATTGGTAGGGACAAAATTAGTTTAGTTTTAGATCCGTTGGATTGAGAATGCTTACCAGTTTCTGTATATAATTTTTAATCCTTATAAAAATAAATTACTTTTCAAGGAAAAGAAAATCAAATAGGTCTGAAGGTTTCGACCATTTCAATGTTAATAGATGAAGTATATTATATGTATTTTTACTGAAAAAGTTGAATACTGTATGTTTGTTCCTATAAGATTTATAGACTTTACTTTTAAGAATGGAATGCTAATGCAAGCCACTGGTTCTGTCAAATATATCTGTCAGTAATGGCAGAAAAGTCAAGAATAAAGGTTCCAAGCTGCCAAAGAATAAGACTATTTGTCAAGAGGAAGCAAAAGGATCAATCTGCCAATGACTGTCCCCTTGTGCTCAATGAGGGACAAAGGCAAATTAAGCACTTTACCAATGTAGATGGCAAAAATGTCAATGTCAACACATGCACTCATTATTCTAGTTGAAAAGTGAGCCCCAAGCTCTTATTTTATAGTTGAGCTTATTGGGGACCATGGAATCACAGGGTTCATTGACAGAAGTAGACCTAGAATTTAGATTTGACTCCCCAGGCAAAATTATTTTTCCTTGATGCCAAATTCCATTTCTTATAAATATGTTTCATATTTATATACCACATTTATATACCACATTCCTGGTATGCACACCTTTTTTATGCATAAAAAATCCATAACAAAAAAAGAACGATCCCTTAGTTTTTATACAATTGTAAACAATGCACCTCTAAATAAGAGACAAATTTATGGAAAATGGGTTTTAATTGCTTCTTAAAGAAGGTCATTCATACCCTATACAAATATGTAACAAAAAAAAATACAGGAAGAAATAATCCATAAAACCTAAGTTACTTTGACTAAAAATTCCCATTTGTTTCCATAAATGAGTAATTAACTCAAACTTAGAGGAATTTGGAGCTTTCAACACTTTTTCTACTTAACTACCATGGGACAAAGAGATTTCATTAAGGAAATAGGATTTTCCTTAAAGTTTTCCTGATTCTGATCAATTGTACCTCATTTAGAGATTTGCATTGTTATTATTAAGCAAAAATGATTTTTATTCTTTGTGGCTCCACTTCTGTGAATCATTACTCAGTCTGATAAAAAGGAAAGCATAATGTGTACATGATAAATAATCCCTCCTATACTGGCCTCCAAATCTTTTTCTACAATGTACACAAGGCAATTAGTATCAATCCACTAGCATATAAAATTAAACCCATTTGCCATCTTTGATTGAATTGAATCCACTGGCTATTGTTTTGTATATAAAAAACATATTTCCAAAACTTCATGATCCACAAAACTATTTGAAGAAGCATAAAGCTGATACACTAACAATAGATTAGAATAAATTTTAGCCCCCAAAGTTTCAAGATCATGTATAGCGACCTGATCTAAGAACTAATCCACTTGAAAAATGGAAAAGTACATCATTTAATATCACCACACACATATATCATACATGCAAATAGATTCACTTATTGCCTTGAAGGCAAAATAAAAAAATGTTTCTCATCGTCTTTACAAAAATTAATATACATCACAAACACTTTCCAATATATAACTAATACAATCAAGGAGAACATTTAATTAGCAATTAGTCTGATTAACATTCCTTGGAGACTAATTTGTTTTACCAGATGGCCTTCATAAAAATAATTCTTAGAGGATTTCTTTAAAAATCAGCTAAGCTAATTATAAGATGCAGGAAGAGATAGAAATTTTAACAATCATACCAAGAATAAATTAATGTGTTTGAGTTGTAAGTCTTCAAGATACAACTGGGAAGCAGAAAATGGCAAAAAGGAGTTTGTGGGCCTGCCCAGTAAGGACACAGAGCCAAGTACTAGGAACAGTTTGTTGAGAGGGCAAAATTCAGGGACTGAGTCATACAGAAGCTGGAGGGGAGCAAGCTACATTAGAAAAGCAAATCCCAAATTAGACACTGTAAACTAAACTGGACCAAAGCCAAGGGAAGTTCCAAAGCACAAAAGAAGAAAAGAGCAAGCAGGCACAGAGCCCAGAAAGAATTCTGCTGAATGCTGCCTGGCAGCCACATCAACTGACTTTGCCACAGGGCCACAACTAATGGTCTTTCCTCAGGCATGCATTTTGAGACACATTTCCAGAAGCTATGATGGATTCTCTCTTACCCACAAAGAAGTGATCTCATATTTATTGAATTCATACTTTTATTAGACACTGAGCTAGAAGAATCATTACATTATGCCAAGTAGTTTTGTCCTCACCAAATCTTTTTTCCCCACCTCCTGACACACACTGTTGGTCTACATTTCTCAGCCATTTTGCAGGCAGGCAATGCAATGATACTGAGTTATGACCAATGGAATTTGGGGAAAAGTGATGCTATCTAGTACCATTTCATAAAAACCTTCCATTAGTGATCCACCATGTCTTCATCCATTTGCTGGATGACAGGAGAGAAAATACAAGGACCTGGAGAGTGGGTCCCTGATGACCACAGATAATGTTCCCCTATTCATGAATGCTTAGAATGGACTATAACTGTGTTAATAAAAAATAAATGCTGGGGCGCCTGGGTGGCGCAGTCGGTTAAGCGTCCGACTTCAGCCAGGTCACGATCTCACGGTCTGTGAGTTCGAGCCCCGCGTCAGGCTCTGGGCTGATGGCTCAGAGCCTGGAGCCTGTTTCTGATTCTGTGTCTCCCTCTCTCTCTGCCCCTCCCCCGTTCATGCTCTGTCTCTCTCTGTCCCAAAAATAAATAAACATTGAAAAAAAAAAAAAATTTTTAAAAAATAAAAAATAAATGCTTATTGTGTTAAACTACATATACTGGGAGATTAGTTTTCTATTGAAGTTTGTTCAGTTTCACTAAGATACCTATTTATCTAATTTAACAATACAACAATCTGTGATAGTGGTATTTTCATTCTAGCTTAGCTTATTTATAAAATAGATAAATCAGGAATTGAAACAACTCTGTCAGACTAAAATCTATTCCTTCTAAGTACTCTCATAATCAACATATGAAAAAAGGACTATATGCTTTGTTTGTCTTTTGAATTAAGTTCACATAACATAAATTAACTTATTTATTTATTTATTTACTCATGTATGTATGTATGTATGTATGTATGTATTTATTTAGAGAGTGAGAGAGCAAGAGTGAGCATGAGCTAGGGAGAATCCCAGGCACTTTCAGTGCAGAGCCCGATGTGAGACTCTAACTCATGAATTGTGAGATCGTGACCTGAGCTGAAATCAAGAGTTGGTCACTTAAACTACTGAGCCACTCAGGAACCCTGAAATTAACCAATTTAAACTGAACAACTCAGTAGCATTTAATACATTCAAAATATTGTATAATTACCACATCCATCTAGTTCTAAAATATTTTCATCACCCCAAAAAGTAACTCTATGCCCAGTAAGCAATTACTTCCCATTTACCCCTCTCCTAGCCCCTTGGCAACCAACAATCTGATTTCTATCTTTGTGGATTTACATATTGTAGATATTTCATATAAATGGGATCATATGATATGTGGTCTATTGTGTCTGGTTTCATTCAGTTGGCATAATATTTTTGATATTCAACCACAATGTACCAAATATCATTGTTTCATTTCTTTATATGGCTGAAAGCTATTCTATTGTATATACCACAATTTGTTTATCCATTCATCCACTGGATTATTTTTATCTTCTGCCTGTTGTGAGTAGTGCTTTAATGACCATGTATGCATATGTATTTGAGTAACCTGTCTGTTCTTTTGGGTGTTTCCTTAGAAGTGGAAATTCTGGATATATGTGATTTTGTTTAGATTTTGGAGGAATTCCAAACTGTTTTCCACAGCAGTTGTACCATTTCACTTTCCTACCAGATATATACCAGATAGATAGATGATAGATTGATATAGATAGATAGATAGATGATAGATAGATAGATAGATATTCCAATTTCTCCACCTCCTCACCAACACACTATGCCATCCATTTTATTAGGCTGATATACAACTTCATATATACTAGTATAATTTTAATGAAAACAAACAAGCAAACAACAACTAAAAATTACAAGTGTTGGTGAGTCTCTTGGATCATGTTTTTATCTGTTCTGGCAATGGCTACCTTTTGGAAAGTTTAATTCATTAACACTTAAAATAATTTCTGATGATCTGGGACTTAATTCTGTCATTTTGCTATTTATTTTCTGCATGTCTTATACTACTTTGTTTCTCATTACCTCTATTACTGCTTTGTTTTATATTTAACTGTTTTCTAGCGTGGCATTTTTATTCCCTTTTCATTTTCTTTTGAATATATTCTTAGATATTTTCTTAGTGTTTGCCATGCGGCTTACATTTAACATCCCAAATTTATAACAGTCTATTCTTAATTGATACTAATTTAGCTTCAATATCATATTAAAACTTCTCCTATACAGCTCCATACCCTCTTTATATTGTTATTGTCACAAATTTATATTGTTTATATTGTTTATATTGTTATATTGTCATTGTCTTTATATTGTTATTGTCACAAATTTCATACATCTTTAGACATTGTGCTCCTATTAACACAGATTTAGTGGTTTATGCATTTATTATTTAAATAATGTAAGAAATAAAAAGAGGAGTTGCAATTCAAAAATAAAATAATATTGGATTTTTTTAACCTTCATCAGAGTTCTTTACTTCTTCAAATGACTTTAAATTACTATTTTTTTTTTTTCATTTCAGCATGAAGGACTCTACTTAGTATTCCCTGTAGAGCAAGTCTGCCAGCCACAAACTCTTTCAGCTTTTATCTGGGAATGTCTTAATTTCTCCCTTATATCTGAAGGATAGTTTTGTCAGATACAGAATTCTTGGTTGACATGTTTGTTTTCCTTTCAGCACTTTAAATGTATCATCCCACTCCCTTTCAACATCCATGGTTTCTGATGAGAAATCTACTGTTAATATTATTGAAGATCTCTTGTGCATGAAAGATCACTTGTCTTTTGCTGCCTTTAAGATTCTCTCTTTGTCTTTGGACACTTTGATTATAACGTGTCTTGGTGTGAATGTCTTTGTTTATCCTTCTTGGAGTTCATTGGGATTCTTGAATGTGTAGACTTTAATCTTTTATCAAATTTGGGAAGTTTTAGCCATTACTTCTTCCAATGTTCTTTCTTCCCCTTTCTCTCTCTCGTTCTTCTGGGATTCCCATTATGCATATGATGGTACATTGGGTACTTTCTTAGACTTTCTATATTTTTCTTCATTTTTTTTCCTCTCTGACTCTCATATTAGATCATTTCATTGACCTATCTTCAAATTTTCTGATTCTTTCTTCTACTTAATTAAATCTGATATTGAGACTCTCTGCTGACATTAGTTCTATGTTGAGGCACCCTTCAATGCTTAGCCATGCTGTTTAGAAGTCTACCATATCTTCACTTCCTGCTTGACTGTACCAATAGATCAGCCAGAGATGAATACTTAGGGTCTTTACAGTTCTCTTCTGAGCATGTGTCCTGCACTGGCAATGTCTGTAGCTTTCTAATTTATCCAGTATACACAAGTACTTTTAAATGGCCTAATTTCCCAAAGAAACTCCCTTCCAAGCTTTTTTTCTCAGGCTTTCACTCCTTTATTGTTTGCCTCAGCTACAATCTTTTCCCTCAGGTACTGCACATTGTTCATTTGTCTTACATAGTTTTTAACAAACACCCATTGCCTTTTCATCCTAAGCAAGTTGCAAGTTATGCAAAACAAAGACAAGCACCTTGCATCAGTCCTTCAGGTAGCTCCTAGACAGGTTTAAATAGATAAACATAATTCACTCAGAATAAAGTCTTATTTTCTCTCTCCAGAATCATGGAACAATGCCACTCACTGGGAACAAGAGCTTCAGGATTCCACCAACCTGGAGAAGGGAGTGTGGCAAGGACAATTAAAAATGCCATGAAGCTTTTCTACCACTTTTAAATTGCCTTTTTCTTTTTCTTTTTTTTTCTTTAAGTTGCCTTTTCCTTGATTCAACATTCATTTGGTTGCTGTAAACATCTGACTATTTTCCAGAGTTGTGACAAGGTTGATCCTGATAGTGTTTGCTTGGTTTTTCAGTTTCTGTGATGGACAGGCCCTTGGAGCTACATTCCCATCCATTTTTGCTGATATCATTCAACATGTGGTTTTCAGCATGGCACTAGGTAAAAATTTATTGGTCCTAAATGAAGCTATATCCTTGATCTAGATATTCCTTATTACTACGTTATTATCAATTTAGCTAGTGCATCACAGACTTCACCTAATTAGATCCCTCCCAAATAAATGGAATGTGAAAAACAAATAATAACACAATTATGGGACAGGTTGCAGAAGTTTTAATCAAGAAAGGTAAAAAAACAAAAAAACAAAAAACATTTCTGCAAATAATAAAAAAAAAATTTCTTAACCTGCCCAAATACACTTTTTGGGGAAAAAGGACCACATTCAGGAATTTGAGCTTTAGAATATCCACTAAATATGGATAATATTTAGTGGTTGATATAGCATACATACATACCTTTGTTTATATCCTTTATAACCCCTCTTCTCACCCTACTCGGTGGAAGAGGTACTGGTGGGCAGGAATTCAGTGAGCAGCTGAACACATCTTATTCCTCAATTTTTTCATTAAAATAAGTGAAAGAAAGCCCCTAGAGAAGGAGTGAACACCAGATGTGTCCCCATAAAACAGGAGGCAAACATTCCAAACATTACTCAAATGAGAAATCTACTTCAGTTATTGCATTTCAATTTTTAAAAGGCAGAATCTCCATTTTTTCTAGAGATAACTAACATTTTTTTTTAATTTTTTTTTTCAACGTTTTTAATTTATTTTTGGGACAGAGAGAGACAGAGCATGAACGGGGGAGGGGCAGAGAGAGAGGGAGACACAGAATCGGAAACAGGCTCCAGGCTCTGAGCCATCAGCCCAGAGCCCGACGCGGGGCTCGAACTCACGGACCGCGAGATCGTGACCTGGTTGAAGTCGGACGCTTAACCGACTGCGCCACCCAGGCGCCCCGAGATAACTAACATTTTTAAATTATTACCTTTTTTTTCAGAAAATTAAGTTGACTTGTATTATGTTGGAAGCATAGTATAAATTTATTTCTTTCCTCACTTGATAAAATAAGTTATACATATACATATATGTATATATATAGACATATATACATATATACACACATACTCATATATACATTATATACACACATATATATGTACATATTTATATAACCATATGTCTTGCACTATTCCTACTTTCTTATATCCTTGCAGTTATTATTCTACACAAACTTAAGCATAAGTGAATTAATATACACACAATACACATTCCTTTTAATTTAATAGAAGCATACTATGCACACATACAGTTCTATGCATTGCTTAAGTTATTCCAAGACATTTTGAACATACACAAAAGTGGGGAAACGATAGACTAAATTCCTATGCTTGTACTAAATTCACAAAGCTTCAACAACTAGTAACTCATCTCATCTATGACACAGCCTCCCTTATAACTCCTAAAATACTGGGTTATTTTGAAGCAAATGTCAGTTATCCTAGTATTTTATCAGAAAATATTTCTGATTATCACCCTAAAAGAAGACTAAAAATCAAAACAAATAGCACCATCGCACTTGAACAAATGAGCAGTAAATCCTAAATATCACCAAATATCCAGTGTTTGAATGTCTAATTGTCTCAAAAGTAAGTGTGTATGAATATATTGTTATGACTACATGAAAGTATACATGTAGGACAAATTCCTGTAGGTCTTTTCCATAAGTGTTTCAAAGATTTGTCCCCTAGTTTGTCCTTTTTTCCTTTACTTTGTTATACTTTTTCAATATTGAATTTTTTTCATTCATGCATAGTCACCTTATCTGAATTTCTTTTATTATTTTTTGGTTTATTTACATTATTTGATTATATTTTGTCAGTCACTAAAATGTATTTTCTTTTAATAGCAGCATACAACTCCACCAAATAAGGAACAGTAATTTGTTTAACCATTTCCTGTATATATTTGCTACTAAACATCATTGCTCTTTGAAGATATGCTATTACTTGCATCATTAAAGCTACTGGTTAACCATTGTTGTACAATTTTCAGCATGTACCTTAAAACATATACAAAGAAATCATTTGAAATACACATTTTGTTTTCTACCAGAATTGTTTGGAATTTTCTTCCAAATTGTTGGCCCAGTCTTTTATTCTTATCCCCTTTACACTTTGGAAATATATTTTCCTCTGGTTTACTGGGCAGTAAAACACATGGAAAATGAAACCATGCTGGCCACTATTTATTGAAATATCTTAATATTTCCTCTAAATGCCTTTGTTCACATAAAGTACATGCATGTTCTCTTGGGATATATTGAAAAATGAGTGGCTGAGAGTTGACTTTCCTGTTTGGACTGAGAATTTCTTTGTGTTGTCTGAGCAGTGACGAGGAAGGAAGGCCATTCACCAAGTTCTTTCTGGTTGATTGGACCTCACCTTTGCCTTATCTGAAAAACTTTCTGTTTTTGTAAGATGTTGTAATCATTAAGAATGTAACTTGATTTTTAAACATAGTTTTGTCCTCTGAATTCATGTATGTATGTGTCAATACATGTTTTCTCACCTCTCAGTTCCTAAAAGCTGATTAACATTTCATGAATTTGTTGCTGAATTTTTTTTCTTTCCTGATTTACATCATTCTCTTTCTTACTATAGACATGCCTTCAAACAAACAACTTTATTCAGATATCAAATACACACTGAAATATGATTGGCAAGTCTCAGGAAATAGGAATCATGTTGGTTGGATTGAGACCAGATGAGTCCAGTTTTGGAGTTTAAGGTGAGTGAGGCTGGTTTAAAGAATTGGTCAGACAGCATGAAATATCAACTTCAGAGAAAACTATCTGAGGCCTTCAACATTGAGCCCCAACAATACTTCTAGCTTCACCAACTGTCATTCTTACCTCTGTGCCTGGTAAGGGCAGTAGAAAAAAATCTGGTGAAAAATCACTCTCTCCTGGATTCAGTGTCCAATATCTTATGCACATCCCCACTGAATCTCCACAACAACCCCAATGAATGGGTACTATGATCCCCATTTTACAGATGAAATGACGGAGTCATAAAAAAATAAGTAACTTAACCAAGCCACACTGTCCTAGTAAAACAAAAAAAAATTATGTTGAAACCCACATTAGTCCGTCCTCTGAACCTATGCTCTCCTATCAATTTATGCTGCTTTGATGAGTTTCCAAATAGCACATGCTTGAGCCACATTGGACTCTAAACCTTTGCCTGGATACACTACACTTGTACTTACCTCTTAACTTCTCCTCTACATGTTTTTCCTTTGCTTAAAATTCCTACCCTTTCTCTTTCTGATGAACTCCTCATTCTTCTACCCACCATTAATGTCACTTCCTCTTTGAAGCCTTTCCTTAATTCTGCAGACACACCAATTGTTCTTTCCTCTGTGGTGACACAGCACTTTATACATAGTCCAATGTAGTATCTTACTAGTTTTACCATCATCTGTTTCCTCCCAAGGCAGGTCTCCTGTCTTATTTGTTGTTGTATTTCCAGTCTATAATATGGCTCTTGATAAAAAGTAAACACAAAATAAGTATTTCTTAAGTTAGATCACCAGTCCATGAAGAAGTGAATCATATGATAAAGTAATTAGTGCTTGATGGTAATTTGCCAGATCTATAGGTCCTTCAGAAAGGCAAATGGGAGGAAGGGATTCCTAGTCAGTAATAAAAAGTTGGTGATGTCAGGATTAGTTTGAGAATCAGTAGATATCTATGTCTATGCCAATTTAGTCTTCCTTTCTTTGCTCTGCTAAAAGGAAGAGTGAATGAAGGGATGGATTGGAAAGATGTCTGCAGGCTTCACTTGGGAGTCATATGGCCTGATTAAGGGGATCAGTAAGCAGATACTATCTTCTGCACTAATCTCTGCATTCCTTTTGGCTTCACATTTGATCTGTTAAGACTTTCTCTAGCTGGTAATTTAACACAGAAATTTGTATAAAAAAATAACTCCCTACTTTCATGAGGAAGGGTTCCCATTCACATGAATATTTCCTGCAGCTTTCCATGTGGGTGTAATATACCAATGACAAGGAACAGTTAAATATGTAAAAAAAAAAAAAAAAAAAAAAAGAACCAATTTTAGTGAGCATGATGGTTACTGTATTGCTTTTGGTTGGGGGAGAGAAGTAAAAGGCCCAAAACTCCCAGAGGGAAATGAAGCTACTATGAGTTAAAGAAAAAATGTTGAGGGGCACTTGGGTGGCTCAAATGATCAAGCTTCTGACTCTTGTTTTCAGCTCAGGTCACAATCTCAAGGTTCATGGGTTTGAGCCCCATGATGGGTATCATGCTGCCAGTGTGGAGCCTGCTTGGGATTCTCAGTCTCTCTCCCACTTTCTGTCTCTCTCTCTCTGGCCCCACTTGCCCCCACTTGCACCTGTTCTCCATCTCTTTCAAAATAAATACACATAAACTTAAAAAAAAAAGAGAAGAGAACAAATGTTGAGATTATAACTTTCCGAGCTTTGGAGGAAAAGAAAAGCACAAGGAGGCCTAACCAAGCCAGTCTAACCCAGATAACTTAGTGTTTTCCTGAACCCCAGCCCAGTTGTGGAGCCTCTGGGTGGGGACCACAAAGCCAGGGTTGAAAGGAGCAAAAGGTATGTGTGCTATGGAAAATTAATCCTTAGTGTCGATTTTTCAGTCAAGAAGTGATAATTGTCTATATTTCTTTCATTTGTCCCCTTAAAAACAACCATGAAATTCAGTTGGCCTTCTTCCTTTACCCTAAATGTTTGACATTTGGCAAGTAAGTGGACCCCAACTATAAATAAACCTTTAAAAAGTGTAGGTTCCCATGTGAATGACCTTTACCTTTAACATTTGCAAGTTTGAACAATGTTTTTCACAAAGCAAAAAATTTACTTGGATTTATTTAAAGAAAAATTGGAAAGTATGTTAAGAGCTATTTTTCTGTTTATATACTTACCCCTAATCTCAATAGTGAATGTGATCAATAGTTTTAGACTGATCCAATTTGAATGATGAATTCAATCACAGGGTAATTAAATGACTCAATAGCGAATTTTTATTATTGCTCAAAAAGCCCTTTGTAAGTAAACATTACAAAAAACCAAGAATCTTAGAACTCATCTGGCAACCAACTTAGAAATAATACTTCTGGTAAAAATCATCAATGGCTACTAAAACTATTAGGTGAAAAGTTTGGTGATAAACAGGATATTTACATTGCTTCAAAGTACTTCTCTACAAGACAAATACTAATTACAAATGTGAAATAATAACTTTACAGGGGATAAGTCTGACAGATATCATCTTTATCAGGTCTTAAAACTTAACCGTTATCAGTAATGAGACAAATAAACATTGTGTGGCTCCCAAAGTAATGCACCAGGCATGACACAACTTCACTTCTGTGATATTTCTGGAAAAATGCATACCCTAAATCTAACTATGAGGAAACATGAGATAAATCAAAATTAAAGGGATTACACACAATAACTGGTGTGAACTCTTCAAAAATATCAAAGTTACAAAAGACAAACAGACTGAGGAACTGTTCCAGATTTTAGAAGACCAAAAAGAAATGACAACAACATGTAATATATGGTCTTGGATTGGATACTAGAGCATAAAAATAAAATTATTTTATTATAAAGGACATTAGTAGGACAGTTGGTAAAATTCAAATAAAGTATATAGATTAGATAATAATACTATAATTGGTATTAATGTACACATTCTAATAATTACAGTATCGTTATAGAAGAGAATGTCTTAATTTTTAGGAAATACACAATTAAATATTTAGGGGGCAAGGGGCCTTATGGTAATATTTTAAACAGTTCAACAGTTCAGAAATAAAAACAATATGTATTAAAAACAAATCTACACGTGTGTGTGTGTGTGTGTGTGTGTGTGTGTGTGTGTGTGGTGTGCCTGTATACATAGAAAGAACAACAAAGCAAAGATAGTTAAATGTTAATATTTGGGAGTTCTGTGAGAAAGGCAAATGGGAATGAGAATTCTTCATACTGTTTTTTAAATTTTTCCATAACTCTAAAATGATTTCATCAACTCAACAATTTTATTCAGTAATTTCAAGTGGAATTATTTCACAAAAATGTGCCTCAGAGACCAAGTGGCCCAAGCATCATTCTCTGACAGAGTAAACCACAGTCACACAGCTGGTTCAGGGCATCTCTAAGTCTTCAGAGTCTGAGCCTTTCCCCACAGGATGTGTTTCTGCACAAACATAAGATTGGTTTCAAGAAATATTCATAGAGCTTCTGATTTGAAGCCTTGTAGAGCTGCAATGTCATGGCAGAAATGAGCTTTTACTTTGCTGCTCTTAATAGTCTCTTTTTGGGAATAACCTGGTTGGCATTGCACTCTTGGCCTAGGACATGGGAGAGCCCTTTCATTTCTCCCTCCCTTCCCCATTACAATTTCACATATATATGGGGAGTTGGGGAGGAGAACCCATCAATGAAAGGTCTCCCATCCCCCCAGCAATCAAAATTAAAAATTTCTAGCTTGCAATTGTGTGTGTTCACATTCAAGTTCTGCCTCTTTAACCCCTTTGTGATTTTGGGAAAATTACTTGGCTTATAGGTCTGTAAAATGTAATAATATATTTATTATAATAAAAAATAATACCAGTATGTGCCTGTTGGATTATTGTGATTAAAAGTGGTAAGTTTTGTAAAGTACTTAGCACGGATCCTGGCACATATAAGGGCTCAGAACATGAGGGTTGTTATTTTTATGACTAAAATGGTGGCTGGTACAGATTCTCATCCCTGGAAAAGTGAACTAAAGAATGATTCAGTTACTAGCAGATTATGTATGTGTCCATGGAGTTAACTTTCAAATACCTATTAATAGTTAACATTTTGGACAGAAACATACAGTCATACAATGGCTAGCTTACCTCCTACGCTATCAAGGAGACTGGACATTAAACCAGAAAGAGAATAGAAAACAATCTAAATGTCAATCAGCAGAGAACTAGCTAAATACTTTATGATACCTTCACTGCAGTGATAAAAATCAATTAAGAAGAATGAGGTAGATGAAAATGCACTGGAATGGAAAGATACTTGATTCATTTTGGGAAGAAGTAAAAAAGAAAACGGAACAACATAATCCATAGTATGTTTGCAGTTTGTAAAAATGTGCTCAAGGAGTACTATGAATAATTTATTTTTGCTTTTGTTTCCCTTGCCTGAGGAAGGGAAGATATTCCATTTTAAATCTATATTTAAATCTATAATATTCCATATTCTAGATTTTTCCATATCTAGAAAAATGTTTCTACAGCAAAAGTCAAAGAAATTACTGCCTGTATTTTCTTCTAGGAATTTTACGGTTTCAGGTCTTACATTAAATCTTTAACCCGTTTTTAGTTTATTTTTGTATATGGTGTTAGAAAGTAGTCCAGTTTCATTCTTTTGCATGTAGCTGTCCTGTTTTCACAGCACCATTAATTCAAGATACTGTCTTTTCCTTATTGCATATTCTTGTCTCCTTTGAATTGATTAAATGATCATAGAAGCATGTGTTTATTTCCGGGCTTTCTATTCTGTTCCATTGATCTATGTGTCTATTTTTGTGCCAGTACCATACTGTTTTGATTACTACAGCTTTGTAGTATATCTCAAAAATTGGGATTGTGGTACCTCTAGCTTTGTTCTTATTTTAAGATTGCTTTAGCTCTTTGGGGTCCATACAAAGTATTATTTTTTACAGTTATATGAAAAATGTTTTTGGTATTTTGACAGGAATTGCATTAAATTTGTAGATTGCTTTGGGTAGTATGGACATTTTAACAATATTTGTTCTACCAATTCATGAGCATGAAATATCTTTCCATTTGTGTCATCTTCAATTTCTTTCGTCACTGTTGTATAGTTTTCAAAGTCTTTCACCTCATTGGATAAGTTTCTTCCTAATTATTTTATTCTTTCGGGTGCAATTATAATTGGAACTGTTTTCTTAATTTATCTTCCTGCTACTTTGTTATTAGTGTATAGAAATGCAACAGATTTCTGTATATTAATTTTGTTTCCTGTGACTTTACTAAATTCATTTATCATATCTAATAGTACTTTTCAGTGGAATCTTTAGTTTTAATGTTCTTAAACTTTTTTTATGTTTTTTTATTTATTTTTGAGAGAGAGAGAGAGAGAGAGAGAGCAAGCAGGGGAGGGGTAGAGAGAGGGAGACACAAAATCCAAAGAAGGCTCCAGGCTCTTAACTGTCAGCACAGAGCATGAGGCAGGACTTGAACTCATGAACCATGAGATCATGACCTGAGCCAAAGTTGGGTGTTTAATGAACTAAGCCACTGAAGCACCCCTATGTTTTTCATTTTATATGTATAGTATCTTGTCATCTGCATGTGGTGACAATTTTACTTCTTCCTTACCAGTCTGGATACTTCTTATTTGTTTTTCTTGTCCAATCACTGTGGCTAGAGCTTCCAGTACAAAAAAGCTTCTGCACAGCAAAAGAACACATCAACAAACCAAACAAAAAACAACCTACTGAATGGGAGAAGACATTTACAAATTATATATCTGATAATGGGTTAATATCCAAACTATATATAGACCTTATACAACTGAATACAAAAAAAAAATCCAATTATAAATGGGCAAAGGACCTGAATAGACATTTTTCCAAAAAAGACATACAGATGGCTAACAGACATATGAAAAGATACTCAATATCACTAATTATAAGGGAAATACAAATCAAAACCACAATGAGATGTCTCCTTACACCTGTCAAAATAGCTAAAATCAAAGACAAAAGAAATAACAAGTGTTGGTGAGGATATGAAGAATAAGGAACCCTCATGCACTGTTAATGATAATGCAAATTGGTGCAGTCATTATAGAAAACAGTATGGAATTTCCTCAAAAGCTTAAAAAAATATAATTACCATATGATCTAATAAATTCACTCCTGGGTATTTACCCAGAGAATAAGAAAACACTAATTTTTTTTGAGTTTTATTTACTTATTTTGAGAGTGTGTGTGCCTGCACATGAGTTGGGGAGGGGAAGAGAGAGAGAGAGAGAGAGAGAGAGAGAGAGAGAGAGAGAGAGAGAGAATCTCAATCAGGGTCCATACTATAGAGCAGTACCCAAGTGGGGCTTGATTTCATAACCTGTGAGACCATGACCTGAGCCAAAATCAACAGTTGGACACTCAACCAACTGAGCCACCCAGGTGCCCCAAGAAAACACTAATTTCAAATGATATATGCACCCCTATGTTTATTGCAGCATCACTGACGAACTCCAGGATATGGAAGCAGCCCAAGTGTTCATCCATAGATGAATGGATAAAGAAGATGTACATGCATACAATAGGATATTAGCCAGCCATAAAACTAATGAAATCTTGCCATTTGCAACAACATGGATGGACCTACAGGTGTAATGCTGAGTGAAATAGTTAGTCTGAGAAAGAGAATTATATAATTTCATTCATATGTGTAATGTTAGACACAAACCAAATGAAAAAAGGAAAAAACAAACAAACAAAAATCCCAGACTATTAAGCATAGAGGACAAGCTGGTGATTGCCGGAGGGAACGTATGTGGGGGGATGGGTGAAGTAGATAAAGTAGATAATAGTAGATAATAGTACAATTATCATAATGAACACTAAGCAATGTCTAGAACCACAGAATCATTATATTGTATACCTGAAACTAATATAATTTTGTATGTTAATTATACTTCAGTAAAAAATGTGCACAAGGAAAGAAAAGGAATTAGACAATTGTGTTCAAAACTATCAGGAAATTACTGGGAATGAGATGGGAAGGGGGTGGGAAACATTCGACTTCCAACTTATATATTACCATCTATACTTACTTGATCATTTCAATAATAAACATTAATGAAAAGACCACCACACATGGTGCTGAAAGTGTATATATATATATATATATATATATATATATATATATATATAAATTCTATCAATTAAGCATTGTAATAACTTTGACTGGTTTCTGATGGTATCACAGGAATTACCAAAGCTACTAGGTAGTGGATCCAGCCGTTGTTCCCAGAGGCCCATGCCAGCTTGTTACACTGAAGTCTGGTAAAGAAGTGAGAAAACCAAGCAAAACTTAGCAACCAATAGCAAAGAAGAGTATTTAAGCGTTCAACTGCATTTTAACTTTACACAGACAGAAAATGTGGTACTTTATATTATTATAACCCAGATAATTATGGACTAATGGTTAAAATCTGAATCAATTAGGAAAAAGAGGATAGCATAAGTGGAACAAAGTAGTTATGTTGAATAGGTGCATTCTTTCATGGAGAATGGAATTTTAGCCATGAGTCCCATAGGAAAGAAATGAATAAAAGGAACCCTTATAAGCAAAAGATGTAGAATGGTGTGTTTTATCCCATATTATACAGTTGTGAACATCAAACCTAAGGGTCAACTTACTAACTTAGGGTCACACACTGAGTTAGTGCTATGATCATGGGCTCAGATGCCTGTAGGGTTCATGTAGGTAATATCCAAGGAAGAAGGGAGCTTTTGCCAGCCCAAGGTAGGGCTATAGTTGCCCATCTCAACCCATTGTGCTATCCAAGAATGCAAACCCACTCTTGCCAATGTTCTTTCTTTCAAGAGAAGCCAGATGCTTATTATGTTGATTATAAATATTGGCCAACTGGTACAATATGTATTCATATACTGTTGCATACGAGCAAACAGAAGGTATCTATGGGACAGAACACTTCCATTGTCACTATTTGCCACCTCTGAGAATCTAAGACAACTGGTCCTTGGCAAAGCTTTTTCTCTCCAGTCATATTCCATTTGTTCCCAAGTCCAAGCTCCAGCCATGCATTTATTTTAAAATTAAAATTTTAAAAACAAAAAGAACACTTACAAGATACAAGATAAGAAACTAAGAGGGAAAAAAGCAAAGAAAATATAATTAGGAACAAGAGGCAGATTCTGGCCTTCAAGAAGCTTAGAATGTAATGGAGCAAAAAGAATTATGTAAATGATTAACAATAATAATTATTATTATAAAAAAATTAAATTAGGAGATGCTGTGATTAATTGCTAAAGTAGGTGATTCATTCTAGCTGAGTAAATAAGGAGGATCTCAGTAAGGGAAAAGGATTTGGAAATAAAATTTCAACAGGTAGAGAAGGGAGAGGCATCATAGATTGACAGTCCAGCAGAAGAAAAACGAGTGTGCCCAAGTCTGGTATACCAGTGAAAAGGAAGGAATTTTGTGTGTGAAAAAATAGGGTACATGCAGGAATGAGGATAGTGTATTCCAAGACCAGTGTAAACCTTATTCTGTAAAAGAAAGGATTGATAAATGCTTTAGACAGGGGTCCATGATTCTACCACTGCTCCACTGTCATGGAATATTTCCCCTGGCATACAATAGATGGATTAGAAAAGGGAGAAGTTGGCAGGAGAAAGACTGGTTAGTTAGCCATTTTAATTATTGTTGAGGCAGTGAACTAGAGTAGAAACAGAGGAGACAGATATAAGAGCCAGTGTAAAGGAGAGATTAACAAGGCTTTGTCAATTGGAGTGAATATCTAGGACAAGGCAGCACAATGACTTTGAGATTTCAAATCCAAAGGTCTTGGAGAAACGGATGCTCTTAGGAATACAGGAGGCAGATGGGAAGGTGATGAATCTCCCATGAAGCCAGACTGTTGAGGGGAGAGGAGGCTTGAAGCACAGGATCCAGTAGGATACTGAAATTGCTGCTTTTGAACTTCAAAGACAAATCAGAATCGGTGATTCATATCTCTCAGCAGAACAGAGATCGTGAAGTTGAAACAGTGGACATCATGGATATTGTCAAGAATGTGGAGTTTCAAGAAACAAGGGAACTGGCAATAGAATACTGGAAAATACCTACATTTTAAAGGTATGAGGATGAAGATCAACTACATAAGCAAAAAGGAGTTCAAAACAATTAACACCAGGGTGCCTGGGTGGCGCAGTCAGTTATGCATCTGACTTGAGCTCAGGTCATGGAATCTCTCAGTTTGTGAGTCCCAGTCCCATATCGGGTGCACCGCTTCCAGTGAGCACAAGTCCCACTTTGGGTGAACCCAAGCCCCTGCTTCTGGTGATCTCCACTTCTCTCTCTCTCTCTCTCTCTCTCTCTCTCTCTCTCTCTCTCTCCATCTGCCCCTTGCTCACTTGTGCCATCTCTCTCTCTCTCTCAAAAAAAATAACATCAGCTACTGTTTATCAAGCATGTCATTTGTGCCAGACTTTGGGCAAAACCTTCTCATAAATATTTTATGTAATCCTCACAATAACCTCATAAAGCACCCAAAGCTCAGGGAGGTTAAGTAACTTGAACAAGAATATAAATAGCCAGGTTCACAGAAAAGCACATCCAAATGGCTAATAAACATGTGAAAAGATGCTCAACTTTGGTGGTAGTTGGGGAAATGCAACAGATTTGTAAAAATTACAAAGGACTATAATGCTTGGGGAAGGGCTGCTGGTGGAAATGTAAAATGGTACACCTTTTTTAGAAGGCCAGCTGGCAGCATCTATTAAAATTAAATATGCACACTAAATATAAATTAAATATACACATGTCCTTTGATCCAGCCATCCCCCAACTGGGAATTTATCCCATAATATGAAATCACCAGCCCAAAGTGGAAAATGTCTGAAAAACAAATGGGATATCCATCAATAGGGGAATGGTTGAATAATTTGTGGTACTTTCACAGTATTTTAAAATATGACTTAGTTCTATGCCAGCTCATTTGAAGAGATTTCCACAATGAACTGTTAAGTGAGTAAGGCAAGAAGCAGAGAAGATTTTAAAATATGATACCATTTCTATAAAGCAAAATAAAAGGCACATATCTGTGTAAATGCCATGTGTATGCATGTGTGTGTGTGTGTGTGTGTGTGTGTGTGTGTGTAGTTTATTTGCCATGGCACATTTGACCAGTTGAAGGGGAAAAAAAGTAAATATACTCAACAGTGTCATAAAAATGCCTCCAGAAAGGGATTAAATGAAGCTAAGAAAAGGCTTTTGGAGTTGGCACTCCAACTCCATGAGGATGCCACATGTGCCCTTCGGAAGAGGCATTTCAGTTGAGTAATTGGGCAGGAGCCAGATGCCAGAAACCAAAAAGCACGGGTGTGGTACAGAAGTGGTGCCAAGGAGTGCTGACAATGCTTTAGAGAAAATTTGGCAATGAGTAGATCGTGGGTTTGACAGGAGTAAGGGGAGCTAAGGTTGAGTTTTCCTGGGTTTGATATGTTTGTGCTTTATGTTGGCGGCTGTTTGGGTTTTTGCATTATTCTGTCTTGTTGAGTTCAAGACAGCTTTAGCATATCTGTAGGCTAAGATGAAGATACATGTGAGAGAATAGCCAGGTCCCAGAATAGTTGGTAGGGGAAAGCTGAAGAGCTGCTTGTTGTCCTCTTTCTCCTGGACCCTCTTGTGGCAATGTCCCTGAAAGACGAACCACTTCCTTAACAGGTATAATTTCAAGATTCCTAAGTGGAAAAAGAAATGTAGCCCCCAATCCTAGGAAACCAGCCAATACCTCCCACTAGCCTTAACACAGTGACAAAGAAGATTCTTAAATACCTGTGATGACCTGCCTGAAAGTCAGTCACCAAAGCAAATCCCAAGTCCGCATGTATAAGAAGACACTGAAGAACAAATACCATTTGGAGACAATGTGAGGTGGTGACCATACCCCCTGGCTGCTCTTCCAGCTGTCCCCACTTATTCTCTGGACCTGTCAACTGGGCCCTTTTGTGGGCTTGCTCTTCTGTCTCATGCCTCCTGTTCACAAGTCTGGTTCCTCCTCCCAGTCATTTTCACCAGCACTCCTGTGTAGGCCCACCAGATACCTGCTCCCCAGTCCTAATCAATCAACCTAAGGGGAATGACTCATCCTTCCCTGCACTTCCACCTTTAGCCCCTGAAATAGAAACAGCTGCCAAAAGAAATTATATGTCCTCCCTCCCAGAGGAAAGAATGACTTAGCAGCCCAGTTACATGAGTAGATGATCACTACTGTTGTCCAGTTGGCTACTATCTTGCTAGCTTTCCCTCCTCTGACATTCTTAAGTGGCAAGGCCTGTCAGAAAAGAAAAGAAAAGAAAAGAAAAGAAAAGAAAAGAAAAGAAAAGAAAAGAAAAGAAAAGAAAAGAAAAGAAAAGAAAAGAAAAGAAAAGAAAAAACAAACTGGACTCTACTATTCGTTCTTCTCTTCTCAGCTGAATAAAACATTGACACTTGTACAACCCAATCTAGATTCACCTTAGATAACTTTTCTCCCTCATTCAAGCAGATTCCAGATGGATTCCAGCATTCATCTATGTCTGGACCCAGTTAGCAAAAGGGCTGTATTGCAAACTGGGTCTTAATACATGTACTTTGCCTTATTTCTGCAATGACTTCTTTCTATTGTATAGGTAGGTGTGTGAAATATACATAAAGCATTAGTAGGGATGTGACTGGGTTAAGACAGTACTGATTGCCTTCCACGGGTGATAATAAAGATGGCTATAGAAGCATAAATCTTAGTCCAGACAACCTGAAGCAAAAATGCACATTTTTTTTGGCAATGTCCATTCCTCTACAAAAATCTGGCTTAGAGAAGCCAAAATACATGAAAATACTATGGGCCTTAAAATTATTTCCTCAGGGTCTGTTCCAACACTGAACAGTATCTGCAAAGCCATAATCTCTCTTCGTTGAATTAGGAAGCATTCACAATCTGTTCATGCTTTGTTTATGCTGTGTTTAAGATTTAATGAAGATTTGTTACCGATAGCCAGAGACAAGAAAACTTAAACGCTGTCTGCCTAAGAGATTAAATGACCCTGACTATTTTGCTCCGTTAGTAGCTGCGTCCCTAGATAATGACCCTTGAGATAGTCTCAAAAGCGGAAGTTAGAAACAGCAGAAGAGGAGCATCTGGGTGGCTCAGTTGGTTAAGTGTCTGACTTTGGCTCAGGTCATGATCTCACTGTCTGTGGGTTCGAGCCCCGCGTTGGGCTCTGTGCTGACAGAGCCTGGAGGCTGCTTCAGATTCTGTGTCTCCTTCTCTCTCTGCCCCTCCCATGCTTGTGCTCTGTCTCTGCTCTCAATAATAAATAAACATTAAAAGAATTTAAAAAGAAACAGCAGAAGAAAGGATGCCAATAAAATAGGATGAAATTTACCAGTCTTTGCACACACACACACACACACACACACACACACACACACACAATTATACATTATTTTCCTGCCCTTCTCATAAAGGCAACAGTATCAGGAAAATAACTAACCAAAAAATTCTGGCTAAAGTATACTTTGAGTTCCTAATTTATCACTTCCAGTTATTAGCAATATCACAACAGAAAACTCATTATTTCAGTAGGTGTATGTGGTGGGTTTAGGGGTCAGAGCATAGAGTAATAGGTCAAAAACTTGAATTCAAATTCTCATCCATTCATGCCATTGAATAGTTGTGTGAAATAGGGACAATTGCATAACCTCGCTGTGCCTCAGCTTCTTCACCAGTAAAATTAGGATAATAATACGTTGTGGGATTGTAGAAGAGTTCAATTAAGCCTTATGTGAAAGGCACAAAACATAAAATCTGTGGCATATAAAAGGGTACTTGGTAACTGGTAGCCCGTTTACCTCATCATCAATGCAGTTCCAAAAGTACTATAGTATACTATACTATACTATACTATACTATACTATACTATACTATACTATAGTATACTATAGTATACATATATACTATGTATATATGTAACAAAGCTTTCAAGTAAATGTAAATATAACCAACAACTCACTAGCATGATGCCACCTAAAATTCACATTGTTAAAAGGTAATTTATTGAACACGAGTCACAGACAAACAAGATTCATCATGTTTATCATTCCCTCGTTAACTACATGAACTTGACTTGTATCTGGAATCAGTGGACTCATTTTACCCTTGAAAATGACTTGGTGGTTAAAACTCAAAAGCAGTCATGCTAAACATAAACTTTATTTTTCTCATGTCAGCCAGTGCCTCTCTCTTCCATGTCTCTTCCCTGCCCGTCCTCATTCCACACCCACATCTTCCCACATCACGCTTTTCAGAGTTTTGTTCTAAGATAGCTGATTACTAGAAGAGCTAAATCAAGGTTGTGACAGACCTAAAGGATTGTTTCTGTATAAGCAGAAACCTGTTACCAGTGGCTCCATCACTTTAGGACCACTGAGGAATCAGAGATTCTGACTGTGAAACCCAGAACTCCTACTCCCTAGACATGCAAACTTGACTCATCCAAAAGTCTTTTGTGTTTCAATACCCTCATCTGTACAATGGACATTGTAATGTCTGCTTTGAGTGTCCCATCTCAGAGTGTATATCAAGGTAGACTGGCATAAGACATACTTAAAGCACTGAAATCCAACACCAAAGACTAGACATATGCCATTGTATTTCTTTTTTTCCCCCTTAGGCTTATATTTTCATTAACTAGAAGTCACAGTGAAATTTGTAGAATGAGTACCACACCTCTGGTTAAATCACCAGGATTTCTGCCTTCGGGACTGTCCATGAAGATGCCTGCAACTGGCCTTAAATTCTAGGTTGGAATGGAGGAAAAGATGGGGGACACTGGGATTTGATAAAGGACTTCAGAGGTCAGAATCCAGGAACTAAGCTATTGTAATATTCTATTTAGGATTTCTCAATTTAAAGTACAAGTTTGACCAGACACACACACACACACACACACACACACACACACACACACACTTTTTTCATTTTGTTTTTAATAACAGGGGTGTGGTTCACATAGGCTAAGATAAATGGGTGGTGAAAATGGGAATAGGGTTGGGGAACATCAACTTTTGTTTAACACAGAGTTTAGAAGCCTGGGATCCCAAGCCTCTCTGTGAAGGTTTGAACCCAGATTCCAACACTGACCATCTATGTCCAACCAAGCAAGTTACCTAATGCTTTGTGCCTTAGTTTCTTCATCAATAAAATGGGGATAAATAATAGTATTTAACTTGTTAAGTTGGTGTGACAGTTGAAGAAGAAAATTCACATACATTGCTCAACACATGCCTAGCATTTAATATGTCTAATACCGAGTAGTTATTATTATAATTATTATTATGGTATACCTATCCAATAACTTTTCTTCCTTTGTCTTTACACAGATCCCACTTTTAATTGGGGATAAGAATGTCCCAAGCTGGAAAACTACATTTTCCAATCTTCTAGGCAGGTAGAGTTCATAATGTAACTAATTTCTGCCCAATGAGATGTAGGCAAAAAGGTTTCATGTGCTTCTGAAAAAGTTCTTTAAAAGTGAGTCTGACTCAGAAAATTACTTTCCTTTTCTTTATTCTTCCTGCTCTGAATCTGTACGTAATGGCTGGAGCTGTGGCATCTATTTTAAGACCATGGAACAAACTAGAAAATGGAAGCCATGTACACAGAAAAGCTAGCTGAGAAAAAGGAAGCCTGAAATACTGATAGCCTCCTGGAGCTACCATGCCAATTCTGAATTGTCTCTTGTAGAGTTCTTTTTGCTGAAAGAAAAATAACCCGTATTTTGTTTCAGCTACTGTGTTTGATATAATCATTATGCTAATAATCGGTTTAGCTTGCTTCCAGACACAGAAGAAGGCAAAAGCTTATGTGAATGTTAAGTTCTTGCCTAGAACAACATCCTCTTGCACAAGACTCTAACATAGAGGTGGAATGAAGACTACTTCTGCTGCCAACATTTTTTAAACACCCTTGAAAAAGCACCTGATTTTCTCATGGTAGAATGCAGGAGGAAAATGCAATCCAAAAAAAAAAAAAAAAAAGAAGAAGAAGAAGAAGAAAAGAAAAGAAAAGAAAGAGATTAATAAAAAGCTAGCAATGTGAGGGAAAGCAAAGGTAATTCATAATGGTAGGATCTAGGTCAGAGAAAATAAAATGGAGGAAAATAAGAATAGAATAAAGGAATAACTAGCAAAGAAAAAAACTGATAAGAAAAAAGAAGAGAGACTTGTACACTGTACATAGTCAAGTGTGAATCATTAACAAATAATACAGTTGTAAACAAAATGTGATGCCTTCCCTCAATATTTTAGTTCACAATCCGACTTTAAAATTTTAAATTGCTCATCTGCTCTGTTGATCTAGCAACAAATACATATCAAGTGGAGGCTGGAAATGATGGAGGTCCTGAGTAGGTCAGACTGGTTGGTGAAGGAAAAGCTAGGAGCTGTGGAGATAGTGGTAAGTAATTGGATTTGAGGTATATTTAGAAGGTAGAGACAAAAGTACTTATTAATATGCTTGTTGTAAAATAATAGGGAAAGATAGGAGTCAAGGCTTTTGGTTTAAGCCACTGAGTGAAGAGTGGAACATTTACTGAGATGCAGAGTAGTGGCAACACCTTGAGAAGTCTCTCCTCTCTCTTTCTCTCTCTCTCTTTCTTTCTCTCTCTTCCCCCACCTTCCTCCCTCTTTTTCTCCTCCCTCCTTCTCTCTCTTTTTTCCATTTTACAAATTTGACATATCTGATAGTCAAATGGAGATGCTAAAAAGGCAGTTTGAAATGTTAAGTTCTGAAGTTGGGGGAGAAAGCTAGGCAGGATGTATACATCAGAGATGGAATTTAATGCTATGCAATTGGAAACATGACTAAAGACGTGGATGGAGATGGCAAGGCAGGCATGCCAACATTCACAGGTCTGATCAAAGAGGAGGAGGTCAGGAAAAGGGACTGAGAAGGGGCAGCCAGTGAATTAGAGGGAAACCAAGTGAGTGTGGTGTCAGGATGAGAAGGTGTTCAACTATTGTTAATGCTGCTGGGGGACCAAGGAGGATGAGAATGGGGACTTGACCCCTAGCCTTGGTTAGATGTGGCTCAGTGGCTACTTCTATAAGAATGGTGACAGTGGAGTAATGAGGGCAAAATCCTGCTTGGAGCAGGACAAAGAGAGTTTGAGAGATGAAGAATTGAGGAGTATAGTAGAAATAATTTTAGTTTCACGGTGAAAGAGAACAAAGACAAAGGGAATGAGGTACAGGGCTTTCTGGGGTAAGTGGGTTTCTTTAAATTGTTTTTGCTTTTTATTATTTGTGTTTATACCCCAAAGGGAGTGACCTTTTCATAAGGGAAGAATTGATGTTTTAATAAAGGAAGGTGGAATATTCTAGGATTAAAGTCCATGGGAAGGCAAAAGAGGGAGGAAGTTCAGGGCCAATGGTTTAGAATAGGAGTGATACAGTCACCTGAAAGGCAGGGAAAATCATTTTACTAGGAAAATTCAGTAAGCTTCTCTGCCAGAGTGATTGCCCTTCTGAGATGTGTAGTCATAAATGTGAATTATATCTAATCAGTACAGCTGTATTATATTTTCCAAAAATGCTTGGAAGCTCAGTGTCAGGCGTCATTGGTCAAAGCCCATCTTAGTTAATAAACTGTCTTAGGTTAGGTTCCTCCAGAAGTGAATATTGAGATAAGATTCCAAGGCAAATAGTTTACTTGCAATAGGATCCCAGGAAAGAACACTAGGGGAATACGGAAGTGAGACAGGGAAGGTTACTAAGGCAGGGTGTGTTATCAAGAAAGTTATCACAATGGGAACCCGAGGTTTATTCCCACTGGAGAACTCTGGGAGATTGTATAGAACATGCCTCAGAGTTCTCCCACCTACAAGGTGAGAGACTTGAGCTATTTATCCAAAGCCACTTCCATCAGTTACCGGTTGTGGGTTTCAATTCCCTGGCATGTCCAGTCTACAGTGTGCATGGGCAGAGAGTTCTGCAAGGGGCAGAGAAAGCTCTTGGGCAAAGAGATGAGGTGTTGAGATCTGGGGGTGAAGCCAGTGGGCCAAAGAGAGATGGGGGGATCCTGAGAGCAAGTATTAAGTGAGCTAAGGGCCATGTTATATTGAAGCTTGGTTCACTGGTTGGAAGGAAACAAAGAAGGTAAATGTTCCCTCTCCTGGTACCTTGTTAATGAGTTTAGAGAAGCAAGGGTGGCCAGCTGTGAAGCTTCCTTTCTCTGTCCTTGTCTTCAATCTAAGGGGTTGGAACCAGAATAAGAAGTGAACAACCCACTTTCCATACAGCATATCATTTAATCCTCACACAATGTCTGTGTCAAGGGCATCGCTGGCTTCATTTCACAGAGGAAGAAACCAAGACTTATGAGTTCTTCCAAGACCTGCCCAAGATCAGACCTTTAGTAAATAATAAATCTGGGTGTATCGGGACTCTCAGACTCCAATGCCCAGCTCCCAATCTGTGTTCTCAGATAACCAGACCCAAGTAGATAATTTACCTGGTCCTCACCTGTCAGGGAAAAGCGATCAGAGCTTACTCTGGCAATCTTTTTGAAGGACAATTTGTTTGGAGAGTATCCAACACAATATTTCTGGTTTTATTCAGCTATTGTATTTTCTTAATTTGTGGGCAGACTTTTCCAAGTGGAAAAATTATATAAAATAAAATGTTTGAAAAGCATCTCATACTGTGATTGAGTCATTAAAAAGAAAAGTCATTAATAATGCATTGACTTTGATTATACTTTCAGTCACTGGGAGCTGTCAGTGGAGAATTACTATTCTCTTTCGACAATGTCAAAGTCATATAGGGGTCTCTAACAATGCACACAATTGTTCTAGCATTGTAAAAGTGGGAAATTGTTCTCTCATGGAAAATACATTCCAGGACCAGGGGCATTGTTAACATTCTGGAAGCGTTGTGGTCCAAGGTTGGGATGGGGTGGGGAGTATATAGAAAGAATGGAATCTGAAATAAATGAGAAACATCCAGCCAGTTAAAGATGGTTTGGTAAACACCTCCCCCGCCCTCCCTCTGTTGATGCAGCAACATTTTTTCATGAAATCATTCCAGTATGCTCCTCTATGCTAGTAAATTCTCTATTGATCTTTGTGGTCTGCTTAATTAAAAAGAAAGTTGGAATGTAAATGTGGACAGCTTTTAGATCTTAGGATTGCACACCTTTTTCTTCTCTAAAAATACAAACCCACTGTAACAAGTACATTCTGAAATTGACTCAGGTATTCTGGGCCCACAGCCAAAGTCCATATGTGTATAGGGAAGAACACTCAGCACTTGTTTGGGTGAGTGTATCAACAGGCAATAACTCTCTCAGCCCCTCTCTGGCATCGAGTTTACAGACTACTTAGAAGGGCAAAAGAAGCAATCTGCAGTAAACATTTAAAGGGATGCAGGAGCCCTCAATATCCAGAGGCAGCAGAGGATGACAAAAATCATGGATCTCTTCTGTGTAAGGCATCCAACACTCAGAACCACAGGACATCAGACCTTGGGGCTCACAGGGCCTCCAGGAGACCAGAAAAATGAAGGCCACACATTTTACTAGGCTGAGAAAATCTTCACCCCACTGAGGCTCCCTTCACGCTGGTCTTAAGGCTGCTGCTGTCATCGGTAAGCTTTCAGCATTAAAGCAGGACTTTTTTTTCCTTTAAACTGAGCTCTGCAGGGATATACTGTGCCAGCACCTCAAATTCATTAAAATTTCATTAACATCCACTTATGGAGTTGCCACTTATTTGCTGCATAGCATTTTCTGATAACACTGAAGAAAGAGATAAATGAGATTTTCTTCTTTGGGATAGGAAACAACCAAATTCCTTTCCAGGCTGGCTAGTTAACAGTTTTGTTAGGCCAGGGTATTACTCTCTAAGCATCATATGTTGTGTTTAGGGAGGGGAGGGATGGAGGGGGGGAGGGGGGAGGGGCGGGTCCACTGGGGCCAGTCCAGTGGTGAGTCAGAAGAATTCTTAATGAACTGCTGCCTCTGTGATCATGTAAGGGGGCTTGACCATCCAGTACCTGTTCTTCTGTTTGCTCTCAGCTTGCAATGTGGAATACTTCCAACACATACAAAATTAGAATCTCATGTATGGCTCTACCCACTTCCTTCTTGCCTGTATTTTTTGAACCAAATGTCAGACATTGTATTATGTCACCTAGATAAATTCCAAGTGTATGTGTCTAAATGAGAAAGACTCTTTCCCCTCTTTTAGGAGCAAGGGAGGGGTATAAGTGCACTTCCATTACTGTACCTTTAAATAATTAACAATAATTCCTTATGTTCATTGAATGCCTGTCAGTGTTCAAATTTTAAATTGTATCATAAATTTCATATTTTTCAAAAATGTTGGGGTGTGTAAAAACAATATCCAAATTTAAATTTTTATTGGAAGGAGTTGGTAGGTCTTTTATGCTTGTTTGGGTTTTCTTTTTAAATAAAGTTTATTTATTTTGAGAGAGAGAGAGAGAGAGCAGGGGAGGGGCAGAGAGAGAGGGAGACAGAGGATCCAAAGCGGGCTCTGTGCTGACAGTAGAGAGCCCAATGGGGGGCTTGAACTCATGAACTATGATATCATGACCCGAGCCAAAGTGGGACACTTAACTGACTGAGCCACCCATCATCTCAAATGCTTATTTGTTTTTGACTATAATAAACACAATACCATTTAAATTATGAAAACTAAAATGCAGATGTATGGGGAATAATTTTGTGTAATAGCTTTATAGTCTTCAAACAGAATGAATGAATGATATCTTGTTATATTTCGCTTCAGATGGGATGTCTTTTAAGTCTTATTTTCTGCAGATTTTTCCCCTCTCTCCCAATTTATATGTTGAAGCTGGGTCATCTGGTCTGTAGAATTTTCTAGTATGGATTTTGTTGGCTCCATGGTGTAATTTCACATGTCCCTCTCCTCTGCATTTCCTATAAGTTGGTAGTTATATCTAGAGGATTGATCTGATTTAGGTTCAATTATTTTTAAGGGTTGGGTTGGCTAGGCTACTCCATAAGTAGTAATATATAAGAGGCACATAAGGTCTAATGGTGTGTGTGTGTGTGTGTGTGTGTGTGCATGTGTGTGTGTGCATGTGTGTGTGTGCATGTGTGTGTGTGTGTGTGTGTGTGTGAGAGAGAGAGAGAGAGAGAGAGAGAGAGAGAGAGAGATGTTGGCAACCACAACACAGATGAGCATTGCCTCCACCCTTTAATTCATTAGGGTTGCAAAATGGTGACTGCTTCATCCTATAGTTGCTCTTTAAGAGAAACTTCTCTGCATCTAATCTTTCATTACCAGGCCCAGCATGTGGTTTTCACAGTCACATATCAACACAATCCCTTTCTCATACCCATCTCAACAGACTGAACTCAGGAAGAAAAGAAAAGCAGAAAGATTTTTTTTCTTTTTCCTTTCTCCAGCTTGTGTTGTGATGATGTATATTTGACATTCAAAAGTGATAAAAAGTGTCACTATATTGCACACCTAGAACTAAGGTAACACTTGTATGTTAACTATACTGGAATTTTAAAATAAATAAATACAAACAAAAGTTATAAAGATGGCTGGGAAACTTCTCACACTCGTTTTGATTTGCCTTTTCCTGATTCCTAATGAGAGTGTTGTTTTCATGTGTCTACTGGCCAGGTAACAACTTTAACTGGCTTCTGATTTTCTGTCATTAAAGACCCAGGTGCTGGATACAGCATGGGCAAAGGAAGGAGGCATCAGGGCTGTGGTCAGTGCATGTAGCTGTGGCTCATCCTACCCTCTGTGAAGCCTGTGTGAGCACCAGGCAGTGACAGGTGTCTCATATGAACAGACAGTTGGTCAGGCAACACGACAGGGAAAAATGCTGGACTAGAGGGGACAAGGTGGTGAGCAGTCTCTACATCTGCAGAGGACGAGGTCTAAGCATCCAAGCAACTCTGTCCTGCTTGAAGATTTAGACCTGAGGAAGTCTGCATGGGTGTGCGCTAAGTTGGGTTGAGTAAGGAATTAAAGAGAACCAGAGGTTAAGAAGAGGCAAGCATGTGGCTGGAATAATAAAGGTAAGCACAGTCCAGAGATACCCAGTGACTGGGCCCTCACATGCCAATAAGAATTAACCAGACAATAAAAAATGGAAGCAATGGGCCAAATATACTACAAATAGGAAGCCATGGGAATTGCTGCCACCTGGAGATGTCCCATCCCATCACTTGACCAGTGCAAACCAGGCCCCGTTTTGATTTTATATAGAATCTCTTGAATTTTAAAAGCAACGTAAAAAAAGTTTATTTACTTATTTTGAAAGAGACATAGAGAGCGGGAGGGACAGAGAGAGGGAGGGAGAGAGAATCCCAAGCAGGCTCTGCACTGTCAGCACAGAGCCCAGTGTGGGGCTTGAACTCATTAACCATGAGATGATCACCAGAGCAGAAACCAAGAGTCAGACATTTAACTGACTGAACCACCCAGGCACCCCCTAAAGGCAACTAAGAAACAAAAAACTTTGTGTCAGCCAAGCGATATATCTAAATCCAGATTTGGCTCTCTTGTGCTTGATTCCAGGTTGCTATCATTGCATCAGAGGTTTTGACTCTTTCCCTGGGATCAACAAAATGTCCTTTAGCCAGGGACCTGGCTGTCTGTTCCCTGTTTCCCTGTCCCCACCGTAGACATGATCATAGTCATTGATTAGGAAGGAATTATTTCCATTTTGTACACCCTCAGACACAATAATAAAGATATTTTTCAACCTTGGGCATGACCAAGCAAGCTTCAACCTCTTATTTTTGTCTGTTTAATTATTTTTGATTTAGGATTTTTCCACACTTAGTGAAGGTGTCATATCTATGGGTTGGAACACAAAGTCCCTATAGTATTAGAAAACATAGAAATACTTTGTCTTCAAACAATAAGCACAGATGCATGAAAAGCAAAATGTTACAAAACTTAATTCATTCTAAGATATGGCAGTGCAGTATAATGCCATACTAATTACAGATCTTTGGATAAAAGTGTACCTCTAAACCACCTAACGCATTACATATGAGGCATGAATAAAGGCTGGGGATATGCATTTTACCCATTTTCAATTAATCTGAAGGGCTGCCATGTGACAGACAGTATCAATTTATTATAATGTAACCTTTAAAGGTAGAATTTTGTCAAGAGTAGCTGAGAAAGTGAGCAGGACTTAGTTTAAGTACAAGGAAGACTCTCACAGTGGTACTTCTGGACAATAGGAATGCTCCGCTTTAGGAGGTACATTCAGGAGAGGTCTACAATAACACGGGAGAAGGGAATGGTGGCATGTGAGACTTCACATTAGATAATATGTAAGTTCCCTTCCAACTCTAACATTAATGTGTCTATGACATTGAAATCTATATATAAAGGGGAAAATTTTTCCCACTAAAATTATAAAGTTGAATCAAAGCATTAAATCAAGGAAAAAAAAATAACAAAACAATGTAATTTGATATAATGCATACATAAAAATATTAACACCTATTTTTTAGTTATTTATATAATAATATATTCATAATAATGATATATTTTATAACTGTAACTAAATATAGAGCTAAGGGCACTGGAGGTAAGTGAATTGCCTAATGTCATAAAGCCATTAGTATTTTCATCAGGGATTAAAAGGCACATTGTTCCTCTGGGGATTATGTACCTTTGATTTTGTATTTGAATTGCCACATACTCCAAATGATGAGTATAAAAGGTTGACTTTGTTTATTCACTAAAACACATTGCAAAACACATTGCAAAAGCTAATATTAGGTGAATGATAAAGCAAAGGAGATAAGTGGAACAAATATTTATTAAATATCCTCTCCACACTGGGTCATACATGGGACCTTTGCATGTGCTATCTCATTTTATTTTCATAATAACTACATGAGGTGGGTATTAATGTTATCCCCATTTGACAGACTAGAGGAGATAATTAGCTTGCATAATGCTACACAATTTGAGAAGATCAGAGTTGGAATTTGTCATCTGGATTGTAAAACTAGCCCAGATTCTTTCAATTAAAATATGCAGAAAAGTGAAGAGAAAAGCTGTTTAGACTCAAGAGACCTGGTTCTTTATCCAGTGATAACAGGAAGGTTTTTTTTTTTTTTTTTTTTGGTTTTTGTTTGTTTGTTTGTTTGTTTGTTTTTATCTTCTTGCAATTCCCTTCACCTATTTATACCATAATATTTGAATCATAATGGATTAGTTATTATTGCTAGTAATACGACTGACAGTGTCTAATTCATAGATATTCCCCTCTGCTATTATATTTGGAAATAAAAGTGACCTATATGTTATGAGCACAGGAGATTAGAAATTAATTTTGATGGGGGAACCAAGGTGGCTCAGTTAGTTAAGCGTCTGATGTCGCTTCAGGTCATGATCCGGCAGTGGTGGGTTTGAGCCCCACGTTGGGCTCTGTGCTGACAACTCAGAACCTGGAGCTTGCTTCAGATTCCGTGTTTCCCTTTCTCTCTGCCCTTCCCCACTCATACTCTGTCTCTTTCTCAAAAATGAATAAATGTTAAAAAAAATATTTAGGGGCGCCTGGGTGGCTCAGTCAGTTAAGCGTCTGACTTCAGCTCAGGTCACGATCTCGCTGTTGGTGAGTTCGAGCTCCGTGTCAGGCTCTGGGCTGATGGCTCAGAGCCTGGAGCCTGCTTCCCATTCTGTGTCTCCCTCTCTCTCTGCCCCTCCCCCATTCATGCTCTGTCTCTCTCTGTCTCAAAAATAAATAAACGTTAAAAAAATTAAAAAAATATTTAAAAAATTAATTAATTTTGATGTATACCAGGTGTGCTGCATCCTCCACAAAGTTTTCCCTTTTTTGGTCATGAAACTATCATGATTGCCTTTAGACTAATGACAATACTTCATCTCCTGTGCACCTGCAAAAGAGAGTCTGACAAATTTTTTTAAATAAATTTTAATTTCTTTTTAATTTGTTTAAATGGATCTATACTATTCACTTCTTATAGGCTCAGGGAAAAACTGATGTAGGAATGGAAGAGAATACAGTTATTTTGAAAGAATTGGGGATGCCCTTAAAAATTCTTCTTGGATAATTTCATGGGGCACCTGGGTGGCTCTGTTGGTTAAGAATCCGATCCTTGGTTTCTGCTCAGGTCAGGGTCTCACACTTTGTGAGTTCAAGCCCTGCATTGGGCTCTGTGCTGACAGTGTGGAGCCTGCTTGGGATTCTCTTTCTCCCTCTCCTTCTGCCCCTCTACCGCTCACTCTGTCTCTAACTCAAAAATAAATAAACTTAAAAAAATTAAAAAAAATTCTTCTTGGACAATTTCAAATATTGTGCCAAGCTAGTGTTCTGTCAATGGATAATATCAGCTGTTTATTGTGGACCTACTGTGTGCCAGATGTTGTGCTAAGTGATTTCAGGCCTATGACGAATAATACCTTTACCACTCATGGGACAACAGCAAAGGTCAGTCAGCCCGTATTCTGTTATGCAGTCACTGGGAACTTCTCAACTTCTCTTTGTTTTTCATCTCTCAAGTCTGGTTTAGATGAGTTTTTCACACTGACACTTTATGGAGCAACTAAACATTTAGCTTAATTTGTCTTTAAATCAGAAATCCTGGAGATGGAAGTGAAAAGGCTAGCTGATGGAATTTGCCAACATTAGTGATTCCCAGGGAGCTGAATTCACAACTTAATTTGCAACACAACACTCACTTATTAATTTGGCTGCCTGGAATGTCCTCTATTTTTCTCTATTCAGCAATTGCCTCTTCATTCTACTGTCCTGTCTTCCCAGCAGCAACCAAAACACTCTGCATTTAGCCTATCATTTCACGTTTTCATTTTACTGCAAATATATTTTATGTATCTGTCTCTCCAATTACACTCTGCAGGGATAGCATATTATTTTCTTTAGCATTTACCTAAGAATTGAAGTGAATGAGTGGATGAATGGCTGGCTGGGTGGCTGAGTATATTGCAGTATGATTTCAGAGTCTCCAACCTACTCAAATCATAGCCCCTTCCTTTACACAATGAGGCTGGAAAAAGTTAAATGTGACAACTGAACAGATGAGACCTGGATTTGTAATGCTGGCTTGTATCTTGCTAGTACTTTCTCCAATAAATGAACCTGTTGCGATTTCATGGCTTTGTGCAGTCCTTAACAGCCTCCCAATACCTTTGTTTTAATGGCTCAAAGGAAGTTGTTACAATGTTTGCAATGAATGCAAATCATGGATCCATAATCCTGAATGTCTCATAAAGAACCTCACTAAATAGTTATTGTACCTATACAATAGTGTCTCTTATGAAAGCCCAATGAATCAGCTTTAAACAAAACCATTCTCCCCCAAATCCGCAATGTGCAATTTTGTGAGAAACTCAACTGGCTTTTACCTCCTTTCCCCCAGCTCCAACACCCTGCATAATGAAAGAAAAACCAGGAGATAGAAAATAAAGCTTGAAAAGGCTGACATTCCAAGGTAAATAATGCTTATTTCACTAGACAGTCAAGACTTCTGATTTAATTCATTCTGTCCAATGGGTACATCTTGGGAGGAGGAAATTACAGCCTCATGGAATCTAAAGCAATCACAGAGATCATTTGAAAATGTTACATTAAACAATAACATCTTGCCTTCATTTTATATTTTAAAGTTTACAAAACCCATTCATATTTGTATTATTTCCACTCATCCTCCTAATAGCCCTGTGATGCTGGGTTCTTGTTATTGTCACATTCCAGCTGAGTGAACAGATTTGGACAATACCTGGCTCAGCAATGTTACCACCCTCCTCCCAAGAGCTTGGGCTGGAAACCGACAATCTTGTCTTTTCCATCTTGAAGCTATTTGACATCAAATCAGTTATTCTTTGCTTAAATTACTTTCATATTTGTCTCCTTTTTTCTAACTCCATTACCATTGCCTTATACTTTGTCTCACACAATATCTAGTACATTGCAGACATTCAATGAATATCTGTTGAGGGAGGGAAGAAATCAGTGAATGAGTGAGTGAGTGAGTGAATGAGTGAGTGAATCCTCTGAGGCTGGGAAGTCACAATAGCCTCTTAATAGCTATCTTGCCTCTTGTTTCAAAAGCTTTCAAATAATCCTCCACGTGCCCACAACAATGATATTTTTAGTGTACACACTTGATTTATACTATTCCTCTGATTAATAATCCCCATCTGACAGAAAGAAAAAAATAATAAAGCCTCATTTGATCAACTTAAGGGCTTTCCAAGATCTGCCTCTGATTACCTGTTCAGCTCCATTGCCTGCTATTTCCCTTGTTCTTTGTGATTGCTCCCTACTGAGGTGGGAACAAGTTCTTCCTTTGTGTGTGCCATGTTCTCATACCTCCATCTATGCTATTTTCATTGAGTAGAAGTCAAGCACAAAGCACAGCTTTAAGTTCTTTCCTGAAGTCTTCCCTGATCCTAACAAGGAAACCTGGAAGATCCTTCCCTTGGGAGATCACTGACTTTCAATTCATGATATTTTGCATTGCACATATTTTTTTTTCACATGATTATTCCTAGAAGCCAAGTCCTCTTTTTTTTTAAACCTTTCATCATTACCACCATAGTCCCTGATACAGCAAAAAGGTGGGGCTAATTTTTAAAAGTTAGTTGGAAAAGAATGAATGAATGTGGTGTAAGGTCAAGTGCTATATCTATAACTTGACTACTCAACATCTCTTTATTCAGGCAACTACTATTCCTTCATTTAATATTCATTATCTTTAGACAATGTGCTTCAGCATTGGTCCTAGAAGAGTCAGGTGCAGACTGAGCCCTGGCCAGTCAAAGCAGAATGTTCTCTATTCCTAACTTCAGGGATTCATTCTAAGATGAACTGCTGGCCTGAGCAGGACCAGTCAGTCATCACTTGGACTTTAGTCAAAAGTATCAGAAATAGTTTCTGTCTTCTTCCAGGATCTCCAGCTCTCAAGATCTAAGAGTCTAAAGCTGCCATTGTTCCCACCATCTGGAGAGAGCTTGCCTGAAAATTAAGCCAGCACTGAGAAAAGCAAAGCTAAGACATGGAGAGACTGATACACATGGCCCTGTTGGGACAATGTGTTCTTGCCAGAAGTCTTTAAGATTTCAATTACATGAGCCAACATAGTCCCTTTTTCTTTTCTTAAAAGACTTTGGTTTGGATTTCAGTCACTTACAATGGAAAAAAAATTTTTTTTGATTAAGGCAGTGTTCAAGATAAAAAAAATTATAAGCAAAAGAGAAAATCAAACCAGGGCATCCAATTCTATAAAAAAAAAGTGTCTTTTTTACCCCCAAACCACTGTCTCTATATTTGTAACAGTAAGTTGGGATGAAAATATTTACAACACAGAGTGCTCATGATTTTTCATTTCCCTGAAATGAAATCTTGAATGATCTTGTTGAACATTTCAGAGTTCAAAGAAATACAGAGAAAAGAACAGTAGTTTAAAATGGAAAATGATAATAGCTCCTTAATTATAAAAGCATTATTGCATATTTTATAATAAAGCACATTTAATAAGACAAAATTAATAGGAGTATGCAATTGTTCAAAACTTAGCCAAGAACAAGGGACTCTAGCTGTGGCAAGAGAGACTGAGCAAGGATAGGAAAGAAAACTATGAGCCCCTTCTATTCTCTAGGGTGACTTCCCATCTCAGGTTTCTACTTCTACTGCAGACTTCATTGTCTATCACTAGTGGAGAGTGAATGGGAATTTATGTCCATCATAAAATCCTGTCCAATAGGTAGTTTTATAAGATTTATATACATACATTAAGTCACTCTGTCCTTTGCCATGTACCTCCAATAAACCTTGTGGTTCTCCCTCATCATTTCACGCCAAATGAAAAGTGGTAATATTACCAGATTTGCAGTTAATTATCATGAAATATGACTCCTAATGATTTAACATCTTTGTTAAGAAGCCATGGTAACATGGAGCACAATGCTGGAAAACATCATTACAGCTATCATTTATCCATGACATTTACATTTTGTTCACAGTCAAAAAAAAATAGTTAATTGACAAAGCACAACTATACAATATTTATTGAGAAAATAGCTTGCTCTCTTGCTGCCAGTTAGTTTAGCTTATTAAAGTTTTATTTATAGGATCCTACTTTTCTTTTCCTTTTTAATGACCTTGAAAGTGAGTTACATGTCCTTCCCTTTAAATTGAATTTATGGCAAAATAATCCTCCCTTGACAAAGGAGCTCTAAATTGATAAAAGAGAGTTGTTTCATATTCTGTTTCCCTGATGAGTCTCCATGTTCTATGAGAATCTCATAGAACTGTTACAAATCGTGACCAAGGAAATGACATATCACTTCTTTTTTTCCTCAAGAGAAAATGCTTTGGGGGAGGGCTCACTGCAATTCTCCCTTCTCTAATGTATACTTCCAAGCCATATTCACCACCCCCACGCAAAGTATTTCTAGATTCTAGAATTCTATTTTTTCAAAAAAAGCTTAATATCAGCACTAGCTTCTGAAGAATACCACAGATTCATGGGGCCATCAGGGTCCACACCTAAGGAATTTCTACTCAGTCGTCTGTCTACTTAGATTGGCCTACTCAGTATGATGAGTTTTGCCTACATGGCTAGAATGGAATGTGCTATTTCCTAAATGGCAGCCTTACTTCATCCTCGTACGTAAAATAGCACTCTCTTCTCTCTCCAGCCTACTCAGCCTATTTTATATCCTCATAGTCTTCATCTCCAGCTACTATATAAAACATATCCTATTATTATTCCTTTGTTTATTTTCTGCACCCCTGCCAACCCCCAATAAAAAGTTCCCTGAGGACAGACTCTTTGTCTAGCACATAAGAGTCTAGCACATAATCAGTACTCAATGAATATTGGCAGAATTCAAATATAATTTAATAAACTTGGAGAATCACATTTGATTCCAAGTACTTCTTTATTCAAAAAGCACGGTTCGGGGGTCAAACCATATTTACCAAGTAATTTCACAGTAATTTCACTGTATACTCAAGTATCTGGAAGTATATTAAAAGAGGTCCAACTTTTAACTCACTAATTTTTTTTTAATTAAGTTTTTTTTCCCTTTTCAACCCACAGCCCTCATGTGCTCTCTTCTCAAGAACCTTTGGAAAACTTCTCCCTTTCCTCAACTTTGATGAAACCCTTGCCTGCATGCATTTCTCCACCCCCTTCTCCCTCGACATTTAAAAATGCAGTTAAATTTAACCTTTTTTCCAAGCAAAAAAGACTCCTTCCTCTTTGTGCAGGTGAAATAGGTAGAGATGGGCAGTAATTGGGCTAGAGATTACAGGCAAGTTCAGGAAAGAAGACGTTATGAAAACTTTATAATTAAACATTTAGAATTATCACAAATACATAAATAAGTGTCCCCCAAACAGAAACTTACACCTTAAATCTCTTTAAAAATAGTCAAAGACAGCTAACTATCATAGAAGGAAAACTTTATCTTTCTAAACAGAATATATTGACAAATTCAAAGCATCATAATGGATGACCAGTAATTCAGTGATACCACCCTTCAGTTTATTTGATATAGATAGGATGTTTAGTTCTTTGGTTAAATAACTAAAAAACCATTATAGATTCCAGCTGGTGATGTGTTAATGAGGTGAGATGTACACCTTCCAACGAATTCTACAGAAATGTCATCGGTGTGTTTAAAATCCATAATTAATATCAAACTGGTCAGCAAAGTTCACCACTGAGGCTGAAATCATAGGATTGAGGCATAATTTTCTAAAAGCTAAACACACTGCTCTCCTACAAACATACAGTGAGCACGTGTTAAAGGTTTACTTAATTCATTAATGAGGGAAACAACTTAGTGGTAAAGCTGGTTCAAAAAGAATTGAGAGACTGAGTATCCATTGGCACCAAAACAACTGTGAAAAAAACAACTGCTATAGTTACAAAACTACCTATTGCTCTAACAATTAAACACTAACCTTTCAGATTATTTTTTCTACCAGATAAATTTCACTTACATTTCTATATGACAAGAATCATTTGTATCATTCTCAATTTTCTCCAAGCTAGTATTTACTTTATAAAGATGTAAAATATCTAAAACAAAATAAAACAAACAAACAAAACAGTAAAGTACACACCCATAGAGAATTAAAGTATTCTTGGGTGGGTCTGTTATGTAATACCACAATATGACATTGAGAGAACATAAAGTCCTTCTTTTAGAGATTTACAAATTTAGGATAATTTTTTCTTAATGTTAGTCATAAAAATAAAAGAAAGGGACTAAACCTTCTGATTAGATAAATGTTCTACCAGCCACACATACATAGGAAAATCTATACCATTTGCAAATCATTCTTAAAATATGGAAAATCACATAGTATTATTAATTATCAAAACCAATCACAATTTTATTTTATTTTTATTTTTTATTTTGAGAGAGAAAGGCAGAGAAAGACAAGAAAGATGAGTGTCATCATAAAATGATCAGAAGGCTAAATGAAAATTAAGAAGTAACTGAACACTAAATTACTGAGCTCTAGGGAGCCTGGGTGGCTCAGTCGGTTGAGCATCCGGGTCATGATCAGGTGAGATCAGGTCATGATCTCACAGCTCGTGGGTTCGGGGCCCATGTCAGGCTCTGTGCTGACAGCTCAGAGCCTGGAGCCTGCTTCGAATTCTGTGGCTTCCTCTGTCTCTGCCCCAACCCACTCGCATTCTGTCTCTGTCTCTCTCAAAAATACATAAACATTAAAAAAAATTACTGAGTTCTTTATACTTTCCACTCCAGAATTATTTTCTGAATTTTACTCTCCTTGTTTTCTCATCTACTCTCTATAGTAGATTTTCAGTAGAAATCAAAGATAAATCTCTAAAAAACTTGAAGCATATTCATATTTCAAGATACTACTTAAAAGAAAAGATAGCAGATGAGAATAGGGGCAGAAAAGTGTGCAAGAGAAGAGGTAAGGGAAGATAAAAATTTTCCTGAAGAGACAAAGGAACCTTATAATTTATAAATTTCTTATCTGATCAAACTAATTGTCCTTTGGTAAACTAAGTAATTGGTATAATTGATCTTGCCTTTAACATGCATGCTGATGCTGTTTCTGGCAATACATTTATCACCAAGAAGAACATAATTGGTGTCAGTGGGGATGCTTTTGGCTTCAAGTAACATCCTAAATCAGCTAACTTAACCATTTAGCAAGCAAGCAAATAAACAAACTCAAAAAGAAGGAATCCTGAAGTGAGATGGCTTTGCCACTTCCTGCATTTCCTCTCTGCCATCTTTACCCAGTTAGGTTTGTCCTTGGCACCCATCCCATCATGGCTGAAAGATAGTTGCCAGACTTTCTAGCATCTTAAGAAGCTACCATAATATCTAGTAGCAAAAGAAAAAAAAAACTGTTCCTTCCCAAGTGATTAATTATGAAAAGAAAGAAATCCTTTCCTGAATTCCTGAGCCTACTTCTTGAATGTTTCATTGGGAAGAACTGGATCAAAATCCCACCCCAATTCCTTTTACTAGCATAATAAATAAGATTGTCCTGATTGGAATTTGACTAATGCGGATAATAACCTTGAATAATGTGGAGGATGCATAAAGAGAGTCTGCTGGACAGGAAAAAAGGTTGACTATGTGTTAAATAGGTTCCTATAATCTGGACTGGTGTTTATAAAATTTTAATTTTCGAACTGCTTATAGTCTTATTAAAATGCAGATTTTGACTCAGGAGTTCTAAGATAGAGCCTAGGATTCTGCATTGCTAACAAGCTTTCTGGTGATTCTAATGCTGCTGTTCTGTAGACAACACTCTATGTAGAGGATCTAGAGTCTAGAGAACTAAATGAAAAGAAGTGTAATATAATAGAATCCAACCTGGAATAGAATTTCTAGCTGTGTGATCTGGGATATATTAAATTCTGTAAGCCTCAGGAAAAGGAAAAGAGGGAGGAAAGGGAGAGGGAGGGAAGGAGGGAAGTAGATCTGGCAATGGGAATCTCTGAAGCAATGGGGTTCTGCTCACTTTTCTAATTTGTCAAGGTCACTCTATAGTGAGAAATGAGAGAACGGGGCAGAAATAAACAGGATAGTGTTTAATAAGTACACTTGGGAAGAAAAAAAGGAATAAACTGTACCAATAAAAGCCTGGGAATGGTGACAAATGTATATGTATGACAGAATAAAAGGCCTCAGGGTCCCAGTGATAGCAAGCTATATTGAAATATTGCAGTGATGTTATAGTTATAAAACTTACCCTGCCTTTGGGATGCCTAACAATGCATATATTATGTTCTGGGCTGCAGAGTTTTGAAGGATAAAGGTTTTAGCCCTTGCATTGTACCCGGAAGGAAACTATGGTGGACTTAGGGACAGACCATGAGGAAAGAATGAAGGTACAGGGATCCTCATTCTGAAAAGACTGAGAGTCAAACCTAATGCACTTCAGGGCAGGACTGTGTCCCTACTTGGGGGAGGACAATTGGCTGTTGCCCATGCTGGCATGTCAGATAGAAAAAATGAACATGATTCAATAGCAGAACAAAGGTGTAAAACACCTTGGCAGAGGGCAAAGCCCTACATGAAGACTCCTTCCAGCTTTTTTGTAGTAGCCCCATGTCTTTGGGTGTTTTGTTTAACTTCTCCAAGTTTCAAGTTCCTCCATTTCAGAACTTAGTAAATCTTAGAGACAAATAGGAAATGTGTCTGGTCAGAGCAGGTGCTTAATGAATGGGAACAAATATTATTGTAATAATTCGTGATAAAAAGGTTTAAATTCGAAGGAGTTTCCACTGCTACATACCACAGGTGTCTTTCAAAAATTACTAAAAGTTTAGTGGTTAGCATGCACCTGACACACAGGCATCACAAAAACTCCATAATTTCACCAACCACCCCCCACAACCCCAAAACATGGGTGATATGAAAACATGTTAACTCTCAAAGGAGGGGGTTGGTGTTCTAATACACTGATCATTTCCCTTCCCCCTTGCTCCTCCAATCCAAGCAGCTCAGCCTTCTCTACCTTCCTCCTAAAGAAATGAAGGTGGCTGGATTTCTTTCCCAATAGAATTGTAACATTTAGCAGAAGTTATTTCATTGTCTTTATTAGGCATAAAATTCAGCCAAGTTAAACAGCAACGATTATTCTAGAACACTTTTACTATAAGAGTGCTTATTGGACCTTGCTTTGCAGGTGTCCCAGAGTTTTGCAAATTTTTCCCAAATGTAAAATAGTTGCCCAATAAGTCCTGTTTTCTCTTTGAATTCTGGCTACATTCCTGTGCATTTGAAGTGCACTAAAAAAAAAAAAAAAAAAAAAAAAAAAAGCCAATATCTGTGCTTAGATTGGATTTTGTTCCCTTCAATAATAATGAAAAAATTTTAAGGTTTTGTTGTTGTTGTTGTTTTGTTTTTTTGTTTGTTTTTGTTTTTGCCCATAACCTGAAATAGTAGAAACTTCCTTCCTTAAAGGCAAGAGCTGGGAGAGACTTTAAAATATGTTTTCCCCTGGGGCGCCTGGGTGGCGCAGTCGGTTAAGCGTCCGACTTTAGCCAGGTCACGATCTCGCGGTCCGTGAGTTCGAGCCCCGCGTCGGGCTCTGGGCTGATGGCTCAGAGCCTGGAGCCTGTTTCCGATTCTGTGTCTCCCTCTCTCTCTGCCCCTCCCCCGTTCATGCTCTGTCTCTCTCTGTCCCAAAAATAAATAAAACGTTGAAAAAAAATAAATAAAAATAAATAAATAAAATAAAATAAAATATGTTTTCCCCTGTGTCAATAATGGCTTACATTTGGGCATTCCTGCAGAGTTTAGGAAACCTATAAATAATCCTTGGAGATACACATGAGCAGAAGGATCATGGCATTTTGAGCCCTCATTGCTGCCTTGGTTATAATTACCCATATGACCTTTGGGGAGACATCTCAGAGAAACAGGGATTCCTAGGAAAGCCAGGCTGTTGAGCCTGGCTAGTCTCTTCAGACACCATGACTGCTAAAATGGACGTTCAGCAGTTCCCAGGTTAGCAAGGTAGAGCTTTAGCCTGATTTCAAAGAACAGAAATTGCAAAGTCAAATGCAACTCTTTGCCCAGTTATTACGCATCCATTAATAATGCAAACCGAACTATAAGAATACAACATAGAGGCATTTTTTTAATTTAGTAACTTGGATAAACTAGTGAGAAATTAACCAGGGAAGATAAAGTACAAGTTCACATAGCAATTAGCAAACACAACATCCTATTAGGAATTATTTGAGTTCTCTGAGAACATTCTTACATAGAGGTGGTTTATAAACACTGCAAGCAATAATTAATAATGATGACAGTATTAACAAAGATAATAATGATAAGCACAATGACATCTTTTGAGCACTTACTATGTATGAAACCCTGTGCTAAGAGCTAAGGTATTATCTCATTTAATCTGGTACAAATATTCTGACAAATCCTAGACAAAGGGTAAAAATTAGGATAATAAAATTTTCTTCATACTTAAATCTAAGACACAAGTACAACTCTCCAGCCTAAAGGGCAAGGATTTCAAATCTTTTATGGCACGCGTAGTGCTTGGCATAGAAGAGACTCTACAAGCATTTGTCGAATGAATGAGGCAAGGTCGGCAAGGTTTCAAAGTCCAGAAATCTGAATTATTTCTGTGAAACTAATGTACTTTGAAAAAGTATTTCAGTGGTAGTTCATCATTAAAAGTGATTCCTACTTTAGTTCTACATTATTTATAATGAACATTTTACTTTTACAATCAAAAAGTGATAAAATTTACCCCCACCCCACCCCCCAAACAATGCCCTTTAACAGAAATGATTGGACAGATGCATAAAGATGATTGGGTAAGAATATTCACCGCAGCACTTCTTGGTAAAACAAACATAAAACAGAGCCATTTAAATGCATGTATAGGGGGGTGCCTGGGTGGCTCAGTTGATTAAGCATCTCTTGTTTTTGGCTCAGGTCATGATCTCATGGTTCATGAGATGGAGCCCCACGTTGGGATCTGCACTGACAGCGAGGGGCCTGCTTAGGATTCTCTCTCTCTCTCTCTCTCTCTGTCTCTCTCTCTCTCACTACCACTCCATTCTTACTTGCTCTCTCTCTCTCTCAAAATAAATAAATAAGAAATGTGAGTATAGAGACAAGAAAAGGAAACAAAGTTGGAAATTTTATTTCCTATACATATGTATATAATTAATTTAGAATATATATAATTTAAAAATTAATTATTGAGGTAATGGACAGTCAATAAGTACCATATATTCATTTTTCGGACACCTAAATTGATTTGGGATAATGTGTAATTTTATTTTTTTCCTTTTTCTTTATTTTTAAAATAACAAATCTTTTTATAAAATAATAGTCATATTTTTTCACAGAGGGCAGGGGATCAGAATTGCCTGAGTACAACAATATGGATTCCTAAAAAGGGATCTGAGATTGCTGCATTTACCAGCTGGGCTTCTTTCACAGTAGGAGAATTTGACAGTAGAACACTTAATACAAGTTATTTCACTGGTCTTCACAAGACATAAAAATTCAACCAAGTGAAATAGTAATGCTATTCCAAAACACCTTTACTATAAAAGGCCTTATCCTGGACTTTATTTTTTGCATATGTCCCAGTGTTTTGTAAATATTTCCTAAATGTAAATTGTTGTCCAGGATACCCTGCTTTCTCCTTGCATTCTAGCTATCGTAAGTTTCTGTGCACTTGAAGTACATTTACAAAAAGACAGTATCTTTGTTGAAATTAGGTTATGTTTCCTTCAGTGATGATAAAAGCAGTTTAAGGTGTTACCATCTGTCCCACTGGATATTTGGGAACCACTCGATTCCTGGGAGTTCAGGGACACCTCCACTGGTCAGAGCCAGGCCTGACCCTACAAGTCAAACACAAGTCACCTATGCCCGGTATAGCTTTATGCCCTTGATGTCTCTTCTCCCTTTCGAGACCCAATCCATATGGACTCAGTCCAGATCAAGGATTTCTCCAAACTACCTTGGAAGCTTGTGCTTGCATTCCACCTAGAATTTATAGCCCTGCATGGAAAGATCAGATTATTCATTTGTTTCCCTCAACAGAGAACCATTTATCACCACCAACCTAGTTGCATTTTTACCTAGAGACTTCATATTCAGTAAATTTGATGCCTACTGTGTCTTGAATCTACTGCTTTTGAGGAACCTCCAAACTATTTTCCATAGTGGCTGCACCAGTTTACACCCCCACTAACAGGACACTAGTGTTCACTAGGGTTCCCTTTTCTCCACATTCCTGCCAACACTTGGTCTTTCTTTCTTTCTTTCTTTCTTTCTTTCTTTCTTTCTTTCTTTCTTTCTTTCTTCTTTCTTTCTTTCTTCTTTCTTCTTTCTTTTTTTATGGTAGCCATTCTAACATGTGTGAGGTGATGTGTCATAGTGGTCTTGATTTGCAAGTGGTGTTGAGCATCTTTTAATGGACCTGTTAGCCTGTTAGCCATCTGTGTGTCTTCTTTGGAAAAATTTTTATTCACATCCTCCACGTATTTTTTTAAATTAATTTTTTGTTCTTAGGCATTGGGTTGTATAATTTCTTCACACATTTTGGATATTAACCTCTTATCAGATATATGATATGCAAATATTTTCTGCCACTCAGTAGCTTGCCTTTTAACTTTGTTGAGCATTTCCTATGTTGCATAAAAGTTTTGTAGTTTGATGAGTCTCACTTGTTGATTTTTGCTTTTGTTGCCTTTGCCTTTACCATCAAACCAACATTATTAAATCTAGAGTAGGGACCAGGAGAAAGACCAAAATCACTTTAGCAGAAGAATGATGTCTGACATATCCCAAGATTGGATCTAGGTATCTGTATATGTAAAGGAAACACAGTCCTAGTGCAGCTGGACATTGAACTACTGGAGTCTAATTGTAATGGGTTCAAAACCCAGCCTCAGTCTGGCCAGACTCCTATCATCAAAGAAAAACAAAAACAAAACAACAAAACAGAGAGAGAGAGGCAGATTTTTTTTTTTTTCCTACTGGGCTCTCAGCCTACTACAAATAGATGCTGATGGCTGTGTTCCAGTCTTACTCCTGTTTCCAGACAAAGATATAGTAGCAACTCTTTCTTGTTTCCTTGGTCCACTTTAGTTCCTCAGATGATAAACACCTTTCCTCATGTCTCCTTATCCTTAGTAGTCACAAGGCAAATCTGTTTTATTAAGTCTTTAGAACTGTCTTAGCTCAATTCACCCTGAATAGAAGGGTGAAGACCATGCAGTCATTGTTATAATAGCTACTGTTTATTTAGTGCTTATGTGCAAACCAACCACTGTGATAAGTGCTTGGCATACATTATCTTCAATCCTTACAGCTTGCCCAGGTAGATATTAGTATTCCCGCTTCAAAGATAAAGAAACCAAAGCTCAGAATAATTACATAAATTGTCCACTATTGTAGCTATTACAACAGTGGGGAAGACGGAATCGGAACATACTTTTTGTTAGAGGACTCTAAGATCTGAATCCTCCCAGCATCTACTATATACTATGTCCCTGTAAATACAGTACCCAGTTGTCTGAGCCAACAATTGTATCCTGATATCCTAGGTTGCAGAGGAGAAATCAATCACTTAGCTACCCATACTGCTTCTTCCATCTCTAGGCCTTCAGGAGAAATTGCCTTTTCCTCACTCTGAAGTCTTTTATGCCTACTCAGCCGTTCTCATAGAAAGCCAAATTCTCACCTTCTTTGTTGGCTTTCATTTTTAAAATACATGCTACAGAAGGTGTCTGCTGGGGGAGGGAAGTTTAATTTTTAGAATCTCACGAAGTAGTGGATTTCTTCTAACCCATTTCAAGGTCAAGGGAACAGCAAGGACAAATGTCAAAACTTCCCAATTGAAGTGCCATGAGAAGTCCAGGTTAAGTAGGAATAGGGATAGCAGGAGTCAGAGGAGGAGAGGGGCATTGATGGGAAGAATGACAACTGCAAACATTATTCAATATAAATGTACTTTCTCTGGAAGTGAATTATATAGATTGTTTTACTCCTCAAATTGGAAAAGATAATTGCACTATTATCTGGAAATGATCAATTTCTCCTTTTTAACTTGCATACCTCATTCAGAGATTGTTTGTTCATTCTGTGCTTTCAGGACCGTGAGTTCCCACCATTTATATAGTAAATGTAAGCAATATGTATGTACAGTGCTGAAGGGAAACAAAAGAGCAGCATCTTAACAGTGATCTTGACATCAGACATGTTTTTGCCTATGCTAAATGCTTCACAAATTGATTATTATAAATAGCAAAAAAAAATTCCTGAGGAAAAGTTAACTTATAATTGACTTATGACAGAGAAATATTGTACAAATTAAAATAGTTTTCCCTATGTGTATCTTTTGAATGACTTCCAAGTAAATAGCCTTTTACAAAATGTAATTCCAACTATACTTCGAGTAGAGAAGCCCAATATTCTGCTTGATATATACCAGGAGGTGGGAGAAGAGAACTTTGGGAAACTATCCAATATTTTTGTGAAAAACCTTTTAATGACTACAAAGAATCGTGAAATGTTAATACATCGGGACAGCTCCAAAGCCTCAAAATAGAAGTTTATTTTGAACACAGTTTTATGCATCCATAGACAATTTTCAAATTTCTTTATTTTAGCACATAATTATTTTCCTAATTAACTAATTAGACACTTTAGCAGCCTTAAAAACTACAGAGGTTAAATACATAACTGTTTAATGGTTACTGTTACTAAAAAATGGTGTTAATAAGGGTTGAGTTCTTCAAACATGTTTCTCATTTTTCCCTAAGAATATAATTCTTTGTTAGGCAGTGATTTACTATAAATGTTAAGGGTGGGTGGAATGGGAACAGATCCCAAATCTCTACTTTGAAATCTAGAATTTCATAGCTGGAAGTGTAGTATTTCCACATAACTATATCTCAGTTAATAAGAGCCTGTTTATTAACTGCATTAGACCACATGGTGTCTTGGGGACAAAGGCAGATGTGTCCTGGAACTATTTCTGGATCAGTTCACCCATGTTGGACTATTACTGGTCTTGGGGTAGAGAGAACAGCTTGGCTGCATCATAGATGGATAAGAAGGTTAAGGCAGAAAGATCATCTTGTTCTACAGAGATTTAGAGTTCACCTACCTTTTACATTCATTCACTCATTCATTCATTCATTCATCAAAGTAAGGTATTAAACCCATTATACATGCTAGAAAAAAGAATTAGGCATTGTATGGTCCTGCCCTTCAGAAACTGAGCAATCTGGTGTAGTAGGCAGAGAAGCAAACAGAGAATTATATACCCTGTGATAAGCACTTTTCCAGATTTAAGCCCAGAACTCTGAGGGGCCTTAGCTGGAGGTGGGGAGATGAGTTCCCAGGAAGCACAGGGAGGGCTTCTGAGGAGAGGTGACCTCTGAACCATGGAAATTAGAAGTTAGCCAAGTAAGGGTGGGAAGAGGGGAGTGAGAAGGAAGGACAGTTCTTCAGATAAACTTGTAAGACACTGAAGGAGAGGTTTCCACTGAGGTTCTTGTGTGGCCTGGTCCCCACAAGAGTTCCTACCTTGGTCCCCACAAGAGTTCCCACTGCCCTGAGCTTTAGCACCTAGCTGTTTCTCTCCACCTCTCCAGATAAAATCCAAATTGTTTAAACAATGGTTACTAATCCCCAAGAACAATTCCTCCCTCTTCCTGCTAAAGCCTATTAACACTTCACCCTCCTTCCCCACTTAAAATCTCTGCCCAACTTCTCAAGCCCAGGCATTCTAGAATGAAACTGAGGCTCATGCTAATGGTGCTTTGGTTGACTCCCTCCTACAACTCCTCCCCTTCCTCCCTCTACACCCAAACACTCACACAGAGAAAAAGAACAACACAGAAGCAGAAGCAGGGATGCTATTTGGGTTACTGCAAGTAGTTCTACGTGGCTGAGTGAAAAATTGGGAGGTTAGGAACAAGAGTGGTAGGAGACAGGGTCTTTGAGGTAACCAGGAAACATGTATTATGGTAGGCCTTAAAAGCCATTTTTATGATTTGGGACTTTGTACTGAGGCCCATGAATCCATCCTTTTGGGCTACGATAAAAGTAGAAGTATTTGCAGCCTTATGTATTATGAAGGTGGTGCCAGGCCCCAGGGGCCTTGTGAAATATCCAGGCAGGAACTGGGGAGACCGGCAGGTCTAGTGATTTTTAAACCGAGCTCCTCAGGACCCTAGGGCTCCCTGGTGGAGCACTGAGACCACCCGGGAGATGGGAGTAAGCAAGGCACTGCAGCTTGGAATCTAGTCCTAGGTCATCAGACTTCCCTGATCAAATAAAATTTCCTTTGATGAGAAAAAAAAAAAAAATCCAGTGAAATAAGAAACAAGTGACATGGAATTGAGACCTGGAGAATGTATGATTCTGAGAATGGATGGAGAGGAAGAAAAATGGCAACAGGGAGACACTTGGGATGTAACTGCAGTTCTTTAGGTGAGAGAGGAAGGTATCTTGCCACTGTCTTTCACCATTTGGTTGGTTGAGGATTCCATTAAGCACACTGGCCAAGGCTTCATTACAGTGATTTAGCAGGAGTCCCATCCTTCCTTTAACTATATAATCTTTATCTGCCTGATTACACATCAGAGGCCCTTAGAATCATTATCACAGTGCATAGCACATGGTTGGCATTCACTAAAAGTTCACTGACTTGAACTGAAATATTTTGGAAGCTACTAAGGCCTCAGGCTTATCTAAGTGAAGAGTAACATGAGAATATACTGCACTTAAAACCTGAAAAAGAACTTGTATATTTTCATTTCCTTTTGGTGTGATTAAAAAAAATTACAATAGCAAAAGTTTTCAACTGAATATTTAATGTGTTTTTATGATTTTCAATCCTAGATTATGGGTTTATTTTTTAAAGTTTATTAAGAGATGCTTAAAAAGTACCCATATTTTCCAATTGTGCCACCATCTGGGCAAACAAAGTAAATATTTACAAGCAAAGTCTTAAGGTAAAGACTGAGGTTCTACAGTATTTTGAAATCTGATAGTGTTGCCTTTCAGAATTGCCTGTGGTTTCCCTCCATTGCACTCCTTTACAAAGTCTTTGAACAAGCATGTAACACACTCAGGGAACATTAGCAGATGCTAAAATATTTTATTAGCTGATTTATTAAGCTATTGAGGGTGCTTCTTTGAAAAATGGGGAGAGAACTCCAGACACAACAGAAGTTAGGAAAATCAGAAATCAACCTTTGGAACAATGGTAGCTAGTAACTTTTTTCCCCTCTTTGTTAACATACCAACTTAATTCAAAACAGACCAACGTCTGTGCAAATGCTTATAGCTTCTTTTTTTTTTTCCAGTGAGAGAAGGTTCCAGTGAGAGAAAAGTGAGGAAGTAAAAAAAGAAAGAAAGCAGAAAGGAAGAAAGAGAAAGGGCAAGAGAGAGAGATAGAGAAAGAAGGGAAGAAAGAAAGAAAGAAAGAAAGAAAGAAAGAAAGAAAGAAAGAAAGAAAGAAAGAAAGAAAGAAAGAGTGCAAGTATTATTGGTATATTTATAGGAAATAAAAGTTTAACTGGAACATACTTGTGATTTGTTTCTTTTTAGATCTGCTATTAGGAACCAACTTTATGTCTGCCTGCAACTAAAATTATAAAGGAGAAAAACAAACAAACATGAGTTACATGATAACATCCTTGTCTAAACATCCTGATAGAAGAAGATTAAATTACCAAGGAAGGACAGCTTATCATTTAGGTGGAGTGGGATGGGTAAATATTTGGCTACAATTGAGGGGTACCTCATAAAATTTCCTTATCTGATGGCTGGAAGTGGTATCCATTCTTTCCCATAATGCATGTTCTTTCCCTGCATCTCATTTTGAGATACAAATAGTCTGTGAAAAGTGAATGGAAGTAAGTCATTTCTAATTTCATTGTGAATGTTTTTCTAACATGTCATCCTTAGGACAGGATGACTAAAGACTAAGGAAAAAATTGGGTCTTGGAAAAGGTTGGAGAGCTTGCAGGGTGATCAAACAGCCATGCTCAATACCTCTTCCTTACAATTCTGCAGCCAAGGAAGACTAAATCAACCACATCTGCCATGTTACTAAAAGAACATCGCAGTATGACTGTTAATTCATGTAATTATTTTCATCTACAATATACAAAGTGTAACATGCATTAATAACTAGGATGAACCCAACCTAGTGACCTTTTTAGAATACCACCAAATCATGAACCAACAAATATCTGAATGAAAATAGTTCACATTCTGGCTCTTCTTAAACTATTAAGTTTTATTTTGAATTTGCTTTCTTGAAAGAGCCACCTATTAATATTCACAAAGCAAAGAGGCATAATCAGAGGAAATAGGGAGACACAGAAATCTTATCAACCAGACTAGCCCAAACTTGACAGTGTTGTGCAAAGAATGGGGTTTAAGAGACCTTTTCTTTCCTTGGAAGCCAAATCAATTGCTTATAAGTCTCTGCCATTTAAAAACTCATGATGGGCAGTTCATGCTACTCATTAATACTAAAGCAATTGTTGACAATTGTTCTGAATTTCAATGTCTAATTAAAGCTAAGTGGGTGGATTTGCATACAATAAACAATAGAAGTGACTTGCATCACCAGTCCCCCAGGCATAATCAGCTTCACAATACAATGTCATTAAAACTTGCATGCTAATTATAGCTAATTGTTCCATGCAAATAGAAGCCATTTCATTCAGAAGATAGACTTTCTTCCAACAGCTGAAGTCCTGCTCTTCATCTAAAAAGACCAAAGATGCTTAAGGCACCATAAAAAAAAAATTGTTCAAGGACAATTTTGTAGTTTGCTTCCTAAGTTATGGAAAAAACCTCAACCAATTAATTAAATAAAATAAAATCAGTCTAGATTTCTTTATGGAAAGGATTAAACTTCTCAGTCAAAGCAAGCCAATTACTTAACCTGCTTATTAATTTTACCTGTTGGCGCAATGTGAAGTTGCCCAGTTAGAAATGAATAAAACAAACATTCATCAGTTTTGGGTTAAACAAATATTATTAGTATCGTTAAATCCCAAAGAGGCCCTTTTGAAATTGTTCCCTAATTAATTCTAGAAGGCCACATAGACAGTGAAATATTGCATGTTTGATGTGGATACTAACCTGCCCTTCTCCAAAATCAATGCTAAATACTATAAATCCAATGACCAACTGTCACCAGCCAAATGAAAAAAAAAGGCTAAAATAAAAGCTGTGTATAAATGGATTACTAGAGTAACACCTCATTTATTTTGGATTTAGACCTTTCCTGATTTGATTCTGCCTTAAAGTAAACCTGGAATTTTTTTTAGCAGGTATTATCAATAGGTATTATTTTTAAAAAGTCTTTTTTTTAATGTTTTATTTATTTTTTTGAGAGAAAGAGACAGAGCATGAGCTGGGGAGAGTTAGGGAGAGAGAGGGAGATGCAGAATCTGAAGCAGGCTCTGGGCTCCAAGCTGTCAGCACAGAGCCCGATGCGGGGCTTGAACCCCCAGATCGTGAGATCATGACCTGCACCAAAGTCGGATACTTAACCCAACCCAGAGCCACCCAGGTGCTGCAAAAGTCTTTTTTATTGAAGTATAGTTGACACACAGTGTTACATTAGTTTTAATCACGTGTACAATATAGTGGTGCAATAATTCTATTCACTACGCTATGCTTACCCCAAGTGTAGCTATTTTCTGTCACCATACAATGCTATTACAATGCCATTAGCTATATTCCTTATGTTGTGCCTTTTATCCCCATGACTTATTCATCCATAACTGGAAGACAATATCTTCCACTCCCCTTCACCCATTTTTGCATATTTTCCCTCAGCAATCCCCAACCACCAGTTTGTTTCCTGTATTTATGGGTCTGTTTCTATGTTTTTGTTTGTTCAACTGTTTTGTTTATTTTAGATTCCACATCTAAGTAAAATCATATGGCATTTCTCTTTGTCTGGCTAATACCCTCTAGGTCCACCCACATTGTCATGAGTATGGCAGCTCATACAGAAAGCCAAGGGATTGTGGTATAGTCATATTTTATCTACTCCTTGGAAATAATACTAAAAAGATTGGATAACCCCATTGCTCACAATTTGTTACCTACTGGGAAAGCTCAGCTAGTAAAAAGAGATTTTAGATTAATAAATATTTATGGATGTGACTTGTTTCTTAAAAAGAAAATTAATATCACGGAAGAAAAATAAAATTAACAATGTGTTTTTTTAACAGCAGAAATAGTTTAGACAAAAAAAAGTATTTCAGGAGAGATTCCATTCCATTCTATTCTACTCCATTCCATTCTATTCCCCTCCATGCCATTCCATTCCATTCCATTCTATTCCATTCCATTCCATTCATTTTGCTATATTGTGTTCTATTCTATTCCCTGCCTGCAGCCTAAGAAGAAAAATTAGATGCTGCTTCTTTCAAACACATCATGCTCAGCCAGACACAAAAACTGTGATGTCTCCCAAATTTCATTCCATGTATGGGGTAAGAAAGGAGAGGAATGGAAAAGAAAAAAAGGAAGAGAGAGCAAACACCCATGGGGTGAAGAAAGAGAATTTCAGAGGTATGTCTAATAATTAGAGATTCTGCTGAGTTTTAGTGCCTGATTGGATCCCAGTCTTCTCTATCTTCACTGTCTTCTGTTTTTATTATCCTTGGTATTTTCTTCCAAAATAGTTTCAATGTTCTGACATATGAATTTATGACTTTAAAAACAACTAATTTATAACTCCCTGCCATCACATAGATGATTTAATTTCTGACTTTTTAAAAACCACCACCACAACAAATACAATAAAGGATCAAGTAAATATGTCTTATAAATTGGTCCCTAGTCATAGTGATCATCTGTCATAAAAGTAAATGCAAAACTTCTTATGAAATAGCACTTGAAATTCACTATTTCACCCTTCCTTCTAGCTCTCACCATCATCCCCATCCCCAAAGAAACTTTGTCTTACTGAAAATTTTCTCTTAATTTATAGGAGCCTTACCTTGGACATCTTCTGTTCTTAACTTTCCTCTACTTGGAATCCCCCTATCTTTCCTTTCTCCCACATTCCATCGTTTCTGATTTTTTTATTAAGAAAAAAAAAAACCCAAGACTTGAAAATAAAGCAAAAAGATAGGCAGGCAGTGCCAATGTCACATGAGGGCAAAGGCCCACCAAAGAATTATCTAGGGGAAACAAACTGTTCAACTCACTGATTACTATTGAAAAAATATCCCAAATATAGATTTTTATTCAGGAGAGATGAAAATAATTTATATTCTGGAAAAATGATAATTTCAAAGTTATGCTTTATTGCTCTGTAGGAAATTAACTGGTTTTATACCTAACCTAGAAATCTTACCTTAATATTCCTTTATTAAATTGCCTGTGCATATCTAGCTTCTCAAATGCTTTTTGAATTTTTCTATTATCTTGCTTGTTCTCTTAATGAGTTGAACAAAATCTTTGATATTTTTATGTTTTTGTAAAACCCGAGTTTTAATGTTTTGAAAATTATACTTTGGCAGTAATCAATTTTGTTACAGACTCCTATTATTTATTATATTGTTTAACTAACTGTTTTACTTTTCAATTATGCTGTGAAGCTTTCAGAATCATAAACTTTTATTTCTGCATCTACAGAACCCAGCATGGGTTCCTGGCACTTAGCAGGTGCTCAATAAATGCTGCTTATACATTGCTTAACTCATTTTCATGACTTTATTCTTAAATCATGGAGCACAGTCACTTCCATTTGGCCCCAGCGACTTAAATTTGTGTCTCCTTTGTTTGACACCTGTGTTAGTAAGTTTAAGTTTTTATTTTAATTAATGCTACCTAACATAATGGATCTTAACCAGTCTCAACTTGTATTTCAATATAAGTACATCCTAAGAAAGATTCTGATGTACAGGCAGGTTTTGTTTTTGTCTTCTATATTTAATAAGATTATTATACATGTTCTTGTAAAATACAACTGTGAACCAACTGAAATAACTTGCTTATTAATATACACAGTTTAATCATCAAGGCTTGCTTTTAGATCTCTTATCTTGCTCTGTCCACCATTCCAGAGCCTCTATGGCATTTTTTTAAAATTTTTTTTCAACATTTTTATTTATTTTTGGGACAGAGAGAGACAGAGCATGAACGGGGGAGGGGCAGAGAGAGAGGGAGACACAGAATGGAAACAGGCTCCAGGCTCTGAGCCATCAGCCCAGAGCCCGACGCAGGGCTCGACGCAGGGCTCGACGCAGGGCTCGACGCAGGGCTCGACGCAGGGCTCGACGCAGGGCTCGAACTCACGGAGCGCGAGATCGTGACCTGGCTGAAGTCGGACGCTTAACCGACTGCGCCACCCAGGCGCCCCTAAAAACTATGGCATTAAAGTCTACCAAATCCCAGCCACTTCTCTGCCATGTAAGACCCCCATTAAAATCACCCAGTTCATACCATCACGCGGTTCATACTCTACACTATAAATATTCTACCCAAATTTCCTCATTTTGAAACACTGTCAAGACTATCAGGATGATGATTTGTTGTCTTACAATAAGTTTTAATAAACCCAGCTTTGCCTGATCAACAGATTTTTCTGGTGGACTTTTGAGAGATTGACAGTACAAGCAGACACACTGACAAGTAGCAATCACTGGGACAGAAAACATCTAAAACTTTACAAATCAAGCACAGGAATTAAAACACACATACCAGTCTAAGTCAGTCATAACCCTCTTTATTTTGATAAACTCCCAGAATATTCCTACATTAGAATCCAGGATAAAAATGAAGTTCATAATTATAAATGACTATGTCAATATATTCCTAAATCATGTTCAATGTAATCTGTTTTAGAAGACAAGGAAATATATAATATGTTTTACAGAGAGTTCTTTCCAAATTAAATAATATTTTAAAGTTTTGGCAAATAGCTGAAGCTTTCTGGAAAACTAGAGTGTCTAGATAATATATTCCCAGGGGCTTCAGTTAGTTGGGGTACCCCCATATTTTGTTTACTCAGTTATCACCTTCTGAATTGCTAAAGAATGCTACACCTTGGCCTTAAATGGTTCACAATACAAGGAATTCATGTTTACAAATGGTGGGTTAAGTCCACAGGCTTGGTGTTTGTAATCAGACAGAACTGAATTCTATCTCTAGCTCTGCAGTTTTCTAGACTTATAACCATCAGGAAATTATTGAGCTGCTCTGACCCTCAATTTCTTTTTTTATAAAGTTTTTTTTAATGTTTTTTTTTTATTTTTTAAGAGAGACAAAAAAAGAGAAAGAGAGCCAGCAGGAGAAAGGCAGAGAGAGAGAGGGAGACACAGAATCTGAAGCAGGCTCCAGGCTCTGAGCTGTCTGCACAGAGCCCAACACGAGATCAAACTCATGAACTGTGAGATCATGACCTGAGCTGAAGAAAGAGGCTTAACCTACTGAGCCACCCAGATGCCCCAAATTCTTTTTCTGTTAAAAAGGAAAAAAAAAAAGATAACTATACCAATCTCACAGAGCTACTGTGATGCTTATAATGTGTAGTAGTTAGCACCTTATTTGTCAGGTGAGTGAAGGAACTAACTAATGAACATATTAGCAAGTACTATTATAAGTGTTCGACATGTATAAACAAATTGAATTCCTAGATTTGTGCTTGAGGGAAGAACTATTTATGTCCCTGCTCTACAGATGAGAAGATTGAGGCTCAGAATATGACCCATCTTGATGAAGTGACATGGTTAGCAGAGAAGTGAGATTCAAATCCAGGAAGTTTGCTCTATAGACCTACTCTTCTCCACTGTGCTGCTAAACAACAAATGATCCCAAAACTGAAGACAATGAATCTTTCAAAACATTGCTTTGCATTTATTTGAACACCTACCAAGTTAATGATTTTGGCTGACACATCTTGATTTTCCTTTATAATGAAAAGTCCTGAAGATAGTTAATGGAATTTTCACCATTTACAATTTTTTTTTGAACTGAAGGGAAAACTTAATCAATTACCTCTTAACCTGGTGAAATCCCACTCTTTTGCCTCACAAGGCACAGAGACAAACCACTAACCATTTTAAAGCCATGCATTGAAGGTTTCATTAATGGCTTCATTTCCTTGCAAGTGGAAGAGACAAGTGTTCCTCCACGTTGGAACTAACTGAATGGAAGCATGATTGAAAGGAAAACATTAAAATATTATAAGTAACGTCAAGGAAAATGCATCTGCAGATGATACAAGGATGTGGACAGAGCGATCTATAAAATTTGAAGATAAGGTTACTTTTGAAAATAAAGTTACATAAAATGAACCTGAATAAATAAAATCAGCCCTTGATAAAACAATCCACATGAAACTATAGTCTTTGCCTGGGTGGCTGAGCAATTTGAGGTACTACTCAAATTTTAATCATGGTGAATAGTCTGTGGATGTAGCCTCATTAATTCTCTTCTTACTCCATGGGAATAAAGATTGTGACCTTCATCATAGAGAAGGGTATCTGGAAAGTGAGTCTGTATCAGTTTTCTAGAGTTGTCCATACTTCTGTCTCAGGGGAAGGAATGTTCTCACCCTGGCCATCAGCATCTAGCCCAGGTGGGAGGCCCATGGCTATGGTGCAGGTGGTAGCTTCCATGCTAATAACTAGTTATGTAATTTTCATTGCCTTACAAATGGTGTGAGTTCTTCCCATTGCGGTTAACCATGTAATTTAGCTTTGCATATAGATTTAACATAGGGAGATAATACATTACCTCACAATCTGAAGTTTCTGGGGCTGCTATATGCCCAAGTTTGTTATTATAAATCAACAAATCAACCTCCTGGCCTATAGACCAGGGGTCAGGAAACTTGCTGTAAAAGGTCAGATGGTAAATATCTGAGGTTTATGAGTCATATGGTCTCAGTTCTAACTACTCAATTTTGCTATCATAGTGCAAAAGCAGCCAAAGACAATACATAAACAAATGGGCATGACTGTTTTCCAACAAAACTATATTTACACAAACAAACAATGGGCCAGCCTTGGCCCACAAGCTATAATTTTCCCAATCTGAACCTGATAGATCATCAGGATTATATGACTTAGTATGGTAGACAAAATACTTGCCTTCCAAGTCCACATTCAATCCCCAGAACCTGTGAATATGTTACCTTACATGGCAAAAGGACATTGCTGATGTGATTAAGTTAATGGTGTTGAGATGTGAAGGGGAGGTTTTCCTAGATTATTTGGTGGGTCCTATGTAATCACAAGGGTCATAAGGGAAAAGAGGAAAGCAGGAGAGTCAGATTGAGAGATGTGATGCCAGAAGCAGAAGTTGCAGTCATGTGGCCTCCAGAAGCAACTGACAGATTCTCCCCTAGAACATCCAAAAGGAACACAGCCCTGCCGACACTTTGACCATAGTTTAGAAAGACCAATTTTGGACCTCTAAACTCTAGCTCTGTGAGATAATAAATCTGTGTGAGTGTAAGCCACTAAGTTTGTAGTAATTTATTATAGCAAGAGGAGGAAACTAATGCATTTGGGTTGGCATGAGTCTGTTTAGGCCTCTTCAAACTTGGAATGTGTGGAAGGTTGCTCTGTGTCTGCTTAGTTAAGCTAGAACTATTATGTTTCTAGAATCCCTGCCCTATATGATTTAGATTCTCAAGTTAGATTTGAAAGGCAGAAGCAAAGTAGCAGCCATTACGCTCTGAAGGTTGTAATGGTTAGATGCAGTTATAATCTCGCACATAGGGGTCTATGAGTTCCAGGTGGTTCTTACTCTCTCTATCAGTTTCTGAGCCTATAGATCCACTGCTGCCCCAGGCAAGCCACAGATGCTTATTGGTGTTCCTACAGGGGTGATAGCCATACAGAAGTCAAGATTTCCATTCGATTCTCACAAACCTTCTCTTTACCATCCAATTTTGGTGACTGGACATGCTCTGCTTACCAAAGTAACTGGTTTGTGACTCCTCTAACCTCCAACTTCCCCCTTGACCTTCATTTGACCAGTTCCTCCCACAGGGTTTAAGCTCTAATTCCTATAATAAATCCCTTACACCAAAATTTATAATGGCTCTGATTTGATTATTAATTCTTGACTAATACAGAATACTGTAACAAAGGCAAATGTTGGACCTACAGATCTATGTCAATTGATCCCACAAATTGAGACAGGCCCTGGTGAGTAGACTACCTCTATAGATGGCATCCTTCTCTTGTGATTCTGTGACTACAACAGCCTGTCCACAAGTTTACACACAGAGGCACTGGGGGGGGGGGGGGAAGGGGAATCAGGAATCTGGTTCTAATCTCAGCTCTGCCAGTGATCCTGGGCCAAGTTGCTTAATTGTCCTGATGATGTGTTCATAATCCAGAAAAATGAAGAAGTGAATGGTAGACTACTCACAAATATTTGGTACCTTTTCTCCAAGGGATGATTATACTTCCTTGTTTCCCTTTCCTGTTAAATGTGGGTATACTCATATAACTCTCTCTAGTTAATGAAATGTGAGGGTAAGTGATGTGCAAAGGCTTTAAGAACTGCTTTCTCTCTTTCACTTCTGCAGCTTAGCACAGAGTGAAGGTGATGTTTAAGTAGGGCTACAGCTGCCCATGATGGACATGCAGCCTGAATGAGTACTAAACATCTATGTTTGTAAGTCACTGAAATGGTGGAGTCACTTCAGCATGACCTGGGCCATCCTGACTGATAGAGGACTGAACTAGATGCTCCTTCTGTACAATATCAAACACCCTGGTTTGTAACAAACTTCAAGATGAGCATATATATATATGCAAATATATATATATATATACACATATATACACTTTATATATATAATACATATATGATTTTATAATATGCTTTTATATATATATGTAAAATTTCATTTTTAAAAAAATCCCATAGACATAAATACATAAAACAGAAGCCTAGTATCATCTGTTCAAAATTAATTCACAGAAATATATGCAATAAAATAATATTTATATTAGTCCCTGGTTAAGTGGTACCTAAAATTTACCTATAATAGCAAACACTTCAAATGACTGAATCTTGAAATAAACAGGCTGACTGACAAAAAGTCAGGGCTACAGAGACACCATTTATGCACCCTCTTCTAAAAGACTACCTAATTATTTTTCCTTTCACTGTCTTTTTAATATAACTTCCTGCTTTGAGCTTAAGAATTCATACCTGGGGCTCATCAACCTCAAATACTAGTAATTCAGAGACATTTAATTAACTGTGTGGTGGGTAGTTGTATTTCTTAGGTTATTACCTGGAACTTTCTGAATTAAAAAATTTAGAATAGTATCTTGGTCCTAAGAATCAATCTCTTAAATTTGAAAATAAAATAAGTTAGTACTTTCTTTTTTTAAAGCTATTCACTTAGAAACGAAGATGCAGAAAAAAGAAAATAAGAAAGGATGAAGGGAGAGAGAAGAAACAAATGGTAATAAAATACCATTGAGAACAAGTAAATTATGTGAAAATCCAACGCTTCAATACTTGCAGTCTTCTCTAAAGTTGGTGTAACAGAGAGAGGTTTGCAAGATGGCGGCTTAGGAGGACGCTGGGCTCACCGCACGTCATGCTGATCACTTGGATTCCACCTACACCTGCCTAAATAACCCAGAAAACCGCCAGAGGATTAGCAGAACGGAGTCGCCGGAGCCAAACGCAGACGAGAGGCCCACGGAAGAGGGTAGGAAGGGCGGCGAGGCGGTGCGCGCTCCACGGACTGGCTGGAGGGAGCCGGGGCGGAGGGGCGGCTCGCCGGCCAAGCAGAGCCCCCGAGTCTGGCTTGCAAAAGCGGAGGGGCCTGACGGACTGTGTTCCCACAGCAAGCGCGACTTAGCGTCTGGGAGGTCATAAGTTAACAGCTCTGCTCGGAAAGCGGGAAGGCTGGAGGACAAAGGGAGGGAGAGCTGCTGAGCCCCCTGACGACAGAGCTCAGCTTGGTGGGGAACAAAGGCGCTCTCCAGCGCCATCTCCCCCGCCCATCCCCCAGCCAAAATCCCAAAGGGAACCAGTTCCTGCCAGGGAACTTGCTCGCTCCGCGCAAACACCCAACTCTGTGCTTCTGCGGAGCCAAACCTCCAGCAGCGGATCTGACTCCCTCCCGCTGCCACAGGGCCCCTCCTGAAGAGGATCACCTAAGGAGAAGCGATCTAAGCCTGCCCCTCCTGCCCCCGTGCACCTTGCCTACCCACCCCAGCTAATACGCCAGATCCCCAGCATCACAAGCCTGGCAGTGTGCAAGTAGCCCAGACGGGCCACACCACCCCACAGTGAATCCCGCCCCTAGGAGAGGGGAAGAGAAGGCACACACCAGTCTGACTGTGGCCCCAGCGGTGGGCTGGGGGCAGACATCAGGTCTGACTGCGGCCCCGCCCACCAACTCCAGTTATACACCACAGCACAGTGGAAGTGCCCTGCAGGTCCTCACCATGCCAGGGACTATCCAAAATGGCCAAGCGGAAGAATTCCCCTCAGAAGAATCTCCAGGAAATAACAACAGCTAATGAGCTGATCAAAAAGGATTTAAATAATATAACAGAAAGTGAATTTAGAATAATAGTCATAAAATTAATCGCTGGGCTTGAAAACAGTATACAGGACAGCAGAGAATCTCTTGCTACAGAGATCAAGGGACTAAGGAACATTCACGAGGAGCTGAAAAACGCTTTAAACGAAATGCATAACAAAATGGAAACCACCACAGCTCAGCTTGAAGAGGCAGAGGAGAGAATAGGTGAACTAGAAGATAAAGTTATGGAAAAAGAGGAAGCTGAGAAAAAGAGAGATAAAAAAATCCAGGAGTATGAGGGGAAAATTAGAGAACTAAGTGATACACTAAAAAGAAATAATATACGCATAATTGGTATCCCAGAGGAGGAAGAGAGAGGGAAAGGTGCTGAAGGGGTACTTGAAGAAATCATAGCTGAGAACTTCCCTGAACTGGGGAAGGAAAAAGGCATTGAAATCCAAGAGGCACAGAGAACTCCCTTCAGACATAACTTGAATCGATCTTCTGCACGACATATCATAGTGAAACTGGCAAAATACAAGGATAAAGAGAAAATTCTGAAAGCAGCAAGGGGTAAACGTGCCCTCACATATAAAGGGAGACCTATAAGACTCGTGACTGATCTCTCTCTTGAAACTTGGCAGGCCAGAAAGAATTGGCACGAGATTTTCAGGGTGCTAGACAGAAAAAATATGCAGCTGAGAATCCTTTATCCAGCAAGTCTGTCATTTAGAATAGAAGGAGAGATAAAGGTCTTCCCAAACAAACAAAAACTGAAGGAATTTGTCACCACTAAACCGGCCCTACAAGAGATCCTAAGGGGGACCCTGTGAGACAAAGTCCCAGAGACATCACTACAAGCATAAAACACACAGACATCACAATGACTCTAAACCCGTATCTTTCTATAATAACACTGAATGTAAATGGATTAAATGCACCAACCAAAAGACATAGGGTATCAGGATGGATAAAAAAACAAGACCCATCTATTTGCTGTCTACAAGAGACTCATTTTCGACCTGAGGACACCTTTAGATTGAGAGTGAGGGGATGGAGAACTATTTATCATGCGACTGGAAGCCAAAAGAAAGCTGGAGTAGCCATACTTATATCAGACAAACTAGACTTTAAATTAAAGGCTGTAACAAGAGAGGAAGAAGGACATTATATAATAGTTACAGGGTCTATCCATCAGGAAGAGCTAACAATTATAAATGTCTATGCGCCGAATACCGGAGCCCCCAAATATATAAAACAATTACTCATAAACATAAGCAACCTTATTGATAAGAATGTGGTAATTGCAGGGGACTTTAACACCCCACTTACAGAACTGGATAGATCATCTAGACACACAGTCAATAAAGAAACAAGGGCCCTGAATGAGACATTGGATCATATGGACTTGACAGATATATTTAGAACTCTGCATCCCAAAGCAACAGAATATACTTTCTTCTCAAGTGCACATGGAACATTCTCCAAGATAGATCATATACTGGGTCACAAAACAGCCCTTCATAAGTTTACAAGAATTGAAATTATACCATGCATACTTTCAGACCACAATGCTATGAAGCTTGAAATCAACCACAGAAAAAAGTCTGGAAAACCTCCAAAAGCATGGAGGTTAAAGAACACCCTACTAATGAATGAGTGGGTCAACCAGGCAATTAGAGAAGAAATTAAAAAATACGTGGAAACAACGAAAATGAAAATACAACAATCCAAACGCTTTGGGACGCAGCGAAGGCAGTCCTGAGAGAAAAATATATTGCAATCCAGGCCTATCTCAAGAAACAAGAAAAATCCCCAATACAAAATCTAACAGCACACCTAAAGGAACTAGAAGCAGAACAGCAAAGGCAGCCTAAACCCAGCAGAAGAAGAGAAATAATAAAGATCAGAGCAGAAATAAACAATATAGAATCTAAAAAAACGGTAGAGCAGATCAACGAAACCAAGAGTTGGTTTTTTGAAAAAATAAACAAAATTGACAAACCTCTAGCCAGGCTTCTCAAAAAGAAAAGGGAGATGACCCAAATAGATAAAATCATGAATGAAAATGGAATTATTACAACCAATCCCTCAGAGATACAAACAATTATCAGGGAATACTATGAAAAATTATATGCCAACAAATTGGACAACCTGGAAGAAATGGACAAATTCCTGAACACCCACACTCTTCCAAAACTCAATCAGGAGGAAATAGAAAGCTTGAACAGACCCATAACCAGCGAAGAAATTGAATCGGTTATCAAAAATCTCCCAACAAATAAGAGTCCAGGACCAGATGGCTTCCCAGGGGAGTTCTACTAGACGTTTAAAGCAGAGATAATACCTATCCTTCTCAAGCTATTCCAAGAAATAGAAAGGGAAGGAAAACTTCCAGACTCATTCTATGAAGCCAGTATTACTTTGATTCCTAAACCAGACAGAGACCCAGTCAAAAAAGAGAACTACAGGCCAATATCCCTGATGAATATGGATGCAAAAATTCTCAATAAGATACTAGCAAATCGAATTCAACGGCATATAAAAAGAATTATTCACCATGATCAAGTGGGATTCATTCCTGGGATGCAGGGCTGGTTCAACATTCGCAAATCAATCAATGTGATACATCACATGAATAAAAGGGAAGATAACCATATGATCCTGTCAATTGATGCAGAAAAGGCATTTGACAAAATCCAGCACCCTTTTGTAATAAAAACCCTTGAGAAAGTCGGGATAGAAGGAACATACTTAAAGATCATAAAAGCCATTTATGAAAAGCCCACAGCTAACATCATCCTCAACGGGGAAAAACTGAGAGCTTTTTCCTTGAGATCAGGAACACGACAAGGATGCCCACTCTCACCGCTGCTGTTTAACATAGTGCTGGAAGTTCTAGCATCAGCAATCAGACAACAAAAGGAAATCAAAGGCATCCAAATTGGCAAAGATGAAGTCAAGCTTTCGCTTTTTGCAGATGACATGATATTATACATGGAAAATCCGATAGACTCCACCAAAAGTCTGCTAGAACTGATACAGGAATTCAGCAATGTTGCAGGATACAAAATCAATGTACAGAAATCAGTTGCATTCTTATACACTAACAATGAAGCAACAGAAAGACAAATAAAGAAACTGATCCCATTCACAATTGCACCAAGAAGCATAAAATACCTAGGAATAAATCTAACCAAAGATGTAAAGGATCTGTATGCTGAAAACTATAGAAAGCTTATGAAGGAAATTGAAGAAGATTTAAAGAAATGGAAAGACATTCCCCACTCATGGATTGGAAAAATAAATATTGTCAAAATGTCAATACTACCCAAAGCTATCTACACATTCAATGCAATCCCAATCAAAATTGCACCAGCATTCTTCTCGAAACTAGAACAAGCAATCCTAAAATTCATATGGAACCACAAAAGGCCCCGAATAGCCAAAGGAATTTTGAAGAAGAAGACCAAAGCAGAAGGCATCACAATCCCAGACTTTAGCCTCTACTACAAAGCTGTCATCATCAAGACAGCATGGCATTGGCACAAAAACAGACACATAGACCAATGGAATAGAATAGAAACCCCAGAACTAGACCCACAAACGTATGGCCAACTCATCTTTGACAAAGCAGGAAAGAACATCCAATGGAAAAAAGACAGCCTCTTTAACAAATGGTGCTGGGAGAACTGGACAACAACATGCAGAAGGTTGAAACTAGACCACTTTCTCACACCATTCACAAAAATAAACTCCAAATGGATAAAGGACCTGAATGTGAGACAGGAAACCATCAAAACCTTAGAGGAGAAAGCAGGAAAAGACCTCTCTGACCTCAGCCGTAGCAATCTTTTACTCGACACATCCCCAAAGGCAAGGGAATTAAAAGCAAAAGTGAATTACTGGGACCTTATGAAGATAAAAAGCTTCTGCACAGCAAAGGAAACAACCAACAAAACTAAAAGGCAACCAACGGAATGGGAAAAGATATTCACAAATGACATATCGGACAAAGGGCTAGTATCCAAAATCTATAAAGAGCTCACCAAACTCCACACCTGAAAAACAAATAACCCAGTGAAGAAATGGGCAGAAAACATGAATAGACACTTCTCTAAAGAAGACATCCGGATGGCCAACAGGCACATGAAAAGATGTTCAGCGTCGCTCCTTATCAGGGAAATACAAATCAAAACCACACTCAGGTATCACCTCATGCCAGTCAGAGTGGCCAAAATGAACAAATCAGGAGACTCTAGATGCTGGAGAGGATGTGGAGAAACGGGAACCCTCTTGCACTGTTGGTGGGAATGCAAATTGGTGCAGCCGCTCTGGAAAGCAGTGTGGAGGTTCCTCAGAAAATTAAAAATAGACCTACCCTATGACCCAGCAATAGCACTGCTAGGAATTTATCCAAGGGATACAGGAGTACTGATGCATGGGGCCACTTGTACCCCAATGTTCATAGCAGCACTCTCAACAATAGCCAAATTATGGAAAGAGCCTAAATGTCCATCAACTGATGAATGGATAAAGAAATTGTGGTTTATATACACAATGGAATACTACGTGGCAATGAGAAAAAATGAAATATGGCCTTTTGTAGCAACGTGGATGGAACTGGAGAGTGTGATGCTAAGTGAAATAAGCCATACAGAGAAAGACAGATACCATATGGTTTCACTCTTATGTGGATCCTGAGAAACTTAACAGGAACCCATGGGGGAGGGGAAGGAAAGAAAACAAAAAGAGGTTAGAGTGGGAGAGAGCCAAAGCATAAGAAACTGTTAAAAACTGAGAACAAACTGAGGGTTGATGGGGGGTGGGAGGGAGGTGAGGGTGGGTGATGGGTATTGAGGAGGGCACCTTTTGGGATGAGCACTGGGTGTTGTATGGAAACCAATTTGTCAATAAATTTCATATATAAAATAAATAAATAAATAAATAAATAAATAAATAAATAAATAAAGTTTGTGTAACATGTCATTTTAGTCCAAAGTCCTTTTATTAAGGGCTATAGGGGCCACTATTTATTTTATGGGCTTTTTTGTTGTTGTTTTCTTTCTCCTCATCCTAAAAATGCTCAATAGTGCCAAATGTGCTGCAATTTCATTGAGCGGCATGTTGTAAAACAATGCACTTCATGATTATTCAGTAAAAGTTTGTGCTGAGGAGCATTTAAGTCTGAGGATTTCTAACCAAGGAATGAACAAAGACATGGCATTATCATTTATCTAACTTTGTCCCTTTCCAGCAAATGAAAACATGATGGCTTTTCAATGACAGAGGAATCCATTTTTGAATTGAAATATTTTAAGTGGTTAACTAAACAGAATTTTGTATATTGTATACACCTATTTGGATCTTCTGACCCCTTCCCCCTTTTTCAGAAATTGAAAAGAGATTCTGATTGCTTTCCAACTCAAAATTAAAATTCTAATCACTGTCCTCCCTTACTTAGATGTCTTCTGTTTTCACAAAGCAGGAAATTTTCCCACCTTCTGTAGGAAAAACTGCCTCTTTAGAATAGTCATTCAGTCTTGATTCATAGAAATTTAGCTTTCATAGATTAATCATTCGTCTATTCATCCACAATAATTTCACAAATATTTGCTAAGTTCTTGCTTTGTGTTGGGCAATATGCTCAATTATGGATGTTAGTGGTGAGCAAGACTGATCTTGTCCCTACCCTCATGGAGCTTGCAATCTAGGGGAAAGAAGAAAATATACAAATAACCATACATATACAAAAGTATGAAAAGACAGAGCTGAGATCCAGAGGATGAGAAGAGCAAATGACCCAGGTGAAGGGGGAGGGAAGATATTTCTAGATAGAGAGGGTGACATATGCAAAGCTCTCTGGTATATACAAAGGTACCATGACACACAATGTTTATAAGCAAGAGAAAGAGTAAAGGCTAATTCTTAGAGTCTTACATTCATTCTTATGTTCATCTTCTTCCTTCGATTCGTTCACTCACAGTTTTCAGAGAAACTATACCATGCTAGGCACTCATGCTGATTATCCATAAGTTAAATTAATATGATCCCAATAAAAACACCAGCAAGATAAAAAAAAATGTCAATGATAATGAAGCTCATGGAAATCATGGGCTAGCATGGCAGACAAACAAGCAAATCACCACTGGGGGCTCCGCACAAAGAGTGGCACACACAAGGTGTGCACAGACACTCTGTGGATACAGGGACATATAAATCATACCTGGGACAAAAAGCACCAGTCATGGGAATCTCTTCCCAGTGGAGGTGCTCTTTAAGCTGAGTTATGGAAGTCTAGTTGAAGAGTGAAAAGAACTAAGAAAGGTAATTTTGGCAGAGGGAAAATTTCATACTAAGGAATAAAGTTCTGATGACCTTCCCAGACCTTCCATAGAGTGAAAAACTTGTATATGAGAGTGGGAACAGCTAAGTAAGAGGGCCTATGCAATAGGCCTAGGGTAAGGTGTCTCTAGTTTTCCAGTTCACAGCACTCTTAGTGTCTCAGTCATTTCTTCAGGCTGCCCGTAGGCCAAAAGTAAGGTCTCAGCGTTTCGTTTCTTAAGTATTTATGTCCAAACAACTTAAGTATTTATGTACTAACAACTCAGTAGTCGTATGGAAAAGTAATAGGCATAAATTGAAAGGAAAAATAGTACTTTGATTTCACTCTTAAATAACTATAATTATTTGCTAATGGGATGGTGCTTCTGTTGTTATTAAACCCTTAAACTTTGGAACCAGACTGGACTCTGCTCTCCGCATTTCCTATTCCATATAGATTTTCATTTGATGTTTCCTTTTTATCACAATAATGGTCAAAAACCCAACTCAGGAATAACATGGCATCATAGAAAGGAATGTTGTATGATCCAATTTTGAAACTGTGGATTACCTTGAAACCAATAGTTTACATGTTGTCCAAAAGATGTTGAGCATCTATATTTCCTTCAAAATGGAAAGAAATCCTGCCTCACTCCTATGAGTTGCCCCTATGAGTTTGCTATGGTTCCCTGAGTGCCTCGGGCAACAAACTTGCACAGGCTAAAGTAATCAGGCTTCCTCCTGAAACCTATAGGGAGCTCCTAAGTATCTCTAATTAAAGGGAAGGGAAGTAGTCAGGTAGGGTGTGTGTGTGTGTGTGTGTGTGTGTGTGTGTGTGTGTGTGTGTGTTAAAGATCATTCTGGCAGGTTGTGTAAAAACCTAAAAAGTAAAAGTTCAAAAAACCTTAAAACTTCAAGGAGACCAGTTCAGTGGGTTAGCTGAGAAGTAATGAGGAATGGTAGCTGGGATGGAGTAGAGAGGACAGTATAGCAAAGACTCTCAGCTGTCTCCTTGCCCCTGGCCCTCTCAGAGTTCCTTCCACATTGATGGCCTCTTGCGTCTGCTTGAGGGGGAGTTATGGCTGTCAGAGGTGCTCACCATGCAAGGCACAAAGAGTAGCAGGATATGCCAGCCCAAAATAAGACCAAGGAGTTCAGAACATGCTACCCCCAAATGTGCCACTTTTCTATATTCTTTATTTTGAGGTGTAAGCACTTATACAAACAGCATATACAGGAGAGACTTTCTTTGAACTAACATATCTGCCTAAAGACAGACTTCTAAAAGGAACTCAAGTGTCAAGGATTGCCTCCCTGAAAGTTTCATCAGCTAGGGAGGATTGGCCTTCATCACAGGAGAAAAGACTAGAAGTTGACACCACACCCAGACAAACTGTCACGAACTATCTATCATATCTCCCACTTATTCTTCCAAGATCCATCCTCTTTCCTAAAAATCATTTATTCTCCTTTAGGAGTCCTCCATTCCCTCTCTCCTCCCGCTATTATGATACACAAGCCTGAATTCTAAGCCACTTCTTTGAGTTACTTATTTTTTCCTGGGTCTCTCCTTTGTATATATGGGGTGTACCTGTTAATACACTTCTATTTGTTTTTCTCTGGTTGATCTGTGTTGTATTACAGGAGTCTCAGCCAAGAATTCAGAGGGTAGAGGGAAAATTATTTTTCCTCCTATATAGGGGCAACCTCCAGCAAGGAAGCGCAGGGTTGTTGGAGAAATACCCTAGCTTCTTTATCCTCTGATTCTGAAGTGGGTTCTATGTGGTTTCTCAGAGATTCCACAGCTAGACTGCCTCAGCTTCCATTGGTAATAATCTCCTTACTGTCATACCCATTATAGGTTTTCCTCTTTCCCATCTGATTTCCCTACTGCCCCATGGTGCATCCTGGGAAAAATGAACTCCTCAATAAATTTCTTGAACCCAGATACTTGTTCAGGGTCTGCTTTAGAGAGAAGACAGAAGGATAGGAGAGACATTACAGAAGTCAAAGGAACTGTAATAGATGACTCATTGGAAGGAGAGGAGTGAGGCAGAGAAATCTAGAATGACTCCTGGATTTCCAGCTGCACATTGCGGCTCTATTGGTGACATTCACAAAGGCACTAGCCACAGGAATTCAAGAAGATTACCCCTGACACACTAAGACTGAGGGCACTGTGGGACACACAGTGGAATTTTCCATCAAGCAGTTATATATTTAGTTGTGGAGATAGCAAGAAAAGTCTTAGCTTGAGCTATTATCTGGGAATCAGAAAGACATAAGTACTAATTGAAGCCCCAACACCACCAAAGTGTTAGAGCTTGACTGATGCTGCTAAGGAAAGACATTTTGCTGTCCAAGAAGAGCAGAGGGTGAACAAGGGAAGTCACAGGGGGTTTATGCTAGAGAGGTCACCACCAAGACTATTAAGAAAGAATGATCAGGCAGGGAGGAATTAAAGAGAGTAGAGAATTATTCTGGGAGCTAAGAGAGGCAGGAGTCCCAAATGAATGGTCCTGGTGTCAAGTACTGCAGGGAGCTCAAGTTAGATAAGGGCAAAGAAGGGCAGGGAGCATCACACAATAATCACACCTGGGAAGTTGCAGAGAACAGCCCTGAAAAGAGAGTTTGGAAGAGGACACACCATGGTGGGCAAGAGACATCATGGAATGAACTGACCTCAATTCTGGCTCTGCCTGGAATCCTGGGGTGAGCTTACATTCTTCCTCATGTAAACACAAAAGGAACAGCACGCAAGGCCCTCAGAGGGTGGTTCTTGAAGTTCATTCAGTAGCCTGTAGACTTTGCTTAGTGTTCCAAATAGAATATTGATTTAAAAAAAGAGAAAAAAGAAAAAGTTTCAGCAAAGCTCATCTGATCTCAGTTGAGCATGGAATGTAGGCAGGGCACTGTGTCCATGGGTGCGAAGAAATGAAGATGAACCAAATGCAGCTTCTGACCATCAGGATTTTGTAGTCCAGTCTGGGTTTTGCAGTTATAATACAACTACTATTTTTTTTTTTATTTTTTTAACGTTTATTTATTTTTGAGACAGAGAGAGACAGAGCATGAACGGGGGAGGGTCAGAGAGAGGGAGACACAGAATGTGAAACAGGCTCCAGGCTCTGAGCTGTCCGCACAGAGCCCGACGTGGGGCTCGAACTCACGGACCGCGAGATCATGACCTGAGCCGAAGTCAGCTGCTTAACCGACTGAGCCACCCAGGCACCCCTAATACAACTACTATTAACATATAAAGTGGAAAGTGGCAAATTGCAACAGAAAGCTCCATTTCCCTACATCTCTCCTGTGCCTTCCATTCTTTAAAATAAAATTTTTTGTGCAATTTATAACTTTCCTGTAAACTCTTCACAGCAAGTGTTCTGAGTGACATTATCCCTCTATATGACTTTTCCCAGGACTGGACATAAATTAATTTTAATGCAAACCCTCTTTATCTGGTTACAAACACCGAGGCCTGTGTTCTTCACTAGGCAGTGCCATGAATTATTGAATATGATTTAGATTCTATGGAACTGTCCTTCTTCTTAACAATTCTTTGACACAGACCAGGGTTTCTACATTTTTTATTGAGATATAATTCATACAACATAACGTTCATTTTAAACCATTTTAAAGTGCGTAATTTAGTGTTTTTTGGCCTTTTTGCAGAGTTGCGCACACGTGGTCATTATCTGATTCCAGATCATTTTCCTCACCCCAAAAAGAAACTGGATACCCATTAGTAGTTACTCATTTCTACTTCATCTCCTACCCCCAGCCCCTAATCTACCTTCTGTGTGTATAGGTTTACCTATTATGGACATTTTATACAAATGGAACCACAACATGTGGCCTTTTGTGACTGGCTTTTTTCATGCATAACGCTTTCAAAGTTCAGGCATGTAATAGCAAGTATTGGTATTTCATTTTTTTTTTATTGCTGGATAATATCCCATTGTATGGATGGACTATGTTTTGTTTATCCATTCATTAACTGATAGACATTTGGCTTGTTTTCTTTGAGTATAATTCTATCTTTAACCTGTGAGGAGGTGCCAACCAGTTTCCCATGTTGAATGTACCATTTTACATTCCCACTGCAACATATGAAGGTTCCAACTTCTCCACATCCTCACAAACACTTGTTCTCTTCCACTGATACTATTAAGGGCAGATTTTATTATCCCCATTTCACAGATAAATAAAGATGGGTCTACATAGCAATCAATTAGAAAGGACAGGATTCAAATATTAGTTTTCAAATTCTTAGGTCAGTTTCCTTCCAGTGATACCACAAAGTCATTCTGAAACCATATCAACATCAAGGTGTTACAAACATAGAAAAATGCACTGACAAAACTCAGGTATGATATAAATGACAAAACTCAGGTATGATATAACTAGGAAGTGATGTGGATTTCCAACATACAAACATGTATGTGTGTGTACATCCCATTCATTATGCTACTGGCTTACCGATGTACTCCTCAGAATATCAATGTACTAATGAGAAGCTTTCAAAGAAGATGAACTTCGATTATATTAATACCTTTAACACTGAGAGAAGATGATTCACTAGCATCAAAAGCATATGTCTTTGTAGTTCTTCAAACCGATTTATGATGTGATTCTAGCCCATGGTTCACTATATCTGGACACTTCTATTCATGCCATCAAATCAGGGTTATTGAAAAAAGAGGCAGAGTATCATATAAAGCTGAAGTATCCAATTCTTCAAACTGCTTCTTACATTTTTCCCAAAGCATAATATCTTTAAATTTTCTTTATAGTATACGCCCTTCGAGAAATACTTATTTAAAGCTTGGACATTCATTTGATTATTATTTAAGCCAAATTTGTCAAAAGTGGAAATGCTGTCACACAGGTTGTGTGACTAGAATGATAAAATTGGCAGTGCTTGGTCCCAAATTAGCCCCTGACATTTTTTTTCTAGTGGAATAATATAAATACATTTTGAGTACCGTAAAAGCATCCTCCTCACTTGTCATAGGACACTGATAAAATATATTTTCTTGTTTAAAGCAATAGAAGTGTGTTGATGCAATATGTCAGAACCCTTACACTGGATGAAAATTTCTAGTCTAGAAAAAATCAACTCCACAAGAAGACAGGTAAGACTTAACCCTGAGAAAATTTCCTCTCTTTATTTAAATCAAAACAATATAATGTGGAATATAAATGGACACATGAAACAAATATGAAATTATCCATTTCAGATGCTTATTCTCCATGTCTCACATTAATACTATCTGAATAGTTACTATCAGAGAGAATAATTAAGTCACATCTCTGAATTACTTACAGGAAGTCTATGATATTATATTTTGGTGATAATATCACAGGTATATAACATTATGAATAGTTCTACTGAGCTTGAATTTGAAATAATTCTCCTAAGTAATGGCTTACAGTATCCAAATGCGTGCAGGTAAACCAGCAGGCTACTTGGAAATACTGGCAAGTGTATGTTTAATTTCTATCCGTTGCCAGATAAATTAGATTTTATGAAATGCAAAGAAAGATGTTTGCAAAGTTTGCCTTTACCACCGTTTAAAAGAAAGAAGGTTTCAAATTACCCATAATTTAAAAAAAAACATTATACTGGGGTTGACTTAGTTAAAATTCTTTTTTTTTTTTTTTGAGTTTGTTAAAATTCTTAATACTAAAAGTATAATCAGATCCTAAGAGTTTATTTAGACTTTTTAGCAGAGAAAATCTGTTGGAATTCTGGGACCCTCTTTCTCTAGGAATGTTACACTTTTTTGTCCAAAACCATGATAGTTAGAGTGGCACACATGAAGTGGTGAAAGGGAAGGAAGTGTCTGCCTATTCAGCCATATAAGTCAGACCAGTCTGGGAATCAGTGAGGCATCAAACCAACAAGCACTCCATGCCTCAAATTCTTCCATGACTCAACATCCAAATTACAATTGAAAATCCTCTTTTGGTATCCCAGCTTTCCAGGTATGAAACTCATCACTTGCATATAAATTCACCGGATTCTGCTTTTGCGTTGCTATTAAATGAGCGGTAATAAGATCGCCTTAAAATAATATACATCTTTTTTCTCATGTGTATGTTATGGGTGAGATAAACAATAAACCTTAACCAGCAGAAAACAGAGGAACTAAGACTTGCTCTGAAGAAGAAATACTGTGCAATACTGGAGGAGAGATAGCCTTCCTTCCCCCTTGACCCTGACCCAAAAATATTCATGAATACACATGATTAGAGTAGCTGCAATTGCAGTTAATCAGATAAGCAAGATTTTGTAAAACTGGAAGCAGAAAGAGTTGACAGAGCAGTTAGTCTTCCCTGAAAGGCATAACCAAGAGATCTTAGTTTATGCAAACTTAGGGCAGAGACATTTCTCTGCCCTTTGCAAGAGAAAATTAAATTCAAATTTGACTCACATTTTTGCATGTATTTTGCAGTGTGCTCTTAGGCTCTTGTGCATTACATTGTGAGGTATGTAGATTCACACTCATTTTTAAATAACGTAACTGATACACAAGCTATTGTAATTCCTCTCATTATTCTTCCCAGCCTGCACCACTGGTCCTGGATCAGCCAATGGGCAGAGAAACAAGTATGGAAAAATCAAGAATTGTGTATTTGCTTCTTAGTATATTTTTGTGAAATCATTTACTTTTTGCCATTTCAATTTAAAAAGAAAAAACAGTTATTTTTCTTAGGCTTTCTTGCATTTTCTTCACTGTTCAGCATTGTTTTCATTTTGAATTATATTTCCTATGTTTAGAATCTCTCAAGGTTCTATCTATGAGAATTTGTTTCTAAAATTGGGAGCACTTGAAATTTTTAAAATAACTTTAGGAACTGCTTCTATGACTCTTTGCTGTCTTTATAGGACTAGTCATATAATCCTCTATCCTTATGGATGTATGTTACCTGAGAGTAATGTCATTAACATTTCACAGAAATGCCATTTTATGAATCTATACTCTGCTCTATTACTTATTACCTTGTCCAATATTCAGGAATTACAGAAATGAAGTAAAAAAAAAAAGTAATGGTGAGATAATTTTGCAGGGATGTAATAATAATAAAAGCCATAGCATTTAGACATGTTGTCAAACTATTTAATAATAATGGTTCTAATACTACTGCTAGTCATAATAAAAATTACTACAAGTAGAATATAAGCTCAACAAGCACCAAGTACTTGGAATAGTGACTAGAACACAGTAGTTGCTGAATACATATTTGTTGGACAAATTACTACTAATGAACCTTACTAATGAAACTTACTATGCAGTCTGCAAAGCATTTCATAAAAATTGTAGCATCTGAGTCTCATGAAAATGTTGGGATGAACCTACTATTATTATTTATCATTGTTATATTTTTATTTTTTTCTGTTATATTTTTAAACATTTGAGTTGCAGCATGGAAATTTCCCAAACAATGCATTCAGAAGAGATGGAAAGATTGCATTAAAATTATTCAGCTCACAGGGACAAAGATCTGGGTGGTTAATATACTGTTCTACTTAAGCCATAGATATAACTAGAACACTATACTCTTTCTATGACACACCTGCCAAGCAAGTAATTCACCTTCTTCACATTTCAGGAGCATGTGTAAGTGTTCAAAACAAAGATTGCTATGGTGTGGCTTAAACTGAATCTGTAACACATTTTCCATGAAAAAAAGCTCTTTATAATTCTATTGAATAGTACATAAACAAGTCTAGAGAGCTTTCTCGATACTGACAGGTTTATTTTTATTTTCAAAGTGGTATTGGTTTTATTTGCTTTGCTCTTTTAGTGTCTCAGTTTAACAGCCTAAGAATAGCTTATATTCTATACATTGAAATTGCTCTTCTGAAAAACATATCTGAACATTTGCAAGAAGAAATACACAGTTTAAAGCTGCTGCCTTTCCTCTAGACTATTAACCCTCTAGATATATGACAAAATTGCCCTGTTGTTCAAATCTAATGGTAGGCTCGGGACTCCGTGGTCCGTGTTTTGAATTGACTATTTTCCTCATGATACAGTAATCTGATAACTGCTGCTCAGGTCAGGGAAAAATAAAGCACTCGAGATGAACGTTTGCCTTGCAAATCTGTTTATAGTTTCTTTACAATTTTCACTGTAATATACTTTCTTTGACAGTGCGCTGGGCCAGTAATGCCTCTGGAAGACACTGTTGTAGAAACCAGTAATGATTTTCCTGGGAATGTTCCCTAGCCTTGTAAAAGGAACTGAAAATAATTAAGTGGACAAATCTGGTTAAATTGAGATGTTTTATACTTTCACTTTAAATAAGATTTCCTTGGTTTTTGCTACCATATCTGCAGAAAGCACAAGTGACTAAAAATAATTCTTTCAAACTATAAAAGATGAAGCAAAAATTTCAGACACTCTTACAGAAAGAATTGATTATGGGCGTATTGTAAGATTTTGAATAAAATATAAGATACCTTATTTCCCGAAACATTAAAAGAAGACATAATTTGGATGAATCATTATATTGGAAAAATATGAGGTAACTACCTTAGCAAATTGCTAACCCTCAATTTGTATTGTATCTTCTAATTGATTAACAATTTTATATACATCCAGCCTTGGGTAGCCAACTTTTCAGCTGTTTGACATGGTGATTCAAAATTTAGTGTCATGAGATGTTAAGAAAAAAGTTCAACCAAGGTGACACAATATTGTGATATTATTTCTCCACTACGTAAGAATTACATTCATTTTCAGTAACCCTGTTCATTCATAGGATACAACACTAGTCACATTAATTGCCATCCTTGTAACATGTATATCTTACTATACTCAAAAGAAGCAGAGAAGTTGTATGACTGAGTTCAAGAATAAAAATCTTTGGACAACCTGTGTTTAGCATATTACCCTACTGGAAACTCAGTTTAACTTAACCCAATGGTCTCAATTCAATCAGACCCATAATAAATATTTTGAGAAGACCACTTGAATACGCTGAAATGACATCTATTAATAGTAATACTTACCCATATCCAGGAAGCAGAAAGTGTCAGGGACCCACCCACATCCTCCCAGAATTCAGAGTTCCAGTACCTGCCTATGCATAGCACCCTCCAGCAAGTCCCTGTATGTGATTCTGCCTCAGGGTTTTCTCTCAGGCTGGCCAAGGAGCAGACAGGAAAGTCTAGGGAATTAATTACTACCCCAGGAGCAGTCCTCAGCCAGCCACAGGTGGAGGTGAAATATAAATGGCTCAACTCCCCTCATTCTCCAGATGGGACAATTGTAGGCATGTTCTATATGGTTTCCAGAGAGCTCGCCAGCAAAAGTGAGCCTCTGTTGCCCAAAGTAGTGACTTCCTTGTAATATGACTCTTGGCTCCCTTCCCTTCCCTTTCTCACTTCCCCATACTTCTGCCAGTGCTTCCTGTCCTAGCCTCCTGAATAAACTACTTGTGCACAAATCTTTGTCTCCGGGTCTGCTTTCAGGGGAATCCAAATCAAGACAATACATCAATTTTTTAAAAATGAATATAATGCCATAGGGGTGATATGAAAGAGATGTAAAGGGAAAGTGACAAGGTAAAGTTCTGTTCTCAAAGTAAATACTCAGACATGGCTACCTACTACATAGTGTAACACACAATAAATTAAGCAGCATGTATGAAAGGGTTAAACAGTTGCTTTCCTACATGGAATCACCATAAAAAGAACATCTGCAAATGCAGATTCACACAAGTGCAATGTGTTGCCAACTACCCTAAGTGGTGCGGCCACCGATGGCAGGGTTTTCTCAGGACACTAGGCAAAATGCTGAGCAAGCTAAGCACAAACTTCCCTTAATTTTCATGGTGGTTCATTCATATACTGAAAACAAAAGCTCTGTTTGTAATGTACCTTGTTGTTTATAAATAGGCTTTACTTATATGACTGTCAGCCAAAACATTCACATGTTGTGCAGGATAAGGGACAATTTGTCAGTGTGTGTCTGGTCAGCCCACACATTGTAGCACCTGTGGCTCACAAAATGCTAGTGGTACCCTCCAATTGTTTTCACTGTCCAAAGCCATGTTCACAAAAAGCCCCCTACAAGGCAGTAGTATAAAGTACCATGGGTTTATTTATTTTAAAAAGATAATTAATTAATTAGTAATAAACACACAAATAAGTAAAAAATAAAAGACATAAAACGGCAGAGGAAAGGAAAAAGGCACTGGATTTAGACTTTCCCAATTTAACTCCCACCTCTACTTTTTGTTAGAGGTAAGACCTTAGGCAATTTACTCATGGTCCTTCTGGCTCATATTCCACATCCGTAAAGTGGAAGAAACCACACTCTAACTCAAGCTGTTCCAAGGCTAAATGAGTAAAACACAATGTCTGGCACAAAGTGACAGTTCAAAAATATTAGCTATTCTTATTATTATATTGTCTGGCTAAATGACTGATCTCTGTAACCCAAGTCATCTCTCTGATTCATACCACCAGGTGGTATGAATTATGCAATATATGACAACATGGGTCGAGGTATATAATTCTAAGTTTTCCAGGCATGGTCTATGAATTTACCATCATTCCATGTTTTCGCACCTCCTCAACTCTGCTGTCCTTTCTTGGTCACTGGTTATTGCCAGCAATAATGACCTGATGAGAATATTATTATAGATTTTGTACCCTTATGCCCAGTTAGGATGTATTTGTACCCTTATGCCCAGTTAGGATGTATGCCCAGTTTAGGAGTGTAGGGAAAAAAGAAGAAAGAAAAATATTGATTTAGCCTTGTTCTCCCCTCTTTTGCTAAATCAAAGAAATACAAGGAGCTAGCAGGAGAATTTAAATAACAAATGAGATGATGTATACGAACACACTGTTGTAAACTATAAAGTGAAGTGCAAATGTAAAAATTCTTGTGTTCTTGTTATTTATTAATAGTATCATTAGTCACAGAGCTGTTAGAATTCCAGCTAGGAAGGACATGGACACCTAGCATTATCTTTTATAAATGAGATAACTGAGAACCAAGACTAGATGCTGCCTAAGAAGAGATGGGGAAAGGTCACACCAATGGCTCTGTTGCAGGGGGTGCTTTGAGATGAAGTACTGGCTGGGAAATGGTGGTGCCAAGTTAGGCAGGGGCAGAGGTAACAAATTAAAGGGTCATCTTTTCAAGGCTGCAGAAGTCTTCTTGAAGAAGGGACTGCATTGATTGATGTGGCCTGTAATGGAAACTCAGATAATGAAATAAAACCAGCATTTAAGAATCTCAAGCTGAGAACTCATTGCCATGGCAACCCTCTCAGAAGGGAACTTGTATAAGAAAATAAGGCGCACTTGACTACACCTTAAAATGAAAACCTACACTGCAGTGAAACAATGAAACATAGGATTTGCTTACTTTTGTAATGCTTAGAGGTTAGCACCGACATTGTAAGTCCATTGTCTTTTCCATTGGAAGTTATTTTTTAAAGTTTTTTTTTTTAATTGAGACAGAACCTGTGAGACTGGGGGAGGGGCAGAGAGAGAGGGAGATAAAGAGAATCCCAGGCAGGGTCCACGTGGTCAGTGCGGAGCCCAGTGTGGGGCTTGAACCCATGAACCATGAGATCCTGACCTGAGCTGAAACTAAAAGTCTGATGCAAGTCAGACTGAGGCACCCAGGAGCCCCTGGAAAGTTATTACTTCTGAAGTAATAAGGCACAGATTTTGAAAGGCATGGATTACGTTTCTAAAACTGAAACTGATGGTAGAAGAATTTGCCACGACATTTAAGGTCACAGTGCAAAAAAAGAGAAAAATACATGGCAAGAAACTTACAAAAACCCTTATAAAATATTTCTATGCTCACTTGAAAACAACAAAGACATTATGATACGTAAGATAATGTCTGTGCTACTATAGTGTCTCTACATAAGTCTGTCCATCCAATTGCAATTGGAATCTTTCCTCACTGCCCTCAACACTATACTCACCCCTGAAATTTCACCAAGATATTCAGCAAAATAATATAAATAACTTCCATTTGTATGTTTTAGGTAATATACATTCAAAAGGATATTCTGTATATGTGAAGTACTCTTCCAGTCCCAAAACACCCTTTTAATTTCCTCAGGACACAGCATTGTCCCAGAAATCAAAATAATTTAGTTGTTTAACTTCACCAGCCTGACTATTCATTTCTCAAATCACATGTGTTAGAATTCTGCGGTTCTAAGACTTGGATCCATTCTTTGACACTTACCTTTATCTTTCCCAAAGTTTTAGAAAAAATCTGTACCCTCTTTCACTTTTCTTTCACCTTTTTTTTCCTATTCCCATTTCTAGTTTAATGTTTTTCTAATTATCCCCTCCATAGTGCCTTATACTTTGCCTATCCAAGAATCAACACTCTGAAGGTTGTGGAGAACGTACACAAAGTGAATTTGCATATATTTGAATTTTGCCCAACAGGAATTCATGGTTGGAGGAAAATAAGTGAATTTTATTTGAAGTAAGTTGGAAGAAATAAGATACATGCAAAAATGAGGTCTAGAGAGCATGAAAGATTATTCAGATTTTTCATTTGAAACTTTAAGACTTGAGGAAGAATCATGATTGAAATCGTAAATTTAAACATTCATCACTATTAACAAAGCTGTGCTAATTAATAATTCACAGAAGAGATGTGCCACTGTAAAATGAACCATTAGATTTATTGATTACTTTTATCCTTTTACAACCTAAAGCAAACATGTAGACATATACTGGAAAGAAGCCACCAAGAAGAATGGACACAGGAGAGAAATATAAGGAAACTTTATCTCTTAAATTAATAAAGGAGTATTATTTTTTTCATAGTGAAAAAATTTTGTCTACAACATGTTCCAAAAACGAAATAACTACCTTACTTCTAGATAGTTATGTGTAACTATAACTTTTCCCCCTTCTCTATTTAAAAATTTCTTTTTTAGCAAAACTGGGAGGTACATGAAATTTATTTGTATCCCGCTGTTTTCTGTTTCTGTGTTTTCTGTTTCTCTCAACCTTCCTCCAGACCCCCTTCCAATTCCCCTCCTCCCTCAGGCTGAGATGCTGAACACTTTTATCATCCTCTAATTTATGCTGCTAAAGTGAAAAGTAATGTGATAAATTTCTTCATGTTAGGGTATTAGGAAATTAATTATCTACAGATCTCATGAGTATTTGCATTTTAAAGGAAAATTGAAGAGAAAGGACAATGCCTGACCATCATAAATTACTCATTAATTATGGAATTTCAGACATCTGTGGGAAGATGTTTAAAAGTGATGAGAGCTAGAGATTGCTCTCAAATCACACAATGGATATGATGATCTGGTCTATTTATTTGTCTGGATGGGCAGGAGATTGAGACAAATTGTATATGTGAAGACAATCATTATACCCTCTGGGTCTTAGAAGATGCTTAAAATGTGTTGGTACTGATAAGCATTATTAATATTTTTTAAAATAAATAAGTGATCACACTATTTGTTTTACCTCCATTAAAATTTTAAAGAATTCCTTTGGAGAAATTAGAATATGGCAGATATCTCTGACCACTGTACTGTGATCCCAAAGCCTTTGGTTTAACTTTGGCAGAAAAGCAGTGCCTATCAAATATTTCATTTATTCATGGATATTTCTCTGGCCCCCGTGCCACTAGACAGGGCTATGTGAATAGTTCTGTCCAATGAAATAGGAGCAGAAATGGTGTGTGTCATGTCTAAGCTGAGATGGTAAAAAGTTAATGCATGAGTTTGCAAGGTCTCTGTTCTATGGCTGAGCAGGTTGTCAGTTTGAAACACGACAGCTGTGAGATGATGGTATGTCTGTAAGCCAGGGTCTCTGAACACAGGCTGCTGAGATTTTGAGGTTATTTGTAGTTGTACCACAACCTAGCTGGTCCAGACCATTATGGCCTTTACCATATTGCTTTACAGCTACTTTGTTACATATCTGCTACCCTACTGTAAATAGATAATCTTCATTCATTTTTGTATCTTTGTTGTAAAATGATGCATCATGGGAGAAACCATAATTATATGAGTATTTTTTGAAAATTGAAAGATTAGACTATAAATTTAATACAGTTAATTCTGGTGACAAGAGTCATATAATTTAATTCAATTCAATGCATCTACTGAGCAATAGAAGTCTATGGTATGTTCTGTACTTCCAATACAAATATGAATTGGTAATAGTAACAATATTATTCATGCTTAGAAATAAGATGACACTAATAGTTATAAACAACATTAATACTAGTTTTAATTGCCTGAATAAATTTATTATAAGATAATAGAAAATATATATTGGTCTCTGTCCCCAGTTCTTGACACAGAGTTCCTAAAACTCTTGTAATTTTCTAAGTAATAAGAAGCTTAGAAGCATCTTTTGTTTTAATACTTGTCTTTGACTACATCTCTGACACAGGACTCTGAAAACCCTTGTAAATTCCTAAGTAATAAGAGCACTAGGGGCAACTTTTTTTCTAATGAGGCAATTCTTGTTGGGCTCTTGACTGGGTCCTGGATGGGGGCTGGTCACTAGAAAGACCAAACAATGATTAGAAGCTTGAAATTTTCAGCTTTACCTCTCATCATCCAAACAGGAAAGAAGGACTAGAAGTGGAGTTGATGATTGGTCATGACTGTGAGGGAGTCTCACATTAGGACAGGGTTCAGAGAGCTATCAGGTTGGCAAACACAATCATACTAGAAGGGTAAAACACCCCAGTTACACAGGGACAGAAGCTCCTATAGTTGGGGCCCTCCCTGACCTTGCCCTAGATACCCGTTCACCTGGATGTTCATCTATATCTTTTATCACATCCTTTAACAAACTGGCAACTGTAAGCAAGTATATCCTTGAGTTCTGTGAGCCTCTCTAGCAATTAACTGAACCCAAGGAGGAGGTCATTGGAACCTTGTATCTATAGCTGGTTGGTTCAGAGACTGAACTTGCTACTGGCATCTGAAGGGTTTAAGTGTGGAGAAAACTGGGGTTAGGGATCGGACCATTTGGGACTGGGCCCTTAACCTAGGAGATCTGACACTATTGCCAGGTAATTAGTATCAAAACTGAATTAAATGTAGGACACCCATAAGGTGGCCCAGTGAATTGCTGGGTATGAGGAGAAACCTCCACATATTTGGTAACCAGAAGTGAAGGGATTTGTGTGAAAAGAAAAGAAGACTTACAGGGAATAAACACAAAATCAAGAAGAACAAAATTTGGGGGCGCTTGGGTGGCTCAGTCGGTTAGGCGTCCGACTTCAGCCCAGATCATGATCTCATGGTTCATGAGTTTGAACCCCACATTGGACTCTCTGCTGTCAGCATGGATCCTGTTTCATATCATCTGTCCCCCTTTCTCTCTGCTGCCACCTCACTCATATTCTTTCTCTCTCTCTCTCTCTCTCTCTCTCTCTCTCTCTCTGTTCCTCCCCTATTCATGCATGTGCATGCTCTCTCTCTCAAAAATAAACATTTAAAATTTTTTTAAGTCAAAACAACAACAAAGTTTTTCCCTACACGGGGGGTGGGGGGGGAACAATTGAGTTTTTCCTTTGCAAATGTACTAACTGAATACTTGGTAATAATTTATTTCTGTCTTAATAGCATCAAGAAATGACATGATGAATGTTTAGAGGTCAGGTTTTCAGAATAGATGCCAAAGTAGGAATGATCTCAATCTCTTAAATTTGCCAAATCATAAAATGTGAAAATAACTTATACTTAAAGTAATATTACCAAATACTTTGATAGAGAATTACATTTTTCCAGTTGTCTTACATCCATTATCTCAACTGACCCCCATAACAGCCTCTTGAGTTAGATATATCTGAGATAACAGTAATAATTTGGTGATTCTTTGTATGTAGAAATTGAAGTTATGAAACATGTTTTCTCCTGAGGCTATGAAGTGTTGACATGGCTTGCCTGTGGTCACACAGGGGTAATTGTAAAGCAAGCACTGGTAAAAGGGTTTTTGAGAAATTTTCTTTGACATGTATTATAAATGAGCTCAAGTTAAGTTTATTTTCTATCTTACTATCCAGGCTTTTTATAGCAATAATCGCTCCCTATCTATTTTAATAAGTCTATAAAGTATAAGCCTACACTATCAAACATATATCCAGTTGCAATAAGTTGCTAAGAATTTTCCATTTTCCCCACATAATGAGGATTTGATGACATTAATATTATGATTTTTTAAGCATTATAATTTTTTAACATTGGCCAAGAACATGACATTCCATATAAAATACAAAGCCTTGTTTCCTCCTTGAAGGAAGGAAGGAAGGAAGGAAAGAAGGAAGGAAGGAAGGACAGAAGAAATGAAGGAAAGAGAGAAAGAAAGAAAGAAAGAAAGAAAGAAAGAAAGAAAGAGAAAGAAAGAAAAGAAAAGAAAAAAAGAAAAGAAAAGAAAGAAGCATGGAGGAAAGGTGTGAGGCAGAGAAGAAGGAAGGAAAGGAGGTAAAGAAGGAAGGAAGGAAGGAAGGAAAATGGATTTTTGTGTGTGAATTAGAGACAAGACATTTGATAGAAACTCCATTCAACCATGATATAACATGTGATTAATTTAGCTGACATTTTGCTTCACATTTCGCAAATATTTTCCACCTCTATTTTTGTTTACTAATATTAAAGTGACTTTAGTTTAGCACCACCTGCTAATTTAGCACCAAGTGAGATATAATTAACCCCTCAAAATCATCATCCAAGATATTAAGATAGACCTCATCCAATCCCAGGATGATTAGAGTAGTCTCAGTCCATCTGTAGGTCATCTCATAAATGTCAATTTAACTCAGTCTATAATTCTCCCACTTCTTACCTAATAGTGGCAAGTAGTATAACAGCAGCTATGATTGTCTTAAGATCATCATGGTTAGGGATGTTTCTTTTTCCTATTAAAAGGATGGGTGCTGCTTTTACACTATTTATAGTTGTCTAGCATCTTACTTTCTCCTGTCTTTAGAAAAGGGGTCATCAGAGATGCCAGTGAATTCATTAGCCAATTCTCTTCAGGTCTCAAGGTCTATATTTGCCAGGCTAGAAACTTCTCTACATATCCATTTTTCCAAGCATTTCAGCCCCCACCTTTTGAATCAATAAGCCACGTTGACAAAATTTTAATTATTCCCTAAACGTGTATGCACACCTGTTTTGAGTTTCCTTATTTTGCTGTAAAGAACAAAATCTACTGGTTCAGTAGTTTGCTTTGCTTCATTCTCTCTGAACTTCAGCTTTCTCCTCTAAGACAGAGTGGTCTTACTTACTGATTTATTTTTAAAGAAAAAAAATAAAAAATGAAAGAGTAAAATAAAATATTAATCTCTGTTAATAATTATGCAAAGGTTTAAAAGCCATAAAATTAGCTTGCAAAAAAAGTTTTGTTATTTTAAGCAAACTCACCTATGTGCACTAAAAAAGACATTTCAAAATTATAATCATGCACGAAAAGTCCAGCCACTATCCCAGGTTATCTAAATGTGTCTCTCAATGCTCCTTTATACAAGTAATAAAGCCTTCAATTTTGTGACCCCCTAAGCAAGGCTGATCCATTCAGCCTGCTAAGAAGTCAATTGTTTAACTATTTTCCTGTCCCAGCATTTCACCAAGGTTATAATCTATGTGAAAAGAATCCCAGGGATTCTGCCCAAATTAATTTACTACTGGGTATTTACACTCTCATTTTTCTCATACTTTTATTTTCCTGGTGTAATTGATATGTAATAAACGTAGGACATGTTGCAAAAGAAAAGCAGGTGAACAAATACTTCCAAATCCAGCTCGAAGAGACTTCCTTTCATCCCAGCCTGCTGGTAAGGAAATAGACTAGACCCGCATTTTTTTGAACTTTGTCTAAACGGATAAAGCTTAGAAGGGATGTGGCATAGTTTAAGAAGAGCCAAACAGATTTAAAAAGCAGCAAATTTCAAGTTAAAATGCAAACACACACACACTTTCTTCAAAAGCCAGTGGCACAATGATTGGAAGAAAGTAGATGAGATGGCTCTGGTTGTGTGATCCTACAGTGTTAAATCCTAAACCATCATGGATAATTAAGCAGATATTTAGGGTACACAAAATAGTGCCCACATCACTTACTGAGAAACTTAACCTTAGTTTTCCAAATTTTAGAAATGGTTTCCTACTGTCATTTTGGACAAGTCTGATTTCCCAAATATAAAGGCTGAAATGAATAAGAAATAAGAAACATAAAATTACTTACAACTGATCGGATGTTATTTTCTTTCACCAGCTTCAGAGATGATTTATAGCAATTTGCAAGGTCTTCCTTGTGGGAACCATTAATATGGCCTCTGGCTATTGGTCCTACAGTGTGGATGACATCTGCACATGCAAAAGGAAGAAGAAATAGCATAAGCAAGGTGTTTTTCACTTTTCACAAATTGGCACTTTATTTATTTTAGGTATTTGTGTTGGAGCCGGGAGCAAGTTAAGAAATATTGATAATGCAAATGCTTCTCTGGTAAAAGATTTTATATAGCACAGCCTCTTAAAGTAGACAATTGCCCAGGAAGGTGATCATTGTGAAAGGGCATCCCCTAGCAGTAAATTATTCCATCGTTATTGGTCAGATCCAAGTGAGACCGATTATAACACAAGATGTGAATAATTGGCACCCTGGCAAAAGACAAATCCGTGGTGGGAAATAAACTGAGAAATAATTGCCTGCAAAATGAGCATTCTGAATTGACATGGGAAGAGCCAATGTTACACATCACTTTACTTATAAATAAGACAACAGTTTTAGGCATTGTACACAATAATAAAAAAGGGCAAGTTTCTGAAAATGTGCCAAGATAATTTATAACAATCAGTGATAACCCTAAAAGGAATAACTTCAAAATATTGCTACCAGTTTTAAAATGCAACCTACCAATCCTCACATAAGTGAGGTATGCTAGGGAAAACACTCCCTAGAAATTACCTAGCTTCTAATTTTTACTATATTAAAACTTTCAAAATACAATCTGTACCTTTCAGCCTTTATGTTTAAAACAAAAGATTAGATTTTTTTTTCTACATCAACCAGTCATTGTATTTTTTAAATATCTACACACGCATACATTTTTACATTTAGGACCATAATGAAATAGAACTGTTCTGGGTTTTTTAATTTTTTTTAATGTTTATTTATTTTTGAGACAGAGAGACAGAGTGTGAGCAGAGGAGGGTCAGAGAGAGAGGGAGACACAGTATCTGAAGCAGGCTCCAGGTTCTGAGCTGTCAATACAGAACTAGATGCGGGGCTCAAACTCATGAACCACAAGATTATGACCTGAGCTGAAGTCAGATGCTTAACTGACTCAGCCACCCAGGCACCCTTGAACTGTTCTAGTTTTAAAGTCCATAAGGATCATAAGAAAGAACTAAAATTATAAACCAAATTATTTGAATGCCTAATAACATCTGCTTTCCAGTCTTATCTGTTAATCTGGATTATTAGCCCATTTCATTGATGTAAGTAATGACGACTAATCACCTCTGATCAGAAAGACAAATTTGGTCTAGTATTATCGGAATCATATAATGAAGTGAAATCATTTACTTTGATCAGTACCACTTAATTTCAACAATAATGACAAGACAAAAACACATTACAAAAGTGAGACTAGTTTTAAATTGCATAGGACATTTCACTAGCGAATAAGTCACTAAGGGTAAAACCTTTGTTGTTTGCCTGCTAAATACTGAGTATATTACTTGATGTTTGAGAAAATCCCACAAATGTTGATTTCAACTTTTAACTCTGAAACAGTATTTAAACCCTTGTTAGATAATATTAAAGATGATATCTTGTGATCAAAATAGGCAAAAACATCACCAGTGAATTCATGCAGATATTCTTTCACAGGCAAACCTGGCTTAACGTGAGGACCGCTGCAATACAGGAGAGGACAGAGGGAGATTAGGTTATATTCAGGAAAACAAAACAAAACAAACAAAAAACCTAGCACACAGTGATATCATTTTTTTGTAATAAGAGTAACAAGTAAGAGTTGTATATATTGAAGCAATACAAGCTCTGTACCATATGTCGTGAATTTTTTAATGAATATTTCACATTAGTTTCCATATTGCAGTAAATGCTAGATGAAGAAGGAAGGTTGTATTTAGCTTTTCTTCACTTTCCCCTTTGTGACTATGTGTTTGTGTCCACCTATGATATTCTACATCCCCTAATGAATCCAAAGGTAGAAAAGCTGTAGAGTAACAACACAGGATTCTACAGAAAACATTTCCCAAAAGTGGGTACCATAAGATGTGAATTTAAAGGTCAATTAAATTTGGGAGTCACTGGGGGAAATTACATCAAAATAGCTACCTTAGTGCAGAACTTTTAAGACCTTTAGTATGCTACCATGGATTGTGAGTCTCCACGAGAGGGATACAGAATGGAATACATTTGACTCTTGAAAACTATGTTTTACAGAGTACCTCAAGGGACAAATTTATCTTTGGGAAATGTGCTGGGGCAACTCTGGCACCCTCACTGCCATTGTTGAAGGACAAGGCTGTGTTTTTTGGTTCCCCTCCTTACCCATTGCCTTTGTACATCAGATACTTAATACATAAAGGAGCAATAGAATATGACCTTGGTTTCCTTATTTTATGGATGGAGAGGGTCAAGAATAAGTGCCTCGTATCTGGGATCATAAAGATGTGTCTACTTGAGCCAAGTAAAAACAGGGCTTAGAGGCATTAATGGGAAGGGGAGAGAGAGAGAGAGAGAGAGAGAGAGAGAGATCATAAAAGGAGGAAATAGTGACATTTTAAAGAATCATTTTTCTTTGCTTTTTACTTTAGACATCATTGTCCACATAACAAAGGGAATTTATGAAACATTATTTATTACATTTTTATAGTTTTCTATTTAATTTAAAAGTCTGAAGACAAGCAGCCAATCAATGAGCTTCCTCCTCAACATGAAAATATTGATCTCTGTATTTTATGCTCTATATTAAACTTACAACATCCAAGATCAAATGTTATTATCGACCAACACGATGACCTCTCAGATCCACAAAGCTGGAGGCAAATCAAAGTGAGGCTCAAAAATAAATTTCCTTCATTATTTTAATTGTTCATAGCACTTAGGAGTGACTCTTCTACACTGACAAGTTCCTCTTTTCCTGTTATAAAACTCGGTCAGGAGGTCATCTTTCCAATTCCAGCTCCAGCCCTGACTTGCCAAGTGCCCCAGATGAAGCCATCTTTTCACTGGTCCCTGCCTTGGGTTCCTTATCCATAAAACAAATAAGCTGCTCAGATGATCTCTGTGGTTTCTGCTGTGATGTGGACATCATTAATAATAGACTTTGTAGGGGCGCCTGGGTGGCGCAGTTGGTTAAGCGTCCGACTTCAGCCAGGTCACAATCTCGCGGTCCGTGAGTTCGAGCCCCGCGTCAGGCTCTGGGCTGATGGCTCAGATCCTGGAGCCTGTTTCCGATTCTGTGTCTCCCTCTCTCTCTCTGCCCATCCCCCGTTCATGCTCTGTCTCTCTCTGTCCCAAAAATAAATAAACATTGAAAAAAAAATTAAAAAAAAATAAATAATAGACTTTGTAATGGAGCCAGGTGGAGTAGAGAATGATAGCTGGGCAGTCACAAGAAACCTTAAGCAGCTTGCAAGCTTTGTGAGTATTAAGGATCCTGTTTACATATAAAAAATATTATAGACTACCCTTTCATGATAGTAGTTTCAAAATCCATTGATTGAAAATAAGTTAGAGACAAACAGCTATTATAATGTCAATGATGCTTTGCATTAATTTACATTTTATTAAACACAATAGCATCTTGATAGTGGACACATATATGCGAGATATATGAATTCAATCCATAGACAATGCTTTCACTGGTACATGAATATGTGGATCCCTTGGTATAAATAAAATCATGTAAACAGAAATGTTTAATTTGACTTCTGATGCATGCAGGGGCTCAATTACTACCACCACCACCATCAACAACAACCACCAGCATCCAAGACATCTTGAACACACAGGCAGGAATGAGAGTTGTCATCTCTGCTCTGATGTGGAAAGCATACTACACATTAAGTCCTAAGATCCAATTATAAGTCAGAAGCCCCAGATCTGTCACTAATCAGCTGCATAACCTCAGACAAGTCACTCTTTGTGTTTCCCTCTCCAAAGCTAAAAGAAGGAGTTGAATAAGACGGCCTCTAAGATTCTTTTGCTGCTCTCAAATGCAATTCCTCTTCTCTTTGCCTATTAAGAATTGATCTATAGATTCTAAGTAGTTTAATTCATTCTTATACAAATAAATGAGCACCAGTCATGGTTCAAGTTTCTCAAACATGCTCATACAACTAAAGTACAAATTGGTCCCATCCCCAGAGACAGTGTTTTAAACATTCCTATCAAAATTATAAATGTAGATTCATTTTGATCCAATAGTTCTATTTATAGGAAGGTATTGTATATAATATGCTTACTCGTATGCAAAATGGCATTTATACAGGTCATTTACTGCAACACTGTATATAATAGCCAAACATTGGAAACGACCTAAATATCCATCAACAGAGACTAGTAAAATAATTGTACTTTATACAATGAAATATTATGCTTCTGTGAAAAAAGCAACAAAGGTATTTGTATGTGGATATTAACAGATATCCAAGATGTATTACTAAGTTAAAAAATATGCAAAAAAAGTATAATTAGTATGCTACCATTAGTGTAAAAATACCCCACAGGTGAAGGAAAGAATACATGTTTCTTTTAGCTATACTTGCATAAAATATCTCTGGAAGCAATAACAAGCAATTAATAACAGTGATTTTCTACCAGGCTAGTGATAAAAACTGCAAAGATGGAGGCAAATATGAGGAGAGTTTTAATGGTTACTTGTTAGATATATGTTTTACATTCAAATTATATGAATGCATTACCTATTCAATAATTACATAGGGCATTAAAACAAAGGGTAGATGGTTTATTAAACCATGTTCCTGGATCCCATCTACCATATCACTATAACATACAAGGACTGTTACTGTGGTTTATAAAGATGATCTTATACCACTACAAATATGAACGTGCTCTTAAATTAAAAAGATACAACTCCAAGGGATTTAACATCTTTATTATTTTGCTCTCTCAATAATCTCTTTATATAAGTAATTATTTTCAGATAAAAGTAGGGTTTAAATGATGGACCAGAGAACGGAGTCGCCGGAGCCAAACGCAGACGAGAGGCCCACGGAAGAGGGTAGGAAGGGCGGCGAGGCGGTGCGCGCTCCACGGACTGGCGGGAGGGAGCCGGGGCGGAGGGGCGGCTCGCCGGCCAAGCAGAGCCCCCGAGTCTGGCTGGCAAAAGCGGAGGGGCCTGACGGACTGTGTTCCCACAACAAGCGCGACTTAGCGTCTGGGAGGTCATAAGTTAACAGCTCTGCTCGGAAAGCGGGAAGGCTGGAGGACAAAGGGAGGGAGAGCTGCTGAGCCCCCTGACGACAGAGCTCAGCTTGGTGGGGAACAAAGGCGCTCTCCAGCGCCATCTCCCCCGCCCATCCCCCAGCCAAAATCCCAAAGGGAACCAGTTCCTGCCAGGGAACTTGCTCGCTCCGTGCAAACACCCAACTCTGTGCTTCTGCGGAGCCAAACCTCCAGCAGCGGATCTGACTCCCTCCCGCTGCCACAGGGCCCCTCCTGAAGAGGATCACCTAAGGAGAAGCGATCTAAGCCTGCCCCTCCTGCCCCCGTGCACCTTGCCTACCCACCCCAGCTAATACGCCAGATCCCCAGCATCACAAGCCTGGCAGTGTGCAAGTAGCCCAGACGGGCCACACCACCCCACAGTGAATCCCGCCCCTAGGAGAGGGGAAGAGAAGGCACACACCAGTCTGACTGTGGCCCCAGCGGTGGGCTGGGGGCAGACATCAGGTCTGACTGCGGCCCCGCCCACCAACTCCACTTATACACCACAGCACAGGGGAAGGGCCCTGCAGGTCCTCACCACGCCGTGAACTATCCAAAATGACCAAGCGGAAGAATTCCCCTCAGAAGAATCTCCAGGAAATAACAACAGCTAATGAGCTGATCAAAAAGGATTTAAATAATATAACAGAAAGTGAATTTAGAATAATAGTCATAAAATTAATCGCTGGGCTTGAAAACAGTATACAGGACAGCAGAGAATCTCTTGCTACAGAGATCAAGGGACTAAGGAACAGTCACGAGGAGCTGAAAAACGCTTTAAACGAAATGCATAACAAAATGGAAACCACCACAGCTCGGCTTGAAAAGGCAGAGGAGAGAATAGGTGAACTAGAGGATAAAGTTATGGAAAAAGAGGAAGCTGAGAAAAAGAGAGATAAAAAAATCCAGGAGTATGAGGGGAAAATTAGAGAACTAAGTGATACACTAAAAAGAAATAATATACGCATAATTGGTATCCCAGAGGAGGAAGAGAGAGGGAAAGGTGCTGAAGGGGTACTTGAAGAAATAATAGCTGAGAACTTCCCTGAACTGGGGAAGGAAAAAGGCATTGAAATCCAAGAGGCACAGAGAACTCCCTTCAGACGTAACTTGAATCGATCTTCTGCACGACATATCATAGTGAAACTGGCAAAATACAAGGATAAAGAGAAAATTCTGAAAGCAGCAAGGGGTAAACGTGCCCTCACATATAAAGGGAGACCTATAAGACTCGTGACTGATCTCTCTTTTGAAACTTGGCAGGCCAGAAAGAATTGGCACGAGATTTTCAGGGTGCTAGACAGAAAAAATATGCAGCCGAGAATCCTTTACCCAGCAAGTCTGTCATTTAGAATAGAAGGAGAGATAAAGGTTTTCCCAAACAAACAAAAACTGAAGGAATTTGTCACCACTAAACCAGCCCTACAAGAGATCCTAAGGGGGAACCTGTGAGACAAAGTCCCAGAGACATCACTACAAGCATAAAACATACAGACATCACAATGACTCTAAACCCGTATCTTTCTATAATAACACTGAATGTAAATGGATTAAATGCGCCAACCAAAAGACATAGGGTATCAGAATGGATAAAAAAACAAGACCCATCTATTTGCTGTCTACAAGAGACTCATTTTCGACCTGAGGACACCTTTAGATTGAGAGTGAGGGGATGGAGAACTATTTATCATGCGACTGGAAGCCAAAAGAAAGCTGGAGTAGCCATACTTATATCAGACAAACTAGACTTTAAATTAAAGGCTGTAACAAGAGATGAAGAAGGACATTATATAATAGTTACAGGGTCTATCCATCAGGAAGAGCTAACAATTATAAATGTCTATGCGCCGAATACCGGAGCCCCCAACTATATAAAACAATTACTCATAAACATAAGCAACCTTATTGATAAGAATGTGGTAATTGCAGGGGACTTTAACACCCCACTTACAGAAATGGACAGATCATCTAGACGCACGGTCAATAAAGAAACAAGGGCCCTGAATGAGACATTGGATCAGATGGACATGACAGATATATTTAGAACGCTGCATCCCAAAGCAACAGAATATACTTTCTTCTCGAGTGCACATGGAACATTCTCCAAGATAGATCATATACTGGGTCACAAAACAGCCCTTCATAAGTTTACAAGAATTGAAATTATACCATGCATACTTTCAGACCACAATGCTATGAAGCTTGAAATCAACCACAGGAAAAAGTCTGGAAAACCTCCAAAGGCATGGAGGTTAAAGAACACCCTACTAACGAATGAGTGGGTCAACCAGGCAATTAGAGAAGAAATTAAAAAATATATGGAAACAAACGAAAATGAAAATACAACAATCCAAACGCTTTGGGACGCAGCGAAGGCAGTCCTGAGAGGAAAATACATTGCAATCCAGGCCTATCTCAAGAAACAAGAAAAATACCCAATACAAAATCTAACAGCACACCTAAAGGAACTAGAAGCAGAACAGCAAAGGCAGCCTAAACCCAGCAGAAGAAGAGAAATAATAAAGATCAGAGCAGAAATAAACAATATAGAATCTAAAAAAACTGTAGAGCAGATCAACGAAACCAAGAGTTGGTTTTTTGAAAAAATAAACAAAATTGACAAACCTCTAGCCAGGCTTCTCAAAAAGAAAAGGGAAATGACCCAAATAGATAAAATCATGAATGAAAATGGAATTATTACAACCAATCCCTCAGAGATACAAACAATTATCAGGGAATACTATGAAAAATTATATGCCAACAAATTGGACAACCTGGAAGAAATGGACAAATTCCTGAACACCCACACTCTTCCAAAACTCAATCAGGAGGAAATAGAAAGCTTGAACAGACCCATAACCAGCGAAGAAATTGAATCGGTTATCAAAAATCTCCCAACAAATAAGAGTCCAGGACCAGATGGCTTCCCAGGGGAGTTCTACCAGACGTTTAAAGCAGAGATAATACCTATCCTTCTCAAGCTATTCCAAGAAATAGAAAGGGAAGGAAAACTTCCAGACTCATTCTATGAAGCCAGTATTACTTTGATTCCTAAACCAGACAGAGACCCAGTCAAAAAAGAGAACTACAGGCCAATATCCCTGATGAATATGGATGCAAAAATTCTCAATAAGATACTAGCAAATCGAATTCAACGGCATATAAAAAGAATTATTCACCATGATCAAGTGGGATTCATTCCTGGGATGCAGGGCTGGTTCAACATTCGCAAATCAATCAACGTGATACATCACATTAACAAAAAAAAAGAGAAGAACCATATGATCCTGTCAATCGATGCAGAAAAGGCCTTTGACAAAATCCAGCACCCTTTCTTAATAAAAACCCTTGAGAAAGTCGGGATAGAAGGAACATACTTAAAGATCATAAAAGCCATTTATGAAAAGCCCACAGCTAACATCATCCTCAACGGGGAAAAACTGAGAGCTTTTTCCCTGAGATCAGGAACACGACAAGGATGCCCACTCTCACCGCTGCTGTTTAACATAGTGCTGGAAGTTCTAGCATCAGCAATCAGACAACAAAAGGAAATCAAAGGAAAGACGAAGTCAAGCTTTCGCTTTTTGCAGATGACATGATATTATACATGGAAAATCCGACAGACTCCACCAAAAGTCTACTAGAACTGATACATGAATTCAGCAAAGTTGCAGGATACAAAATCAATGTACAGAAATCAGTTGCATTCTTATACACTAACAATGAAGCAACAGAAAGACAAATAAAGAAACTGATCCCATTCACAATTGCACCAAGAAGCATAAAATACCTAGGAATAAATCTAACCAAAGATGTAAAGGATCTGTATGCTGAAAACTATAGAAAGCTTATGAAGGAAATTGAAGAAGATTTAAAGAAATGGAAAGACATTCCCTGCTCATGGATTGGAAAAATGCTATCTACACATTCAATGCAATCCCAATCAAAATTGCACCAGCATTCTTCTCGAAACTAGAACAAGCAATCCTAAAATTCATATGGAACCACAAAAGGCCCAGAATAGCCAAAGGAATTTTGAAGAAGAAGACCAAAGCAGGAGGCATCACAATCCCAGACTTTAGCCTCTACTACAAAGCTGTCATCATCAAGACAGCATGGTATTGGCACAAAAACAGACACATAGACCAATGGAATAGAATAGAAACCCCAGAACTAGACCCACAAACGTATGGCCAACTCATCTTTGACAAAGCAGGAAAGAACATCCAATGGAAAAAAAGACAGCCTCTTTAACAAATGGTGCTGGGAGAACTGGACAGCAACATGCAGAAGGTTGAAACTAGACCACTTTCTCACACCATTCACAAAAATAAACTCCAAATGGATAAAGGACCTAAATGTGAGACAGGAAACCATCAAAACCTTAGAGGAGAAAGCAGGAAAAGACCTCTCTGACCTCAGCCGTAGCAATCTCTTACTCGACACATCCCCAAAGGCAAGGGAATTAAAAGCAAAAGTGAATTACTGGGACCTTATGAAGATAAAAAGCTTCTGCACAGCAAAGGAAACAACCATCAAAACTCAAAGGCAACCAACGGAATGGGAAAAGATATTCGCAAATGACATATCGGACAAAGGGCTAGTATCCAAAATCTATAAAGAGCTCACCAAACTCCACACCTGAAAAACAAATAACCCAGTGAAGAAATGGGCAGAAAACATGAATAGACACTTCTCTAAAGAAGACATCCGGATGGCCAACAGGCAGATGAAAAGATGTTCAGCGTCGCTCCTTATCAGGGAAATACAAATCAAAACCACACTCAGGTATCACCTCACGCCAGTCAGAGTGGCCAAAATGAACAAATCAGGAGACTCTAGATGCTGGAGAGGATGTGGAGAAACGGGAACCCTCTTGCACTGTTGGTGGGAATGCAAATTGGTGCAGCTGCTCTGGAAAGCAGTGTGGAGGTTCCTCAGAAAATTAAAAATAGACCTACCCTATGACCCAGCAATAGCACTGCTAGGAATTTATCCAAGGGATACAGGAATACTGATGCATAGGGCCACTTGTACCCCAATGTTCATAGCAGCACTCTCAACAATAGCCAAATTATGGAAAGAGCCTAAATGTCCATCAACTGATGAATGGATAAAGAAATTGTGGTTTATATACACAATGGAATATTACGTGGCAATGAGAAAAAATGAAATATGGCCTTTTGTAGCAACGTGGATGGAACTGGAGAGTGTGATGCTAAGTGAAATAAGCCATACAGAGAAAGACAGATACCATATGGTTTCACTCTTATGTGGACCCTGAGAAATTAACAGGAACCCATGGGGGAGGGGAAGGAAAAAAAAAAAAACAGGTTAGAGTGGGAGAGAGCCAAAGCATAAGAGACTCTTAAAAAACTGAGAACAAACTGAGGGTTGATGGGGGGTGGGAGGGAGGAGAGGGTGGGTGATGGGTATTGAGGAGGGCACCTTTTGGGATGAGCACTGGGTGTTGTATGGAAACTAATTTGTCAATAAATTTCATATAAAAATAAATAAATAAATAAATGATGGACCAAAGGGAATTTTTCTCCTATATGTCTAGTATCTATCTTTAAAGTTTCACTACAATTTTAATACACAAAGTGAATTCCAGATAATTTACATTGAAAATGTAGTACAGGGATATACATCTTAGATATCTCAGTAACCAAAGAATTTTAAATAAATAGCCAAGAATTTTTAGAAATGAAAAGGACAATATAGAAAATGTAATCTATTTTACCTTGTTCAGGGAACCAGAGTGGCAGAATAATACACATCAATGTGGGGAGATACAATATCACAATGACAATATGATTATAAATAGTTTCCCTAAGGTGACTACTTATTTGAGGAAATGGCATACATCTGTAAATAAAGAAGTTGACATTTTTACCATGGATCCCATTACTTTAACTTCATAGTTTGGTTAACTATTACATAAAAACAAAACAAACCAAAACAAAACAAAACAACACAACAACAAAAACCCAAAAACAAACAAATAAGAACTACCCCAAAACACGGTGGCTTAAGACAGTTAACAACCATTTTATCATTTCTTTTGATTTCTCTGGGTGAGAAATTCTGAAGGGCCCAGCTAAGGCAGCTGGTTTAGGGTCTCTCACAGGGTTGCTGTCAGCCCATGGGTGGCAGTGGAACATTGGGGGCTATGGAAGCTAAGAGCTGGACTGGCATCTTTCCTTCTTCATGTAGTCTCAAGGAGTCTCCATATGGGCTAGTTTGGGGTGCCTCACAACAAGGCAGCCTCAGAGTAGATGGACTGCTCACATGACAGCTCATCATTCCAAAAGCAAGTGTACCAGTGGTGGAAGCTATGTCGCCCTTCTTAACCCAACCTTGGGAGTCACACAGAATCACTACTACTATCCCTATTGGTTGCAAGCATCACACAATTCCACCCGTTTCAAGCAGAGACACAGATGGTAGGAATAACAAAGAATTTATGAGCATATTTTAAAATGGCCACATCACAGGACTTCCCCAGACACTTGGACTTTATTTTGGTTAGCATGTTTTTAAAAAGTCTTATGGTAGATATATTAGAAACTATAGAAAAGGCCAATATAATTAAATCTATTTCCATGCAGCTATTATAGAAAAGAGTAGAGATTCCTCAAAAAATTAAAACTAGAACTACCATATGACCCAGCAATTCCACTACTGAATATTTATTTGAAGGAGATGAAAACATAAACTGAAAAATACAACTGCACCTCATGTTCATTGCAGCATTTTTGATCTAAGTGTCCAAAATGGATGAATGGATAAAGAAAATGTGGTATGTATGTGTGTGTGTGTGTGTATGTATATATATATATATATATATATATATATATATATACACATATATATATATACACATATATATATGATATTATTAAGCCATAAAAAAGAAAAAAAAAAGAATCCTGCCATTTTCAACAACATGGATGATCCTTGAGAACCTTATGCTAAGTGAAATAGGTCAGACGGAGAAAGGAAAATGTCATGTAATTTCACTTTTTTAAATAAATGTTTATTTATTTTTGAGAGTACAAGAGGGGGGAGGGGCAAGAAGAGGGGGACAGAAGATCTGAAGCAGGCTCTGCACTGACAGCAGCGAGCCTGATGTGGGGCTCAACTCAGGAACTGAGAGATCATGACCTAAGCAGAAGTCAGATGCTCAACCAACTGAGCCACCCAGGTGCCCCTGTAATTTCACTTTTATGTAGAATCTATAAACAGTACAACAATAACAAACCCAAGCTCATAGAAACAAAAAACATATCAGTGGTTGCCAGAGGTAGAGGTTCGGGGCATGGGTGGAGTGGCAAAATTGGATGAACGGGGTTAAAAGGTACAAACTTACAGCTGTTAAACAAGTCCTGGGGATGTAATGTACAGCATTGTGACTACCGTTTATAATACTATACTGAATATATTAAAGTAGCTAAGAAAGTAAATCTTAAAAGTTCTCATCATAAAAAAAATTCTATTCTAGTATCTTCTCAGACCTATTCTCTTAAAAAGTCAGCTGCTTATTTAATAAAAGTCAAAGCTAGAGAAAGATTGGGATATGAGATTGATACGTTTATTATTTGTAAATATAATCTAATTTGGAGATCACAGTGTAACTATAGCTCCTATGTAGAACTTCCTGGCCCCACACTAGTTTAGTTACTTCTTCTGTGCTAAAGTCTGGCAGGAAGTTGTGAGCAAAGGAAAGGGAAGGAATGGCTGCTATAGAATCAGCATCATATCTCCCTGTGAGCGATAAAGGTATGCGATTTTGATTTCCCTGAAATGCCCAGCTTCTCATTCGAGAAAGGATATGCAGCCTTCATGCCTTTGAAGTCCTTTCTTACACAAGGGAGGAAAGCCTAGAAAACAGCAATGCAATTTGTACATTTAATCAACGTTTCAAATGCAAGCCCTTGAAGAGGTATGGAAAATGAGATGGCAGGCCCTTTTGTGCTTTATCAGACTACAGTGTGGCAAGACAAATGAAAGCTGTTTTTCCTCATCTATTTCAAAAATCAATCAGCCTATAAATCACCTCTTTTGTTTTGAAGCTATAACCACCACCTTGCATTCCCCCACCTCATTTTATCCTGGGAAATTAGTCTGAACTATATAGAAGAGGGGACTAGGAGAGGTTTTCTTTGACGGGGGTGCAGGGGACAGCACACTTTCATTTCCAAAAGTGTAAATTGAAAAATGTGTGATTGGAATGCCAAATAAGTATTGAAAGCAGTAGAATTATTTACAAAGATTCAATCAGATTTATCCTTGGCAAAAAGAAAAAAAAAAGAAAAAGAAAAAGAAAAAAAATCAGCAAAGATATTCTGTGAAAAAATATTAGCATAATGAATTTTAAAACAAATGAGAGAGCACATATAGTTTGCTCTCATCCTTTCCCATTTGAGAAGCGACTGTGCTACATTCAAACTGTTAATGAACAGTCAGACCAGTGTAGAATCAATTACATGTTGCTTTCATTCACTCCACTCTTGTATTCATAAGCATAATCGGTCCATCTAACAGACTGCATAATGATGCTGTGCCCTGTCAATCATATTCAAATTGCATGAATTTTAAGGAGAAAACCAATGCACAGAATTAAATTGATTTTCTTTTCTAAAGATACAACCACATATCCAAGCACTAAAGGTACTATTTGTAAATCTTATTGGCCAATTTATATGATAAGCACCACCAATCTATGACCTGGAACAGCACACTTGAAGTTCAGTAAATGGGAAATTGAATTACCACCTGATAGCCTTACAAAGTAAATGCTGCCTTTCCTCTCCACATAGGTCAATGTTTTCATATACACATTTTCAAAGCTTGTTTTTGTTATATTTCAAGAAACAATCAATTGTCCATAAGATGTTCCTTTTCAATCTGCAATGGACATCAGTTAGAATGTACTCAACTATCCCCCTGCAGGTTTATAAGTTTGGGTTATTCTCTATACACTTCTTCAGCTGCATGATGGATTTCTTTCTGTGCCCAGAAGGACTACAGTCATCCAGCTCTTTGCATGAGTTTGGGACAAACTACCACTTGCAGTGTTATTTTCTAGTCCCTTTTCCTTTGAGTCTTTGAGTTAACTATTTCTTTTCACTGTTTTTAGTTAGAAAGAGTTTTGGTTTACCTCTCCTAGCCTCCTTGGAACTATATGGTTCCCTCAATAAGATGTCTGTGATGGAGCACCTGGGTGGTTCCGTCTGTTAAGCATCCAAATTCAGCTCAGGTCATGATCTTGCAGCCTGTGAGTTTTGAGTCCTGTGTTGGGCTCTATGCTGACAGCTCAGAGCCTAGAGCCTGCTTTGGATTCTGTGTCTCCCTCTCTCTCTGCTTCTCCCCCATTCATTCTCTCTCTCTCTCTCTCTCAAAAATAAATAAACATTATTTTTTTTAAACAAATAAGATGTCTGTGTCTAAGATTAAATACACAGTAGCTAAAAAATGTTTGTATTTTGCAGCTGATAAAAGCATACAGAATGCACTGCCAAAGATTAATGAATACACCCAGGTCAACTTGAAGTTTGCTCCTATTTTTACATGTAAATGTGATGATGTTGCCACGTTTTGGACATCATGTGCTGACAGTATGTTTCATGTTTCATTGACTTTAAAGTTGTGAGGTTTTAAGCTTAAATTGTGGGGCTTAAATTATAAAATGTTATTTGAGCAATTTCCACTAAAATATTATCCTATATGTAAAGGAAGGAAGGAAGGAAGGAAGGAAGGAAGGAAGGAAGAGGCAAAGCTCATCTTTAATAGTTTATTGGCTCTCCCTCTTCTGCCAAAAATCTATTTATGGTTGATCTTGCTGATGAGGCTGTCTCCTGTTTCAACTGGATCCCTATACATAAGGGTCCATTTTCAATAACAGGGATTGAAATTTGTGTAAAAGGGATATCCTGTGGTCAGCCATTTATAGAATCTTTGAGATTCCACAGGGTATTGGGGGCATCTGCATTACAATAGTGTTATTTCCAACAGAGAGGAGTCTCATAAAGGCTGTGGGAAGCTGAATTATCTGCAAAATTCTAACATTTCACATCATGTTAGAATGAACCAAAAAAGAACACATCTTAGAAGGAAGTGAGTCAAATACATGGCATTTCTAATGCTTCAGTAGCAGGGGTGAGAGGAGGTGGAGGTCCAGATAGACAATATGACTTTTTCAAGGAAGATAATAATGTCTTTATTCTGGTTCAAGGAATGGACAATTTGCAGCCTTTTCAGAGAGAGAGAGAGATGCAAAACCAGCCCTTTTTTTTTTTTTTTTTTAAGATGCGAGGGGAAAGTAGGGTTTAAGAATCCTACATAGTGGGTAAAAATAAGTGAATGTTAGTCATCCCCCCTCCACCCCTCATCCCCCACTATAGGGTAATTCTACTAATGCAAAATCTAGGCTAGGATGAAAGTGTGCAGTGGGGTCAATGTCAGGACACACAAGCTAATGCTGTGGTTGCATGTGCTTGCTTGTCATCAGCCTTCCTTTATAGCTCCCTTACCAACATGAGTCTGGACAAGAAAAATTCTTCTACAATCATGCACTCAGTCATTAATTTTGTCCTTTATTCAATAAATAAATATTCACTGAGAATCCACTGTGTGCCACATACATAGGGCAATTGCTCCATTCACTCTTACAAAACAGGTCTTGTGCTTTTCTGACTCCAGAACTTTCTGGTGTCAAGAGAGCCCCTGCATCTTTGCCTTTCAAAATCCTTTCCAGTCCTTGAAACCCAAAGAGAATTTATTTTCACTAAAGATCTGATCCATGGACACTACTGCATGAACTAATTTTGAACTTACTTCTTCTTTCATTGTCTCCAATATCACTTATGTTTGACCATATACATGATTTTTAACATCAACATTTCTGTACACACAACTAATAAGATTCCATCAGTCAGAGCTCTCTAATAATATGATATTCTTCCTGAGGAGACAGGGCATTTCCTGTCAGGGGAGGCAATCAAATATGATTATATGTGCTCCAAGATTCTTTCTAATTCTGCAATGCTATGATTCTGTATTTCCTGTCTTCATGTAGAGACTCCACTGCAGGGAACATGACAAATCTATGTCTGAGTTTCCCACAAAGCCAAGAACTCTATGGGAACAGTTGCTTAATGGATAATTAGTGAATTTGTGGGTGATTAAATAAAAGTTGGCCTGATACAATTGATGTAATCAGAGATGATATACTGGATTAGAGAAAACAATGAGGTAGAATGGCCAGTCTAGACAGAGCAAACAATGGAATGTAGTTATACTGGTTCATATCATTCAACATACATTTTTATGGAACTGAGAATTTGTTTCTTCACAGAAAGACTCAGCATAGTCTGATCAAAAGTTTCCTAATAAGTTCACAACAGCTGATAAAAAAGACTCTTAACACCATTACACTCCAACAAAAGCTATGAGATTTTTTTCCAAAGACTTTCAGTAGGGGGAAAAAAAGTGTGGTGACTCCTTTGCCTTTTTTTGCAAGAGATAATTAAATAAATGCATTTTTTAAATGTGTCATTTCCCTCATCTGCATACTGCTAATTTTGGAATAAATTTGCTTTGTTCTAGAGATTGGTTTTGGCTCTCAAATCACAAAATGGAAAATGATAGATTCTCTACATATTTTCTCAAAAATTATAAATCACTATTCATATTTCTTTCAAAAGTGACATCTGGGTATAATGAACCTACCTCTCCATCAAAATAAACCAGGCTTAGTACCTCTCTGAGGCCAGTGCATTCAGAAAACAGCTCCAGACTATATGTGTACTGTATATTTACACTCTCATTTTGGTTCTATTTTCATGGTATACACACCCACACCAGGCTCTACACTTAATTTTCTAAAGGAACACTTGTATTTAGAAAAAAAAAATGAGAAGGACAGAATTCATTTAACATAGAGTCTAAAAGAAAGAATATGTAGAAATTTCTATACTGTGAGGCTACATTTTTCATGAGTTCATTTATACAAATTCAACAATATGAACCAAGGTTAAGAGAGGGTAAGAATGACAAAGAGTTAAATAATAAGGATAATTTCACTGGGCATTTCCACAATGAGTGCTTTAGCATGAGCACAATAGGCTGGCTTATATTGCCCTGATTCCAGATCAGTCTACATTGCCACCTGCCTCTCAGCGATGGTTGGCTCATTGCGCAATAAGAGTTGTTTTCAAACTTTTTGATTTTAAGACCTCTTTACATTCTTAATAATAACTAAAGACCCAAAAGAGCTTTTGTTTCAGTGGGTATATCTATCACACAAAAAAACAAAAGCACGTACATCTTAACTATCAGGAAAATGACGTTATCACATGTCATGTAGCCTCTGGAAGGCTGTACTGCATACTCAAGACAGAAAGAGGATAAGAAATGTAAATAACCTTTGAGTATAATATGGACATCGTATTGACCTTACAAACCTCCTGAAAAAGGGGTCCCTGGACTACACTTTGAGAACTGCTACAGTGGAGTTTCTTGCTGGGCAAGAATTAAGTAATTAGGTTTCTCAGGATCCACATATGAGAAACTTAACAGAAGACAATGGGGGAGGGGAAGGAGAAAAAAAAAGTTAGAGAGGGAGGGAGCCAAACCATAAGAGACTCTTAAAAACTGAGAACAAACTGAGGGTTGATGGGGATGGGAGGGAGGGGTGGGTGGGTGATGGGTATTAAGGAGGGCACCTGTTGGGATGAGCACTGAGTGTTGTATAGAAACCAATTTGACAGTAAATTTCATATTAAAAAAAAGAATTAAGTAATTAAGTGTAACTATGTCCTTTCCTAATGCAAAAAGGACATCTCCAACTCCTTGCCTGGTCCTCACATTTGAAGAAACAGTGATCTCTCTCAAATGTATAGGGAAAACCAGATGTATAGGACTTGTTAAGAAATGGTATTTCTCTGCTTCAACTTTTCTGTGAGTTATAGAATTTTTAAAAGAGCAATCTTACCCAAATGCAATTTTTGTCTTTTGCTCAATCTTTACAATCTATACTAATATCTCTTTCCTCTTCCATGAGATGGTGATCAGATCACTTCTATTCACTAACTTCTCAAGAATGGAAGTACTTCTAAAACAAGCAGCTTTCAAAGACTCATGAAAGTTTAAGATGACTGCTACCAGATCAATTGACTCTAGTAAAAAAAATGATTCTAGTAGAAAAAGAACAGTTTTTTAATCAAGAATTCTACAAGACATCCCAGGATAAGGAAAAGAGGGAAACTTCAGGATCATGAATTCCCAAGGGAAATCATGAGGATGGTTTTACTTCCTTACACTCACTTCCTTGCAGAATGAGTTGGAAGCTTCTAGAGGAAAGAACAGCTAACATTAAACCAAATTGGTGGGGATGAAAAGGGAGTTAGATAATCAAAAAACTTAAAGGTAAACTGGCAAAGTTTAATGATGGTGTCAAGGTCGGTGGAAGAAAAGAAAGGGGGGAATCAGAATTTACCCAAAGTAACTTCACTCTGGGTAACTGAGGGGTGACAGGAATAGGAAAATCAGAACAGTAACTGAGGCCTGAATTACTGCAGTACTAGTTAAGCCTTCTGAAAATCTATCCTTAACATAAAAATCAAGTGCAAAAGGGAGCCAAAATCTAGTGAAAGATTAGTAAGAGAAACAAAAATTGTACAGTTGAAAATAATGAATTTTCCTTTTTTTTTTTTAACTTCTCTCCTTCCTCACCTACTTTGGGCCTCACACTGAATCACAGAGGGGAAGAGAATATATCACTGAGTCTTTAAAACATGATTCATACGGGACTTAGATTCAAAGAAGTCAGCATGTGCCTCTGCAAGATTATTTAGTGGAAACCATTAATGTAAAACCACACAAACCATAACAACCAAGAAACAAAAAAGGAGAACTTTTCATAGCCATTCAGATGACAAGAATGAAATGTTTGTCTGGGGGTTTTGATAATTAAGCAATGCATATTAGATTTTAGAAAAAAAGAAATACCTGCAAATGAATAAATAATACATGGTAACTGATTCTCTAGTTATATACTATTGTGTAGGCCAGTGAAAAAAAATTCCGCTTTTATCCAGAAATAGGGTGTTTTTGAGATGATAAGATAATTTGGTTGAAGATGTATAATGGTAAGAGAAATAAGTGAAGTGCAAGAAGGGATAGTTTGGTATGAGTAGTAGAATAATTGTATTATAGAACCATGTCTAGAGATATCAGAAAAAGATGGCCACTATAATTACACATCTTGGAATTATTATTAGGATTGTATCCGGAAAGAGTAAGAAAACAAGTCTTCATATCTCAATGGAAAATCCCATTCACCAAATAGGTGAACTTGGGCAAATTACTTTTCTTCTTCTGTAAAAACAATAATATTTACTTGTCAAGTTTGACATGGGGAATACATTAGGTATTATATATGTGAAAGCATCAAGCACAGTACCTGCCATGTAGTAGGTTATGAACTCTGACTTGATTGACCTCTATTTGTACATAATTGCATTCACAATGTGCATAAATGGGATAATTATAGAATCTTCCACATTTAGTCAGTATTTCACCATTACATTCTCAAAATCCTTAACTATTCATATTAACCAATTAAGTCAGCATTTATATTTTACTGGCTTCTTTGCTTCCACTATTACTGGGATTCCTGGTCTTCTCTTTCTTTAACTTTTTTTTTCCCCCTTTATTCTTTTTGCAGTGTATCCTTGAAGTAACTCTTTAAGAGATAATCTGTATCTGGGAATTTTCCAAGGCACTGGATTTTCAAATGCTTTTAGTTGGTTTTCATCTCTGAATACTAGTTTTCTGGCATATATGACTCTAGATTTCAGTTAATCATTCTCTCAGATTTTTGAAGATTTTGCTTCACTTTCATAAGAAAAAGCCAATTTAATTTTTATACCTCCATAACTAAGCTGAATTTCTTTTCTTCTCCAGAAGGTTTAGGAACTTCTTTCCTATTCAATCTTGTAATTCAGAATTCTGTTTAGCTTCTTTCAATTTTTTTTTAACGTTTATTTATTTTTGAGACAGAGAGAGACAAAGCATGAACGGGGGAGGGTCAGGGAGAGGGAGACACAGAATCTGAAACAGGCTCCAGGCTCTGAGCTGTCAGCACAGAGCCCGACGCTGGGCTCCAACTCACGGACCGAGATCATGACCTGAGCCAAAGTCGGCCGCTTAACCGACTGAGCCACCCAGGCGCCCCTGTTTAGCTTCTTTCAAGAAAGGAATTATTTTCCCTTTTAGTTGTGTAGTTATTACTACTCCTTCATTTTATCCATTCTTAACAGATAGGTTATAAATGTCTCAATTGTCCTCACACTCTCTCAAATATTTTGTCTGTTGCACATTCTAGAGTACTTCCTCGACTTATTCTCTGGATTGGTAAATTAGTTTTCAGTTACTTCCTTTCCGTCAGGTATCCCTTGACTTGGAACTTTTATTATCTGATAGGAACACGTTTTTGTAACTTCTACATATATCATATAATTTTATTCTCTCTAGCAACTTTTTTAATGGATATAAATCCTTTTTCTCTCTAGGCTAAGATTTAGTAATGGCTAGCTCTTAGTGGATTTGAATTCAATTAAGGTACACCTTCACCCTTTCTGCATGATATCTCTATCACCCTATACAAATTATATGTATTTTCATCACATTTTCATTTCTAATGAGGATAACCAATCCCTTGACAGGATTGATTAGGTATCTCTAGTAAGAAAGAAACAAAACAAAACAAGCATTAGTAATGTGATTGACCAAATTATTCAAATAGACATTTTAACAAGGAATGTATTCCTCATGTAGCTAACAACTAAATTATTGAAATTGCTAAGAATTCAGCTTTTTTAACGTTAAAAGGTATGATTTTATTTTTCTAACATGATAAAGCAACATATGCTATCAAGTTGAAAATATACACACACACAAACACATAGGGAAAAAAAGAAAGAAAAAGGGAATATATTCAGTATTTTCATGACTCAAAACATATCTATTCACAACATTCTAACTATTTCATAGTGCTTCTTTTAGAACTCATGCGAACATTGTTCCAAGCCAGACCTATTTTACACCACATTTTTTATAAATGTTATACATTTTAAACAAAAATTGGTTTAAAAACTACCAGAAAAATAGTTCCAATGTGAAGTGCTGTTTTTAGATACCTAATTATTACACATGTATTACAAACCCCATTTAAACTACTCAAACTAAAAGGTGTATTTATTTTTACCTTAAACATTAGATGTCTATGCCTTGTTACAATCTTAACTGTCCAGAGATATTTAAAGCAGAAACACATAAAACAGCTGATTTATTTTCCGAAATATCCTTGCTGGGCAACATTTTGAATACAGAAAAGACAATATCAATAATATTTTTGGATAGAATTTTAAGTTTTACTGCTTATTTAATTCTGAAAGATGAATATTTTACTACTCTCTACGACAGTCAATGGGCTGCAAGAATACGTTTGACACTGCTGTAACAATAAAAACCCTAAAGAACAAAAAACAATGAAATTAACCTTTCTAATGGAATTATTATTGACAATTTTATCAATAAAACAATACAAAAGTTTCTATAGGATTAAACTAAATACATTGCTATTTCTTGTCTTTTAATATTCTTATTAAATAGAGGAAAAAATAACAGTCACGAAAGGCATACAAACACAACAATTTATAGAATTTCATGAAGACAACATTGGTGCCGTTTGAGGTGTATACTCTGGGCTTAAGAATCTATCTGTGGCCCAGGAATGTATGAGATATTCTCATAGCCATCACTTAGGTTCTAGTGAAACACCAAAGTTGCAGATGCTGAAAGCTTATGGTGGCATTTCTCTCACTGGCTCAAGTCACCACTGTCCTGAATATAACTAGATAAAAATGAAGTCATATTTGGTCCTGGCTGGGATGCTGGACAAAGCACAAAGGGCCAAAGGAGAAATAAAAGCATTTTCCTGTTGTTAGAACATAAAACTGTCCTTTGAGTTTTATTGTGTTAGAAAAAGCATCTTCCTTCCCAGCACATGGCTGATTGTATTTGCAGGTTGTGATAAACCTGGCTTTGTCACATTGGTCCAGTGAAAGTTCTATGGGCTTACCAGATGTATAGACCCTCTCCCAAATCACTTACTTTTACTGATATCTTCCTTGTTATTCTCTATGACATGCTTTCGCCAACTTGTATGAATGCTTTCACTCAAGAAATAAGGCTTAAGAACAAAAGAAGCCAACACCCTACTTGATACCATATCCCAGTCCCTCCTACGCCAACACATTGGCTCTCCTTCAATTTTATGGACTTAGTGTACCATGAATTTTCCTACCCTGTGTGGAATCTGTATTAGAGTTCTTGAGTGGAAGAGGCCTCTGAAGGTGATTCTTTGGCAAGAAGACCTCCCTATCTCCCTATAGATATTGTTTGTGGCTATATCCATGCCCTCACTAAATCCTAAACTCTTGCTAGGTCAACAAACCAATCTCTCACTTGGCACCTCCTTTTAAATCCAGGTCAGTGGTTCTCAAACTTGAGAGTACATCAAAATCATCTAGATGGCCTATTAAACCATAGGTTGCTGAGTCACACTCACAGAATTTCTGATTCAGCAGGTCTGGGATGGAGTGGGGGTGGGGCCAATAATCTGCATTTCTAACAAGGTTCCAGGTGATTCTGATGTTGCTGGTCTAGGAACCGCATGTTGAGAATTCCTAGTCTAGACCAAAACTGGCAGCCTGTAGTCTGTTACCAAATTCCTACCCATGACTTGGTAGTTCAGTTTGACTTGGCACCCAAGATTCTAACCTTGATTTGGCCAACTGGATTTGCATATCAACTGCATCCCCAGCTATGATCGTTGACTCATATTATTCTGTTGACCTGTGTAGCCTCTCTAGGCCCGCCACATGCCTGGTTGCCACACACACTAATGATCATCTATAGTTTCAAATGTTCCCATGCATATAATCCAAAAGAAAATTGTCTTGTCTAATCTCTATTTTAGTGCTTATAAATCATGGCAAAAATCCATAACGATAGCACATTTTGAACAAATATTATAGTAAGGAGCTCATTCTCAAATGTCAGCAGAACATTAATGACAGTAATTAATGACATTCATTGAAATTCTTTACATTTTAAGAAGATTTGGGTATGTGTACACTAATTGTGAGAAGAAAGTAAAATTTGAAGAAAGTATTCTTCAGAGTTAAGCCAAAGAACAAGCAAGCCAAACTCAAGAAGAAAAGCTAGGTAGATAACTTGATTTTGAATAAATTCAAGAAGGGGTCAAAAAAGGGATTAACAAATGGTTGGAAAGAAAATATATAAATGGCCAATAAGTACATGAAAAGATGCTCCACATCCTTAGTCATTAAAGAATGACTTGTACACAAATATCCATAGCAGTATTATTTATAATAAGATGTATACCCACACAATGAAATATTATTCAACCATAAAAGGAGTGAAACATTGATATATTCTACAACATGGATGATTCTTGAAAACATTATATTAAATTAAAGAAGCCAATCACAGAAGGCTACCATTATAATTCCATTTACATGAAATGCCCCAAACAAGTAAATCCATACAGATAGAAAATAATAATCAGTGGTTGCCAAGCCTAGGGTGGGGTACAGAATAGAGAGCGAGTGACTACTAATAAGTAGTCCTATAAAAAGGGGATTTATTTTTAAGGTAATGAAGAGATTCCAGAATTAGATAGTGGTTGTGATGGCTGTATAACTCTGTAAATATGCCAAAATCACTGAATTACACACTTAAGTAATACACTAAACAAAAAACAAATGGGGAAAAATAGTGTTGGGACATGCCAGGAAATTCAGATATGTGTAGTTAATACATAAATGGCATTGGCTAAATAGCTGCTTAAGTAGCTAAAATGGTTGATTAACATTATGTCCAGAATATTTTAAAAACCTGAAAAACAACACTCTAAAATAAGACTAAGGAAATTCAGTCTGTCTAAGGGGTACTTACAGTGCAACTGAAACGGCTCAGGTAGTTTTTCCATTCGTGTCTAATAGGACAGACCTGTGATCTAATCTCCTAGCAATAACTGAACAAAACACATTGTAGGGAGAACTCCTTGCCATTCAGAACTGCCTATGACTCTAAGGACTGAGAGCCACTTCCATTTTTCACAAAGCCCGCCTGGATATTTCAGTGCAAACTAGTCAATTATCCAAGCACTTAAAATGTATATGAAGGCCATAAATAATAGGCAGAGGGAGATAAATTATAGTGATGTTTGAAATCGCAAGCATTCAGTTCTCCCTCAGGAGATCTGAAGTCTTTACATGTGGTTATGCTAGGTGATCACAGGGCTTTCACCAGGAATAGAATTACAAAGACTCACCATATAAAGTATAATGTTTTGTTTTACAAATAAACTCTAGGGGCACCTGGGTGGCTCAGTTGGTTGAGCGCCTGACTTGATTTTGGCTCTGGTCAGGATCTCACAGTTCCTGATTTCGAGCCCCATGTTGTGGTAGGGCTCAGCTGGAAGTGCAGAGTTTGCTTGGGATTCTCTCTCTGCCCCTTCCCCGCTTATGTGTGTGCTCCCTTTCTCTTCTCTCAAAATAAGTAAATAAAAACTTAGAAAAAAAACTCTATAGAGAATCATATTTTCATGAGAGGACTTCAGATCAAACACTTGTAGGCAGAAGTTGCCAACTCTTTAGGAACTGAAAAAGATTTCTTTCCATATCCTTCTAGGAAGATTTTCAGAGCCTGTATGTTTTTGCCCCACGTTTGTTTGCCTTCTTCAGTATGTCAAAGTCTGAGGTTTTATGTGTGTTTATACATTTGCATGTACAGTTAGCTTCATGCATAGGTAAAACAGGTAACTGTGATGTGTCTTAAGACATGTTGAGAAAGTTCCTGCACCCACTGGTGTGGTGAGCTAAGGGGTTTGGATACATCTCCCTCTCTATCTCTCCACCACACCTGGGCAGCACAGCCTGTCTTACAGAAGGAGAAGATTGGACTTCCACAGACAGAGATTGTGCAGAGAAAATAACAGCTGTTCCTTGTTGAGTGTTTACCAGTGACAGCCACTATTCTAAGTCAAAGTAATCTTTCCATAACTTTAGCACCCACCAAGACCTAGTATTAAATACAAGCATAATGAAAGCAAAGATGATTCAGTTCTGGTTCAAGATTGAGCAGATGGACATCTTTGTATTCCTCCTGCTAAGTGGCTTAAAATCCCAGACATTGTATATGACACAAATATAAGAAGACTCTGAAAACTGGAGAGAAGAAAGCAGGCCTTGGGCCCCAAAGAATGACATGGTGGTGAGTTCCCTGGATTTTCTTTCTTTCTTTTTTCTTGTTTCTTTTCTTTTCTTTTCTTTTCTTTTCTTTTCTTTTCTTTTCTTTTCTTTTCTTTTCTCTTTCTTTCTTTTTTTTTTTTTTTTGAGAGAGAGCGCACACAATTGGGGGAGGGAGGGAGGGAGAGAGAGAGAGAGAGAGAGATAGAGAGAGAGAGAGAATCTCAAGCAGGCTCCACACTCAGCAAGAGCCCAATGTGGGGCTCAGTTCACAACTGTGAGATAATGACCTAAGCTGAAATGAAGACTCAGATGCTTAACTGAATGAGCCAACCAGGTGCACCCCCCTGGGTTTTCTTTTTGCCTCATATATCCTGGACTGGGTTCTAAAGGAGCCACAATCCAGAAATACCAAGAAGAGGCAATAACAACAATAAGCCCCAGATTAGTCTGCTCTTTCCAAAAAAAAAAACATGAAAGGGCTACCTAGTAAGACAGAAAGATAACTACCCCTTTCCAACAAAACGCCAGAGACAAAACCATGCCTCAAAGCTTACCCAGTTAGTAGAGGCCAAGTAGGGAGCCTTGATTTCCACCCTCATCCAGCTATAATTAGTTACTCCATGCCTAAATGGCATCAGAGAACTGTGAGTGGGAAGCCAAGATTTTTACCCTAGGCTTGTCGTAACAAACTCCCTGCCCTCTTAATGTCAGTGGAAATCATGTGGGGATCTTGGATTGCACTCCTACCTGCTTCAGGGTGGTGTCAGAGGAGACCATGTGGAAAGCTGGAACTTTCACTACCATTTAATAGGCATCCCCATTGCTGTGTCACTGGAGGCTAACTAGGGAACCCTAACAGGAAAATCCACCTCTTCCCAGCTGGGTGGTGTTAGCTGAGACCTAGCAGGGAAACTAAAAAATACCATCTCCGTCCAGCACAGACTTTATACTGAACAAAAGAAATGTGACACAAAGGAGTACATATATACTCTATGTGGTTCCATTTATAGTAAGAACAGATAAAATTAACAAATAATGAAAGAAGTCAGAACAGTGATTGCCTTTGAGAAATGGGACTCACCAGATTGGGCACAAGGGAAGTTTCTGGCATGATGGAAATATTCTCCATATTGACTGGTGTGTATACATTATCAGAACTCATCAAATTATATATTTAATATCTTTGCATTTCATTCTGTGTAAATTTTATCCCAATTAAAAAAAAAAAGTAAAGCATAGTAAGCAATAGTTCCATGTATGTCCCTGTTCCAGTCTATGATTTTCAAGGCAGAACATAAGTAATGAATATTCATGACTAGTAATTTATGTCCTTATTCATATATAGGGATATTCCACATTTCATAGGGTAACAGAAAACTCAGGATAAATATTTGCTTTTCTAATTCTTTGTGTTTGGAAATGAACTCATGCACTTAATAAAATATTTATATCTAAGCTATATAATTTGAATTTTCTTTTCAAAAGAACCAAACATTTGCTCTGCAGAAAAATGAATTGTTTTATTCTTGTTTTTCATCACACACATATACACAAAGTAAAGAGATGTCTTCTTATTAAAATCATTTCCAGGGGGATGTTTAAGATAGTAATTTATACCTTTTAGGGGACTGTTTCCCTACAAGTTGCTCCATTGCCCAGAAACAAATAACACAAGGGTGACTCATTCCCTGAGGTGGGCTGTATTATCCAAATATGGCTACAACAATATCTTCCATCCAACATGTTCTTCTGGACTGTGATCTTGCCACTCCTTCATCAAAAGCTGGAGTATAGATCTCTTCCCAGTAAACCTCAGATGACTGTAGTGACTTGCTTATCACCAATAAAATGTGTTGAAGTGATGCTATGGGTCTACCAATGAAAGGTGAGAAGAAGTCTTACATCTTTTGGAATATTTGCTTTCTGGATGCTCCTCTAGGAAGTCAGTGCCATGCTGTGAGAATCCAAAGGCACACTGTATAGGCACTCTGATGGACAGTCCCAGCTGAGCCCATTCTGTGAGTCATTCCATCTCAGTCACCAGACATGTGGATGAAGAAGTCTTGATTCTAGTCCTCAATCATTCACATCTTTCCCAGTAGGGACACACACTATCTAGCAGAGTTGAGTTATTTGAATTTCTGTCATGTAGAGTCTGTAAGCCTAATAAAATAGCTGTTTACTTATTCCACCCAGTTTGGGGATGGTTTGTTACACAACAGCAAATAACTGAGACACTTTCCTTTAATTCGTTTAAATCCAAAAACATGATATCATGAAGTTGACTCATTCCCTAACATGGATTATAATCACTTCTGAATGCATTACTCTGAAATGAATACAAGCACCTGGGGTTCTATATTTTATTTAACTTCTGGGTTGACTTGGAATCACATTTTAATAATATGATAGTCCTTTTTTTAAAGTTCAACTAAGTCATGCCATAGTGTGTGCTGAAAATAGTACATAAGCTATAGCCGGAGGCGGGGGGGTGGTTTTGGAGGGGATGCATCTCAGTCTTGGTGTTTAAATTCCAGTTCTGCCATATACCATCTGGTGATATGGGGTGACATTTTGAGCCTCATCTGTAAAATTGTCATACTGATACTTTACTCACAAGGATCCTAGAGATTATTAGAAATAATGATTAAAATACTGTGCTTCACACAAGGTCTAAGTCCCCAAATTTGAATCCATTATTATTATACTCCCTCATACATATAGAGCATTAGTTTATCTGTAGATTGATTAAAGGTTTATGTTCCTTGTCTAACTGGGGCCGTTCTGTTCTTTAGTGCAAAAGATAGTGCATTTGGCATCTCAGTTGCTGGTGGTCCTTTACTCGTATAATTGGGGCTCCTGGATAATTCCCCATCATTATTCAGTGGAAGCTCTTTCTTTCGTGAGCATTTAAGACAGCCATTATAGTATAGAAACTCCCTGAGAAATGCCGCCAGGAATTCCCATTAAAAAATCTAATAAATGTTTTCCAACTAACACATTATGTTCTGAATTTATAGGAACAATCTGAGCAAAAAAGGTCTTGGCAGTCATTTAATGGAATTATTACAAAGGCAAATTCATATGCAGATTATTGGACAGTATTCATTTTATCATACAGGAGGATTTTAAAATTAGTTTCAGAAAAAGGGCACTCCATAATAAACTTTTAATTTCAAGAGTTGCACAAGGTAAGGGCTGAAAATTACAATAGGCCAGGTACCATGTCAGCTCTGATATACTACAACACTTCTTTATGAGCACATTACAATTCGAAGAGCTAATAATAAAAAGAGGTGATGCTGAGATGATGAATTGATGCTATGCAATTAGACCTATTAGAATTCACAAGAGTAGACAGGCAATAATCAAACCTTTTTCATGCTGCCCATTGCAATTATCTTTGCACTTAAGAATCAACAAAGCACATAATGACTTGCACTCGATTAAGGGATTCATGAGAAATGGAATTTTAATTAGTGTGTAGAAAATTTGGGCCATTTGTTACTTTACAGGACAACAAATTGTGAAAACGAGTTGAGGAGTTAAAAACAGTCAGCAGTGATAGATGTTTTCTGATCATGGTGAGGAACTTAGACAATGGAAATTTCCAGTAGTTCCCCTCCTCCCCTGAAATTACAATTAACAAAGTGAAATTACTATTGAGGATGGAATAAGCAGTAAATGGATTGTTGACATCATGGATGACTGACAAAACAGACATTAAATCCATTCTCAGTTTTGACTTTCCCAAACCACAATATTTTGTGTATTTTACACACACCACAGACACACACACATACACACACACATAAATATTCACTCATACATAATCCATATTAGATCAACAAATGTCTCCTCATTGCTATATCTGCATAGTAAATTAAGTATATATCCCTAGGAGAAGTGGGATTATTAATTCAATATGGAATATTTCAAAGTTCCGTGAGTAAAGATGATGCTTAGTCAACTTGCAAATTTTTTTGTTAATTATGAAAATCGGCTCTGTAATGGTTGTTTTTAACAATGTTTATTCATAAAATACAGTCACTCTTAATGTACTTGACCTTGGGCAGAAAGATTAAATTAGTTTAGTACATCTCAGACAGAAATAATAAGCTTTGGCATTTAACACATAAGTTAATGGAAATTCATTTTTGTTAAAAAATTCCTGGACTTTAGGTAAAGGTACCATGCTTATAATTAGAAAATGTCAAATGCCACTTTGCAATGTAGTCAGTTTAATAACATATTTCTCATGCCCAATTTACCATCTGAAAAGTTAGTCTAAAATACAAACAGTCAAGGCAACATCCACAACTGATGCTGCACTCTGAATAAAAAGAAACAAAATAAAGACCGAGTACAATAGTCCTCCCCACTCAGTTCATAAAACAAACAGGAAAGGAAATCAATACTTATGAAAATAAATCATTGAATCAATCCCCAAACAAAGGCAAATTGTCCATGAACAATTCTGGAAGTCATTACCTGCATCCTATTTAAAAATCTTATTTAATTCGTGGTTGAAATTTATACTAATTTGAGATGTAAGATCTGAATGTTTAAAATGTGGAAAGTATTTGAATAAAGATCTACCCAATATGGGGCCTGGTATTTTAATTTTTTATGACAATTGAAAAACTAAGTATGTTATTACTCTACTGAGAAGTTACAAATTTCCTCACTTCAACAGCGGCCAAAGAATTTGTTGCAGAGATTGAAATTCTCCACCCCTACCTCTTTCTCATCTTCCTTCTCTGTAATAGGAACTTAGTATTTAGTTGGGTTTGTTGCTGCAAGAATAAAATATTGTATTTTCCATCAGCCATGTCAATAGACATGGTCATGTGACCAAGTGTTATGTAGAACTTCCAAAAAAGTTGCAGAATTAGAATGACACCACTTTGCTCTTCTAAAATTCTTTTTTTTTTCTTTCTGTATGCACTGACATATACAAACGTCATGATGGCTGGAACTCCAGAAGCCATAGTGGGCCATGAGGTGGATCAAATATCATAATACCTTTTAGTTATAGGAAGTTTTACAATTTACAAAATTCTACCATGCACATTTTATTTCATGTGAATTTTACAAATTCTGCAAGATAGGTTACTCAAGTATTTGTTTCTTTTCTTTCTTGCATATGCTGCTGCTTCTTCCTGAGTTAAATGATGAATTTAAATCACATTTAAAAAACAGATACACTTAAAAATACAATTCAAAGAAAGGCATCTGAAGGAAATAAACATTAAGGTATAGACCTTGGGCTAAGTTAAGTATTTCAGCTGGATGTCAAATTTAGTGCTGGGTTTACAGGCAGCCAAAGCAAGAAATATACAAGCTTGTCTGAAGAGACAATATACTTTTCTCTTAAGATGGTATTGAATTTAAAGAAAACTACCTTGTTTAACTTTCATGTGAGGGATATTGGATGACATGGTGGATGTCTTAAATAGTAATTGTGCAAGTGATACAGAAGTATTCTGTATAGAGACATTATATTATCTTCAAAGAAACAGAAGGCATATAACTGTGTCTTGATTGGACCCAAAGTTCTCTCCCTGTAGCTAAAATGGTATGACTGCAGCATAATCTAATTTTATATAGTTATATATTTTAGGGCACCTAGATGAATAAATTAATTTGGACTTTCAAATGTCTCTCTCAAATATCAAGTACCTTGAATGATAGTCAAGTGATAGTCATTTTGCATATCAGTTCTCTTATGACCAGCAAAATAGTACTGCCCTAAACCCAGACAAGAGGAGCCCCTTCCCTGAGTCCTGTGCTCTAGAGCTCTTCACACATCACAAACACACATGACAGTTTACTTTTGTCACTTCAGATCCAGTATTTAGTACTGTAGTGTGTGAGGCATAATCTTAAGCATCTTATCTCATGGTTAACATTGCTCAGATCTTAGGGAAATGATTCTCTACATCTCTTATCCTGTATCTCAAAAGAAGACTGTGTCTGAGTAGCATGAAGGGCTCTGGAGTGTGCAATCACTCCATCAGACCATAGAGATGGACATCATTTAATAGTGGATGGAGGATTTAGCAGAAGTGCTTAGGTAAGGGAAAAATAACTTGTTAAATCCTTCCTATAAAATAGCATGAATGCAACAGATTCTCAAATAATGGAGTGCTGTTTCCTAGGAGAAACAAGTATCCATTTCTATTTTCTTCATGTATCAAATTGTGGTTTCCAGACGTGTTCATGAATTAGTGTTGAATGCTCACATTAAAAAATATTGCAACAATAAACAGTTCAGATTATTATCTAATGTATTTGTTGGCATGATGTACAGCTTTAAAATTTGACCCATACCCCATGAGATCTCCATTTGTCATGGGTCCTCCAATTATTAGGGAAGACATGGCCAAAAGAATTAAAATTTATGTTTCAAATTAAAAGGGCTCCCTCTTATTTGTATGCTAAATATGTGGGAGTGGGACTAATGATTAGTCCCATTTTATAGGTAAGAAAACTGAGACTCATAGAGGAGCCTGTACCAAAAACCTAGCTCCCTTCTAGACAACCTTGGAGACTTTCCACTGAGCTGTTTCATCTCATCATAATTAACTTTTACTTTATGTCCGAAGAGTTCGAGTATTTCTGACTAGTAGCTACTCAAATTGTGATCAGCAGATCAACAGCATCAGCTTCACCTAGGAACCTGTTAGGAGTACAATCATGGGCTCCCACCCTAAACCCACTAAATAGGACTCTCTGGGAGGAATGTCAGGAATCTGTTTAATGAGCTCTCCAGCGAATTATTTATGTACTCCCAATAAATAATTTGTTCCTAACCCCTTGCTACTCAAAGTGTGGTCCATGGACCAGCATCAGTGATCCCTCCTGAAGGCTGGCAAGAAATGCAGAGTCTCAGGCCCCACCACACCTATTGGAATCAAAACCTTCATTTTAACAAGATCTCCAGGGCATTCACATAAACATCAAAGTTTGAGAAGTGCTGCTCTGAATAAAGCACAGAGTTTCATTCTCTGAACCACAAATCAGAGTTATGCATTGTGTCATTTTACAACTTTTTAGCATATAGGGCTCAAATAAACTGTAATGAATCTAACAAATGCACACAAACCTAGGATTCCTATTGACCCCTTTATTTAGTTAGTATGGTTTCACTTAGTATTATGTTACACAGGCTGTCTAAGCCATATGCCAATTTTACAAAGCAAATTATACATATTTTAAATTTACTTCCAGACACTAGTACATATTTCTTAGCCATTCAAAAATTTAAACATGATATTATCATGTTGCTGAATGAGACACATTCTTTTCAATGTTTCTGCAAACCCCAGAGTCTATTACCAAACTAACAATGTTTTGATCTTTTCTTACCTTTATCCCACCAAAAAAAGTGTTAATTGTGTGAAAGGGTAAACATTGCAAAGAAAACCAGATGGAAAAATAAAAGTATGGCAATTTGACCCAAAAGAAGTTATTGAATATACAGTCATCAAAATACAATAAGTTTTTAAATAAGTATTTAAATCAGTCACTGTTGAACTCCAGAGTAAAAAACAAAAGAAAGGCCATCTGAAACCATGAAATATTTTACCCAGTCTTTCCTTCAAAACCAGAAGACTTATGATCCAGTGGTTTGTTAATAATACAGTCTTAGCTGAAACTATGAAGGCCATATTTCAAAGGCTAAGATAAAGTTGGAAGCAGTGATATGAAAAAATTTTCCCCTTACTTTTTAAGTGGTGATTTACTCTAATAAATGTTTTAGTGTTTTATATTTTTATAACATCTACACTATGATTTAGCATTGTTACAGGCTATATTTCCAGAACTATATTTTTTGACTTGACTTTCTGGTTCATTATTGCAAGATAGGTGCTACATGGTTCTTTACATTTTTGCCCCTTGATATTAACGGTGGCAACGATCAGGTGGTAACAGGATACTTAATAGGTTACAGCTATTTACTTTTCTTTTTGCTATTTCCTTTTCTGATAAACTCTATAACAACTGTTTTGGTCCTCATTTTGCTAAACACAGAACATAAATATTTTAACAAACATTAAAATAGCAATAACCATCGACAAAATGAAAAGGCAACTACTGAATTGGAGGAAATATTTGTAAATCATATATTTGACAAGAGATTAATATCTAAAATATAAAAACAGCGCATGCAATTCTATAGCGAAAAACCAAATAATTTGACTAAATATGGGCAGAGGATCTGAACAGATATTTTTCCAAAAAAGACATGAAGATGGCCAAAAGGTACATGGAAAGGTGCTCAATATCTCTACTCATCAAAGAGATGCAAATCAAAACCACAATATTATGTCATAGCTTTTAGAATGGCTATTATCATAGCCAAGAGATAACAAATGTTGACAAGGATGTGGCGAAAATGGAACGCTGGTACACTGTTGGTGGTAATGTAAATTGGTGCAGCCACTATGGAAAACAGTATGGACAGTTCTCAAAAAAATAAAAATATAATTACCATGTGATCAAGCAATTCCATTTCTGGATATATATCCAAAGGAAATAAAACTATGAAGCTGAACAGATAGCTGCACCCTCACATTCATTACATGGCTATTTATAATAGCAAAGAAATGGAAACAATGTAAATGTCCAGCAACAGATGAAAGGATAAAGAAAATGTGGTATACACACACAATGGAATACTATTCAGCCATAAAAATAACAAAATCCTGTCATTTTTGCCACAATATGGATAAATCTTGAGAGTGTTACGCTAAGTGAAATATGTGAGAGAAAAACATACTATATTATCCCACTTATATGTAGAATCTAAGAAGAAAGTGATAGAAAAAGAGAATAGATGTGTGGTTATCAGAGGGAGAAAAATGTGGCAAGGGGGAACTGGACAAAGGTGCTCAAAGAGGTATAAACTTCCAGTTGTAAAATAAATAAGCACTGAGGATATAATGTACAACATGATGACTATAGTTAACATTGCCCTGTAGGATGTTTGGAAGTTGCCAAGAGAGTAAATCCTGACAGAAAGGTCTCCTTTCTGAGGAGGAGATGTGGAGAGAAGGAGAGGAGAGGAGAGGAGAGGAGAGGAGAGGAGAGGAGAGGGAGGGAAGGAGAGGATCAGAGGGGAGGGAAGGAGAGGAGGGAAGGGGAGGGAAGGAGAGGAGGGGAGGGGAGGGGAGGGGAAGGGAAGGGAGGGGAGGGGAGGAAAGGAAAGGAATGGAAAGAGCAATCATCAAATTGAAAAATATTTTTATAAGCAAATGTAAAAAATAATGAATATACATAACCCTTAAAAAGCTCACATAAATCAACAGAATATCCCTATCTCCCCAATGATCATTGCAATTACATTAACAATGATAGCAAAATTATTTAATGAACAGCACGTGCTGGCATTGTGTTAAGTATCATGCTTATATTATCTCACTTAATCCTCACAATAATGCTATGAGGTATGTATACATATTTTTAACCCTGCTTTACATACGAGGATACTAAAACTTAAAGAGAAGATTAAATAAATTGCCTGGGGTCACACATCCAGATTAAAGCTGTATCTGTGCAGTTGTCACTATCTAAAAGGACACTGGAAGAGGTACAGAAAAGAGGAAATCCAGATGCTAATTAATATTTTAAAAAATTCTCAATCAAGACATTATTTAACAAAGCTATAATTAAAACAACTATTAGAAAAGACTGAACAATATACGATACTCAAACCCAGGCAGGCCTCATTAGATATGCACCATCACAGACACTGGTGGGATCACATATCAAGAATCCTAGATATGCTGATCTCCAACAGATTTCTACACTTCTGGGAGTCTAAAATTGGGAAAAAAATAAATTTCCAACAATGGGGGAAGAGATAAATAAATTATGGTACATTAACCCAAAAGTATAGTATACCAGCATTAAATAGTAATTGTGAGAAAGTTTAATTACACAGGAGAATAGATTATATAGTGTTTTTATGGAAAAGATGAAGACAGTCTATGGTATATACTATTATCTCTAGTATATAAACATACATGGATAGAAAAAAGTAGAAGAAAATGCCAAATGCTAAAATGTTAATAGCAATTATGTCTGGGCAGTGAGTTCTGGGAGGGTCTTGAGCCACATGGGGAAAAGTGGTTTCACTCCTGGAAGGACATTTGGTAGAGACTGTTGAAGCCACCTGGTCCCAGCAGACCCCAGAAAACGGCCACATTCTCTGGTGCTGGAACAAGGTCATTAAGGGTGAAGCCTGGTACCAGATGTGTGTTGTGATTTTCCATAGTCCCTGAAAAGCTGCTGCTATACTATCTCGCGAATTTTTTCTGGGGCGGGCTGGCACCTGGACACAGTGTCAGGGCACCGGTAGCAGCAGAGTCCTGCAAGCGTTCCTGGGTGCAGCCGACATTCAGCCATTGCTTGGTGAGACCCTCCCACAGAGGGGTGGAATGGGTCAAAGGCGCAGTCCTTCAGAAGTAAGGGACCAGGGAAAACAGCCGCATCTGAGACAAAACTTGGGAGAGAGGTAGTGCCTGGGTCCTAGTCATGGACAGCAAAAAAAGCAGGCAGTGGACGAAAGCTGAAGACAGAGGACAGATGCGCGATTGCTGATAGAGAACAGAGTTCTGATACTGGAGACTGGGTATGTGGGTGACGCCATTTTCACCGCTCCCATGCATGCGCGTGCACACACACCTACAATACCACAACACTCCACCCCAGTAGGCTAGCAGTGCCATCTAGTGGAGAACAGAGCCATTAAACTGAGCCCTGCTCAACTGGGCCAACCTCGCTCTTCAAGAACACAAGTCTCACTGCCTACTTATTTATGGACTATAAAGCGCTTCATAGTCTGACTTCTATGGGAAAACAAAGTAACTTCATTCCTATTTCAATCTGTTAGCAGGTCCATCTATTCAATTTTATTTTTTTTCTTTTTTTCTTTTTCACTTCTTTTCTTTTTCTTGAATACAGAAACAGAAAAAGTCCATTTTTATTTTCAATTTTTGTTAAAAATATTTTTCTTTATATTTCTTACTGTATTTTTTGCTTTTGTGTAAATTTTTTCAAATTCTATTTTCTTCCCATCATTTTATTTTAGTCTACTACAGTCTATTAGCTTTCAAATTTTCAAACAATTTCCTTTTTTCCCTTTTCTATTTTTCATTTCTTTTCTTTTTCTTGAATACAGAAAGAGAAAAAATTCATTTTTATTTTTAATTTTTATTAAAATATTTTTCTTTAATTTTTTTTCCACTATATTCTTTACACTTGTGTCATTTTTTCAAATTCTATTTTACTCCCATCATCTCATTTTAGTCTACTTCAGTGTATTCATTTTTTCAAATTTTCAAATGACTTCCTCCCCCTCCTTTTTTTCTCTAATCTGTCAAACCACTTTCAACATCCAAACCAAAACACCTAGGATCTAGCATCATTTATTTGATTTCTGTGTGTGTGTGTGTGTTTAATTTTTTAATTTTAATATGTTTTAATTTTAATTTTTTATTTTAATTTTTCTATCTCATTAATTCCCTTTCTCCCTTCAAAATAACAAAATGAAGGAATTCACTCCAAAAGAAAGAGCACAAAGAAACAACAGCCAGGGATTTAACCAACACAAATGCAAGCAAGATGTCTGAAACAGAATTTAGAATCACAATAATAAGAATACTAGCTGGAGTCAAAAACAGATTAGAATCACTTTCTGCAGAGATAAAAGAAGTAAAAACTAGTCAGAATGAAATAAAAAATGCTATAACTGAGCTGCAACCATGAATGAATGCCACGGAGGCAAGGATGGATGAAGCAGAACAGAGAATCAACGATATAGAGGACAAACTTATAGAGAATAATGAAACAGAAAAAAAGAGGGAGATGAAGGCAAAAGAGAACAATTTAAGAATTAAAGAAATCAGTGACTCATTAAAAAGGAACAACATCAGAATCATAGGGGCCCCAGAAGAGGAAGAGAGAGAAGTAGGGGTAGAAGAGTTATATGAGCAAATCATAGCAGAAAACTTTCCTAACCTGGGGAAAGACACAGACATCAAAATCCAAGAAGCACAGAGGACCCCATTAGATTCAACAAAAACTGACCATCAACAAGGCATATCATAGACAAATTCAAAAAATACTCAGGCCAGGAGAGAATTATGAAAGCAGCAAGGAAAAAAAAAAGTCCCTAACCTACAAGGGAAGACAGATCAGGTTTGCAGCAGACCTATGTAGAGAAACTTGGCAGGCCAGAAAGGAGTGGCAGGATATATTAAATGTGCTGAATCAGAAAAATATGCAGCCAAGAATTCTTTATCCAGCAAGGATGTCATTCAAAATAGGAGAGAGAAAAAGTTTCCCAGACAAATAAAAATTAAAGGGGTTTGTGACCACTAAACCAGCCCTGCAAGAAATTTTAAGTGGGATTTTCTGAGGGGAGAAAATCTGTGTATATATATGAAACTCCAACTCTACAAGCATCATAATGGCAATAAATTCGTATCTTTCAGTACTCACTCTAAATGTCAATGGACTCAATGCTCCAATCAAAAGACATAGGGTAACAGAATGGATAGAAAAACGAGATCCATCTATATGCTATTTACAAGAGACCCACTTTAGACCTAAAGACACCTTCGGGTTGAAAATAAGGGGATGGAGAACCATCTATCATGCTAATGGTCAACAAAAGAAAGCCGGAGTAGCCATACTTATATCAAACAATCTAGAGTTTAAAATAAAGACTGTACCAAGAGATGCAGAAGGGCATTATATCATAATCAAGGGGTCTATCCACACCAAGAAGACCTAACAATTGTAAACATTTATGCAGCAAACATGGAAGCACCCAAATATGTAAATCAATTAATCACAAACATAAAAAAACTCATCTCTAGTAATACCATAATAGTAGGACTTCAACACCCAACTCACAGCAATGGACAGATCATCTAATCAAAAAATCAACAAGGAAACAATGCCTTTGAATGACACACTGGACCAGATGGACTTAACAGATATATTCAGAACATTTCATCCTAAAGTAGCAGAATATACTTTCTTCTCCAGTGCACATGGAATGTTCTCCAGAATAGACCATATACTGGGACACAAATCAGCCCTAAGTAAATACAAAAAGATCAAGATCATACCGTGCATATTTTCAGACCAAAGTGCTACGAAACTCGAAATCAACCACAAGAAAAAATGTGGAAAGGTAACAAATATTTGGAGATCAAAGAACATCCTACTAAAGAATCAATGGCTAACCAAGAAGTTAAAGAAGAAATTAAAAAGTATACGGAAGTCAATGAAAATGATAACACCACAACCCAAAACCTCTGGGACACAGCAAATGCAGTCAAAAGAAGAAAGTATATTGCAATCCAGGCCTTCCTAAAGGAAGAAAGATCTCAGATACACAACTTAACCTTATGCCTTAAGGAGCTGGATAAAGAACAGCAAATAAAACCCCAAACCAGCAGAAGACAGGAAATAATAAAGATTAGAGCAGAAATTAATGCTATCGAAACAAAAAAACAGAAAAATAAACAAAACAATAGAACAGATCAATGAAACCAGAAGCTGGTTCTTTGAAAGAATTAACAAAATTGATCAACCACTAGCCAGTTTGATCAAAAACAAAAAGGAAAGGACCCAAATAAATAAAATCAAGAATGAAAGAGGAGGGATCACAACCGACACAGCAGAAATAAAAAAAACAATAATAAGAGAATATTATGAGCAATTATATGCCAATAAAATGGGCAATCTGGAAGAAATTGACAAATTCCTAGAAACACATACACTACCAAAACTGAAACATGAAGAAATATAAAATTTGAACAGACCCATAACCAGTAAGGAAATCGACTTAGTAATCAAAATCTCCCAAAAAACCAGAGTCCCAGGCCAGATGGCTTTCCAGGGGAACTGTACCAAACATTTAAGGAGGAGTTACCACCTATTCTCTTGAAGCTGTTCCAAAAAATAGAAATGGAAGGGAAACTTCCAAACTCTTTCTATGAAGCCAACATTACCTTGATTCCAAAACCAGACAAAGACCCCACTAAAAAGGAGAACTAGAGACCAAATTCCCTGATCATAAAAACCATATACGAATGACCCAACACTAATATCACCCTCAATGGGGAAAAACTGAAAGCTTTCCTCCTAAGGTCAGGAACAAGACAGTGATGTCCACTCTCATCACTGTTATTCAACATAGTATTTGAAGTCTTAGTCTTTGCCATCAGATAACACAAAGAAATAAAAGGAATCCAAATCGGCCAGGAGGTCAAACTTTCACTCTTCGCAGATGACATGATAATCTATATGGAAAACCTAAAAGCTTCCACCAAAAAACTGCTAGAATTGATTCATGAATTCAGCGAAGTTGCAGGATATAAAATCAATGCACAGAAATCGGTTGTATTCCTATCCACCAACAATGAAATGACAGAAAGAGAAATCAAGGAATCAATCCCATTTACAGTTGCAAAAAAAAAAAAAAAAACATAAAATACCTAGGAATAAATCTAACCAAAGAGGTGAAAAATCTATACACTGAAAACTATAGAAAGCTTATGAAAGAAATTGAAGAAGACCAAAAAAAAAAAAATGGAAAAAGATTTCATGCTCCTGGATAGGAAGAACAAATATTATTAAAATGTCAATACTACCCAAAGCAATCTACACATTCAATGCAATCCCTATCAAAATAACATTAGCATTCTTCACAGAGATGGAACAAACAATCCTACAATTTGTATGGAACCAGAGAAGACCCTGAATAGCCAAAGCAATCTTGAAAAAGAAAACCAAAGCAGGAAGCATCACAATCCCGGACTTCAAGCTGTACTACAAAGCTGTAATCATCAAGACAGGATGGTACTGGCAGAAGAACAGACACTCAGATCAATTAAACAGAATAGAGAACCCAGTAATGGACCCACAAACGTATGGCCAACTAATCTTTAACAAAGCAGAAAAGAATATCCATTGGAATAAAGACAGTCTCTTCAGCAAGTGGTGCTGGGAAAACTGGACAGTGACATGCAGTAGAATGAACCTGGACCACTTTCTTACACCATACACAAAAATAAATTCAAAATGGATGAAAGACCTCAATGTAAGACAGGAAGCCATCAAAATCCTCGAGGAGAAAGCAGGCAAAAACCTCTTTGATCTTGCCCGCAGCAACTTCTTACTCAACACATCTCTGGAGGCAAGGGAAACAAAAGCAAAAATGAACTATTGGGACCTCATCAAAATAAAAAGCTTCTGCACAGTGAAGGAAACAATCAGCAAAACTAAAAGGCAACCAACTGACAGAATGGGAGAAGATATTTGCAAATTACATATCAGATAAAGGGTTAGTATCAAAATCTATAAAGAACTTATCAAACTCAACACCCAAGAAACAAATAATCCAGTGAAGAAATGGGCCAAAGAGATGAATAGACACTTTTCCAGAGAAGACATCCAGATGGCCAACTGACACATGAAAAATGCTCAACATCACACATCATCAGGGCAATACAAATCAAAAGCACAATGAGATGCTGCCTTACACCTGTCAGAATGCCTAACATTAACAACTCAGGCAACAACAGATGTTGGCAAGAATGCGGAGAAATTCTCTTTTTCATTGTTGGTGGCAATGCAAGTTGGTGCAGCCACTCGGGAAAACAATATGGTGGTTCCTCAAAAAACTAAAAATAGAACTACCCTATGACCCAGCAATTGCACTACTAGGTATTTATCCAAGGGATACAGGTATGCTGTTTCTAAGGGACACATGCACCCCAATGTTTGTAGCAGCACTATCAATAATTGCCAAAGTTGGGAAGAGCCCAAATATCCATCGGTAGATGAATGGATAAAGAAGATGTGGTATGTATATACAATGGAATATTACTCGGCAATCAAAAAGAATGAAATCTTGCCATTTGCAACTACGTGGATAGAACTGGAGGGTATTATGCTAAGTGAAATTATTAAGTCAGAAAAAGATGAAAATCATATGACTTCACTCATATGAGGACTTTAAGAGACTAGACAGATGAACATAAGGGAAGGGAAACAAAAATAATATAAAAACAGGGAGGGGGACAAAACACAAGAGACTCATAAATATGGAGAACAAACAGAGGGATACTGGAGGGGTTGCGGGAGAGGGGATGGGCTAAATGGGTAAGAGGCACTAAGGAATCTACTCCTGAAATCATTGTTGCACTATATGCTAACTAATTTGGATATAAATTTTAAAGACAGATACAAGACAGAGCATGAGTGGGGAAGGGGCAGAGAGAGAGGGAGACACAGAATCTGAAGCAGGCTCCAGGCTCTAAGCTGTCAGCACAGAGCCCAATGCAGGGCTCAATTTCACCCACCATGAGATCATGACCAGAGCCGAAGTTGGGACACTTAACTGACTGAGCCACCCAGGCGCCCCTGTTGGTATTTATTCTTATATTATGTTATTGATATCTAATATAGGAAATCAATTTCCTTCTTTGGGATCTTATTTTCACAAACCAAACTTAGGGCCAAAAAATGCCATGGGTAACTAGACAGCTAAATGAAGACAATATCAGAATAAAGGTACTTCTTAAAAAAAAAAAAAAAAGTTTACTCAAACAAAAAAAATGGGGAAGACTATTCACCAAAGCATTGGATGGAGAGCCAAACCAGAAGTGGGAAATCATGCAAATCAAAATGGAATTGTTACAGGAAGCGAAACACCCACATGTGTGAGCTGCCTAAGCAGTACTTCTGGATGCCTGCCAAGTTACCTAAAAATATGCTCTTTGGGACCTGAATCCTGAAGACTTCAAATTTACTTGGTCTTTTTTTTTTAATGTTTATTTATTATTTTTGAGACAGAGAGACAGAGCATGAACGGGGGAGGAGCAGAGAGAGAGAGAGGGAGACACAGAATCCGAAGCAGGCTCCAGGCTCTGAGCTGTCAGCACAGAGCCTGACTCAGGGCTCTAACTCATGGACCATGAGATCGTGACCTGAGCTGAAGTCGGACGCTTAACCGACTGAGCCACCCAGGCGCCCCCAAATTTACTTTACTGGTCTTTACCAGATTCCCCCAAATGTTGCAAATATATCCCTGGTAAGGCCTAAGTCCTTCGTCTTCTAAATTTTTTCTGATGGTATCAAACCTGTGTGCAAGAACTCAGGCACCTTGGGGCAGAAGGGACAAGTAGAGGAATGTTTATAGGGCCAGTGCACTGATTCTAAGAGCACACTGTACCTTCTTTACAGTTTTACTCTGAACAGCCCTAGCCAACAATGAAATACAACTTAAAACCCACTGCTATGAAACATATCCCAAACTTGGAAATAAGTGAAACATTTTTTTCAATGCAGTGCTGGGCTTGACTTAATACTAATTGGACTATTTTACAACTCTTAGATGCAAAAATTAACCCATGCATTTTTGTCCAGTAGAGGTGTAAATTCTCTTCAATGAAATGAGTAATCCCAAAGATTATGGTTGATGGCGCTGTAAAACATTCACATACTGTATCTAACCCAGAAATCTCATTCTAACATCTCTTAAAAAATTGTCATATATACCTAGCTTCTCAAATGTTCTTTAGACTGCAGTTAACATTCCCCACTTCCCTCATTAATTAATAAGTTAAATAAAATCTTTGCTATGTGTTCATGTTACACTTGTATGTCATATTTTTAGCCTTTTGAAAAGTATCCTTTAACATCACAAAAGTCCAAATTAAGAGACTTCCCACAAAATAACTGGTTGGTACACTTAAAAATGTCACGGTCATGAAAGAAAATGAAGAGCTGAGAAACTACTACAGATTGAAAGACACTAACAGGACATACCATTTAAGTACAAAAAGCAACTGTGGATTGGATTGTGGACCAGAGATTGGTTTGCTAGTTTGTTTTCCACTGCAAAGGAAGCTAGTGGAATGATTAGTAACATTTTTATAAGATCTAAAGATTTCATAGTAATATTTAATCACTTAATTTCCAAGATTAATTTCATGGTACTATGATTATATAATATGAAATATGTACCAAAATATTTAAGTAGAATGGGCTCAAGTGTGCAAGTTACTCTCAAATAATTCAGAAACGAATAATTACAAATATTATTGATAAATGATGGAATGGCTTAAAAAAACAGGTGATAAAGATAGCAGTTAGGAAACAGTGAAGAATTTGCTGGAAATCTTTGTATTATTTTTACAACTTTTCTGTAAGTCTGAAGTTATTTCAAAGTAAAAAGTTAAAAATAATGTCACATAAATAAGAATCTACTTGGAGAATGCATGAATCATGTAATGAGGGTTCTCAGTAACATCATTCATATGCCATTTGATGTGTTTAACACTTTATGATTGACAACATTATTTTTTCTCTATTATTTTGCTGGTTTCTTATAAACTTTCATGATGTAAACAATTTTTTCCCAACTGAAGCCTGGAAAGATTCAACTGCCATCTTATTGCTATTCCAGTGACTGTTACTACTTGATACTGCTTTTTCACTATAGACGTTAGATGAGAGATTTTCCAACTTATCTCTTGGGACCCACAAGGGAAGACTGTGAGATGGAAGAATGGAGGAGAGACAGTGGGGTTGGGGATGACAGGTTCGGTGTGGGAGCCAAGTGCGTGATGGTAGGTCACTTATTGACCATTCATCTCCTATTCCCTACACTGTTTATCAGCCTCTCTTGTTTTTTCTGAAGCTTCTCTAAACACAATAACATAGTCCAGTCAGAAAGAACCGCTTGGACAGGAACAATTATGGTGCCATTGATCAAGTTAATTTTGCAAGGATTTTGGAGGAATGAAAATCAAAGTGTACCCTAATACACATATAGACAGATAGATAGATAGATAGATACCTAATATAGATAGATACCCTAATACATATATACATATATATACATACACATATATATATATATATATATATATATATATATATATATATATCTGTGGACTCAGGGACACTAAGATGACAAGACAGACAAAAAGAAAGAAGGGAGAGAATAGAGTGAAGATGGGCAGCGGAGTGACTACACAAATAGGTAAACCAAGAATCTGCTGGTGTTCAGTGGAGTTATGTTTATGCTCAACTGAAAACTAATCTGCTTCTTCAACCCCACTGGCTTTCAGCCAGGCCAAACAACACACAGGGTGTCGGTTCTGTCCCTGCTAATAAAGACCCTAACATAGCTTAGCATTGTGTTTTGACACCAAAAATTCACTGTGGAGTTAGAAACTGGTTAGGAGCATTGTAAACTATAAAAATCTAAAAGGTTTTTAAATATTAATAGCACTTGAATGGTTTTCTCCCAGATGGCCACACAGCTGACTACAGTTCCCTCCTAGAACCTTCTGCTGTTTATCCTCTAAACGTCCCCAATATAAAACAGTTTTAATCTTTTGTTGCTGCTGTAAAACTTGATCTACTGTGGGACAACATAATTAAGTGTCAGTGCCTGGATGTATGGAGTGAGAAGCGGACAGAATAATCCAGGATGTATGTCACTAATAATTCAGTTTATGGCTTGGTGATAATGGGATTCCTGATTATTAGCAGGACACCTGGCACCGGAGGCTTCTTACCTTGAGGCCCAGGTGAATGGCAGTTCCAGGTATAACTTGAACCAACAGGGGCATGTGAGTCTCGCTCTCTGCCTATCTTTTCTCTTCCATGAATATGTTAAGTTCTAGGTCATTCTCACTGTACAATTACTGAGAAGCCAACCAGAAAGGAACAGCAGTTTGACTGGAAAGATTTTATGCTGTTTTGTGCTTGTTCTTGTAAAAGTTATGAAAAGGTTGCTAACCCAAATGTAGTTCGCAGAAGATCACTGTCCTGATGTTAAGGTTTTCTGGCAGTGCTGGAAGAGGAACCCAGAAGATGATTGTTTGTATGTATTACAAACAATGAGTGAAGAACAAAGAGGAGGCAGAAAAGAATGGGAAAGGCAGGGAGGAAAGACAAGAGGGGCAGAAAGGAGGGGAAGAAAGAGAAGGAAGGGAAGGGAAGGAATAGTGAAAAACAGAGAAGGAAGAATGAGATATGAAGAAGGGGAGGTTGTCACATGATTTGAATTCTTCATCAATTGGGTGAAATTTCACCTCCAAATGGAGACATTCCCACTTCCTGTATAGTCTTTGGGCCAGAGCTGTGTCTTCCCTAGACAGTGCTCAGAGGGGCATGCCCAACCTTTACCTCATTTATGCTCCTTTTTCTCTGTTTCCATAGCTGACAAAAAAATATCTCATTGGCCAAGGATGTTCTCTTTAGACAGGTGGATGTTCTCCACCCTGCCACCTGTCTGTAAGGTGACTTTGTGTACAGCTGCTCTAATTCTTGATGTACTGACTACAGTTCACATCTCAAAGAGCTGGCTTATTTCATGTTTGTGGGCTGGGGTCTTGGGGTGCAGCACAGTGTTGATTGCCCCTCTGGCCCACCTCTCAACTGTGGCTGAGGTTTCTTGACTTCCCAGTACAAACACCTGCAAGGCCCTTCGCTTTTCTGTCTCAGGACTTTCTCTGAAGCCTTGGATGTGCACCTAGCCTGTGTGTGCAAGCTCATCCTGGAAGTGCATGAGTAGGAATGTCCCTAGAGGCAGTCCTAAACCACTGGGGACTGGGAGTCAGTGAATACATATTTCTGTTTCATGTTCTGTGTAGGGACCGGTCTAAGGTATATTTTACGTAGGTGTTTAGAAAACCCCCGGTGGAAGTAAGCCCCTGTTTAGCAGCTTGTTTTCCTTATGTTCCCTTCCCCCCACTTTCTTACTTTTGTTTGATGGTATCACTTCCCCATTAAACTATCTGCACCCTATATTAACTGTAGTGTGCTATTTTCTGTATTCCTGATGTTCTGGCATTTGGGGTCCTGCTGCCCGGGGAGACACTGTCCTTTCCAGGGGTAGCCAATTTATTAAAGGTGGCAAATGACTTGCATAGGACCATGCCTGTAATATATAAACCAACAAATCCAGAGCCCATACTCTGAACTCTATCTGGCTCTTACACCCCAGGAAACAACATTCCTTCATACTCATCATTCCAGGGCCAGAGACTAGACAATAGGAAATAGTCCCTATACCCCAAAGCCCACTGAAGTTATTCAAACTGGCCAATCACAAACTTGCTTCCCCTGTCTTATCTTGCTTTTCCACAGAAACCACAATAAAGGCTCAAGCCCATGCCTTCCCCTTGCTTCTTTCTCCTGACCAAACTTGGTATTCCCTGCGTGGCCCTGCATGGCATGGTGTGGCCTCTCCGACTGGGAACTGAGAGTAGCAAACTCTCTTTTCAATGGCAGTGATTTCCTGATCTGTCAGAGATCTTACCTACCTGAATATTAATAAAACCCTATTTTAAGGAACTTCCAAATTCCTATCTCAGGTTCTGCTTCCAGAAGAATACAAATAAAGACTTCTTATTGCTTATAAATAGCTGCTAAATGAATGCATGAAAAAAAAAAAAAGCTACCGAGAGAATTCTACAGGGGAGGATGGGGAAGAACACGTAGTTCAATGGCACCAACAGAGGGGTCTAAGAATGTGGGGATGACCCCTGAGCTCACCTGCTGGGTAACTCAATTCACAGACTCACAGTATCCACCCTCCTTATTAACCATCCCTTCTCTCCTTCAGATCACTGGGAGAAGCATGAGCATTAAGTAGCTTGCAATATAAAATGCCACAAGGAGAAAATGAGACAGAAATTAAGTTAAGAAAGTCTATTAAAATAAGAAACACATACTCCCCTTGCTAGGTACTAGATTTCCCATTTTTATTTTTAAATGGGGAGTGTATTATAGTTTTATTTTAAATACATATGACAAGAAGATAAAAAATGAAAGTCAACACAAGTTAAAGAGAAAGAAGGAAGTGGTACATATTTGAGCCTCTCTGTGAGAAAAGAGGACATTTTTCATCTTAAGCCCCAGGGTATCTGTTAGTGCACTGGGAGAGGTAATTCATTAAATGAACCTAAGGTTAATGCACCTTCAAAAGAGAGCAATTTATCTCCTCTTCTTCAATAGGATCAGGCCAGGAGGTTCTACAGTTGGAAAAATTTTATCCTCGCAAGATACCCCTGTAATGATCTCAGGTCCCCTGAATTTTGTCTTTCTCATTCACTACGCCCACATGACTAATGTCCCAGATGGGAGGATCCTGCACTTTATCTTGAAGGTGTGAGTCCTTAAGTTCTTTCTTGAATACCAGAAAAAATTTATATTCTGCTTTATATATTTTCCCTTACCTCCTGAGTCCTCATATCCCATACTGACCAAAGTACAGCTTGGTGGGGACAGTCAAAAGGAAGGATATTTTATTTTAAATGAGTTGAAAATATTTAGGAATATGTAATAGCGTATTTTAGAATAAAGTCATAATAATAATCATGATGTTATTATGAAATCTACTGAGTTAATCAGGTGAAACCAGGGGAAATATATAAACCATAAGTGAAATTGTTTCAAACTGGATTTCCCCAATTCCTGCTTCTTTTCAGAAAAATTCATTTATTCATTCAGCCTTCTCCCCTGCCCCATGTATATGTGTACACACATACACACACACACACACATATACATATTACACACACATATAACGTTATACACACATGCACATACATACATGTTCATACACGTATGTGCATACATATACATCTGCCTCCTGACTGACGCTTGTGCTTCCCCATGTGGCCCTGAGTAGTGTGATAGTTTATATATATATATATTATATACACACACACACACGTATCTTTATATATTTATATGTTTATATACATGCATATTTATACATATATGTTATACATTTACATATATATTTATATATTTGTATTTATATATACACAGGTATGTATAGAAATAATTATAAAAAATATGGTAAGTTAAGTAAGGGTAAATGTACAAAAAGATATGACGAACTGGAGAGCAGTACATACAGAAATGTAATTCTGCCCAGTAGGACTTGGATCTTGAACTGGAAGCAAGTTAAGGATAAGTCCAAAATGATGGGTCAGCTTTTCTCACCTCCAGGTATTCATTAGACTCTTCTCAGTAGCTTCAAAACATGACAGTGCTTGGGTCCTACCACTAGAGGCTTAGATCCCACCAGTCTAGGGTGGGCCCCAGTCATTTGATTTGTTCTCTACTCTCTTTTATCACCATCTAAAACAATGCCTGGCATACAGGCATTCAATACATATTTGCCCCTAAATATTGGGGGACAGAGCAAGAGAGAGGGCAGAAAGGAGCTTTTAGTTGTATACACTTCCTGGAGATCACCATTATGTGTTTGTGGCTGACTCCTTGGCTAAATCCTAGGACACTTTCCACATGAGGACCCTGTGGCATAGTTAAGGGGACATCCCTCTCACAGAGGATGGCCTCTGCTGTTAATAAAGGAATGAAGACAATAACATTGTATGTCAATTCTACTTCAATAATAATAATTAAAAAAAAAAGAATGAAAGCAAAGAGCCAATATTACCAAAGAGCAGAAGAGTGATTATTTTTTTTCCTGAAGTCAGACGTTAAGGACAAAACATTTCAAAAGAATACACACATGTGCATGCAAATCTACATACACACACACACACACACACACACACACACACACACACACACAGTTTTGCTTTATCAGTCACTAGAGGGTAGGCTATGCTATGAGAACAACCTCAAATCTCTCATGGGTTAATATCACAAAAGTATATTTTTCTCTCATGTTACATGTTCAGTACAGGTCAGCAAACAGGCTTGTTTACCATGGTCACTGAGGGACTCAGGCTGATGGAGGCTCCATGTTGGGGAAGTCTGCATTATCACCTTTTCAAGAAGAAGGGGGGCATGGTAAATCATGCATTAGTGCTTAACCCTTCCACCCAGAAGTAAAATATATAACTTCTGCTCACAGTTAATTGGCCAAATCTAATCATGTGACCATGCTGAATCTGAAAGGGGGTTGGAAAGTATAATCTTATCATACAGATAAAAGGCGGGAAGATAGAAATATTTGATAAATAGCAGAGATATCTATGACAGTTACCAATAAACAGTGAAGTTCAATTCCACTGGGAGCTTATTCAACTTTAGCTAAGTTCTAGCTTAATGCACAAGGCTAAATGTAGCTCCAAAAAGAACTAGAATAAGTTCTTACTATTTAAGGAAAAAAAATTACCAATTGCCAAACAGGATTGCTACATGCATTTCAAGGTCAAAAAGCCCATATTCCCTTAGGGACAGTGTCTTATAAATAAGGTCATTGTCATAGATGACAGCTCATTTAAGGAATCATACTCCAAATGCAGAGGGTTTTCATCACCCAAGTCTCACAGAGTAATAAATGTTCTGCAATGCACTTGAGGCATCATCTTATGACCTGGGCTTACAATGAGAAAAGCACATCTTTGAAAAGTATGAAAAGAAGAATGTGGACTTTCACACAAAGTGAACAGTGCTACATCCAACCAATATTGTCTGGCTTCATTGGAATCTGCCAGCAAAAAACAAAACAAAACAAAACAAAACAAAACAAACAAACAAACATAAAAACCAGAGGGCTTTTTCCAGATTCTAAAATCTAAAATCCAATCAAAATCAGTTAACTCTAATAAGTTAACTGCTATGTGAGTCTGGAGAAAGAAGAATTTGAACACATACCTTCATGGACACTTTATAATATTACTTCAGCACAAAGTAGATGCTTCCCATTTTAGTCTGCTATTTCATTCAACCCAAACTTCTTTATAGCATGAGGGAAGGTGGAAGAAGGTTTGATTCAAAATTACTTTGCTGGTCACTCCTCATTTAAATTTTGTGCTTAGGGAAGCCAGGGGTCAGCTCTGCTTTCTCCAGCATAAGCCAACCTAGAGAACTTAGCTCAGATCAGACTGAGATAGCTTATGTAAGAAGGTGAAGACTTTATGCAAAAATGTGTCCAAATATCCAATCAAAGTACCCATTTTACTACTGAATGTTCTTTTCCTAGATTAATATGCTGACTTCTATAAAAATCCCACCATCAAGTTTTTGAAAGCATCTATTATACTAGTGTGGAGGGGTTGGGTGGGGTAAGACCCAAGGATAATTTTTTTTAAACAATTAGAAGAACCAGAAGGGAAAAAAAAAAGAAAGGCATTTTTTTTTCAATTTCCATTATAAGGAAGGAAGGGCGGAAAGGCAGAAGGACAGAAGGAAGGAAGGATGGAAGGAAGGAAGGAAGGAAGGAAGGAAGGAAGGAAGGAAGGAAGGGGACAGAGAGAGAGAAAAAGAAAGAGAGATAAAAAGAAAGAAAGAAAGAAAGAAAGAAAGAAAGAAAGAAAGAGAACCAAACATTGAGTAATCAATTTCTGAGAACACAGAACAAACTGCTTACTCGTGGATAATTATGAGACAAATGAACAAATAGCAGACTCAGAGATTATGATAAACCCTTAAAGGAGAAATGTAATTAATGATGATGATAAAAATGCTAAGTATTCATAATAATTATTACAGCGTGTCTGTCCCCAGAGGTCTCAGTTCTTAATGTTCCTTTTCAGAAACATCATCAGAGTTTAATCAAAGGCACTGGTGGAATATGGCCAATTTCCTTCCTAACTGAACTGAATGTCCATGAAAAAGCTGCTGATTATCATTGTAAGGTGCTCCAGGGTCCATTGAAAGATTCCCAAATAATATGTTATGGGTGAGTATAGGTGTCTTATTGTCTAGTAGACCTAAATGTTGGGCACACCCAAAGGCCTCCTTTCCTCCTGGACAAATTCTGGTTGATCCATAATAGATCTATCAAACAAGGATTTATCTAAATAATTTAAAAGGTGATTTATACTGTGAGCCTATTATACTTTTTTTGAGTGGGTTTGAGTGCTTTATGAGTTTATTGCCTTTGGTATAAAGCATGTTTTAATCTGCCTGATTGTAAATATCACAGAATTCACAGCTGGGAAAGATCTCATATCTTCACAGAGAGGCAATGTAATTTGCCAAAAGTCACACAGCATAAGGTTCAAAATCCAATCCACTGGACCTTATTTATAAGGCCTCCTAACATTGTTTTATGTATCAATTAGATTTAAAGCAGGGGGTGTCAACCTTTATTTATACCATTACTTTGCATTTTGTAGAGTGCTAGTACATATCATGATTAGCAAATAAAATAACAAAACTCTAGTTGCAGTTCTAATATCTAAAATAATTTTGAAGCATTGATGAATATAAATGAGATTTTTGAGATGTTTTCCATAAATCAAATGTGATATGAAAATATCCACAACTTCTATGGGTGGCCAAGTGTCGGGCACTGCTGTGACTTTTGTGGTTTGAGGCCTGCATTCATCATCTGGGACATTCTAAATTTCAGTTAGAAGTTAATGAATAATAAAGATTTTTTTTCCTGTTTTACTTCATGGTTCTCTGATATCTAACCCCAGGCTAAATTTACTAGATGAACAACCCTTGATAAAGCATTCACTCATTTACCATAATCTAAGTGGGTATACCACTTCTATACTTATTTAGGTTACTGCTATACTAAGTCCAGAGGAAATAAAGAAATATAATGTATGGTTCCTGCTGTGTGAAGCTTTGAATTTAATTAGGAAGATGAGATCCACATATGCTAAGATTTAAAAATATTCAATAAGAAACGAAAGTGGAGTTCCAGTCATTGGGTAGGAAGGCTGTCTAGAATCTGGTGCTAACTGGACGGTAAAGGCATAAGTACAGACGTATAGAGAATATGGGCATTAGTCTGGGTTTGTTGACTGTCTGATACATCAACTATAATGGAAGAAGGGAAAGAGCAAATGGCACAAGTTACTTGCAAATTTAGGTAAAGAGTCACACACACAAAGCAGCCCCTGGGGGGTGGGGAGGAGTGAAACGATATATCACCAAGGCAGAGACTCAGTACAAAACCCTTCAGGGGGCTCCAAGAAAAAAGGTGCTTTCACTCCATGCTCAAGAGAAAGGGAGGCCTCTGGGCAAAGACTCCATTGTTCTTGGTTTATATTCGCTTTCCATCCATCTGCGAAAACACACTTATACTCCGGTCTTTTGCTGATATAAATGGTTCCAAATTTCATTCCCTGTGTCTGGCAAACAAGGAGTCATTTCTTATGAGTGAGTGATATATGATACCACATTCCTAAACTTTCTCTCCCCAAAATTTCCAACAGAAGTTGAATGGCCACTTTGAAACTTAATGATAAATGGTGGAAACTCATTTCCTTCTGGTATTGGTGTTAGAACAAGAGTCATTTAGCAAACAACAGATTGTCGATTCTGAACTAAACGTGAGAATGGCATCTGGTCCACAGTTTAGAAGCTGGGATTTCTTTTGCCTCTACTGAATAGCTCAATAATAAAAGGGAAGGAGGGCCCAGGTAATTTTAACTTCATTATAAGGACATCTAAATTATTACATTTATAAATAAATTATATAGTAAATTTAATAATAGGTAGTAGGTATTTGAAACTGACTTCTTTTAAACAATTCCTAAGCTAATAATGACTATACTTGCCAAGGATATGACATAATTGCCTTGAAACCTAATCTGATCCACTTTAGCCCAGATAAATGATACAGTGTGTTGCTTAAATGAAATCAACATTTGTTACACAGTCAGGAAACTGTAATTTAAGGCTAAATGTTGTGAATTCTTTGATGGTAATCTATTTGGACATCAATGAGCCACCACAGAAATTTTGGGGAGACATAAAGAAAAGAATCCGTAAGAATATTATATTATTATGAACCAAAAGCTTAAACTCCTAAAAACTGATGAAGATAATTTTTTTCTCCTCAAATCAGGAGTCTGTGCTTACACCCTTCTTATCAGAAATTCATTCATTCATCAATTTGACAAATGTTTATGGGTAGCTCCTAGATGCTAGTAGTAGGGAGGATACAAAGATGAATAAGACATAATCTATGCTCTCAAGGATCCTGAAGGACAGTAGGATGATAAGATGTGCAAATAATCAACCAAGTGTCGAGCTCCATGTGGTAAGGAGCACTGCTTCAATTCTGCCCCCACTGTATTTAGTAGCCCATCAAAGCCTCCATCATATTTTGATGCAGTTGTTTGAATGTCTGTTTCCTTACTGATAGCATTAGCTTTCAGGAGAAAGATATGGAGGGTATCTTATCATTGTGTTTCCAGTGTCTAGTATACAACTGGCATGTGTACTTTAAACATATTAATTGGATGAATGGAAAAACTTGTTTCTAATTACTATTGTCCAGGGATATTGTCCAGGGATGGATCACCTAGGTTTTTGAGCTGGCCCTTAAAAAGTGGTATATTTTCCTCCTGGGAAATCAAGAAGACTGTCCACAGTCTGTGTTCAGGACTGTCCACATCTGGGTGGGATCGGGTGACTGATTGCTGGCCAATGTGGATGAAAATCATTAAGTCCACTTTCATGCCCAGCCATGAAACATCTCACCTGATCTTCCATGTTGTCACTGTTCTCTCCCTATGACTGGAAGTGGAAGACTGTTTCCTAAATCCCTGAGTTTACTGCTTGCAGGAGAGTCACCCAACTAAGTATATGCATATTGGTCTTTGTATAAATGAGAAAGAAACTTTTGCTGTGTTAAGACACTGAAAGTGTGGGGTTGTTTGTTACATCAGTTATCTTTTCTAATACATCTGAGGAAAATGTATTGATGAATGGAAATGGGGGAATGTTGGTGAAGGAGGTCCTTCCTTTTGGAGGGAATGACATGAGTCAGATCCACAAATCCACAGAGGACGGAACCATCCACAGTATTTCTCCTAAAGCTATAATTGTTCCCCTAGCTTATTTTCAGAATTAAAATATCATAAAGCAGAGGTAGCAAACTCATGGGCCAAATCTGTTCCTTAGAATGTTTTGCTTGGCTCAGGCAGTGTTGGTCCACATGTACTATAAAACGTTGAATTTGTTATTGCAGATACTTTTTTTTTTAATTGGGAAGGGTTTTAATTGTTTTGTGGTGGGGGGGTTGTTTTGTTTTTTTAGTCAACTGCTCTGAATGATTCAGGCTGAGTAGCATCTGATCCCTTTAAATAGGGTGTGGGTTCTCTAGTTTTCTACAAGGCCCATCACTCCCCACTGCCTTACACCCAGCCTGCTTATATTACCTGTCCAGTTGTGAGATATTTGAGTTTGCCATTCTTTCCTTTAAGTCACTGAGGATTGGGGTTGTAGGTCTATGTGGTGACTGTGTATTTATTTGATTAGTTATGCTCATTTTATTCTATGTAGCAGCTCCCTGGGAAGGTATACACTTTAACTGTGGTGGTAAGATAAAATAAGAATGTTTATTCAGGATGTAATTGGGAATACTACTAGCCTGTTACCATGGGTGATTCTCACTGTCTGGAGCCTAATCAATATGGCTAGTTCAGCCAGTGTGCTGGAGACCAGGCAGTTTTATTCTCTTCCCTCATCATTTCTGCATAAGGGATAATTTTCTCAGAAAAAAAACAAATAGTTTTATTTGAGTCTATCCAGGAGTTTTGGGAGCTAGGGGAAAAATAGCCCAGAAAAATGATCTGTATGCAATATTGTAATTTAAATCCAATACACAATTGTTAAGGAAAAGGAATGTAGAATTACTGTGATTTCCAATGAAAACAAGTTCCAAATTCATTGTTTATGTTGTTGCTGTCGCTTCTCCCTTTTACTTATTGTAAGTGGTATAGTATATTCTGAAGTCTTGGGATGTGGTCACCCTTCCATGTGGTCTGATTGAGGTAAGAAACGCAACAAAGCACCTTTATAGATAGTGGTGGGAATGAGAATGTGAGGAGATGAAGCAGTTTGTACAAAAGTAGTTATGATTTTATGAAAAAGTAAACCAAGGAAGGCTTCCAATTGAGAACAAACGCATTTACCATGTAGCCCATGATGATATTTTAATGTGTACCTGTTCGTTCAGATATTTGTCTACCGGTGTTAACAGAAGTGACACCAGTGAAAAGATAGGTATGTTTAAGATGTAGTCTTTTAGTTGACATCTTCTAAATATGCCATCAATTTTTATCTGCCTCCATGTCAGGTTCTGAGTAACTGAATGAATGAGTGAATAAATTAATGCTGTATGAATGAATGATTATAAAAATAGCAATGATAACTACACAACTCCAGCTGTCTCTAGTTTTTCCCCAAGCAAACCAGGAAGTCTCCTAAAATATTGATGGAAAGAGATGCCTAGGGGAACACACCTGCATGCCTCCAAGTTATAAATAATGCTACTTTGCTCTGAGTGCCAGGAAAGATAAATTTCTGTGCTCATTGATATAAATTATTCTTCCTTCATTATGGTCTAATGAGCCAAGATTAGGGAAACCTGGATTCAGGGTCTTCCACTCCAGGAAAATCAATTAGGTTCCCTATGCATAGCTTATGACCTTGCTTAGCTGGTTTCGGGGCCCATATTTTTACACATCTTCCCGCCACCTCTACACATAGCAAACCAGATTGTTAATGAAAGACACAATTCCACAATCATTTACACTGGGAATTAGAGCCAGTAGTACACTTACTGGTAGCTTTATCACTCCAAACAACCCACTTGATTTTTTTATTCTCCAGCTTCCATCCTCTACTCTCTTATCCCCACTAATGAGTTTTGTCACTGCAGGAAGACAGGTCAGGACAACAGAAGGGTATCTGAAGCAAAACGGAGCAGAAATGAAAAACAAAAACAAACAAACAAACAAAAAAACTAGATGCAAAATTTTGTTTAGACAGCTTCATTTTAGGGTGTGTTCTTTTGTTAATCTACAAATGTAGTTTAAGGTTTTCATTCTATTCAATCTTGTGGCACAACAGTTGTGAAGAGTCTTGTACTCCAGGGGCATGATATGGCCACCTATTCTGAAGTAAATTATTTTTTCACAGCAATAAACTGACTCTCAAGGAAAGGACATTTACCTTCAGCAAAGTTTTCAGTGGATTTAGGAAATCACAACCTCAAGGGAGACAAATAATCTCCTTCAAGGACAAAATTAACTGCAAATGTAGAGACCTATCGTTTCCAAGAGGAAGTATGTTTATTTAGATCCCATGTATTGTGTTTTAGGAATCATTTTTGTGCTGTTATAAAGGCAAAGTCAAGGGATGGACATGATGAAATGTGCAATATAAGGTAACGGGAAGGGGAGTGTTTTACAGGGCCTTAAATGTGAAAATATACAACATCAAAAAGCATTTCTAGAAAGTACTAAAATAAGAAACACCATCTATAGTAACCAAAGCATGCTGTCAAAAGTTCTAACTGGCCAGTCTTTAAATTAGAAAAGAGGCTAACAGAGTATATGTGAAAGGACAGAAAAATACTTCACAATATCCACTGTTTATATCATTTAAGCCACAAGGATGGAATTGCTACCCAATACACAATTGTTGGTCTTTGGCAGAAGTGTAGTACTTTAGAAAAGCAGTGTAGCAATATCAATCCAGCATAAGAAACATGATCCTACGCCTATACTTGATGCTGAGATTTTACTCTATGAAGGAGATATTTATTATATTATATGTACTTGCAAACAATTGAAAACAGCCCAAATGGAAATGGAAATGGAATGTAAATTGGTGCAACCACTGTGAAAGACAGTATGGAGATCCTCAAAAACTTAAAAATAAAAATAGCATATAATCCACTACTGGGTATTTACTTATAGAAAGCAGAAACACTAATTAGAAAAGATATATGTACCCCTATATTTATTGTGGCATATTTACAATCACCAGGGTATGGAAGCAATCCAAATGTCCATCAGTAGATGAATGGATAAATAAGATGGACTATTACTCAACCATAAAAAGAATCAGATCTTGCTATTTGCAACAACATGGATCGACCTAGAGGGTATTATGTTAAGTGAAATAAGTCAGATAGAGAAAGACAAATACTGTATGATTTAACTTATATGTAGAAACCAAAAAAAAAAAAAAAAACATACAAACTCTTACATACAGAGGATAAACTGATGGTTGCCAGAGGGAAAGGGATATGAGGATGGGCAAAATAGCTGAAGGAGATTAAGAGGCACAAATATCCATTATAAAATAAATCATGGAGATGAAAAGTACAGGGCATATAGCCAATAATAGTATAATTATGTGGTATGGTGACAGATGGTGATTACACTGATTGTAGTGAGCACTGAGTAATGTATAGAATTGAAGAATAACTATATTGTACACCTGAAATTAATATAATATTGTATGTCAACTATACTTCAATAATAAAATAAAACATACAAAAAGCCCAGTCTAAGTGCACAATAAGAAAACTGGTAACTTATATTCTATCAAGTTAATTGAACTACCACATATAAAGTAATTATAAAGTCAATGTAGCAACACTGAAAATGTTTGCAATATAGTTATTAAAAAAATCAGAATGTAAATTTACATTTACATTATAATTTAACTAAGAAAAATATACCTTTTTTTTATTTTATGCAGCTGTCTATTTTGAGGTATTGACTTAATAACACATATATGTAGTCAGTAGAACATACATCATTCAATCAGATCTTACGAGTTTTTCATAAAAATTAATATAGCATTTCTTTATAACAAATATTCATTTATTCATATATTGTGATTAAATTTCATTTATAGACTTCTTAAATACATCACAGAAGTTTAATAATTAAGCTCTTTTCTCAAAATTTATTAAGATATAATTGAGGGGCACTTGGGTGGCTCAGTTCGTTGAGCATCTGACTCTTGATTCTGGCTCAGGTCATGTTCCCAAGATTGTGGGATTGAGCCTGACATCAGGCTCCATGATGAGTCTGCTTGGGATTCTCTCTCTCTCTCTCTCTCTCTCTCTCTCTCTCTCTCCCTCTGTCCCTTTCCCCTACTTACTTGCACATGTTCTCTCGCTCTCTCTCTCTCTCTAAAATAAAAATTAAAAGATTTAAAAGATATAATTGAGAGATAACATTGTTTTAGTTTTAGGTATACAACACAATGATTTGATAAACATATATATTGCAAAATAATTGCCACAATAAGGCTAGTTAGCATACATCAAACCCCATAGTTACTATTTTATTTCTTGTAATGAGAAGTTTTAAGTTCTACTCTTTTAGCAACTTTCAAATTGTTAACTGTTGTTATTGTTAACTCTAGTCACCATGATGCCTATTATAGCCTCAGAACTTACTTGTCTTATATCTGGAAGCTTGTTCTTTTTGATCAATAAACTAAGGTGGTCAAAATAATCAAGTTCTTGATTCAGTCCATAATTGGCTAATAAGTTTTAGAAGTTTGATTTTCAAGTCTCTAAAAACAACAAACTCACATACACATACAATTCTTTTAAACATTTTTAGGCATTCTTATAGAAAGAGATTATGTAAATAAATGCTTAGAAACACACATATTCCCTATCCATCAATAATCACACAATCAAACAATCAATTTTTGGATTGATAGCTAAGGTGGCTTTACACTCACTGAAAGCAGTGGATGTCAGTATATTACTGGCTGTGCTTAACAGGTGGTAACTGCACCCAGCTGAACCTTTGGGAAATATGCTAAGATTACAAGTTAATGAAAATAGAGCAAGGCATCCACTGGGGACAGGGACTTAAGCAACATCGGCTCAGTTTCTCGCTACTTGGTGGCCAGGGAACTTCATGGGAATGTCTGTGTGTCTGGTGCAGTTGATTTGTCAGGATGATCAGTCTAACTTTCAGTCTGCAGGAGCTGTCCAGAATGTCCATGTGCCCTGTGTCCCCGTCTCCTCCCCTAGAACTCTTAGGTGGTCTGGATAAAACCTTCTGCTCATGGGAGTATAGGGCAAATGTGGACAAGGCAAAGATAAAGCATTGGTGTGTGTGTGTGTGTGTGTGTGTGTGTGTGTGTGTGTGTGTGTGTTGGGGGCACAAAATCACAAAGGGTAAAGTCCATGCCCTGGGCATACTTGCTTAGTACAGAAGACACACATAAATCAGTGATTATAAAGCAGTGTAACTGGGTCTATGAAAGGGCATATATTTAGACTTGACTTGAAGGACAGACCAGGCAAGTCTTCTGGAGGAGAAATAATCTGGGTAAGCTGGGTATTTAGCAAAAGAGAGAAAGGTGTTCCAGAAGAGATAGTACATGTAAAGTTATGGTGACATGATCAAGCATGGTGTGTTCAAGGAATTGGAAGTTCCTTCCAAATCAAAGAGCTATAATGAAGGAGAGAGAAATTTATTCCTGAAATTCTAAAATATTATACATTATGATGCCAATTTTCTACTTATCCTTGATTTACCAGATAGAAGTTTAAATTTTTCAGTATAAATGCATGGGCACCATAGCTAATCTGGATCACACCTCATCTAAGTTTCTACTAATGCAATTGGACTTAGCCTTGAATGGCAGGGGGAAAAAGTATTTTCAATTTCCCTGCAACCAGCATTCATGTTAGTTGATTCCATAAACCATACCCAAATTGGGAATCTTTAAATTGTCCAAAAATAACAAAATGCAAGAAAGCCCAAGTGTTGTCTGTAAGAATGACCTTGGCAGGGTCAAGCAAACAATAGCTGACATCACTTGGACCAAAAGAAAACTCAGAGGTAAGCAAGGTAAACAAGTACACAAAGGTCACATCCTCTCAGCATCCTTTGTACTGGGAAGCTTAAGTTTGGCCCAGCTGAGTGTACCACAAGCTGTTCTTGGAAAGGGGACACATCCCTTTTAACGGAATGAGATGAGAACAGTCTTGTATGCACGCTAAAAACATTCTGAATTTGGGTGCAAAACAGTCTGGGGGTGTTAGCTTCTAGCATCTGGCAATTTGTAAAAGTTAGATTTGGGTGCAGGCCCTCCTCTTGGAAGGGAGGGGGGCATTGGTTCCAGGTAGTTTGTTGCTAGGCAACCCAGGGAGTCTCCATGGTAATTTACTAGGCAATCTGGCTTGTCTCTACACCAAAAGAGTTATTTTGTATTTGTCAATTTAAAAAATAATAATAAAGTACCATAGGTATGCAGTACATTGCATACATTTTAAGGGTACAGTTTCATGTTTCTATATATGTTTACTCTGGGGCAACCACCCTACCAATCAAGAAGAAAGAGAAGGAGGGGCAATTAGGATCAGAGCAAGATGGAGGCAAACATGGTATGACTAGCTGATCAAATACTACCTGCACAGAGATAAACTGTATCATCTATAAACGATTATATCTTGTCCTGTCTTCTCTTCATTCTTTTCTTCAGCTGCTCAATTTGCCCCTATCTAGAAGGTGACCAGGCCACCAGACTGCAGTCACTATATATCACTACAAGGCATGGAAAGTCATGGAAAAGCAGATTTACACAGATGAGTTGTTTTTGATATGCAAAGTTGTAATGCCGGGAAATTTTCTAGCACAGTAGCAGCTTGGGCTGCTGTGGTAGTCATTTGTAACTTTATTCTGCCATGTACATTTCCACTTCTGAACTTGCCCCTACCCAACTGTCATGGCTAAACATCATGTAGCCCTGCTTCCTTTGCCTTCGGGGAAGTGCAGGACATAAGGTGGCTCGACCCGGACACAGAAATTGGTCAACTCAAGAAGAGCTCAGAGCATATTTTCAGGACTGATATGAATAAGACAGAAAGTATCTTCATCTGAGATCTCAAGCACTAGAATAGCAATTTTTTATAAAGCATATTTGCTTATTTTGAGAGAGAGAGAGAGAGAGAGAGAGAGAGAGAGAGAAAGCAGGGGAGGGGCAGAGAGAGAGGGGAAGAGTGAGAATCCCAAGCAGGCTCCACATTGTCAGTGAAGAGCTCAGTGCGAGGCTCAAACACATGAAACATGAGATCATGACCTGAGCTGAAACCAAGAGTCAGATCCTCAACAGATTGAACCACCCAGGGGCCCTTAGACTAGCAAATCTGAGAAGAGATTATATGCATGTATGCTAGAACCAAATTGGCTCATCACATCCAATTCTATTCTTTATGATTTTTGATTTTGGGCAAACGAGACAACTTCATAGAATGGTTGTAAGGATCAAAAGGTTGGACAAACCTCATAGAATGGTTGTAAGGATCAAATGATATAATGCTTATAAAATATGTAAAGAGAAAGCAAAGCATATAGGAAGCACTTATAGAATGGTAGCCATTACTGAGAGTATTTTAGGCTGGTTTGGAGGAGATGTCTCTGCTGCCAGGTGAGAAGCACTGGAGACAGTCTTCATGAAGGAGCACAATGTCAAGGGAAGGACAGAGAGAACTGGAAATCTGATGATATCAGTCAATGCCTGCATGCAGCCTTGCCTGAAGTCACAATCACGGCTAGGGTTATCAAGTTACCTAAGGGAGTACTTCACAAGCATGTGCTTCTTTTTTTTTTCCCTTGAGGGCAGAGGCTTTATTTTTATTTTTTTTTAATATGAAATTTCAAATTGGTTTCCACATAACACCCAGTGCTCATCCCAACAGGTGCCCTCTTCAGTGGAAGGCAGAGACTTTAATCTTACCTGACTATGTGATTCTTTTCAGCTTTTAACTCCATAAAACTATGAACTCTTTTTTTTTTTACCTTTTTACTACTACTACTTGACACATTAAAATATTAATTAGAATAACAATATCTGTTATTATGTACTGAACAACTACCTTGTACCAGATGTTTTAGCAATCTTATTTCAATATATTCTTTTTTTTACTTTATTATTATTCTTTTTTATTTAGCATGTCCTTTTTATGCTAGACGGAGTTACGTTCTGGCATTCTGACTACTGAGCCCACATAGGATTCCCACATCTCCAATGCAGAATGTAAAGTAAAGTTCCCTGCTCTCACTTGCATTTCACTGCAGGGAAAAACACATGCCTACCTTTCTCATTATACCAGGATATGATGGGCTGATAGGGTGGGCAAACTGTAGAAGGCCCAATTCTATCTTTAATTCCTATATTCTTAAACAACTGTCATGATTTTGATTTATCCCCATGATAGCTTTTACTTTCATTTTCTTTGTTAAAGTATCTGAATTGAAGAAGTAGGACCAAGCAAGAGGAGGAGGGGAGCAAAAATATTTGCTTGTGCGATTGGTTCTGTTCATTCTGTCTTTCTAGAACAAGAAAATAAGTTATGGAGGTGGATTTATTTATTTATTTACCAGCAAGTGTCACATTCATTAGTGAAACCCTCAACATAGAGTGAGGTAGATGACTGTGGAGACAGAAAAATTCAGAGTTCAGTTTCAAATTTCCTGTCAGGATACGATCTAACATAAATTTAGATTCGATGGGGATGAATGAGTCAAAGACGAGTTTTCGGCAGCAGCTCTGACATGCTTTACCACTGACTGGCAGATTTGTATTTTTCAGTTTGGAAAGTGAGGTTGCAGAGGTTTAAGACAAATGCATGCAGACTAACAATCTTTACCTTACCATCTTGTCTCCATCCCAAAAGGCAAAGGGAGTGAGTGGAAAGAAGTGTGCATAGACCAGTATAGATTCAACCTTCTGGAACAATCTGGTGCTCCCCCTCCCATTCAAATGATATAAAAAAAAATACCTATTATAAATTACTGTAATATATCTTTGCTTGAATTTTCATTCTTTTTGTTGTTGTTGTTGTTGTTGTTTCAGCCCCCAAATTGCAAGTTCACACTGATTTTAGGTTTAATCAGTTTTCTAGTCACTAAGTCTATATGGCTAAGTCTGCCTTTCAAAATTTAGCAATTAAACATTTTAAGTAGTATAATTATATAAGAAACTTGTACGGCAGAATGATTATCCATATGTCTTATATTCATTTTAAACATTTCCAATGAGTGTCTTTTATGTCCATATGTTTTATTTTTAAAAAATCTTCATTGAATTCTCATCTTAAAGTTCTTCTAAATTAGAAAGGCTACAAGTAATATTTTGTTACAAATGGAAGAAGCATAACAGATATGAAGGAAACATATATTCAAGGATTTTATATTGTTTAAAATGAGGCATTGCATTCAAGTGTAACAAAGATAAAAATTTTTCATTTTATATAATAATCTACATAGTTCAAAATTACACCATTTAAATGCAGAGTGAGAATTAGGAAAATTATTATTTAAAAGATTTGTGTATATATATATTTTTTGTTTTGACAATGAAGTCAGTTTTCAGTGATAAGTTATGTTCTATTCAGGATTAGACTTATAAAATAAGCATCTATTACTGATTAGAAGCTTAGAGAATACAGCTATTGCCATTTTTTAGTCAAGGGATGAAACATTTTATCCCAAACTTTATGCCTCAGGGAACATGTAGGTAAAAAAGATAAAGTCAATGACGCAATATTTCATTGAACATCATTAACCTATACCATGAGTTTATGAGGGGAAAAATAGAGTAATACTCAGATTATGTTAGGGCTCCTTATGAGTGTTTCAATTAAAAATATGCAACCGTGATATCATCAAGCTACAAATTGGTTCTGCATGACTGAAGCTGAGGCCGACTGCACTGGCTGTATTTATACCTAATTATCGATCTATGACCCTTGACTTCCTTTGGCCATCTGCCAAAAAGTTGAATTAAAAAACAGCTTGAATTTCAGCCAATTTTTAGAATTCTTTTTAATGGAATGGATTCTCTATGCTGCATGGGACAAGAGTAATGTGATAAAGTTCTTTGCACTGACATTCAGAGATCTAGGCCTCTTTTTCTACAATAAGACCTTTTCTGGAATTGCAAAAGTGGGTAAAGAAACTGTCCACTCCCAATGAGAAGCAGACCGAAGAAGAAGAAGAAGAAGAAGAAGAAGAAGAAGAAGAAGAAGAAGAAAAAGAAGAAGGAGATTCCTTTTGCTTTGATCTTACAGTGAACGTTCTGCATTGGCCTGAATGAATTGGCCATTTTGGACAGCTTCCCTTTAAGAATATATATTTGTTTATCAAACATATACAGGGCAAGTTCTCATGTCCTCATCTAAGGAAAAATCAAAAGAAATATTTTCAAGAAATCATAATCTAAACCTATAACAGAGTATTTGAAATAAATGCACAAAATGAATTATATGTGTGATAAAAATCAGGTTGTATGGTAATGGAGTCTAAAATTAACCTAATTTTCATCATTTATTATTTTTTAAAATTTGATAATTTTTAAAGTCTCTCAAAAAGTTAAATAAAAAAGATTCATATATATATATATATATATATAATTCATCAGTTTATATATGCATATATATTTTTAAATAATACTTCTTAAATTATTTAAGTAATCTCTATACCCAATGTGAGGCTCGAACTTAAGACCCCAAGATTAAGAGTTGAATGCTCTTCTGACTGAGCCAGCCAGGCAATCCTAAAATAAGATGTTTTAACGTTTCTCTTCATTTTGAATGCTTTTCATGTCACTGAAATATTAGAGCTAGCTTACTCATAATATGCATTAAATATTAAACATTTTCTTTAATGAATTAGTAACAATATTAGTAAATTGCTTTAAAACATATACACTGCAATGTCCCATAATTAATTATAATTTTCATTTTAGTAGTGACTGTATTGGCAGATTGCCAATAAATAATCTACACTTATAATCTGCACTTAAGTAGTCAATGTTCACATTGTTTTCAAGAGAAACACTATGTCAAAATTTACCATTTGTAAAGGTGAGTTGAATCTCTCTCATTTTTAAATCTCAGTTTTCCTTCCTCAATTTGCGTCGCCCTATTTCCAGACTTCTGACCTTCTTTAACTGACTCATACCATTCTTTTCCACTGCAGTCCTTGAATGAGGCTACAGGATTTGTAGGTTTTTGTTGTTCTGCCTGTGCCTCTACTGTTGTCCTCATTTTGGGATCCCTGATAACTATAAAAGTATCTGTCCCATAGAAGCTTTGTACTATCTTATGATTGCTTCCCTGTCTCCTACAATTGATTTCAAAAATCAAAAGGGGATATCATATTCAACTTACATATTTTAGGAAACACATTAAGTATTATTTAAGATTTCCTTTCTGGAAACTTTAAAATCTGACTATATTCTTTCATTTATTTCTTATGAAGTTAATTTATTCAAGAAACATCTAGTAAGTACCTTTTATATGTCAGGCACCGAGCAAGCTACTGGGTACAAATGGATGAATAAAGGGATGTGGCCCAGTCCTCAGGGAGCTTACAGTTCAATGTGTGAGATAAACAGGTCGCAAAATATAAATATATAATGTTAAATTGTCATAGTGCCATGAAGAACATAAAAAATGTAGTAATAGAGAATTATGGGATAAAAGGAGGTACATATTTCACCCTGCATATTTAATGAGAAATATGTACCTCCTTTCAGAGACGGTCTAGAGAAGTGACTTTTAGCTGAGATACCTGATGTAGGAGGAGTTAGTCTTGAGTGAGAGAGATACAGAGTGACAGAGACAGGGACAGAAACTGAGCAGGAGGTGGGAGTTGAAGAAAGTAGGAGGTGAGATTTTTTTAAGGATAAGAAGCAACTTGTCAAGATCCTTATGCTACAAAGAAGTTATTGAATCTTGGTGGGTTGGGATAATTAAAGGGTGTGATGGAAGAATGGTAGGAGAGAGATCCTCCTCCACCAAGTCCCAAGGGACTTTTCTCAGCTCTCCTCCTTTCCCTGGCTCCCATCTCAGGGCCCTGCTTTGCCTTCACCTTAGATTCTCTGGCATCTCCCCTGGTCTTCGGGGAGACAACTAGAGCTCTGCCCTGATGAGCAAACATTCCACCCAGGCTGACTGCCGGTGTCTAACCAAGTCTCACTGCTCTATCACTAAGCTGGGGCAGCCAAGAGCTGGTTAGGCAGGAAGGTATTCAGCTGGTGTTACTTAGTGTTTGATTAACTCTGCATCACCTTTTCCCAGAGTATGCTAAAATGACTTTGCTAACTTCAAAAAATATTGCTTTGTGAGAACTAAAAAAATTTTTCTTTGTATCGACAGGGCTAAGCTGGAATTGTGTTTCCTGAATCCCCTTCCCCACATGGTTCTAATCCAACTTGGCCAGAAGAGAAATCTGTGGGTGCTTTAAAGGTGAACTGATGCAATGGCCATTGCTTCCTTTGGGTTTTCATGTCATGGCTAGAGGCAGAGAGAATTCAGCATGTTCTCACTCTCATTTCTCCATGGCCAGCTCTTCTTCAAAATGGCTAGCTCTACTGACCAATGGGTCCATCAGGCCAGGCCACCATCAGGCAGGGATGCATCAGTTCTTCTCTGCAGTTTCCTTCCAGAAACTGGTCCTACCTAACTTCCCACATGTCCTTATAGACTCCAATCTGTCCACTAGTTCCAGAGCTTTGGAGGCTGGGTAGTGACTTCTCTGATCTTCCTACTCTACTGTTTGATCTCTATTTTTCCAGCTTCTCCAAATATTGCATAACTTCTTGGGCCTATAAGAAATCCCTTATTCCCTAACACTCATGAAGTTTTGCTTCCATAGTTTGATCCTGAGTAATACATAGAGTATTATCCCAAAGAAAGGAAATTCCACTTTATCTTCAGTTTAAGAATTTATGTATACACAAAATGTATATGACTAGGTTACATATATGACTAGGTTACAATTTAGTAAGCTAATTTAGAGGATAGATTAAATTTTAGCAAAGTTATAAAAATAAATCTTAACTGTAATTCTGTTAATACCAACTGCTTTTAACTATCATCTGATTTGGCTGCATTCTGCATGTTGCTTTTGTTGGGCAGGAAAAGCATAAAATTAAGAGATGGGTATTTTGATCTTAACCTCATTATTTCAGCAAAGATTATGATGATGGTTCTAAGTAACCTAACTAAATTATAGTGGTAGCAAAGCCAACAGAGAAAAATAAGAAAGCCACCAATAAATAAAGTTCATTGACACACCCATGTTCTCGGCTAAGGGGCCAGAATTTTCTCTAAGGGAAGTGCTCACATCTGATTAAAAAAAAAAAAAAAGCTTTCAGGTATTTTGTGTCTATTATCAATAATGCATCTTGTAATTTTGTTCACAGTACATGGGAGTAAGAGGACAGATTTGCTTTAACCTGACATACAACTAAATCTAGACAAGCCGTCATTGTATAAAAACATATAAATTTTTTTTTCCCCTTAGACAAAACAAGACCATTTTCTTGCTTAAATGCCTCTGGAGTAGGTGGGCCATTGCAGAAGTATGTTAATACCTTCAATTCTCTGCAATGTTAGTGTCTTATACCCTCATAGTGGTTGGTATTTCTTTTTAGAAAAAATGTTGACCTCTTAATAAAGAACATGGATGTGTCAATGAATGCTAACACCCCAGGGGCTAGTAACAAACAAACAAACAAACAAACCCTAACAGAAAAAAATCTAAAATAGCCAGCTTACTTTAAGTATACCAAGAAGTTCCCTATTTACTTTCAGTTGAGTAAATTAATAAATGGTCCCCCATATATTTCCCTTTCCCTCCATGTGATGTTACACCAAGGAGTTTTTATTCTTTTTTTTTCCTCTTCTTCCAAGATTTTATTTAAATTCAAGTTAATTACCATATAGTGTAGGATTGGTTTCAGGAGTAGAATTTAGTGATTCATCACTTACATACAACACCCAGTGCTCATCACAAGTGCCCTCCTTAATACTTATCATCCATTTAGCCCATCCCTCCCCCACATCTGCCCTCCAGAAATCCTCAGTTTGTTCTCTATAGTTAAAGAGTCTCTTATGGTTTGTCTCCTTCTCTGTTTTTATCTTATTTTATTTTTTCCTTCTCTTCCCGTATGTTCACCTGTTTTGTTTCTTAAATTCCACATATGAGTGAAATCATATGATATTTGTCTTTCTCTGAGTGACTTATTTCAGTCAGAATAATACAAGGAGTTTTTACTCTTGAAGAAGTTGGGGAAACAGAAATATAATGCATTCTTAGTATGAAACGAGACACTTTTGTTTTATCTTCCTGAGATTATTTTTTTAATTATGACAAAATATCCATAAAATTTACCATTTTGACCATTTTTAAGTGTGCACATTAGTGGCATGAATACATATTCACGTTGTTGTAGAATGATCATCACTATCTATCTCTAGCCTTTCCATCTCATCAAACTGAAAATCCACACCCATAAATAACAATTCCCTGTTATCTTCTCCCCCCAACCCCTGGTAACCACTATTCTACCTTCTGTCTCTATGATTTTGAAATCTAGGCACCTCATATAAGTGGAATAATAAAGTATCTGTCCTTCTGTTTGGCTCAATTCACCAAGTATGTTTTCAAGGATTATCCATGTTGTGGAATGTGTCAAAACTATTCTTTTTTATGGCTGAATGATACTCCATTGTGTGTGTGTGTGTGTGTGTGTGTGTGTGTGTGTGTGTGTGTACCACATGTTATCCATTCATCTGTTAAGGGATATTTCTGTTATTCCCACCTTTTCACTATTGTAAATAATGCTGCTGTGACAGTATGCACAAAATGTGCTCGAGTCTCTGCTTTCAATTCTATCATCCTGAGTTTTTAAATCATGGAAATAATAAGTCATAACACATGAGCATGTGCATACACATATATGCACAAGTAGAGACAGAAAGAGGCCGTTAGCTGATGTGTTCGCCAACTTTTGGCAGCAACGGAAGTGTGTTCTTCCTAAGTAGGATCATAGGACCATAGAATGCCCTCAGTTTATACCTATTGAAACCAGGAGGCCCAGAGAAGGGAAGTTATTTGCCCAAGGTCACACCTACTCAGTGCCAGTTCCAGGACTGGGACCATCCAGAGCCTCTTCATGTTTACCTCTGTGACCATTCCACCAAATGTTGCCAATTTAGAATGTGGTTGCCGAGTCCCTGCAGACCTCTGGCAAGGCACTTTGTTACCAGCATAATTACCACTCCTATACATGCTCCTGTTGGCTTCTGTAAGAATTATGGACTTTTAATACTGTGTTACCTAGTCATAATATTTATTATTTACTTAGTGAAACACAGTTTTTGTTTGTCTTATGGTTGGGAGATGTTTGAGCTTAAGGGAAAACTTTTCATTTTACCCCTAATTCTACACATTTAACATACATTTTGCCAGCATATGCTTTCCAAATTTCATATGCTCTATGATAAAGATAAAGATAAAGATGACCCTGTTCTCAACAAGATTACAATCCAGTATTTGTGATGTAAACTTCCTTTCCCGTTATATTCCTCTTACTTCAACACCTCTGCTAATAGTTTAAAGAACACCAGGTTCTTGGGGGGTGCCAAGTAGCTCAGTCAGTTAACCTTCCTACTCTTGATTTTGGCTCAGGTCATGATCACACGGTTTGTGGAACTGAGACCCACACTGGGCTCTACTCTAACGCATAGAACCTGCTTGCGATTCTCTCCCCTTCTCACTCTCTGCCCCTCCCCTGCTCATGACCTCTCTCTCAATATCTCTCTCTCTCTCTCTCTCTCTCTCTCTCTCTCTAAGATAAATAAATAAAATAAAAAAAATGTTAAGGAACACCAGGTTCTTGGGACCAGTGTTTCTGTATAGAAGGAATGGATTGGATGGAGTCATGAGGATAAATTTAATGCATCCTGTTTTTCTCACTTTGAACTTTTATTCTACACAGAATTGGGAATCACTTCATGCCTAAATGGTATATTCTGAACTTTGATACAGAATTTAATAAAATATAATACAATTATTATCAGATATGGAGGCAAAAAGACCTCTGAAGAAAAATTTAAAAAAGTGTATTTTTTTCTGGTAGGTTTTTAAAGATATATGTAAAACTCTAACTCCTTGATTACCTCCAGATCTCTTCTGGGATGTATAACTGAAGAGAGTGAGGAGGAGGAAGAACACAATATTCTCTGGAACCAGACCACTCCATTCAACATTGTTTTGCAGAACACAAGGTTATCTTAAATTCCAACATTTTCCAGAAAGGACTAAATAAGGATTATGACTTTTACAAATGCAGATATAGCTATCGTGGTTAAAAAGGACACTGTTAAGAGAAATAGTGGCCTGACAGCATACAGTACTTTGGTGATTTTCAGGAGTGATTCAATTTACTTAATACAGCTTTTATACACATCTTGTATTTTTATTTTATTTCTATTTTTATTTTGTTTGATGTTTACTTATTGATTTTGAGGCAGAGAGAGAGTGGAGGAGGAGGGGCATAGAGAGAGGGGTATGGGGAGAGAGAGAATTCCAAGCAGGCTCCACACTATCAGTGCAGAGCTCAACGTGGGGCTTGAACTCACAAACCGGGAGACCTTACCTGAAATCAAGAGTCAGACGCTTAACTGACTGAGGCACTCAGGTGCTCCCACATTTTATATTTTTAAAAGTCAATCTATACCGTTCTTTTGGTAGTGTATAGTAATTCAATACATTTTTTTATGTTTTAACCCAGAAACTTTGTTGAACTTTCTTAATAATTTCACTAATTTTTCTGAAAATTCCTTATTTAATATACAGACAATAATTTCATCAGAAGATAAAGTTTCCGCATCCCCTTTCTAATACCTAAAACTTTCATTTCTGGTTGTTGCAATTCTGTGCCTGCTAGGACCCACAGTACAACTTAAAAAGATGGCTTCTACTCTTTTAATATTAAGGATAATTAAAAGGTGAATAAACAACTTCAATCAAGTCAAAGAAATTCTCTTTACTCTCTAATATTCTTGAAATTAAAAAAACCTCAAAGATAGGCTATTGTATTTGGTACAGTTTTTCCTGTCTATGCTAGGATAATCACATGGGTTTTCTCCTTTAAATTAAGCATACAGTTCAGTGCTTTTAAAATTTTTTTTTTCAACGTTTATTTATTTTTGGGACAGAGAGAGACAGAGCATGAACGGGGGAGGGGCAGAGAGAGAGGGAGACACAGAATCGGAAACAGGCTCCAGGCTCCGAGCCATCAGCCCAGAGCCCGACGCGGGGCTCGAACTCACGGACCGCGAGATCGTGACCTGGCTGAAGTCGGACGCTTAACCGACTGCGCCACCCAGGCGCCCCAGTTCAGTGCTTTTTAGTTAATTTACGAAGTTGTGCAACAAATATTGTTTTAGAATATTTCTGTCACCCCAGAAAGATCCTTTGTGTTCTTTGGCAGTCAGTCCCTATTCCCACCCTTAGCCACATTTAAGCATCCACTGTGCTGCTTTGGATTTGCCCTATGGACACTTTACATAAATGGAATCATGCAATATGTAGCCTTTTTCATTTAGCTTTTTCTCATTTAGTGTGATATTCTTGAGGTTCATCCATGCGGTAGCATGTTTCCATAGTTTATTCCTTGCACTGCATTTACCAGTTGATAGACATTTGGATTGCTTCCAGTTTGGGCCTATTACTTTAATTCTTGAACGTGTACTTTTCATTTCTTGCACTGTCTTTTCTGTGTTTGGGCATGAAGATTACATTAGCCTCCCTAAGTTGTTAAATGTGTTTTTTAATATTTTGAAAAGGTTTTATAAAATTAAATGTAGCAATCCTTGAAAGTTTGGTAGGTATTACCTACAAATCTATTGTAGTCTGGTTTTTTTGCTTAGGAAAAGTTTTATTAGTAATAAATTTACTTATTTTATGGTTATAAGACTATTCAGATACAATATTGAGTCCCAATTGATGTTATATTTTTCTAGAGGTTTGTTCATTGTATCTAAGTTTTCAAATTCTTTGCACAAAGTTGTTTTATCTTTATATGTGAAATGCTTTTGTGTCTCTTTTTTATTTAGAGTATTTTAATTTTTATTACTAATAGATTATTTCTTGATTACTCTCAACAAATACTTATTTCATTAATATTTCTAAATAAATACCTTTTCTTAGGTGTCTAAAATTTTCTGTATAGATTATTTTCTATAATGTCATTAATTCTATTTCGTATTTCTCCTTCCTTCTAGTAAATTTGTGTTTATATTAATGCCATTTTTACAACTTCTTTTTTTAAGTTTATTTATTTATTTTTGAGAGAGAAAGAGAGCGTGCATGTGCATGAGCACGGGAGAGGCAGAGAGAAAATCCCAAACAGAGATTCTCTCCATACCATTAGTGTGGAGCCTGATGTGCGGCTTGAACTCACAAGTGGGGAGATCATGACCTGACCCAAAATCAAGTGTCAGATGCTTAACCAAGTGAGCCACCCAGGAACCCCTATTTTTTCATCTTCTTAAGTTATTTTTATAGCTTATTTATGTTCAATCTTTATTTTTTCTAATACAAAATGTAAAACTTAACATTTCCCCCTAAATGGACCTCAAAGATTTCAAAGTTTACTAATTTACTAATTTTATTTTAATTCTCTAGTAACTATTAATCCTCAAAATGTCCTCAAGTCATCCTGGGCCTCAGTTCTTACTTACCACTCCTTTTTCTAATCCTAGTTCTTTTTGTTGTTGTTGTTGGTGGTGGTGGTGGTGGTGGTGGTGGTGTTTGTTGGTGTTTGTGTTGGTGTTGGTTTTGGGGTGTGTGTGTGTGTGTGTGTGTGTGTGTGTGTGTGTTTTAACTTTGGGGATCTCCTTTACTTTCTATCAACCTCAGCAATTCATTTAAAAGTCTGTTGTTACCCAGCATCTAGGACTTTTTACAACATCCAGTCTCTTATGCTATTAACAATAATATGTATTTTACCTGCTTTTATTCAGTCCTGTTATTGATATCACCTATATCAATAGATTGATTTTCAGCTTTTGAATATCTTTAAAAAATGCATTTGTCTCAACCCATGTTCATTATTCAATTCCAACCTGTAGTGAGAGAGAAATTTAATAAAAGGCTTTTATTTAATTTTGACTTTGATTTTTCTGAATGTTGAAAGATTAATTCTATGCTCTGTTGGAACACTGATGAGGAAACTCTTTATGTCAGCATCTAAGTAGAAATTAAGTGGAGCCGACAGGTTCCAGAGACAAGCATTCTAAACTGGATTTTTAAAAGAAAACAATGGATTTTCTTCTTACCGAATATATTCTTTTCTACTGGGAGAATAAAATGTAAATTAGTGAGATAGTGCTGCTGTACCAACTTCCAGATGGTGGTTTTAAAATAAAATAGTAATTTACTGGACTCTTTTCTCTTCTATGCCAAGCCATATGCTTATTTCAGCTTCTTTTTATGTTTACTAATAGCCCATTTAGAAGAGGAAATATGCCCAGAATCTTCTGAGATTATTCGGGTCTAAGTTTTGAGGGTATACATGAAGATACTGTCTTTTAACCTTAGTACTGTTGTTTAATAAAACTTAACTTGGGTCTAGTTGATGCCATTGACCAAAGGCTATTAATTATATTTTTATGGACCACATATTGTGTGCCATCCACTGTGCTAATCATTTCTAGGTAGACTTAATTTACTCTTCAGTACAACCCAATGAGGATGCATCTTTAGGTCCATGTTACATATATAGAAACAAATTCACAGAGGTGAACCAGCATGTCCAGGTCATAAGGCAAAGAGGTGGAACAACCAAGACCTGAAGAAGAGTGGTCTAATCAAAACTTCTGCTCTCTGCACTTTATTGCAATTTCTTCAATTACATGCCAGCGTGTATGTATGTCTGTGCATGTGAGTACAGTCCTTTAAGTAGATCGCTCTCTAATCAACACACACATATGTTGACTTCCTACAAAATTTATATCGTTTTGGTAACAAAAGCAGTCAAAATATTTTTAAAAGATAGATTTGAGGTACATGGGATATCACAAGTCAAATTAAACACAGATAATTCAATAAATTTTTCCAGAATTGTTGCAGATCAGAAAATAAGTAAAAATTTATTCCGCAAAATATGGACCCAATTTCAAATAAATATAGAAAAATCCTATCAGAGTAATAAAATGAGTTTAATAAGTGGTTCTATCAATCCTTTCTCTTTAACTAGACAAAGAGCATGTCAGAAAGGGCTGGGGGAATGTGACCATGTCTATTTTTCCCTGTCTATGCTGGCCAAAAAGTAGGAACTCATTAATTTTTTGAGTAAATAAATGATTTATAGGCTTGGCATTCAATGAAGTCCTATAGAACAATAGTCCAAATAACGGACATAACTAGTCTTTCTTTTAAAGTGTTTATTTCTCTATTAGACTCTCTAAATCAGTCAAACTTGGAAACTTGCCCAATCCTCCAAGAGTTGTTTTAAGATGTTCTCAGTGAACTTTTTAGTCTTAAATTGCCTTTTCCAGATGATTTTGTCAGATGCTCCACTGTCTTCTGATGATCTACCCAGGAAGGCTTCAGGCCTAGAGGGATTGAGGAACATGCTAGCTAGAACTCCTTTCATGAATATGAAACTAAAGGCTACAAATCTGAACATCCGATGCACTTGGACTTATAAAACTCCTAAAATTTTCATGTTTTATTCTAAAAAACCAAAACAAACCAAAATAAACAAGCAAAACTTTTATCATCCTACCATGATTAAAATTTAGGAAGAAAAGTAATAAACAATCTATTCCATAACATCCTTTTTGGGATCACCATTAAAGGACCCTTCCTTTCAGGACATCCCCATCTGGGAGGTATGAAAAGATAATTCCTCAATAGTTACTTGTAGCAGTAGGTAAGCAGGATATTTAACATTGCTTTCAGAAAGCTGAGTCAGGTAGCATTGTGAGAATCCCATCCCAAACAACCGCCCAAGTATATGGCTAATTTGAGTACCATAATCATTCAAAGTTAAAAGCTTCTTGGCTCATTTCTATATCCCTTCCTTGGACCCTGAGGACAACAACAGGAGTCATTTCTTCAGGTAGTGGGATGTAGGGAGTGCTTGAAGGACATAAAAAGAACAGCTGAGGCCATGAAGAGATGGCCACTAAGTTTGTAGAATCCTCCCAATAAACACTGAGTCTAATCATAGTAGCCTCAATTGGGGATGGATAACTCCCACGAATTTCATTGGTAATCCTTCAAAAAAACCAATCTCCTGACGTAACTTGATAAGCTGAAAACTATATAATTAATTATATGCAGCACTGATTTCCATTACTAATTAAGTATATCCCACAAGCATGACATCTGACTGGGATTAACCACTTCCATCAGAAACAGTGGGCAGGGCAGGTGGAAGACCTTTTTGAGCCAGCAAATTATGTGTGCTAAATAAGTAGAAGGGAAAAAAAAAAAAAAAGACATTCAGCTGGGCCACATAAGCCAACAAGTAGACTTGTTGGATTTCTCAACTAAATATATCTCTTTTCACGGTTAGGACTCTAGAATTTCTATAATAGTGTCAGAAGAGATAACTACTAGGCTTGTTTTGAAGTTTAATTTGCATAAAAATTGCATGGCTTAATTTAGATTGTGTTTATTTGGGGTGAGTGGAAAAGGGGTGATAGAAATATTGAACTAGTGTGGGACTGTGCTCTCATTTGTCACAATTACTATCTCAAGACCTTTTTTATTTGAAATAAAAAAAAAAACCTTTAAATGGCCCATAGTAATAGAAACTGAACTAATTGCAAATGTCCAAGACGAATGTATTTTTGATCCTGAGTGAAGAAAATTAAATGTCAATTAAAGGCTCTAGTGAGTAATGATATATACGCCTATAGATATCTGCATATGTTTAAGTGTGTTTATTATATCAAAGTATCATTTTTCCTTCCTCTAAAACACAAATATGAAAATCTGCAGCTGATACAATAACTCTTAGAATAGACCCTTACACTGAACTTGGCTGACAAGATGCTGTTGGATAGCGTCCAACCAAACTTATTTCCAATCTTGTCTCACATTGCTTTTACTCCCTGCGTACTCATGGCCTTCTTTCCATTCTTTGGATGAATTCCTCTAGTGCCCTTGATGCTCCGGGTATCTGGAATTACCATCTTATCCCACTCTTTGCCTAATTTCTACTCACACCCTTGACTCAAGTCAAACATCATTTCCAAAGAAAAGATTTCTCTGATTGCCAACACTCAACTCCACCCAGCCTCTCTAAGTAGCACCTCCTTGATATTCTCTCATAGATTACTCTTAATTGCCTTACTTCCTAAAATAGAGAATAACTATATATTTGTTGTATATTTATTATTTGTGTTTATCTATTTAACATGTCTTCTATTCCTTATTCTTATCCACCCCAGATCAAAACACCCAAGTGAACAGTATTCATGTCCTGTTTTGTTCTCCACCATAGAGTCAGTGTTTATCATATAGTAGCTATTCATTACTTATTTGTTGAATAAATTAGGTTAAACAATAATAACAAAAAAATTAGAGATTATCTAATACAAACTCAGTTTATCCATTAGTAAATTGATGCCCAAAGAAGTTAAATAATATTGTGGTTCAAGTTCATATAGCTTGTTAAAGGCAGATATAGATTTATAGACAGGTAACAGCTAACATTTCTACAGTACTCAAGAGATAGCAAGGTTCTATTTATACTATTTATTTATTTAAATAACTTTCAAAATATTTCCATGAGCTAGCTATTGTAACTTCTCCATTTAACATATGAAGAAACTGAAGCAAAGGAAGTTAAAGTGATTAGTTATTCTTGGAACTCAAATCCAACACTTATGATTAGGTGTTACCACCATGACCTAAATGATAAATAAATACAAATCAAATCTCATACAGGGAAATACAAATCCAAATATCTTTGTGCCTATATTTATATGGAAACAGAGATATAGATATATTTATAGATAGATATTTCATTAGTCTCCCATCCCAAACTGCCTTACCTTTCTCTGTATCCATTATGTCAATGTATTCACTGACAAATGAAAACCTTGGGATTGTTGTCTATAGTTTCTCAAATCACTAAGATACTTTTCTCTCACATTTGTCCTCTTTCTACCATGCCACTTTCAGTGCCCAAGATTGGGGTTACTCTTCTTACTGTTGCCCTGGATAATTGCAAGAGCTTCAATATTATCTCCTTCTTCCCATCTTTTTTTCAGCCACCACAGTTTACACACTATGCCAAAACATTAAGGGCTTCCACTTGCCTCTAAAATGCAATTCAAACTTCACTAGGGTATCCAGTGACTCTCTGTTCCTTGGTCTCTGCTTACCTTTCTAATTTACCTTTTATCTGTTCCTCTCATACAACCTTTGTTTTTATTAAGCCATCAGGATTCTTAGTCTCTGAAGACACCATAAGCAATTCTACCTACACTCCTTTGCAATTTTGTTTAATCTTCTTGAAAAACCTCTCCTCTCCCATTTTTTTCCTGTATAGAAAGGCAATTCAAATGCCACAATAATCCAACTTTTCCCAGTGCTCTCAGCCATAATTAGCATGTTCCTCTTCTGATCTCTAACAGTACATTGCTTGTACTTTATTAGACTAATATTGCATATTGTATTTTGGGGTGTGTTTGTGTATGCACAAGCACCAGTGGGTGTATGTGTGAGGGAGGGAGGAAGAGAGGGAGGAAGACAGAGAGACAGACAGACAGAGAGAGAGAGAACTCCTCTACTAGATTATAAACTCCTGTAGGACAGGGGGACTGGACCACCCAATCACTCACACGATAGAAATACCTTTCATTCTTCAATGCCAGTCAATACATCAACCTGCTTATATAACTGGACTTTGTGGAAGAAATGATCGCCTACTTCCATAAGAATAAAGCAAATCATATTTTTCTTCTTACCTCCCACAAAAAAGTGGATTATAAAATAATCCTTACTTTATCCTCTGTCAAAAAGTATATTTCAATCACTGTACTTCTAAATTTTTTAAAATCTTTATTTGTTTTTGAGAGAGAGAATGTGAGCAAGGGAGGAGCAGAGAGAGAGGGAGACACAGAATCCGAAGCAGTCTCCAGGCCCTGAGCTGTCAGCACAGAGCCTGACATGGGGTGAGATCATGACCTGAGCTGAAGTTGGATGCTCAACCAACTGAGCCACCCAGGCACCCCACAATCACTGTACTTCTATACCAAACCCAAGATATATATCCTAAAGAGTCTTCTTGATTGAACTCACACTTCAATAAAATTTCCAGAGTAATAAGTTTGACAAAACTATGGCACACAGAGAAATTTTTAAAAAGCCAAAAAATGAACCAAAATCTGGGCAAAAGGGAAGAGAAGATTTTACCAAAAGTCATATTTTCATCATATCATAGAAGATACACTCTTCCCCAAGGCTTTATCCTTTTTGTTTTATAAAAAAAATAAGGGAGAAAAAAGGCAATAGATATTCTAGACATGATTCTTATTATTAATTGTTTAATAGGGTTTCAAACATAAATTATATCTTCATATTACAGCTTGGATATTGTACTTATCTTTACATACATACATTAAAAAGGGAAAGCAAAGCTCCTTTTTAACTTCATGGGTAAAAAACAAAAATATGTTGCAGACAGTGGCCTATGCATTTTAGGGAGAAAAATACATTAGATTATAAAGAAAGAGAGATAAAAGGGGGAAAAAAAGAACTATGCTCAACATCTTCAGATTTCCTGCTGATAAATGTGAATTCAATATACAGCTTGTCATCCTATAAGTGAGAAGTCCGAGCTCTTGAATCACTTTATATTCCATTAGTGTCTATTTTGCAGGATACTCAACAAGTTAATGATCTTATCGTAGAATTTCAGAAATTATAGATTCACAGGTAAACACAGAAACCAGCAGTTGTCCTTTTAAAAATGACTAATATATCAGGAACTAAGCACAAGATTTCCATTTGCATTGCAAAGAGATGACCAAGAACCAAGGACGTTTATTAAAATGAACTTAACACACATGTAAATTGAAGGGAGTATTACTGACCTCCTAATGTTTCTATTTTAACATTTTTTTTTCCCTGCTCAGGTAGAATTGAAGAATTTGAAATTGAAAAGAATTGAAATACTTTTTTGAATCTCTCCTGCTTTTCATTACATTTTTAGGTGCATGGGAAGGACAGTCTCTGTGAAACTCCATTTTCTAATCTGTGAACTGAGTGGAGAAAAGAGTATTACATGAGGCGTCTGTTGGGGTAAACTACGAAACACATGCAAAAACATGTGCCAAACAATATAAATGCTGGTTACTATTATTATTACTAGAAAGTAGTACTGGTGTTTTTATGAACATAATTATTGTCTCAAATTTAAATTACTTTTAACAGCGAAGAAGAGGTGTCTGTTTGGAAAGTTCTGGAAAGGAAACATGCTAGTTAATAAGCATACATTTCAAAATCAATTTGAAGCCATTTCCACAAAAGTGAACAATATCCTCTATTCTGCCCCAACAAGCATGGTGTGATTCATTATAAAGTGATGATACATCTTGCATTCATGTCTTAATTGGGATTGCATATTATGTGTTCCTAATGGGAGGTAGAGTTGGGGGTGGGGAGAAAGAGTTGCCACACTCCAAGTGGTAATTGGAGAAAGTCTATTGAAGCGGCTATTTTCAAGGGTGGGATGATAAAGTGCCCTGAGGCTTGTACCAATGGGAAGACTTTACCACCCCAGCCTGAAAGGTCAAGGGGAGAAAGCAGTTACTGAAAGCCAATGAAAACTATAGGTGTGGGAGAGGGCTGCTTCTATACAATAATATAGCCACTTCTAATCTGCGTCTGCAATAATAGATACCTTAACCTCTTTCTTGTCCTGTGCTTAGATCTCCTGATGGTGCCCACCATTGGCTGAGGTACCCTGTGTAATGCAATCCCTAAAGTGTGCTCTCCTGGTGCACAAAGCAGGGTGCAAAAGGGTGAAGAGTGGATTAAGGAACAAGTGGAAGATATCCAGGATTCTACCCTGTATGTTACTATTCAACACTGGCTATTGAACTTCTCATTAGGATTACCAACAAGGAACAAATAACCAAAACACACAGTCACAGAACTAAAGAACCATTCAATGCTAACAACATACACATGACAGGTTCACAATGATGTTTTAAAATATTTATTAAATATTGATGAAACATAAATAGTGGAGTAGAAGTTGAAACATGTGTAACTAGGTTAGTTCTGTAATTACCTAAGACTCACAACAAAATAAAGTTATTCTGACACAGATTTAATGATAGCTGCTTTTGTCATTTTACTCTTTAGATTTAATTTTGCCAGGGGCCAGAGAGAAATATAGAGCAAAAGACAGTTGTGCAAATACTCCTGTTGAGGCAAATCTAGGTTTACCCAAGTCTTCTAAGGGGAAGGCAAGAGAAAGGAGAAGTAGCTGAGCAGGAAGCTGCTCATTTTCCTCTGAACACCCTTGCTCTTGCCTTCTCTCGCCCCATGCATACTTCATTCCACCTCCTGGAAAAGGAAGGAAGCTGAGATGAATCCTGCAAGGCCAGAGTGGTTATTCCAGGAACTCTTTTCGTTGGGCGTAGGGGAAAGAATCTGTAGGAAGAGCTGCTTGGGTAATTGTCCTGAAAGTGCAAAACACTATAGATTATATCATAATGTCTTAAACTGGGATTATACTGGGGGGGGTGCATGATATAAATTATGAGTTAATGGTTGATGAGCCAAGGAAAACAGATCTTCCCTAAAGAGAAAACTGAAAGGGGATAAAGCTACCACTTGTGTCACTAAACTGACCAGTAATAATTTGACATTGAAGCTTTTCTCTATGTCATTGATGACCCTAATCAAAGTAAAATAGAAAACTGAGTGATGAGCTGGTGGAATTAGTCTGATAGCCAGCCTCAGAAATAAAGGACAAGATATTGTTACTATGTGAAGCAATCCCTGACCCAGCATTTCTGTTGCACAGCTCTTCATATTCCTTCCATCACCTTCTTAGACACATCTCAAAGTGAAGGTAACAAATAAGGAAATTTCAAGGAATAAGGGATTTTCAAGGGAGGCAAAGATTACAGCTGGGGCTCTATTTCACCTGTGTGAGTACAATGAAAGTTTTTCTAAGCAGCAGATGCTACCTACATGTCACCATTTGGGATAAGGAAATTCATTATTCAAAACTCATAGGCCAGGATGTCTTACTCAGAGTTGACTAGCATTGCTGGTAACTCACAAAAGCAAAACAGAAGCCATTAGGTAGTTTTTTTAAGACTATGTTTTGGAGTAGTGTAAGGTTCACAGCAAATTTAAGAGGAAGGTATAGAGGTTTCTCATGTACCTCTTATCCCTACACATGCATAGCCTCCTCCATTACCAAAACTCCCGATTAGAGTGGTACAGCAGTACTCCCTTAGCCATGTATACATTTTATAGATTTGTAGTGGATACCTGAAACCATGGGTAGTACTGAATCATATACATATATATATCTATATATATAGATATATACACACTATGTTTTGCCCTATATCATGTATATGATAAAGTTTAATTTATAAATTAGGCACAGTAAGAGATTAACAATAATAACAAACAGCACAACTATAACAACATACTGTAATGTAAGTTACATAAATGTGGTCTCTCTCTCAAAATATCTTATTACACTGTACTCACCCTTCTTCTTGGAATGATAACATTAGTCGTTGGCAATTCCGTGATAAAGCCACTGCCAGTGCCTCTCCTAGTCATGACTCTAAGTGAAGGTGAGGAATGAAGGCACTGAGCTGCAGGGAAACTCAGTCCAATATTGTAGGAGGGGCTTTTTGCTTTTCCTCATGTTCTAAGGACATTTACTTTGGGCTGGAGAAATGCTACTGGTAGAAAGTTCCGAACTCAGCAGGGGAAAATAAAGCTCCTCATGCCTTCATGGCCAGGTGTAAAAGTAATGACAAAAAGAAAAGCAAATTACTTGGAGTGAAGTAAGGGATATTCAATTGAGTCTCAGTGAAGATGAAGACCTAAGGCTAAAATGGCTTGGAAAAATGTATCCTCAGAGAGTTCCATTAGGACTCTGATAATCCATATGGCTCACAGTAAAAGTAAATCCTTTAACTTTATGTGCATTTACAGAAAGTACACACAAATATACTCTTGTAACCAGCACCCAAGGCAAGAAACAGGAAATGACCAGTGTTCCAGAAGGCCTCCTATAACACTTTAATCCTGACTTCTGACCACATACATTAACTTTACTTGTTTGAAAGTTTCACATAATTGGACTCATTCAGGGTGTACTTCTTGATGCGTAACTTTGCTTAACCAGCATTATGTTTGTGGTCCATATTGTTGTGTGTCATTATTCTCATTGTTGTACAGTGTTTCTTTGTGAGTTCATATCTCAAGTTATTAATCCAGGCAGTTATAATTTTCATAGGAATAGCCATAGTGTGGACCCACTTATCACTCACATAGAAGTAATAATTTGGTTTATACAACCAATAAATATGGGTTCCAGGTCATTGTTTCAGCCTCTTTACAACATACAAAATATAGAGCATAAAAGTAGTTTTGATGAGTGAAAGGGATAAAATGTCACACAGAAAGAGATTGCTAGAAAGAATCAAGAGTTGGAGGAAAAATGTTGAAATGATAATACTTGTCCATTTGTAGTAAAGCAAAGGCCCTAGGTGAGGAAAAACAAAATGAGATGCAACACCTATTCTACACACACACATGCACATATACACATACACGCACAACACTTCCCCTTTCCTTTATGTTGAAATAATGTTTCCCCATACTTCAAAATTTCTTATGTAAAACATTCTTCACAAAACCTGAACTCAGTCAAACTCAGTATATAGATGAGAGATAAGGAAATTATGTAGTAGAAATTTTACACTCAATCTCTGTCATTTGAAGATCACAGCATCAGTTGAAAAGAAGAAAAAAGTGCCATGAATTTAAATCCCTAAATAAAGGCATTTGGTTCATCTTGCACACACCATTTAGGACAACAGCCTCAATGTTTCTTCCACTCTGATTTACAGCTTGTTCTCCTTGGGGATGCTTTGATTTCAAGGGCATTACCATATGATTTATTTACATAGGCCAATTGAGGGTTATCCTGTTCTCAAAAATTAGGGACCAGCACTGCTCCACAAATGGAACAAAAATGTTAATCAAGTTAAAACTGGGTCTCAATGATTGAGAGTCAGGCTGCAAATCACAATGATTAACCATGATGACAAAACCAGAAACAAATTTATAGTCTAAAGAAGAGCTTATTTTCCCTTTTTGCTTATCTTCTCAAAGTTAGGTGTTAATAAAACTGGTGTCTCAGGATGACTCATCTTGATCTTTCATGGTTCCAAAATAAAAGAAAAATGGTTTTCCTTTTCTCTCTTCCTAAAAATTTTTTAAATAAAAGAATGAATTAAAATCAGATGCACAAGTGAACTTTGTCAAACAAAGAAGAGGCCAGGAAAAGAGATGATAAAATGTAAAACAACAATACCAAAAAAAAAAAACCCCAAAAAACAAAACAAACAAACAAACAAACAAACAAAAAAACACCTCTAGGATGCCACTTACTTCTTTGATTATAACATGTCTCTGTTAACAAAATAGGAGAAAATTGAGGAGAGCCTAGTTTATTTTGCTCTGCTCTATTTGTGCTACTTTTGATAGATTTTGCATTTCCATAAGGAGAACATGAACAAATTAACTTCCATCACTTCAATAATATGTAAGTTTAGTCAATTTCCTTACCATCTGCAAAAATGAGATGCTAGGGATTAAAGCAAAATAAAATCAAACAAACCAAAATTAGGCCTTTATTCCCATTTTCCCATTTTCACTATTATACTGAGGATTAAAAAAATCAGAACACTGAACAGTTGAACACCTAAACACTTGTATAGTACAAAGATTTCAATAATTATCAAGATTTCTGGAAATTATATATCCGGTTATATTAAAGCATTTACTTCTAATCCTCAACAAGATATTAGCCAACCAGATCCAACAATACATTTAAAAAAATTATTCACCACGACCAAGTGGGATTTATACCTGGGACGCAGGGCTGTTTCAATATCCACAAAACAGTGTGATTCATCACATCAACAAATAAAGGACAAGAACCATATGATCCTCTCAATAGATGCAGAGAAAGCATTTGACAAAATACAGCATCTATTCTTGATAAAAACACTCAAGAAAGTAGGGATAGAAAGATCATACCTCAAGATCATAAAAGCCATATATGAAAGACCCAACGCTAATATCATCCTCAATGGAGAAAAACTGAGAGCTTTCTCCCTAAGGTCAGGAAGAAGACAGGGATGTCCACCCCTCACCACTGTTATTCAACATAGTATTTGAAGTATTAGCCTTAACAATCAGACAACACAAAGAAATAAAAGGCATCCAAATCAGCCAGGAGGAGGTCACACTTTCACTCTTTGCAGATGACATGATACTCTATATGGAAAACCCAAAAAATTCCACCAAAAAAACTGCTAGAACTGATTCATGAATTCAGCAATGTTGCCGGATATAAAATCAATGCACAGAAATCGGTTGATTTCCTATACACCAACAATGAAACAACAGAAAGAGAAATCAAGGTATTGATCGATCCCATTTACAATTGCACCAAAAACCATAAAATACCTAGGAATAAATCTAACCAAAGAAGTGAAAAATCTATACACTGAAAACTATAGAAAGCTTATGAAAGAAATTGAAGACACACACACACACACACACACACACACACACACAAGGAAAAAGATTCTATGCTCCCGGATAGGAAGAACAAATACTGTCAAAATGTCAATACTACCCAAAGGGAAACAAAAGCAAAAATGAATTACTAGGTCCTCATCAAAATAAAAAGCTTCTGCATAGCAAAGTAAACAATCAGCAAAACTAAAAGGCAACTGACAGAATGGGAGAAGATATTTGCAAATGACATATCAGATACAGGGTTAGTATCCAAAATCTATAAGGACTTATCAAACTCAATACCCAAAAAACAAATAATCCAGTGAAGAAATGGACAAAAGACATAAATAGACACTTCTCCAAAGAAGACATCCAGAGGGTCAACTCATGCATGAAAAAATGCTCAACATCACTCATCACCAGGGAAATACAAATCAAAAGCATAATGAGATACCACCTCACACCTGTCAGAATGGCTAACATTAACAACTCAAGCAACAACAGATGTTGGCGAGGATGCGGAGAAAGAGGATCTCTTTTGCATTGCTGGTGACAATGCAAGCTGGTGCAGTCACTCTGGAAAACAGTATGGTGGTTCCTCAACAAACTAAAAATAGAACTACCCTACGACCCAGCAATTGCACTACTAAGTATTTATTTAAGGGATACAGGTATGCTGTTTCGAAGGGACACACGTACCCCAATGTTTGTAGCAGCACTATCAATAATTGCCAAAGTATGGAAAGAGCCCAAATGTCCATCAATAGGTAAATGGATAAAGAAGATGTGGTATATATTTACAACGGAATATTACTCGGCAATCAAAAATAATGAAATCTTGCCATTTGCAACTATGTGGATAGAACTAGAGGGTATTATGCTAAGGAAAATGAGTCAGAGAAAGACAAATATCATATGACTTCACTAATAAGAGGACTTTAAGAGACAAAACAGATGAACATAAGGGAAAAGTAGCAAAAGTAATATAAAAACAGGGAGGGGAACAAAGAGACTCTTAAATATGGTGAACAAACAGAGGTTTAGTGGAAAGGTTGTGGGAGGGGGAGATGGGCTAAATGGGTAAGGAGCATTAGGGAATCTACTCCTAAAATCATTGTTGCACTATATGCTAACTAATTTGGGTGTAAATTAAACAAGTAAAGTTAAAATAATAATAATAAATAAATAAACATTAAAATAAAAAAAATAATAAAGCATTTAATTCTTCATGAGAGAGTAGGAAACATAAAAATTAATACTTCAAGGAGAAAGTTTGTTAAAAAGAGTAGAAAATATTACTTAGGTAGAAGACATCATCAATGTAAGAAGCATGAGAATACCATGTATACTTTCTTGAATCAAGTATATTTTATAAATTTCAAAATGTATCAAACTGGATGAGACTGAAAGCTAAAAGTCTGACAGTTACTCTGAACAATCAATCTTTAAATCATAAATTATGTTCTCTGTATCTAATTTTATTATTGTAAGCAATACATAACTGTAACATGCTTTATACTATTATGTTTATGTGTGAAAACATTTATTAAAACAAATTGCCTGAAATTTCTCAAAAATAGTCATGACTATAGTATTAGTGATAATGTTTCCTCAAACTTTCACCACTTAGATCCAGTTAATGAACAAAACACATAAATGCAGATATTGTATTTTAGGTAAGTTTTAAAAATATTAAAGACAAATATACACAAATAAAAGAGATTTTTAAAATTATTTCATATCAATTGCAGGAATGCTGTTATTTGAATGTCTTCATTCATAATTTGAATATCATGATGATGGTTACATTAACAAGGTTCACATCCAGTGGGTTTCTTTGCTTACTTTTCATTTATACTTTACTAGAAAAGCCCACTTTAAAATTAGTCATCATCAGTCATATTCTTGCAGATATTTAGATGTATTTGGAACAAACATGTTTCTACCTAGAAGTAATTCATTCAGGCTATTCAGAATACCAATACATCGTTGAGGATGTCACTGAACAAATGATATGAAAGAGAAATAGTGTTTATTTTTATTATCGGTGTAATATGATAAAATATGCCCTTTTTTCCAAAAACAAACAAACAAACAAACAAACGAACAAATCGTGTGATTTCTTCTCCGTCTTCCAATTGGTAGACATCAGTGTGGAAAAGCAGAGCCTTGTCCTGGAAGTCCAGGAAAAAATTACAAAGACTTGCATGCATGGCCATAATTCTTTGGCTCCTTCCTCCAACACCAGATTAGTATCAGGAAGTGTATGGTTGACCACCAAATACTGTCTGTGAATAATGTAAGAATTTCCTTGCTGCACATATGGCTGTGATCTGCCAATCCTCATCCCAGGACATCTTTTGCAGGCTACAGCAGGGCATCAAGGATAACCGTTAACTGAGTTAAAAATAAACTCAATTCCTAGAGTTTGGATCTCCAGTCATAAATAGGACAAATAATTGTTGTGCACCTCTCCCTCACAAAGGTACCACACGTACCCCAAATGCTGATTTGTATTCCGTACTTAGGTATTATGTTCTCTAGTAAAATATTTGCTAGTCTGTTCCAGGATAGTAACTGCTTTTCTATCGTGTAGGCAGATTCCAGGAGCATCCATTTGGTTCAGCAATATTGCCAAAAGTTCATTATGCTTTCTGAACATAAAATTTATCATTAAACTTGTGGCTGGTTTTATAACCATCTCAGTCACAATGTGACATTTACCTAATTTTTCTTTTTTTTTTTTTACAAAGAGTGCAAAGTTAAATTATGTTACTGTGATTCTGGTGACTTCCCCATCTTTTGCAACAAAATGCATTAATTTTGATGGGAAAAGTATTTTACTTTCTAGAGAAACTTAATTGGTTCAACAGAAAGGTCATCGTGTTTTGCCTGAAAGCTGCAAGACAGTTTTAAAGTCTTCATTGTCACATAGTGGCACATGTATTATCATTACATAAGAGATAAAGAAAAAAATTTAAAAATAACTAACACCTTACTCCTCATTTAAAATTTTCTTCTGCGGTTGCTTGAATGAAATCACGGCATCCCAATACAAACTGATTATATTCTACATTTGCTTTAGAGTCCTAATCACCACTTACTTTTTTTCACAATAATCTGGATTGTGGTACTTATGTTACTACTCTTATCACAATGTTTATGTATTAAGAGAATGTTTTTAAGCTGGTGATCTGTTTTTTGTGAACAGAGGATATAATATTTATTCAAATTCTAACAATAAAAAGGGGGGAAATACAGGTTAAAAACAATTAGAAGAAAATTACAGGAAATTATACATTTAGGAGAAAAATACACTAAATGAATATTGACTGGGATGACATTCCCAATATTGTCTTTATAATATATCCATAATCTTAAAGAGCATAATAGAACTTAATAAGATAACCAAATACCTATGGAAACCATCTTTACACTTACACATCAATAATTTTTAATATGTGTACATTATTTTTTTCTCTGAAATCTATGGACAGAGCAATTGGTTGACCATTTTTGGACATCAGTTTGGGAAATGATGCTGTCTAGGCATTTGCCGTCATCAAAAACATTGATCCTTAAAAAGAGTCTTTTCAAAGTTTTAGCAATTCTTTTAGGTTGGCATTCATTTTTTTTTTTTTTTTGCCAATTTCACAGGTATTTACTGAGCATCACTATTTAACAAGTATTGTGTAAGATTCTAGGAACAACACAAAGAATAAAAAGACATGTTCTCCACCTTCTAGGAATTTATAATTAACAGGTACTGCAGGTATAGAAACAGCTAGTCATAAGTCAAGACAAGCTATGGAGACATCTATACACAAATGATAAAAATCTGTATGATTGCAGGAAGAGGAAGTGATTAAGATGATCAGCAAGGGTTTCAGGGAAAGATGCATTTCAGGTAAACCTTAAAGAAGCTGAGAAAAACAAGAGAAGCATGAAAAGGCTTGGGAATCATGGATCTGGTTTGACTGGAAGACATGATACAAAGAGAAAGGCTAGGAACTGCAGCTGGGTCAGATTAGAATGGCCCTTGAATGCATGCCATGAGACATTTCTTACACAGTGAGGCTCTACTAAAAGTTTCAGAGAAAAGGAAATGGTATTAAGCCTGTGTTTTAAGAAAATCACTCTGGCAGCATTAAAAAAAATGGAAAAAGAATATTAAAAATGGGTTTATTCTGAAGAAGCAGGAAAGAAAGGAGAAAATAATCCAGATGTACACATTGCCTCCCAGGCATTAGGAAGGTGAATCAAAATATGCACAGGAAAAGAGCAATTACACTTTCTGGGTCACTTGGAATCAGAGAAGGGGATGTAGTTGTCCCTTCCCAGAACCAAGCTAAAGGCAGGAGAGGAGGCAAACTGTATGGAGAGAGGGGCAGACGTTTACGGAACCAGATAATTTGATTTTTCTTTTTAAATTTTTTTTAAATTAATGTTTATTTTTATTTATTATTTTTTTGAGAGAGATAAAGAGCACAAGTGGAGGAGGGACAGAGAGAGAGGGAGACGCATAATCTGAAGCAGGCTCCAGGCTCTCAGCTGTCAGCACAGAGCCCTTTGTGAGGCTTAAACTCATGAACTGTGAGATCATGACCTGAGTCAAAGCCGGGCGCCCAACTGACTGAGCCACTCAGGTCCCCCAGATCATTTGATTTTAAATCCCATAATTCTAAATAGAAGACCTATAATTATACACACACATTACATACACATATGCACACACACACTTGTATGGATATATAAATGTATATGTGTATGTATGCATGCATGTAAATAGAATCTGGATGGATATGAACTTAATGCATTACATGGATCTAAATTTGGTCAATACAGTGAATACTGTCAATGAAACCTGGCTCACAAAATATGATCCAAGCAGGCAATTAACTCAGTTTCCAAAACTGACTATGATTAATGAGGGCAGTTGAAGTGTATATTAGTTTAGGAAGATTGTGATGTACTGTACGGGCCCTAAATCAAGGACCTGAGGTGCTCCCTGATTCTGTCACATATAAGATTCTTGTGACCTGCTTCACCTCCTTGGACCTCACCCATTTCCTCCCCAGGCCATGGTCCAGCCAGCTATTTCCAAAGCAGCAGAGAACATAATGGATGTAGAAAATATTTTACTACCAGTATTAGTGTAGAGGAATTTAATTTATTGAATAATAAGTACACTAATGATGTCATAAAATTAATGAGGCTCCCTAAAGTATGTCAAGTCCTCCCAAATAAAATACTACTTTATCCAAGGAATATGCTTGCTTATCTCTAGCCGACAATTTCCATCTCTGTTACACATAACATATATCATACACATCCTTTTGAAAATTAGAAATAAGCATATGAAATCTTAGAATATTTTAAAGGGATTAATATTCTACAATATTGACAACTATCATTTTTTTCTGTGTTTCTTTGAGCCCCATAACCCTTCCCACTGAAGTATCAAGGTTGTTCTGTCAATAGATTCAAGGAAAAGTTGTTATGGAGGGATACAGGCAGCATGATCAGGACACTACTTGAGAGGAAGAAGGGGGTGCTATTAACAATCACTAGGCTGGGAATGTTCCAGGCAAACCTGGAAGTATGCTCTCTCTAGATATAGGAACTACATGAATAAAATTTATAGGAAATTACAGGTACAATTTTTGCACATCTGAATTTGTGGACTAGGCTCATTGCCACATCCCTATTTTGCTAAATGCCCATCCTTTTTAGTTACTAAACAAGGAAAAATTAAAGAAATGATTGAGCTTGCCTCTTCAATGGACACCCAGTGGAGGAGTTGTTTTTCCTTTTTAGTATTCATGTGGCTCCTGTTTTATTTCTAAAATGCGCCACAACCTCTCAGGAGTGAATCCCTGGCTACTGGAAGGTCAGCTACAACCCTGTCCCTAGATGCCACCTGTGCATGTCACCACCAGATAAGTGGAAACGACCCTGTGCAGTGTCACAAGTCTCCTCAGGAATTTCCCCAAACAGTCTCCAATGTACCAAGGTGTATTGACACAGCTGTTTAGTCAGGCTTACCCAACACCTGCTCTCCTAGGTCTCAAACAGACAGCACTATTAATTTCAGTCATGTTTTCACTAGCACCATTATTTGGGAAATCCACATAACTTTTTCCCCTCCTAACACCTTCTGTTTGGAATCCAAAAAATAAAAACAAAAATTCTCTAAGCTGAGACAGCTCTTGCATCCTTAGCTCATCCCAAAGTATAAGCCAAGATAATTATGGGGAGACATATGTTGGTGGTAATAAAGCAGATACGTACGCTCACTATCTGTTTTGAAGATTAACTGTCTACCACATTGCGGTATTTAAGCATGAGACCATTTCAGATTTAAAACACATTCCCCAACCCCCCTCTCCACCATAAAACATAGCCTAGGAAAAGACACAATTTACATAACTTACAACCAGAGGATTCCACTAATATAAACAATTCTGCTGCATAACAGTTGGCACCCGAAAAACACTTTATGAACTCCCTGCTCCTTCCTGCTGCCAAATCCAGGGTGACATGTTCATTGTTTTCCTCATAAAATCTACAATTGCTTCTGCAAGAGCAACAACAAGGATTGACTTTTTATTTCATTGTTATAAGCATGGATGAGCAGATGAAATTCCGAGGGGCCAAAGCGAATACTAAGTTTCAGTCTGTCAGATTCCAAAATGGCAAAGACATTAAGCTTCCATATCATAGCTGCTAATGGAATCACTAGAACGTTGTCAAGCTTTAGGGATGCTTTTAAAATACGAACTCTGATACATGCCAACTCCTTCTATAATCAGGCTAAGGTTAAAGACATACCTAAGACAGTCATCTGCTCCAACCACTGAATAATTATCAGAACTTAAGTAAATGCAAATAAATAAACAAATCAAAATAATCCAGGTAATCGAAGTTTAAGTGTGGTAGAAAGTGAAGACAAATCTCTTTTCTATTAAAAATGAATGACTCATTCCAATTCATTCATAACTCCCAAGACATTAATTTTTATCACTGAAATATGATTTTATGCAAATTATATGAAGTAATTCAGCCACTAGTTTAATAATGCACTCTACATAAAAAAACACATTAAATGTCATGCTTATAAAAAACTTTAGTATGTGCTGCAACAGCAAAAAAAAGCAACTTAGAAGGATTCTTTTCGAAGGTTGAGTTGTTTGAAAGAAAATTAAACTAATTTAAAAAAAATCTTTCAGACCAATCTAGCTGAGCAAATAACACTTCTGTAAAGATTAAAGAGTCTATAGCACGAGAAACACAGCATGTTCTTTTGATATAGCTTCTACTCCTTGAATTTTACACTGGAGACCTAAAAAAAGAATAGCTTAAGTCTATAATAGTCCATTATGGGACATTTCACATGCATAAATTCTCAATATTTCATAAATACTGTAACTATGAAAAAATCATTCATGCCTTACATTTAGAAAATGGACCCTTGTGGAATATTGCCTTTTTCAACCTCAAAAACATAAGTTAAATATTTATAAAACAAAATTTATTAAAACTATTTCCATTCTTATGGGAGTAGAATAGACACTTGAAAAGAATCAGCCTGAATGTAGTAGTCTTATGTGTATTAATAGCACATCTGCATGTGCAAAGCTCTCTACAGAAATATTAACACTGATAGAGCCCTTAATTTTCAGCACACACCAGACTATATAAACACAGGCTGTAGTTGATCCTATCAGAATTCTTTTACTACCTGATTGATACCATCAGCATTGGTGAGTTTGGGTTTTTAAGAGAAATATAAAAGTGAAACTAAAAATTACTGTTCCGAAGACGTCAGCTGATATCCATAATGATTAGATAATGAAAACAATAAAGGACAAAATAAAAAGTAAAATTCTTCTTCATTCAATCAGCCCCATTCCTTTCTCCAAAGACAAAACCACTGTTAACATTTTCCCTTTTGTTTCCTTCCAGAAAAAGGGAGAAAAAAGTTTATTAATGTAATAAATAAATGTATGAAAATATGCACATTTTCATATATTTCTATACCTTGCCTTTAAAACTAGACTTATATATATTAGAGCTATTTCCCTTTCAGTAGAAAGTTTAAAACAAAACAGTTGTTTTAAAATGTTTTCAAATTCATCATACCGTAATTATCCTAACAATTTCATGCTGACCAATACTTCAGTTCTTTTTTCCTGGAAGGTGCACATGGAGGAAGTGTATAAATGAAGATGGAATGAACATCATTGTGAAAACATGTTGATGAACTTCGCAAATATATGCATTGGATAAATTCCTATATCTTTGAGAATGTTGGGGTCAAAGGCTGCACACATTTACATTTCTGACATATATCGACCTTCATACCACCCAAGATTGGCCACCATATTTCATATCCTCACAGTTGAGCATTCTTTATCAATATACTGATGCTGCGTATTTTAAATTTAATTATTTGCCAATCATGTGGGCATAAAATATTAGATTTTTAAAATTATTTACAGTTATATTTTTTGGCCCTACTTTCAAATGAGGCTGAACAACTCTTTGTGTGGTAAATACTTGCTTATTTTTCATTATTCATAAATTTTTGTTTATATCCCTTGCTCATTTTTCTATTGGTTATTTTGTTTTCTTTTTTTTTTTAAGTTTTATGTGTTTTAAGAGAGAGAGGGAAAGAGGACACCACGAGGGCATGAGTGGGGGGAGGAGCAGAGAGCTATGCGGGGAGAGAATCCTAAGTAGGCTCTACACTGTCAGCACAGAGCCTGATGTGGAGCTCGAACTCATGAACCATGAGATCATGACCTGAGCTGATGCCTAACTGACTACGCCACCACCCAGGCGCCCCATATTGTTGGTTGTTTCTATGAGATATTTAATAGTTAAGAAAAACTGGTTTTGAGCTTAGGCGAATATTTTTCTCTGGTATATCATTTGTTTTGTCCTTTCTCATATTTTCTTCCTACACAAAGTTTTTGTTTCCAATGTTTTATGCTGTGAAGTTTGTTGATCTTCTCTGTATAAAATTCTGGATATTATACTCTTTTTAGAGAGCTTCTCTCTGTCAATATTATAAATACATTCAGCAATACTTTTTTTAAAATTTTCTTATAGGCTATTATGTTTAATACTTTCTTCCATCTGGAACTTATTTGGAGGTTAAAAAGATAGGGAACCAGTTTTATCTTTTTCTCCAACAGTTAAGCAGTTTTTCATGCTATTTACAGAATAGCCTCTTTTTTTAATGATTTAAAAACAACACTATTGTCATGAGTTAAGTGTTGTAACATGCTGATCTATTTGTGGCCTCTCTCTTTCAGTCTTCTTTAGTATCAATTTATTTTAATTATTGCAACTTCATGATCTATTTTAATACCTAGTAAAGTTAGTTTCTCTCTCATTACTTTTTTTTCAAAATTGCTGTGAATATTCTTACATGAATTTTGTCAAATGTTTACTGTTTTCTAAATAGTAATATTTTATATTTTGTAAACCCCCTTCTGATTTTTGTTCTGACCCAAGAATTATTTGAGCATTTTTTTCAATTGTTAAGGTGGTTGGACTTTATCCTTCCCTTCTATTAAGTTATAAATTTATTGAATTGTGGTCAGTGATGTACTTCATATTATTTTACTTTTGGGGACTATATTAAAGTTTCTCAAAGTCTAATATATGCTCCATTTCTATATATATGACACATAGGTATTAAAATAAATATTTTCCAGAGGTACCGATCATTCACTCCTTTATCCATCCATCCAATTATCTAGTTATCTACCTCTGTATCCATCTACATACATAAACTTCTCGGTTATTTTATTCAGACACTTAACATTATAATTCTTATTTTATCTCCATAATCTTTTAATGTCTGATTGATGTGTTAATTTTCTTTCCACCACTGGATTTCTGTTAAATTCTCTTTGCATTTCCCATAGTCAATGCTTTTTATTTTATGTTATTATTTTACCTTTTATATGTTACATTATATTAACAGGCATTATCTCATTTATATTCATTTATATAACAAATATAATCAACTTTTCAAGTTATATTTTCTAAATGTAATGCTTCTTTTGTTTCTTAACTTCTATATGGATTGTCTTTTTTTGTTCTTTAAGTATGATGTGTATGTTTTCCTCTCTGGTGATTTGACAGCTTTAAAGTCTTTGATGTTGTTGTTGGTTTGTTTTTAGTCATTCTATTCTGCACAGGCTTCTCATTCAATTTCTGATAAGAGAGCTGAGCAATTTATACTTCCATCGCCAATCCTTTATATCTCAACATTTTGTTTTTATAATCATTTTATATTTTTTCAACATTTATAATAAAAAAAAACTTTTGTAATTATGAATGGTATGGTTGTTGCAATATATACAAATATCAAATCATTATGTTGTACACCTGAAACTAATAAAATGTTATATGGCAATTATAACTCAACAAAATATTTACATTATATAATTTACTTTCTATAATTCTTAGAATCAAAATTATTTAATTTTCTCTTATACTTAAATGATATCAATGCTTATCCTAACCCCCGTCCTGTGTTATATCATTAAGCAATTTGTTTCTGATTGTGAGTTTCTCACCTTAGCTGAGATTTACTTAGCTCTCCCTAAATACTAGAATTTGTATCTGTATGTATCTGTGGCCAGAAGGCAAAGAGAAAAGTATGGGGAATGACTGACGATGGTTTTGGGCAGTCTTGGTTGGTGTTTTTGGACTTTGCTATCTTCTCTTTCGTTTTGTTAATTCTCTATGCCAGGATCTTATTCCATTTTACTGGGAATCAATTCAATGCCTATGGCTTCAGATAGTTTCCCCTACTTAGCCCAGAGCACCTGAACCTCTATTTCCATCAGAAATACCTCATTTAGTTCAATTAACTTTTCTCTTTCCAACAGCCAATGTATCTCCTCTCTCAGATACAATAGAGATAATGCATTAAGGTCATAAAGAGGCTGAAGGCAACATCACCCCAGGATTCCAGTACATGTTTCTCAATTCATTCTGCTCTTTGCATAAGTTATTTTCTCTTTCTGTTTTCTGGTCAGCTAAAACCTTGTTTATTGCTGAAGCTAATTAGTTCTGAATGTATGATCATTCTGCTTTTTATTTCCTACTTTCATGCTGGCAGGGAGACACCAAAATAGACAAGTTCAGGAATTATTAATCCCTCCTGTGAGTTCAGAAGACTGCCACCCTTCCAAGTTCCCTCTCTTAGTACTGCTGCATCTTTTGTAGCTTCTCTACAGTTGGTTGTTTGTTATCTCTCAGGATTTTGTTTTACTCACATCTCCCCTATTCGGTTTATGTGGAGAACAGTTTAGGAGCACATGGCAGATTGCTAAACGTATCATAAAAACTCTGAAATTCAAGTCTGCATCCTTTGCTAATATTTTCTTCCATTCATAGTTGAGAATTTTTTGCCCCTTGGCACACACATATATATGGATGGATATATGGTGAGAATTGATTTAAAAAAATAATGTTTTTATTTTTGAGAGAGAGAGAGAGAGAGAGAGAGAGAGAGAGAGAGAACGAATGGGGGAGGGGCAGAGAGAGAGGGAAACACAGAATCTGAAGCAGGTTCCAAGACTGAGATGTCAGCACAGAGCCCAACCCAGGGCTAGAACCCACAAACTGCGAGATCATGACATGAGCTGAAGTCAGACACTTAACAAACTGAGCTACCAGGCACCCTGATTTTTAATTATGTATGTTGCTTCATTTTATTCATTTAGGGAAAAGAATATGCTGAGATTCAGCTTCACTTTGCCATTGTAAGCCAGATTGTTCACAATTATTAACATCAGTATTATGCTTATGTGGACTTTTAGAAGTGCTATTTTAAAATACAATATGAGTCCTACAAAAGTTATTTTAATTAATCTTTTAAATATTATTAAAAATGTAAATTAAACTGAATCTTGGAGTGACCAAGGGGCACGGAGGACAGAAGCAGAACCCTGTGTCCTAAGAACCTCTATTCCTCTACTCCTATCTGCCCTTATTCACACAACAGAAATTCATTCTCTCCATAAACTCTACTCCCTGGGTAACCCACATTATCCAGGTACCCATGGAAATGGGACAAAGGCAGACACAGGGGAAGAGGCAGAAAGGCCAAAAGCCTTTTAGGTCTAGTGCCTGAATCTCACCAGGCCCATTCTTCCTTCTGGACACAAAAAGCCTCTTTTCCATAAATTTAAATTACAGAATGAAGAAGCAACCATAGTAACCATTAATAGTGAGGAACACAGGTTTGACTCTCAGCAAAGCCTGTCTTGGAGATTCATTCTGAATAAAAACAATTTAGAATGAGTAGACACAGTTGATATATAAAATCTAAATTTTTTAAAATTAAATCATAGTATACAAGAAAAAAAACTACCTAAGGCTTTATTAACTAGTCTGTTCTTCAGTGCATTTGAAATATAAACTTATGTTTTAGTTGAATTAAAATAAAAATAGGAAAGTTGAATCAAACTTTAGGGATTGTTCTACTGTGTTAGGCGAGACATGCCATGTAAATCTGTGCATCTTATTGAGGTGAGTGGGAGGGAGAAGCAAAGAAAATTCCATTCTGTTAGTTCCAGATTGCCCATTAGTTATACTACAGGGATAGTATTTCCAAGGATTCCAAAATTATAATAAATTTGTTAGGAGCTGACAGAAGTCTCAAAAAAAAAAAACAAAACAGATAAGTAAGTAGTGTATTTCTAACAGAGTTTAAGTATAATACCAGCAAGTTAGACTTTAAATGTTTCTAGTTTTCTTCAATTCATATAATAAATACAGATTTTAGCATTAACAAAAAACACTTTCCAAAATAAATTATGTTAAATTAGTAGGAGAGTTCATCCAAACATTTTTTTCTACTGAAAACACATATACATAGTTTTGACTCTGACATCTTTGCCTTTATTATTGTTGTTAAAACATAGTAGGAGAGGAAAGCAATTTATAAAATATACTAAAACAGGATAGTCTCTACTCTTCCCAATCTCCCAGATCCCTAAACTGACAAGAAAGCAGTGTAAAAATTAATTTAAACCATTTATGTTAATGGTGATTTTATTTTGTAATCATCTCTCTTCAATTCCATACTTTTCAGTGTGATGGCAAACAGAAAGTACATGAAAAAAGCACAATCTCAAGATATAGCATGACTATCCTTCAAATGCTGTGCAAAGTAAAGAACTACATCTGAAAAAGAGTATATAAATCTAGATTAATAGAGGGAAATGGTATAATCCAAAGTATCCTAGGGTTCCAATGCATCATTACTATTCAAAATAAAATTCAAACCTAATTTTGCCCTACAATAATTACTTTCAAAGGAAAATTATAATGTATTTAATTTCTACCTATAACCTGAGCCCATTAGCTATCATGCCTTAAGGGGCAACTATCATATATGAAGTCAGCTGAATCCTACCTCAGAGAATTAAACTATAATCTATCATACTCCATAAAGTTGTCCCTAGATTGTGTGATGAGAAGAAAGGAACTATAGAGGACAAATACTAAATGACATATATATAATAAAACACAATTTAATCTTTTAAGAAATGGAAACATTGCAAGTTTTAGTCCTTACTCTCTGTGGTAACATAGACACTGTGGAAATTTAAAAGGGAGACCCTTCTATCGATAAGAAAAAACATTTGCACAAAATAACAGTCATCATGTGAGATTTATAACCAAATACTGTAAAAATTATGTTAAAATATATACACAGTTATATATATAAAACTCTATTCCTCCATTATTCCCACTCTCTCTATTCTAAGAATATACAGATATTCTTAGAGGTAAAACACCTGCCTCTTTAAAAAATTATATCTTAAAGAAATATTGGAAGGTTAAATAATAGGCTCCCTATCCTAGTTAAAAGATATAGCTTGCTCTAATAACTAGGTAGAGTTAATCTGGTCAGAGTAAAATAATGCCTGGAGGGTTTAATTCTTAAGTCATAAAATTTGAAGAATATTAGCACCATTCTAGGATGAACAGTGAATTCTGTTTTTTTTTAATCTAAACTTATAAATTAATATAAATTGAGAGGTGTGGTAGTTGGCTTCCAAGATGGTCCCTAATGATCTCTATCATCTGGTATTCACCAACAATGTAGCCCCCTCACACAATGCGTCTGGGTTGTTCTGGGTGACTGACAGAATAATGCAAGAAGTGATGGCATGGTATAAAAGATATTATGGCTTCCATATTCGTTGTTCTCTATCTCAACCCTCTCTGTTTTTGTTTTTGTTTTTCTCTCTCTCTCTCTCTCTATTATTCAGTCATAAAGAACCCAGCTGCAATATTGTAAGCAGTCCTATGGAGAGGCTTATGAGTGGAAAAAAAAAAAAAACACAACAAAAACAATAACAACAAAACACTAAAGCTTCCTGGTCAACAGCCACATGACCAAGCTTTAAAATGGCTCTTCTGGCCCCAGCCAAGCATTCAGATGACCTCTGCCCCAGTCAACAGCTAGACTTTAAACTCATAAATTCTGAGCCAGAATCACTCAGTTAAGATGCTTTCAAATTCCTGGATGCCAATAACTATATGAGGTAATAAGTATTGTTGTTTTAAGCAACTAAGTTTAGGGATAATTTGATATGTAGCCATAGATAACTAACAGTTTGTTTCCCACAATATTTTACACAATATTTTCCTCATTACTCTGGGAATAACTTTGGCTGACCCTGAGGTGATCTTTGTAAGCTTCTCTCTCTAGTATCTATGCCCTCTATACGAATCATTTCTTTCTTCCACTGCACTCCAGTAAAAGGGTAGGTTATGATCTTTGGTTAAAGAGTTATTTCCTGACTGGGAACCAAATCAGAAAAGTTTTTGTCATTGTCAAGATGTTTTCCATGTAAAATATTAAACATTCCCTTTGGAAACCTAAAGACCTTCAAAATTCATAATTAACCAAAGGCAAGTAGTGTTCTGTCCTAGGGATATGTAATCAGGGAATGTATTATATAGAAAAACATTCTAAAAAATGAAACTCAGGAAATTTTGGTCTGCTTTTTATTATCTGCATATGCATAATCCTATCCAGTAGTAAAATATTCCAGTAGTAAAATAGTCCTCTTCCCAAAAATCTTTTGTTGATCTAAGTTCTAAATGACTGTAATAGTTATTAATCTTCAACTTAGAAACTTAAAAAATAACATCCTTTTATCTGTAAGAAGTTAATTCATAGAAGTCCCAGTTATATAGCTGGCCCAAGACACATGTGAACTCAACTATCTGCATTTCTTTCAAGACTGACCTCAGAACTCTTTGTAATTATTCAAGCTTTCTTTAAAATAGTTTTTGTTTATGTGCTATTACATATTTCTACATTCAAACAGAAGAAACATAGTAAACAATAATACTATGTAATTAAAAGAAAAGTAAACAGATTTGAGTTACTTCAATAATCTTACCCTATTTGAATTCTTAGGGTTTTACTTGTGTTTAAGAGAGTGAACTAAAGAACAATCTTTGAGATTTAGTAATTTTTGTTAAAAAAATTTGTTTCATATGTAAAAAAATTTTAATGAATTTACTATTGTTAAGTTTTAAATTTATTATTTTTTAAAAAGTTGTTAATTATTTCTAAACTAAAGAACAAATCAACCACTTCACACTACTAGGATGACTATAATAATAATAATAATAATAAATGCTATAGTAATCAAAACAGTATGGTATTGGCATAAAAACTGACAAAGCTCAACGAAACATAATAGAGTGCCCAGAATTAAACCCATATGTATATGGTCAATGAATTTTCAACAAAAGAGCCAAAGAACAATGGATAAAGGACAGTCTCTTTAAGAAATAGTTGGGAAAACAAGATAACCACATGCAAAAGAATGAAACTGGACCACTCACTGCCTTATACTATGTACAAAAATTAACTCAAAATGGATTAAAGACCTAACTATAAGACCTGACACTATAAAACTCCTAAAAGAAAATATAGGCAGTAATTTCTTTGACATCCGCTATAGAAACAATTTTCTAGATATGTCTACTAAGGCAAAGGAAACAAAAGCAAAAATAAAGTGGAACTATTTCAGGTTTTAGTAAACTAAAAAGCTTGCACAGCAAAGAAAACCATCAACAAAATGAAAAGGCAACCTACTGAATGGAAGAGAATATATATATTTATGAATGCATAAACAAAATATGGTATATACATATAATGGAATATTATTTTGCCATACAAGGAATGAAATACCAATACTTTTTATAACACCCTGAACCTTGAAAACATGTGGTGAAAGCAGCCAGATACAAAAGGCCACATATAATTTAACTTCATTTATATGATATATCAAGAATAGGTAAATCCAATAAAGACAAAAAGTAGATTGCCAGAGGACAGGAATGGAGAATGACTACTAATGGGTATGGGTTTTATTTAGGGAGTGATGAAATATTCTGGAATTCAATAGTCATAATGGTTATCTAACTTTGTGATTATACAAAACAAAAATAAAAACAGGACTCAGAGGGGAAGATGCTGGCATAGGAGGATGCTGGGCTCATCTCATCCTGCTGATCACTTAGATTCCACCCACATCTGCCTAAATAACCCAGAACCACCAGAAGACTAGCAGAAGAGACTCTCTGGAGCCAAACGTAGACAAGAGGCCCACAGAAGAGGGTAGAAAGGGCAGAGAGGCAGTGTGTGCTACACAGACTGGCGGGAGGGAGCTGGGGCAATGGAGGGGCAGCCCACCCAGCAAGGCTGAGCCCCCAAAGGAGGCTTGCAAAAGCAGAGGGGACAGATTCTGTGAGTTCTGACAGCCAGGGGGACTTAACATCTGGAATGTTAAAAGTCAACAGCTCTGCTCTTAGAGAGTGGGGAGGGCGAGGGGACACCAGGAGGAGAGTTGCTGAGCCCTGGGACACAGAGCTCAGCTCAGAGGGGGAACAAAAGTTCTGGCAAGTGCCATCTCCCGCTCCCATCCCCCAGCCAAAACTCCAAGAAAACCAGTTCCTGTCACCTAACTTGCTTGCACAGTGCAAATGCCTAACATGGTGCTTCTGTGGATCCATCCCTCCGATGGGTCTGCCTTCCTCCAGGTTCTGCAGGGTCCCTCCCACAGGGGACTACTGAGGGCAAAGTGAGCTAAGCCTGCCCCTTCTGCCCCTGTGCACCTTGCGGATCCACCCTAGGCTAATATGCCAGATCCCATTAAAGCAGCACCACAAGCCTGGCAGTGTGCAAGTATCCCAGACAGGGGCCACACCACTCCACAGTGAGTCCTGCCCCTGGGAGAGGGGAAGATAAGGTACACACTGTACTGCATACTGGGCCTAACTGTGGCCCCAGAGGTGGGCAGACATCGAGTCTGACTGTGGCCCCACCCACCAACAAAAGTTATTCTGGACAGCACAGGGGAAGTGCCCTGCAGTTTGGAGCCACAGCAAGGACTACCCAAAATGATGAAACAGAAGAATTCTCCTCAAAAGAAACTCCAGGAAGTAGCAACAGCTAATTAATTGATCAAAAACGATTTAAGCAATATAACGGAAAAAGAATTTAGAATAATAGTCATAAAATTAGTCGCTGGGCTTGAAAAAAGCATAGAGGACAGCAGAAAGTCTATTGCTACAGAGATCAAGGGACAAAGAAATAGTCATGAGGAGCTAAAAAATGCTATAAATGGGGCACAAAATAAAATGGAGGTAGTCATAGCATGGACTGAAGAGGCAGAGGAGAGAATATGTGAATTAGAAGACAAAATTATGGAAAAACAGGAATCTGAGAAAAAGAGACATAAAAAAATCAGGGGGAGTATGAGGGGAGAATTAGAGAACAAAGTGATGCAATGAAACTCAATAATATATGTATAACAGGGATTGCAGAGGAGGAACAGAGACAGAAAGGTTCTGAAGGTATAGTTGAAGAAATCATAGCTGAGAACTTCCTGGATCTGGGGAAGGGAAAAGGCATTGGAATCCAAGAGGCACAGAGAACTCCATTCAGACATAACTTGAATTGATCTGCACGGCATATTCATTGTGAAACTGGCAAAATACAAGGATAAAGAGAAAATTCTGAAAGCAGCTAGGGATAAACATGCTCTAACATATAAAGGGAGACTGATAAGACTAGTGATGGATCTATCTACTGAAACTTGGCAGGCCAGAAAGGAATGGCAGAAAATCTTCAATGTGATGAACAGAAAAAAATGTGCAGCCAAGAGTCCTTTATCCAGCAAGTCTGTCATTCAGAATAGAAGGAGAGATAAGGATTTTCCCAAACAAACAAAAACTGAAGGAATTCATCACCACTAAACCAGCCCTACAAGAGATCCTAAGGGGGATTCTGTGAGTAAAATGTAGGACAGTACCACAAAGTACCAGAGACATCACTACAAGCACGAAACCTACAGACATCACAATGACTCTAAACCCGTATCTTT